>NC_091057.1:167354218-168554218 GCF_000393655.2 Nicotiana sylvestris
TAAATCTCAAGTTCAATCGTCTTTCCCTTCTATTTTTAATATTAAATATTTTTAGATTTTTTATTATTGCTATTAAGTTACCTAGTATATAGTATTTTATTTTCTTATGTGACTTTCATTAACATGCCTCTTTATTTAATATCATAATCTGTTTATATCCTTTAATATTATTATATAAATCGATGTATGATTTTTTTAATCTTGAAATAATTATTTATTTTATTTAAAATTAATACCCAAATTATCAAATAGTTTAAATTTATTAATAATATTTTTAAGCATTATATATTTACTTTATTACTTTTTTTAAACTATTTTATTTCCCTTCTATTTCTTAGTATTAGTATTTTGATTTTTTAAATTTTTTTTAATCTATTAAACTTCAGTTATGTGGCCTTATCCACATCATGACCATTTTTTATCATACTTAAAAAAAACTTTTTTATATCAAATTTAAATAAGTTTTATCCTTTTTTGTTCTTTATGATAGAAATTTTGATTTTTTTCTCTGTTTGTTTCTCATTTTGCTATTGTATATTCAATACTCAATATTATTAACGTTGTCATATGCTTTTTATTAGTTTACTTGAATATAATATCCACTTTTATCACATTCATTTTAATATAATACAAATAATAAATAAAAATTATTTCAATAGTAACTTTGACTCTATTGTTCATATTCTTAAATATGAATTTTCTTATCATATTAAAAAAAAAAGTCCCATCTCAAATTCAAATATATCTTATTCTTCTATTTTCTCCATTGGACCACATTTTCAAAAATCATCTTATACTTTCAAATTTAACCTAGCAATACTCAATTCAAATATTAATCGTAAAAACTCTAATTATTGCAACAATATTTTCACTGTTATTTTAAGAAATATTTATTTATGTATAAAATATTTATTGTCTGAATTGTCAACATTAATATAACTTCATTATATATATATATATATATATATATATATAACTATTTAATTATTTTTCCTACCGTAATTGAATTATGCACAAAATTTAATTAAAGGTACCTACAGTAATGTATATCGTTCACAAATAAGGTCAGATACAAAGCTTGTATTAAATAAAAAATTATTATTTCAACTTAAAATTAATGTGTAAGATACAAAATAAAAATTTAATTAATTCTTTCTCAAAAAAAGATACCTACCATAACTGAATTATACACAAAATTTTAATTAAAAATACCTACAGTAATTTATACTGCACCCAAATAAGGTTAGATACAAAGTTTGTACTAAATAAAGAATTACTATTTCAACTTAAAATTAATGTGTAAGATACAAAACGAAAATTTAATTGATTCTTTTTCAAAAAGGATACCTACCATAACTAAATTATGCATAAAATTTTAATTAAAGATACATACAGTAATGTATATTGTACCAAAATAAGGTCAGTTACAAAGCTTGATCAATTAACTAAAATTCGTCCCTACCATAATTTATTTCATCCCTACCATAACTATAAAAAAAATGTTAACTAAATTATACTACTAATAGAGATTTGTATCATAATTAAAAAATAATTCTTATTGAACTACTACTTCCATTAATTATGTTTCCATTTATAATTCAAATTTTTAATATTGTCTTAAAATTGTCAAGTGGCTTTTTTTTAGCTTACCACTTGGTTTAATGTCATGCTTCACTACTCTCCTTTTAATATAATATAGATATATAGATAGATTATAAATATTATCCAAAGTTGTCAAATAATTTTATAGTAGCGTGCCACTGCCCACTTAACTTAGTCACAATGCAAATTATTCCTTTAATATGTATAATATATATAAATATAAATATAGATTGATTTCAACATTGAGTTTACTGATTGCTGAAGAAAATGTTCTATCACCTAAGCAAATTTTCCTTTATTAATCACCATATAAGTTGATGCTTCAATTTATATTTTCTGTCTTCTGTTATCACTACTAATATAATATAAATCTTAATTTCATATTTGTTATACTTAAATTTATTGAATTAACGTCTTAGGCACACGGAGAAGTGAACACTGTTGATCACCTAAGGTAGTTACGAAAGTTAAGTTTTGATCCAACAACTCGGTAATTATGAATATGGGTTCGAACCTAGATTCTTTTAGTCTTATTTCTATTAACAAACACGTTTTTGTTTTTTTATTATTTCTGTTGTGAACTCAAATTTCAAAAAATTCTTTCTCATTATTTAGAACAATTTGCCTCACTCGTTGAGTCTCTCGTTTGAATTGGAACATTTATGTGTTGATTAGTTTTCCTAATTAATTAATCAATCAATTCAGTTTTAACTTTCTTTCCATTCAGATTCAAAAGAATCTTATTTGCTATCTTTCTATTTAAATTAAAGAAATATTATATTTCAATTTAAATTAAATACTATAATAAATATTTTCCTAAATTGTCAAGTGACTTTATATTAGCTTATAACTTGGCTTAATCACAATGCAAACTTTCTTGTTTTAATATATATATATATATAACTTTATTAAAGGAAACTAACTACATATGATTCAAATGAATTTTAAGATGTGACCTGTGGGCTGTGACCTTGACGAAGCACAATAATGTTATTGTACAGCAATTTCCATTATTAACTCTTTGTCCTTTTTTGTCAGGAAGAAGTGATACTACAGTCCTCTCATGTGGATTCACAGTTGGGAAAATGATGATGATTCCTTTAATTTTGTGCTAAAGAATTTTTTTGACAGGGATTGCATCTCTCGACTTCTTGTTTCTTTTGGTTGTTGCAATACTTTGGAGAAAATAAAAATCTCCTAACTGATGACACACGAAGAAGCAGAAGAAAACAGTACCTTTTGGTTATCAATATATATGGTCAGGATCAACTACAGCATAATATTCAAAATCGCTAACACATGACATAGTAAAAATCCTAAAGATACAATAAATAAAAATAAGTGGAAGAAAACAAAATATAAATCTGAAATGAACCTTAACCTTTCAAATGCTGGCTGTGAGTTTTGTGACGGGGGCGACTCCAAGCCATTTTTGCCACCTCACTTTTTCTCTTATCTATTACTATTATATTAAGATTTTAAATTAGCAACCTATCTCTTTTAAAGCTTATTTAACTTATTAAAAAAAAGAGAAAAAAACGTGACTTCCTTTTATTTATTTTACGGTAATTGATGATGTTATTTTCCTGAACTCCCGTTAGTTCGTACTGTAGTATTATTTTTTCTTTGTATGTATTTGTAAATATTCCACTGAATCTTTTTCAACGTGTATTATGTAATGAAGTTGATATTATTCGAGTAATTCAGTTTTCTTTATAAATGTTTTATTTTTTCATGTTAATCAATTGTTTTAAAGTAATTATAAACATTGTTAGTATGGATTCACATAACTTACCTTAACTTATTTAAAATTGGGGCATTGTAATAATTGTTATCGTATAAGACCACAATTTATAAAACCAATATGTACAACCGGGTTAATAGACTAACAACTATAAATCTCGACCATTTCGCATTATTCATGAACAAATTTGGACATTTTCCCAACTTTTAAATCTTAAACCATCACAATAAAGCGTATAAGCTGCAGAATGAATAAAGAAGCTCTTTATATAGAGCAGAGTTACATCCAGAAAGATACAAAAGAATATGCGTAAAGATACATAAGGATAAGAAGAGATATAAACCTAACAGACTCCTAGAAAATAGGTTAACTGAAGGACAGAGAAAGACACAAAAAGATACAGATAAACTAGTACAAAATCTCCTATGTTAACAGGGCATTAGTCAAGAGTCCCTTACACACCCCCGCAAGGTGGGGCTTATGTCAACAAGACCCAACTTGGGATAAATACGTAGCAATGCGGAACAGGGCAGCAACTTCGTAAAAATATCTGCAACTTGATCCACAGAATAAAGATGATGTACCTCGAAAACTTTAGACTAGACAAGCTGACGAACAAAGTGAAAGTTGATTTCAACATGTTTCATATGGCTATGAAAAGCTGGATTGGAACAAATGTGAGTAGTGCTTATTTTGTCACAGAGAACTCGAGTAGGACTTGACAACGTGAAGCGAAGTTCACGAAGCAAGTTGGTGAGCCAAACAACTACAGAGGTTGTAGCAGCAACATCTCTATATTCTACCTCGGTAGACAACTGAGAAACATAGCGTTGCTTTTTAGAAGACCATGAGATGGGAGAATTGATATAATAATGCCCCATAGTAATGCTTCGGGATTGTCATTGTATTTATCAAGCAGTACATAAGTGTAAGAGACAAGAATACCCTTATTTAAAAGAGTAATATACAACAATTCCTAGGCTAACATGGTAAAAGATACATGTATATTATCACGCCCCCTCAATCAAGTGTGGGAACATGTGAAGATTGCCTCGAAGAGTCTTAAATCGATGAGAGGATAGGCCCTTGGTAAGAATGTCAGCTAGTTGACGCTCCGTTGGAAGATAGCGAACAAGAATAGATTCAGAGGCTACATGTTCCCATACAAAGTGAAAATCAACTACAAGATGCTTTGTATGATAATGATATATAGGATTCATCATAAGATATAAGGCACTTACATTATCACAGAAGACGAGTGGCTCATCAGAGAGAAAAATTATGCAAGTCCCGTAGCAGTTGTTGAATCCATAATACCTCAGCCACAGTGTGAGCCATGGCACGATACTTAACCTCGGTACTAGAGCGAGAGACAATATATTGCTTCTTAGAAGACCAAGAAATGAGATTTGAACCAAAGAAAATCAGAGATCCAGTGGTAGACCGATGAGTATTAGGACAACCAACCCAATCAGAATTCGAATATGCATTAAGAGAATAGGTAGTAACTGATTTCAATAACAACCCAAAATCGAGAGTACCGGCAATATAACACAAAATGCATTTAACAGCAGCAATGTGAGCGGAAGTAGGAGCATGTGAGTATTGACTAGCTGTATTTATCGCAAAGGCAATGTTTGGTCGAGTTAGAGTCAAATATTGTAAAACACCCACTAGATTGTGGTATAAAGTACCATCAACAATAGCAAAGTCCTCAATAGTGTCAGATCGAGAAGAAGATGGAGTAGAGATAGGCTTGGACTGTAACAAACCAGCACGATCAAGAATATCTCGAGCATACTTACTCTGAAAGAGATGCAAACTATTTGCCAATCGAGTGACGCGAACACCCAAAAAATAATGAAGATTACCAAGATCAGTAATAGAAAACTCGGAGTTAATTAATCTAGAAAACCAGGATATTAAGCTAGGATCATAGCCGGTCAGTAAGATACCATCCACATGTAATAACAAGAAAAGATATTGACCACCAGATGAATAAACAAATATAGATGAATCTACATGGCTATTCTGAAACCCATGTGATAGTAGAAAGGAACCAAATCGACTAAACCATGCACGAAGCGCCTGCTTGAGACCATATAATGCCTTATATAATGCTTCCAAAATCAGGTCATCGATCAATAATGCGACTTGTAGAAGACTCCCTACCTATACCTAGCAGAGTTAGCACTAAACCAATAAGGAAAGCAGAAAGCAGCTAGTTGTCATCAGGAGTAACCTCTAGGGGTGGGCGTTCGGTATTTCAGTTCGGTATTTGCGCACTTCGGTTCGGTAATTCGATATTCGATTTATCGATTGTGTATACCAAATATCGTACCAAAATAGTTCGATACGGTTCAGTATTTCTTATTTTGGTTCGTTACGGTTTCGTTTTGATACATTAATGAGTATAATTTAAAATATAGACGCGTCAACTACTGAAATTTTTGTTTCAATATTAAATTTTGATACTGCTTCAATATGAAGTTTCTGCTCCAATATTAAGCTGCTTTTTCATATAGACGTGTCAAGGCTGTCAACTACTGAAATTAAGTTGTTGAAGCAGATTAACCACGCATAAAAAATGCATTAACAGGAAAATTTAAAAAAAAACACAAACTGCTGCTACTATAGCACTGTTAGGAACTAAGGACAAAATGATTTTTTACAACAATTGTGTTGCAAGCCTGCAACCATCTTCATACGCACAACAACAACCAACAAGCATATAATTATAAGTTGTAACTAACATTTAACATATAGCCTTCAGTCCTTCATTCTTAAATAGACACAGGCACACAACAGAATTAGACTGAAGGCTTTAGGCCATGTAACAAGTATCTGCAGCGAAGCTAATAGATCTGCAGCCAAGCAAGAAAAACCAGAATTATTCTTGTCATTCTTTAGAAGAGATGGCTAGCATTCAGATTTCAGGCCATGTAACAAGCATCTGCAGAACACCTGAACAACCAAACCATCCGCAGAACACCTGAACATCCAAACATTTACATACTGCCAAGCTGCAATTGTAACTAACATGTAGCAGCAACATCAGGAACACCTGAACAGCCAATTGCACTGTGCCAATTACATTTACACACTGCCAATGCCAAGAACAACTGAACAACCAAACCATAAACACAAATACACAACATTTAAGATAAGACAATAGCAGGCAGCAGCCAAAAAAGTCTAACAGGCTCAGACTCTAAGTCTCTAACACAATAGCAGCCAAATAAAAAAAGTGCAAAACAGAGAGGGCATCCCTCAATTCAAGTTTACACTAATAGTCTCGAATCAACTTAGTCTTAATTCTGAAATACAGATTCCAGGAAGACGCGCAAGACAACGCTATATATGCTTCCTTAAACCAGATGTTCCATTCCTCTTTGGATTAACATTATAGTCTTGACCACAATGCTTGCACTCTACTTTGCGAACTTTTTCGTTATCTTCTTTCACTTCAAAGTGTTCCCAAATATCAGAGCGTACTTTAGGAGCATCGGGCATGATTGCACTTGAACCTAAAAAAATATAAATCATAAGTTAGAATATTATTTTTTGATGATAATAAAACAAAACTACAAAAGTATATCACCAAACAAATAGAGTATTAAACTTACCACTCGAATTGCAAGTTGCAACTATACGTCAAACAATGCTAGTAGTGCTTCCATTATTTTCCATATCTAAAGATAATTCGACCAAATATGTCATACAAATAAACAAGTATGATATATTATTTTGAACTAAAATATACACAAAATATTAAAGCTTACCAAGCTCGAGTTCCTCAAGATACTTCAAATCTTCTTCAACACTAATAGGATTCTTCTCTTCTCTAAGACAATCTTGAACACAAATAAGAGCTTGCACACATTTAGGAGTCAATGAACTCCTAAATGAATCAAGAGTACGGCCACCAGTGCTAAACGCGCATTCTGACGTCACACTAGAAATTGGAATGGCCAACACATCACGAGCCAACTCCGAAAGAATGGGAAATCTAGGAGCATGTGTTTTTCACCCACTTAAGATATCATATTCTTCACTAAAAGGCTCTTGTTCTTCACTAATGTATTTATCCAACTCCGATTTAGCACCCCCACTTCCATTGTCTTCCTTTTATTTCTTCAAGTAAAGCTTCGTCCTTATTAAAGATGCATTTATAACACTCTCACTAGATGTATTAGATATGTTGTTAGATGAAGTAGAACTAGATGGAGATTGAGGACAAGATCCGGTTGAATACTTTTTTAGATACTCTCCAAACAAAGAGTTCATATAAGCATACACCTCAACATTTATTTTCTTCCCTTTTTCCTCCCCAAAAAGTTTTTCAAGTGCTCCCTCAACATATTCAAATTTATTACGTGGATCCAAGACGGAAGCAATAAAAATTATTTTATTCATCTTTTCAGGCTCACCCCAATACTTCTTGAACTTTTCTTGCATTTGCTCAGCCATTTTTCTCAAATGCTCATCCTCACTAACTAACCACATTTTCAAATGACAATAAAGTTCAGATACATCCTCAAAATAAGAATTACAAGGGACATAACGTGAACCTGAAACTTTTTTAGTTAGCTCGTGAAATCTTTTAAGGAACTCTATCACATTCCTCACATTTACCCAATCATCAGATTCAAGAGGACCTGTACTACTACCATCTTCACAAAGATGAGAACATTGATAAGCAGAAAATCCATCATCAAAAAAATGTAACTTGTCAAAGGCCTTTTCAAAGTTTTGTGTCGTACAACATCAAATAGGTAGAATTCCACCTAGTAGGAACATCCAAACACAACGTTTTGGTACATTCTACCTTTACATGTGCACAACACTGTTTAAACTTTAAGGTCCTTGCAGGCGAAGATCTCACATACCTCACAATATTTCTAACACGTGTCACAGAAGCATCAAGTTCTTTCAAACCATCTTGCACAATTAGATTTAGTATATGAGCCATGCATCTCACATGAAGATGTTTACCATTCATCATATTAGTTTTCCACATATCTAACTGTTTAGATAATTCTTTGACTGTGACATCATTTGAAGAAATATTGTCCACGGTAATAGTGAAAACCTTGTCTAATTTCATTCAAGCAAACAATCCCTAATAGATTTAGCCATCTCTTCACCCTTATGACTAGTGATAGGGCAAAAATTTAGTATTCTTTTATGCAACTTCCAATTCCTATCAATGAAGTGAACTGTCAAATACATATAATTTATTCCTTGTAATGAAGTTCATGTGTGTGTTGTGAGGCAAATTTTTGGTTGTGCTTCTCTAAAAGACCTTCTTAGATTTTGATTCAATTCAACCGTAAACTTCATAACAATCCCTTGTTATTGTTCTACGAGAAGGAAGACGAAATAGTGGTTGAGTTTTTCTCATAAACTTCACAAAGCCTTCATTTTCTACAAAGCTAAATGGTAGTTCATCAATAACTATCATCTCAATTAAGACCCTCCTAACCACTTCTTGATCAAATTTCCAAAGTGATCCTTCATCATTTTGGCAAGATTGAAAATTTATCTTTGTTTGACTTTTATCTTTAACAATGTTAAGTGGGTATTCTTTGTATCTAAGCAAATGATTCTTCAATCCTGTTGTTCCATTCTTAGATGAATTAGCAGCATAAGCTTGCTTACAATATTTACATCGTGCTTTACCAACCCCATTTACCTTAAATTTATCAAAATGGTTCCAAACGTCAGACCTAGGTTGCATGGCTTTCCTTTTCTTAGTATCTTGAGTATCAATGGTGTTGGTGTTGCTCTCTACCGTAATAGGTAAACGTTCACTTAAACCAACATCACTTACTCTACTTTCTTCTACCATCTATACAAAATTCAACAAATATAAACACAGATTAAGAATCATTTACAGACTCATGTTTTGCACATTTAAAGAGTTGATCAGGTTACACGTATATAGGCATAAAAGTAAATAGCAGCCATCCCCACATTCTTGCCACAGAGTGCCAATCTGGTGTGCAAGTATTGTAGCCGTATAATTAGTTAACTTCAAGAAGAAACTGTTGCATTTTCACGAGGAGAAAACTGAAAGATCTGCTAAAGGCTTCATTTGGAACTTCTACGGAATATGCAATAATTAAATGGTTTCAGGAACCCACATTGGAGATTAGAGAATTTTGCGGGGACAGATATAATACAAATATTATTGAGAATCTATTGAAACTCTCTGCTCATTTGTTCCTAAGCAGCACAGATCACTTTCAATCATCACTTGCAGACACTTAATCATCACTTGTAAACAAGAATTAGCCATAGTAATTGAGTGTATATGAGAAATCTCCAAATCACAAGTTCGCAAGTACGCTAGAAAGTAGAAACATACCTTTGAAAATTGAAACTATCACAAGTTTGCAACAACAATGTTTTCGTTTGCCGGAATTTTGTGAGGAGTGAGGAGTGAGGAATCGGAGCTCGAAAATCGCCAAATCGCCTACTCAATCAAGTTGTCAACTGTATCTGTATTTTGTACTGCCAAATTGCTAATGGCCTAACCTAATAAATTAGCCCTAATCTTTAGAGTGGGCTGGGGCGTTGGGATGGAGCGCTGGGAAGTGGGAATTAAATCAAAAAAAGCTTGGGCTTGGGCATTGGGGCTGGGTAATAAGAAAATATTTTTTTAAAAATCGGTATTTCGGTATACTGAAATTTCAAATTTCTAATACCGAGGACCGTACCGAAATACCGAAATTGCAATACTGAATTAGACCGAAATACCGAAAAAATCAAAACCGAAATACCGAATTAATTTGGTTCGGTTCGAAATTCGATTTTTCGGATTTTATGTCCACCCCTAGTAACCTCAACACTGAGAAAGCAATGAAGCAACCCAAGATCTTTAAGAGAGAACCTTGAAGACAAAGCATCAATTATGGACTTCATTGTCTGTGGCTAGTTACCAGTCACAATTATATCATCCACATAAACAATGATGTATACAGTAACTCCAGATTTATATAGAATAAAAAGAGATGCATCATATTCAGACTTAATAAAACCAAGGGTGAGAAGATGATTTTTCAGCTCATTGTACCAAGCTCGTGAAGATTTTTCAAACCATAGATAGCTTTATTAAGGTTACATACATGAGTAGGATGCAAAGTATATTCAAAACCTGTAGGCTACCTCATTTAGACATTTTTTCAAGCTTTCTTATAAGAATGGGTCATTGACTTCCAACGGGTGAATGGGCCAAGATAGTCGAGTAGCAATAGCAAGAACTAAACGAACAATTATGAGTTTAATCACCAGACTAAGGGTGGAATGATAGTCTAAACAGGTCGCTGAGTAAACCCCTTTCGCAACAAGTCTTGCTTTGTACCTATCAACTTAACCATTAGGCTTATGCTTAATCCTGAATAACCATATGCAATCAACCTCATTCTGTTTCTGACTAAAACATCAAATTCAGACTGCATGACAACTCACTAGTAAGGGTGGGATTGGGTTTATTTGAAGGTGTTTGGTATAGGTTCAGATAGGTTTCAGACTGTTAGTCTGAGAGCATGCGATCATTAGATGACGAGGGGGAGAGGGAGGGTGATCAGAGTTGGTCCTATGGAGTGAGAATTGATCGTGGGTTGGTGCAGGTTGTTGAGAGAGGGCGTTTCGACTTTGGTAGGTTATGGTGATAGGTGGGTTGGATCTTCGAAGAGCTGCTGAGGTAGGTTGATTTGGAATTGGGGATTGATTCCGATTATTTTGGCCGGAAGGGTTACTTTCAGGTGGTGAAGTTTGAGATGAAGTAGAGTTTGAAGACAAAGTGGAGAGATCATTACTTGAACGTGATGATGCACACATAGGAAGATGAGGAGCACTCCATGACTGTATATGCATGGAAATTAGAGATGGCAATTCAAAACTTGCACTTAAAAGGAGATATATCACTGTGTTCTTTTTTAATATCTTTAACCGATATATCCCATGCTGAGAGTTTATTAGTATCCTTATATTGTTGGAAAATATTTGCAAAGGGATAATTATATTTCAAAAATACGACATATCGGTAAAGATATATTTTGGAGGTGACAAGATCAAAACATTGATGAGAATAATATTTATTCGAAAAATCTAAATAAACATAGGGTTTTGACTTTGGTTCTAATTTATTTTTGGCATATGGTCTAAGCCATGGATAGCATAAAAAACCAAAAATTTTAATAGACTCATAATTCGGTGCTTCTTTAAATAAAATTTTATACAGGCACCGATTATTTAAAATTTATGTAGTGAGTCTATTTATTAGATATACAGCTTGATGACAAGCAAAACTCAAAAATTTAGAGGGTAACGAGGCTTGATATAGAACTGTTTTTGCAGTTTCAATAACATGCCGATGACAACATTCTACCAAGGCAACTCGTTGTGGAGTGTATGGTAGGGAAACCAAGTATTCTATGCCCTATGATTTTAAGTAGGAAGTTAAGCTTTGGAATTCACATCCTCCATCAGTGTAAAAAGAAGAAGTTTTTGTTTGAAAACGTCTTTCTAAAAGTGGATGTAATGTTTTACAGACTTCCTAAACTTCTTGTTTAGATTTTAAGGTGTATAGCCACATATATTTTGAAAAGTGATCCATAAATGGAATATAATATTATTTTTTATCAATGGATAAAATTGATGCAGGCCCCCCACAAATCACTGTAAATTATTTGGAGGGGTCGATGACTCTTCAAAGAATTAACTGAAAAAAGTAATCTGTGGCCTTTATTAGAATTGCAGGAATTACAATCAGAACTTATTGTAGAAGAACTAACAGACACTGATAACTTATGCAAAATATTGTTTAAAGTGCGACGATTTGGATGACCCAAACGTTGGTGCCATAGTTGAATTAGAACATCCACATTGTACTTAAGATTGCTAGTTGGTGGTCACGCATACAGTCGCCTGTTACTCCGCCCTTGAACTAGCAGCACCCCCGTATTCATATCCTTCAAAAGATTAAAAAAAAAGAATTTTTTTTCCATGGAGGTGTTATTTTCACGATAAAATTGAGAGACATACATGAGATTATTTTTTATAGCAGGAGAGCAAAGAGTATTAGATAGGGTGAAACGATAATTGATGATTTTAGTTCAGTATTACCATTTTGGGAGATTGGTATGATGGTACCATTACCAATAGCAATTTCCTTTGGCCCGTCGTAGTCTTGAGCAATTGCTAGGCTTTGAGCATCAGAGGCAATGTGATGGGTGCCCATGTGTTGATGATGATGCTTGTTGTAGTAGTTGACGTCCAGAAAAGTTGTCTCTAGCCTGAAAATGGTTGTGGGAGTAGTTGCGACAGACTCGGGCAAAGTGACCAAGACGATCACATGGTTGACATGTCAAATTGTTATCAGGCTGAGCAGAGTTCTTTCTAGATTTCCATGGTTGGCCTTGATTGGGTTAATTGTTGTTTGCTGTATTGATACACCTATGTTGGTGTTGTTTCGAGATTGCGCAATAGAGCATTGTGCGACAACATCAGTAATGAAATTTAAGAGAGAAGAGCGAATATCATGATGTTTCAAGAAAAATTCATGATCAAGTAACTTCTCATACAACTCTTCATATGAGATAGTAGTATCTCGTGTCCGAATAGCTGCTGAAAATTCTTTGAATTTAGTTCCAAGACCAGTGATGATCTTCACAATAAGCTTCTCGTTGGTAACAGAAGCACTAACGGTAACAAGTTCATCACAAAGAGAGTGAACTTAATGCATATAGTCAGTGTCAGGCAGAGCATTCTTTGCAAGACAAGCTAAGCGATCACGTAGACTGAAAATGCGCATTTGGGATTTATTTGCATACACTATGTGAAGCGCATCCCAAGCAGCCTTTAAAGTGTTGGCTGAAGCAACAGATGCAGCAAGGGTAGAATCAACTAAAGCCAGGATGGCATTTTGAATTAGTTGATCCTGGTGAAACCAAGTTGGGTACGCAGGGTTGGTAACAGTTTCGTTGCTCGAGGAGATAGTTCGGCTAGGAGCAGGGTAGTTCTATTAAGATGGCCATACAGATTGTGGCCAAGCATAAACATCAACACCTGAGCCTTCCAAAGGGAAACATTGTGACTACCTACTAGCTTAATGGGAAGTTATGTGACAGAGTTAAACTGAACAATAGTGTTGTTCGTCGCATCAGAGTTGACAACATAAGCCATTTGAGTAGGATAGGGATGGGAAAAGAAATTAGGATATGACTCGCAAGAGCTCCTTTAAGCTTTTAATACCATAAAACGTATAAGCTGCAGAATGATAAAGAAGCTCCTTGTATGAGCATAGTTACAACTAGAAAGATACATAAGGACAAGATGAGATATAAACCTAACAAACTTCTAGAATATAGGTTGACTGAAGGATACAAAAAGATACAAATAAACAAGTACAATATTTCCTATGTTAACAGGACACTAGTCAAGAATCCTTTACACACAACACCTCCTCCACGCATAACATCAATTAGATCGTTCATCCACCCCTATCTTCACCATTACAAATAAAATCCCTTTCATTTTTTCAATTGCATCGCCACACTGTGCAAATTGACTTGAATCCATACGAATTTGCTTAACAACTGCTCCTTCAATTTACAACATAATAACCACCATTTTTATTTTATATCTACTATATCTCATCTTGCTGCCATACTTAATCCATTGTCAATATCAACTTTAATTCACAAAAATGCACACATGAACAATATTGCCTTCATTTACCAAACCTGATATCCTTCACATCTTCTTATTTTTTCATTTCTCATACACAACTTAAAAGCTCCATTATCTTTTAGAATTTGAAAATTCTCACAACTTTTTGTTCTCTAAAATTGTTCACAAAAAGTTAAAGATGACTTTGACAAAGCAACAAAGTCGATTTAACAATTGGTGAAAAAAAGTTTATGGGCATTTTGTCCAATTAGTATTAAAATAAACTAGAGTATGAAATTGGTGATACATATTAATTCCGGTAGAATTGAGAACTTAAGCATATTTTGATGAATTTGTCGATATGAGTATGTTTGACTAATTGAAGTTTGCTAAAACTTTAGGAAATGAGGTTTTTTTTTTTGTGGTTTCCAGTGCAAAAATTGTAGCATTCGCCATGCCTTATTGTCGCTAGTAAATGTAATGCCAAAATTTTTAAACCTTGATTTATTCTAACTTGTTCAAATTTGCCAATGAACTATGCAAAACGATTGAGATTTTCCCTTGAACTATTTGTTAATGGTGGAGATTAATCTTTAATAATGGAACCTAGTCACTAAAGAAAAATTTAACCCATTTTTATACTGTAACAACAAAGATTGATCTAACAGCAATTAGACAAAACTTGATCATTTTGCATAGTTTTGGAGACAAATTTGTATCTTTTGCATTGAAATAATGGGCGCGTCTTTCTTTTTGTCACTATAAGAGGGTTCTTGAAAATCACAGAACATCAGGGTGTAATATGTAATTATCCTAAAAGATCCAAATTACAATTCAAAATATACCAAGGACTTCAATGCAAATAAAGAACCTATATATAGAAAACTCTAACCCTCCTTCAGTTGTTATTCTAGGGTTTCGCTGACAGAGCCAACCGGAGCGCGGCAGCCACTCTCACACCACCGTACGCCACCAAACAGCCACCATGGGTCGTATGCACAGTCGAGGGTTCGTTCATTATTACCTCCTGTTTAAGTATCACTTGTTCATGCCACATTGTACTGATTTTTGTATTTTGTCAATCTTTTTTTTGGGGTGCTTAGTAAAGGTATTTCAGCTTCAGCTCTTCCATACAAGAGGACTCCACCAAGCTGGCTGAAAATCTCTGCTCCTGATGTAAGGAATTTTTTGCTTATTAAAAAAATTGAATTTTCCTTTTGTTCCTTTCCTACATATAATTTGATAACTAATAAAATGGGGAAGAAAAATATAGAGGTTGTAATGATACCTTGCCTGAATTCTAAATTTCTACATAATGACAGGAGTGAATCCTCTAAATACTAAAACCTGGATAAAGCAAAGTATTCATATAGCTGGTTGTTGATTTACTTATTTAATACTTGTTTAAAAAATTACGGAAATGCTGAATAGCTAGTTTCTTTTAATGATGATTATGTTATTAGTTGGGACCTAAATATGTGCGCATCTTTAGCTTGCGGGTGGGATTTCTAGGTCTAGGAGTGTTGTAAATTCATTTGAAATTTACTGAAGCACCGATATAAGGGATTAACTACTGGCCTTAGGAAATGTGACCTTTAGGATAAGTTACTGCTGCCTCTTTAATGCCTGTAGTTTCTACATGGATGCACGATGACAGATTTCCACTAACATTTGTGTAATCCTTTCTCCATGTTGTTTGAACGTGTGATTTCAGTTCACCATACCTCATGATATAACTTTTTAGGCTTTGGTCCATTGAGAGTTTCAAGTTTTATGTAGAGGAACGGTCTTTGAATTCAAAACGGTCAATAGAGGAACGCCATAAGAGAAATCTCAGAGAGCTAATTGGAGCTTTGACCCACTGACCCAATTGGTTTTCCCAGCTTATTCCATATGTTCACTTCTCGACTGACTACCTCCAGTTTGCGACTTGTACGTTGCCGCATCTTTTCTCTTCCTTCACCCCCTTTGACATCCTTCCTCTCCACTTCTCTGCTCTGTCGTTTCCCTGCTTTTACTTCTTCAATGGACAACACGGGTTTCCACAAACCTTCTTCATCCTCCTCCTCCTCTGCCTTTGCTCATTCCAATCGAAGGTAATATGTTTTCTTCTTCTTTTGCTGAGTAATTCTCTGTAAAGTTTCAATCTTGAATTGGAAAATTATGGTTCTGAATCAATGGCAGCGGTGGTAGAGGAAGAGGGAGAGGATGGGACAATAACGAAAGATCAGGAGGCCGTGGCGGTGCTGCTGCCAGCTCCGGCAAAGATAAAATTGATGCTCTTGGGAGACTCTTGTACGTTTATCACTATGTATTTCTTCTTTCAGGCTTTTGGTATTGATTTTTTTTGTTATGTGACGCCATGGTAGTAAATTAATCAACAAAAAGCCTCAATTCCAAATTAGTTGGGTGCGCTGTATGAATCATCTGTTTACATTTCCTCTATTCAGGTCAGGTGCCGATGATTTCAGTAATTCATGTAGATAGACTATCCTTCTTCTTGTGACATATGATAGTACAAGCAGTCAATCAACAGAACAGTAATCCCAATTAGTTGGCTTTAGCTTTACGAATCCTCTCTAACCAGCAATGCTTTGTGAAACTCAGGGGGAGGGGAAAAGGAGTTAATAAAGGAAAAAAATAATACTTAGAAAATTTTGACTAGCTATGATGATCATTGGAAGTGATTAGTTCCAGGCTTCTAGGGATTAAGGGTATGTACATACTGTAGTGTTTGAAACTATAGTTCGTTAAGTACCAAGTGTCACTTGTTTTAAACTTTCTAAGTTCTCTTATCAAAAACCAAACTTTGCCTAAACCAAATATGATATTTCGAATATTCTGTAATGTTGTAACTGTTGTTTAAACTTAGGACACGCATTTTGCGGCACATGGCCTCTGAGCTAAACTTGAATATGAGGAATGATGGGTATGTGAAGGTGCAGGATCTTTTAAAGCTAAACTTAAAAACATTTGCCAATGTCCCATTGAGGTCACACACTGTTGATGATGTCAAAGAGGTTAGTTATGTGAAGCCTTGTGCTCCTTTAATTTGTTGCCTCCATTTCTTGTATGAGGTTGACGAAGGCCTCATTTGTTTTTTTAAGATTAAGACGTCTGAATCTGAATACACATCTGAATATCAAGATGTGTATTACGATTAAGACATCTGAATTTGAATACACATCTGAATATATTAAGATGTGTATTAAGGTCTGGATAGAAATAATTAAGACTGTTTGATTTTTTACATCTAAATGCATAAAATTTATCTTTATTTGAAAATTAATAAACATAAAATTCAAATGAAATACTAACTAATCTAATATTCTATCAATAAAATATATAGTTTTTCTAAATATGATAGTTGTTGATGGTGATGGCTAACGGGTGAATGCCGACTAGAGGTGGTGGTTGGTGGTAGTTTTGGTTGATGATGGTAGTACATGCTAGTAGCTAGTAGTGATTGGTAGTGGTGGCGATTATGATTGAGGATGGTGGTGATGGGTGGTTATAGCTAATAATTGGGGGTGGTAGTAGTAGTTGTGACTGAGGAAGGTGGTGGGTGGGTGGTGGTAGGTTATAATGATGGGCAGTGCCGGTTGTGGTTGTTGATGGTGATGGGGTGGTCAGTTGTGGTAGGTGAGGTGGATGAGTGTTGATTGTGGGTGAGAATGACAGTGGTCGGAATGGTGGGGATAGCAGGTGGTGATGGTCAATAATGATGGCGACTATAATTGAGGATGATGGTGGTGGTGGTGGGGTGGTGGAGTATAGTGGTAGTTGATAATGGCAGGCAATGGCAGCAATTAATAATGAATATGTGATAGCATCTTAATAAAATTAAGTCTCTGTTATAGATCTTAATCATACAGACCTATTCAGACCCACTAAGTGGTTGTGAAGTAAAAAAACAAACACACTTAATGATTAAGATCTGATTAATTAAGATTCAGACTTTAAAAACAAACACACTTAATGTCTTTGATCTGGATGATTAAGATTCAGACATCCATTAAGTGCAAACAAATGAGGCCGAAAACTCTGATCTGTTTATTCCTTGGATTGCAAATGGTTCTCGAGTCAATTTAGTTGAAAAAGAGCTATACCTTCTGGTCCTAACTGGAAAACAAATGCTGGCTTTTCATTGAATGAACTTCCTTTCTTTCAGTTGGGTGAACTGGTTTTCGTTGTATTTTTATAGGCAGTACGGAACGATAACAAGCAAAGATTCGGCCTGTTGGAAGAGAATGGAGAGCTTCTGATACGTGCTAACCAGGGCCACACAGTAAAGGTACGTTCCCTCCTTAAAGTGGAATAATGTCATTTCCTTTTCTATTTCGAGCAGAACTATGTTGGAAATCAATAAATTAGTCATTCAGAGGGAGGAGCCTCTGGTGGGTACTTCCAGTCTTCCACTATAGCTGGACAAATTCGTGGACTTTTGATGAATGAAGAGGTAAAGTCTCAATATGTTTGGGGATGAGAAGAGAAGGAGAAGGAGAATGAATACTGGAAAGTGAGAGATTAAACATGGATTTTCCTTCAATTCGTGCACTTTAGAAAGTGTGTTAGGGAAGTGCCTATAAGCATACTTCATTTAGTGCAAGCAATTACACCATTATTGTTCCTAATAATTTTGTATTACAAATGAAACACTATTATGAGATTCTCAGTGCATCCGTATCTTACTCATAAACTGCTACGCCTCAGTCCCAAATAAGTTGGGGCCAGCTATAAGATTCTCACTTATTGTGTTTTTTTTATTTAATTTATCTCAGGCCAACCTTATACAAAGTAAAAATTAATTCTCTGTATATTTTGTATTACAAATGGAACACTATTATAAAATTCTCAGTGCATCGGTATGTTACTCATGTTTCTAAAAATTCCAATTTCATCTTTTCGTTATTGAAAAGTATCTCATGATGTGCAGACCCTTCTCATATGTGTTTTTCCCTTGTATGATAAACTAAAGTAATGGTATAGCAGAAATCCAACAGACTTCTGTGGCCCACAAGTTAGCAATGTCATTGTTAGTAGCTGAAAATATATTGTTCCAGTCGAGGAGACTCCAATGTTCTTTGTTGTTCTTCTTCTTTATTCTGAACAGGGTTGACATCAAAATTACTTTTGTATAAATAGATCCAGCTTCTTCTTCTCGTTTTCTGAGTATGTCAAATATTTATTCTTTTTTTTTTGCACAACTATGTACTGCTTCTTCTGTTCTTTTGAACATAGTTGATGTCCAAGTTTTTAGTTCTTTCTATTTTTTATGACTAGATTGGCGTTTATGTTTTTATTCTTGTAGAAACTTCAAATGACCAGCAGTTGTTTTTTTCAATGTCAACTATACTGTATTCATTTACAAAGTCTGACACTGCAAATGAAAATAACATATATGTGCCCTTTACCCAATATCAGTTCATAATCTTTGAGTTGGCAATTTTTTTCTCTAAGTTTTTATGTCTCTTAGCAGATAGTTGAAACTCAGAGCTTATTAAAACCGATCCTTTCAGCTGACGAAGTTCCAGGTAAAGTGAATTTTGTGCATTTAATAACACTTATAAATACCTTAGTTGGAATATTTCTCTTTTCATAGGAAAAATCACTCTTATTTGGAGTCTGTCTGGGCTATTATTTGAACTGTTTTATAAATTCTAAGCACCCGTTCAGCATCATGGGGGTGCGGGTTGATTGGTCATAGGGCTAAAAGGAATAAATTTGGATCTTGCACAATGTCAAACTGCCATGTATTCCTTCTATTGCAACTTAACTGTCAACAATTTTATATTGTTGATAATTTTCCCGAAAAGATCATGCTTTTCAATGTAGTAGCAAATACTAAAATCGGAGTAATTTTTTTTTGTATAAAGTGCTAAAATCTGAGTATTAATGTTAATAAATGTATAATGTATGAGTACAAAAATTCAGAGTTTCATTTTCAAATTCTCATTTTGTATATTGTAATGTCGACCAGAAAAGGGGTGATCCTGAACTCAATACATGTTTAATGTAAGTTCAGAAAACTCTTCAAGTTTCATTTTTAGGTTCTTGTTTTCCCAACATAAAAAAGGGTGGGTCTTGACCTCAATTCATTAATTGTGTCTATAAATTGAGATCACTTCCTCATCTCGTGCTGAACAATAATTTTTATATCAATGTCCCCTGGGTCTTACTTGAGAATTTTCTGTCTCTGGTGTCTTGATTTTCGTTTGTGGAAATGCAGTTTGTGTACATGGCACTTATAAGAAGAATTTGGAATCAATTTTGGAGCATGGACTCAAACGGATGAAAAGGTTACATGTTCATTTCTCATGTGGCTTGCCAACAGATGGGGAGGTAATTAGTGGTAAGATATCTCATAGGATCTTGTATCTGTTGCTATTATGTATTATCACAATTTATATTTCATTGTATTTTATGCTAATGTCATAAATCCACTTGCACCGATTACTGTTTCTCATGGCATGAATAATCCCTGTAACACTAATTTCTCAACTGTACCATCAAAGATACAGTATTGATCTAGTAGAATCCCGACATGGTGCATTTCTAAGAATCATTTCCTGCGATTTCTTAATTGTTGTGCTTTCTGACCCATGTATAAACTTATGCATATCATTCTTTATCTTTGACCTTCTGTATCTTCCTCTACCAACAACAAACTCTTGATTTTAGACAGTTCACCTGAACTTCAATATACTTGGTTTCTTGGGTAACCGAATAATCTTTTTGTCTGACCAGGAATGAGGCGAGATGTTAATGTCCTCATATTTCTTGATGTGAGAAGAGCTTTGGAAGGTAACTGTTTCGATTTTTGAATTCTAGTCAAGTTGTTCTAAAGTATTATCATACTTCCAATAAAATGGAATCGAATAAGGTATTAGTTAGAGACTGAACGTATTAGAACTTATAATGGGTTCTCAAGAAATAAGTAATATCTGCAGTGAGATGACAGGAAACGATATTCTAACTCTCTGTATTGAGAGTGAAGTCTTAGCTTATTTATATATTCTTTCTAGATTCAAAAACTAACCTTGAAATCACAAAGAGAACATATTCATAAGTTGATACTTGCGTGGAAGTGATGAAAATTCAAAAATTCTACTTTTCCCTGTTTCTCACTGCTATGCATTGCTTCAGATGGGATGAAGCTTTATATCTCAGACAACAGAGTTATCTTGACGGAGGGATTTGATGGTACCGTGCCTGTGAAGTATTTTGAGAAAGTAGAATCATGGCCAGATAGAAAACCTTTGCCTTTATAAATTGGAATGTCACTTTTTTCCTTCATTCCCTTTTGCATCCTTCTTTCTTCTTACTCCCTTGCACTGCACCTACCCTCCACCCCCTGGAGAAAAAAGAACGAAAGAAATTTGTAGCAGGTCATAATGCTCTTTGTTCTTCGCTATTTTCCTTACTATTACCCACTTTTCCACCATGAGATTAAATCTTACTATCATTGTGATTTGATTACTAATTTTAATGTATTTCCCCCAAAAGGAAAAGAATGTTTAGTGAAATGAAGGTCTTGACGTCTGAGCAAACGAAGGTTAACTTCCCTTTTGCAAGAAGAAATGAAAGCTGATTTGTTGCACTTATTCTTTTCTATGTATTTCTGGAAGAACAAGTAGATCCTTTTAAATCAGATATGAGACTTAACTATGACTAGTTTGGTGATCAGACGCATCTGCATTGCAGCTTTGATATACAGTCAAACCTTTCTATAACAGTCTCCTTTGTTCCGGATATTTTTGGATGTTATAACGAATTGCTGTTATAGAGAACATATATTGTAATACAACATGAAATTTGGTTCCGAAAAAAAAACTGGCTTTTATAGTGAAGTTTTGTTATATAAGGATGTTATAGTGGTTTGACTGTATTGTTATCAAATTCTTTTGGTTAACTCTGCTTGAAGCAGAAGCATATATGCAGCTTTCTATCCGCCAGACTGAGATGGAATGTTTAATCTATGAAGTGGCTTGGCTTGCATGAATAACAATATTAAGTTGAAAACGTGTCATGGGTTTGGTTTATGAAATGGTTTCTCGAAAATTAAGTAATATCTGCAGTGCCTAACGCTCAAATGCATGTAAACATTGTGACAGAAGATTGCAGAAAAGAATAACTGGCAAAAAAAGCATCCTAGAAGTTGGTTCATTTATTGATTTTTTGGACAATGGAGATGTCCCTTGTTTACAATTTGGAAAATCGGTAATTAACGGGTCTGTTTCTCTCTATTTAATATTAATACTAGAGTTTGATCACAATAAGATTCTAATACCAGATTTTGTTCACAATAAATATTCCAAACCTTGTGTTGTATAGCCTTTATACTACTGCACCAAAGTCAGGTTGGTTTATCGTGCATTGAGGGCAGGAAGGAAAGGGCTAGCAGTAGTATAATAATACCCACCGTCCCCATTCTGAGGGAAGAAAGAGAGTTACCAAAGTGTCTAAGATATCGTCAAATGAATAGGCCGCGAATCATGCAACAAAATGTGGCTACCAAGACACTAAAGCAGGGTTGCGAAAGGATAATTCCATCTGTCAAAGGGAGAAGGTGTTGGGAATGTCAATAGTAGATAACAACGCAAAAAGAATTGTCGGTTAACAATTTTGCAGCAAACTGTCAAAATTGATCTTACAAGCGACTCCAAAATAAAAACATTATATGATACTACTAAGTACTATATATTTTACTCTGGCAGAAAAGAGGATTTACCATTTTATCATGTACACGGTTATGCTTGATATGCAAACTATTAAACCAAATCTTAATACATAGACATGATGTGCAAACTGAAAATAACAAGATTCATGACAACGCTACAGATGTCACAAATGCTATTCCAAACGTCTGAAAATTGGTAGAAAGGAAAAGAAATCCAAGGAAAGCTCTAGCTACAGACTCCAGAATTCCAAATGTTTGTAAATGCTCAGAAAAGAATGAAATTTGGGAAGAGCTTTCACTGTTAGTGCTCAACCTGAGATTTCCGTAAAGATATCTCATGAAATGAAATAGAATAAACAAAGTGCAGATGAACTCAGTTTCTCCCTATAAGAACTATAAACCTATAATACAACATAAACCTCATCAAACACCACATGTTCAGAGCCATTCAAGAGTATTTCAGCTTCTTCAACCTGAATCAGTGCCGCTATTATCCAAAAATCAATGAAACATGCATATTTGTAAAATAAGCACACTTACAAGTTAACAGAAGGTAGAGCTGCAAGTTGATCATACATGCTACTATGCCCTACTCTTTCGGAGGAAGAATAAAAATAAGTTCTGACCGTTTTGAAAGGACCAGATATATAATGTGTAAGAGCCATCAAACAAGGTTTAGTACAATATAAACATAAGCAAGATTGTGAAAGTTAAATTTCCTATAGCACATATCTTGACGGTTTAGTGTTTGCGTGTTACTACTGAAGATTTTCCAAAAAGCACAAGTTATTCTAGCTTGCAGACATAAAAATATAAAAGTACGTAGGAGGAGATGAAGGGCAAATTTTATCTCCTTGATCCTGTACTAGCTAGTTTTCTCGTTGAGCGCTAGGGAGTTGCATACTCAAAAAGGAAAGGAAAAACAGAAGCTGGATTTGGGGTTTCTCTTCTAGCTTCTAACAGCATGAAGATATCATTCTATAGTCTTCCGATTTCCCTACTTCATCCATTTTTACATATCTTGGAGTAACCTACCTCTTCTGAAATATACTACTTTTTAGTTTTAAATGGTGCTTCCTATTCTCTGCCCCCTTTTCCCATAAAGAAACTCTCTAACGAACAGGGAAAAGAACAATGGAAATAATCCTTCTAACGAAAAGGGAAAAGAACAATGGAAATAATCTATCTAACAAACAGGGAAAAGAACAATGGAAATAATCTTATTCTAATGAGTCTACATAAGCAGCTTCCAATAATAAACCACGAAATATAGAATCACAAAGTACATAATCCTATATTAACTGCCAAAATAAGAAATATACAACCTCAGCATTCATGTAAAAGCATGATCTCAGAAATGTCCTAACCAAATAAATCTATGGAAGAACACAAATGTGGAACTATCGTGTGCTATGTTTATTAGAATTTAACAAAAGATGATACATGTCCACTGTCCATCAATCAGCAGTGGTCTATCAGTCATGAATCCTAAATTGATAAAACTACAACAATTACATTCCAAAAGTAACAAAAGTTTGTTTCAGGTTCCATTTTGAAGCAACCAATGTGCATCCACCACAAGACTTCATCATCAGGGGATCTGATGTGCTTCATCATCAAGATATAGAAAGCAAGAAAGTAGGGCAGCAATCGGTGATGCTTTTAAAAACAATCATAAGAATCAAAATGAACAAGAATTGAATGGTAGGATCCTACCGCACAATCGAAAGAATGTATCACTGGGCACTCTTCTTTCCATTACCATAGTAATTGAGGTACCATCGAACAAATTTCTTCAATCCCGTCTGCAGATCGGTACTAGGCTTATATCCAAGCTCCCTCTGGGCCGAACTTATATTCGCATGAGTAAACTGCACATCCCCATTCCTTGGCAACTTCATCACCAATCTCTTAGCCTTCACCTTTAGCAACCTCTCCAAAATGCTGACAAGATCAGAAACCGGGACAGGGGATGTGTTCCCCAAATTAAACACCCGCAATTGAGCAGGGCCTTTCTTCTTCCCACCACTTCCAGTGCTCTTCTCCGCAGTATCCAATGCTGCCAAACAACCCTTCACTATATCATCTACGTAGGTAAAATCCCTAGCTACCGTGCCATGGTTAGCTGCCTCGAATATGGGAATCGACTTTCCCTTCAAGATATCCCTTGTGAAAAAGAAGTAAGCCATGTCTGGCCTACCCCATGGTCCGTAAACGGTGAAAAATCTCAATCCAGTTAATGAAAGCCCATATATATGATTATAGGTATGAGCAATTTCTTCACCAGCCTTTTTAGTAGCAGCATAAAGACTAGCAGGCTGATCTGTCCTATCCCTCTCTGAAAAGGGTACCTTAGTATTCAATCCATATACAGAACTAGAAGATGCCCATACAATAGCAGGTTGAGGATTGACACTTTTGCAAATTTCAAGTACATTAACAAGACCAGCAATATTACTATGAACATATGAGCCAGGATTTTCCATGGCATAACGTACACCTGCTTGTGCAGCCAAATGCATTACATGAGTAAATGGAACAATATCAAACAGTTTCTTCAAAAGGGTGGCATCATTGATGTCACCCTCAACAATGTACACACCCGTTCGTTCTAAGAGCGCTTGACGCGCTCTCTTGAGCGAGGGATCATAGTAATCATTGAAATTATCCAGACCCAAAACGCCATCTCCTCGGCGTTTAAGGGCAACAGAGACATGAGTTCCTACAAAACCAGCAGCACCAGTAACCAAGACAGAAATACCATTACGTGACCTTACTTTAGCTGAAGCCTTAATCCTTTTTTCCCAAGCTGGACCACCGTAGGAGCTGGTTCTGAGAGATCTTCTAGAGAGATCTGAAGAAACAGGGGATGAAGAAGCTGGTGATCTATAGAAGAACACAAAGATCAAACCCAAGAATACAAATGACCAAAATGTAAGCTTGGCTAAGGAAAAATGCACCCTTAGCCTATTGTAAGGAGACTTTTCCATCTTGAACTTTCCAGGGGTTGATGGGATATTGTCAATGTGCTTCATTTGGGACATTACAATGACACTTTTGCCAAATCTTGGAGATTTGAGCAATACCCACTTTGGGTATATCTTGTTTTCAAAGGAAATCACCAAATTTCCTTGGATTTTCTTGAAAAAAGCTTAGGGTTAGGGTTCGAAAGGATCTTTCCTTTAATTTTTTTTGGTTGTATTTTCCGTTGTAATGAAGGATTGGTTGTTGATAGTGGAAATGGAGATAAGAAAAAAGAAAAAGGGTGGCTATAGTGTTGGTGGTGATGAGGGTATGGAACTTTAGCGCTATATTTATGGGAATCTTCTGGTTTCTTGGAGGGACTGGTTGTTGTTGTTGGAACAAAATGGTAGTAGTAATTATTTTCTTTTTACTTTTTTAAAACTTTTGTGGAGTTTCTTTGGCTTTGGTTTAGACAGAAGTAAGATTAATGATTGATTAAGAAATGGGTGATTGGATGAGAGTGTGTGTGGTGGGAGTGTGGACTAATTGAGGAGGGAGAAGGAGAATATGGTTTGAACAATTTAAAAGGGAATAATGAGGATGGGAAGTGGACTAATAGAGAAGAGGTTGAGTTTAAGTGGGGTGGGTTAGGAGATCAAATACATAGTCAAACAAGACTGTAATTAATGAAAAGGATTAACCTCGGTATAAAAAGCTTTGAGTATAAAGTTAATGAACCCTATTTATCATTACAGTGCAAAAGCTGACAAATAACTGGTGACTATGTTGCTAAATTGGTAAGTAAAGTATATTTCTACTCCTTTTGGGAAGAGTTGGTTTTTGTCTTATTGAGGTTGAGGGGGGGTATTAGAGCTAGGAGGTGAGAGGTGGGTGGTTATTGCATTGATTGGTGGGAAAAAAGGACCTTGAAGTTAAGGCTTTATTTTTATAAAGTTATTAACTTTAAAACAGATTTTAATGAGGGGAGTTTCTTGATTTGGGGAAAAGCTCATTAAGGTTTTGGTGTTTCTGGAACTGTGAGTAAATTCGGGTGGTTTGTTGGTAATGCAGTGGATGAAAGTTTGTAGTTAATTATGAGAGGTTCTTGAATTTTACCAAATTTGGATGGTGAGATAATATTTTGAATCTCCCCACTCTTTTTATTTAATTTTCTACTACTCCCCGTCTCAAAATATTTGTCATGATTTCTAAAAATAGTTATCTCAAATTACTTGTCATTTTAGAAATTCAAAATAGAATAAATTGTATTTTTTCCATTTATCCTTAATAGTAATTGTTCTTGAAAATGTAGATAGCACATAAATAGAGTAAATATTTAATGAAGAGAGTCAAAGTCCCTCCTCACTAATGTTTCTTAAGGGACGTGTAAAAAAACATGACAGATAATTTGAGACGGAGGACGTAGTCTACTAGATAATATTGATGGAAAATGCACATACATGGCCTCTTTCCATCTTAAAAGTATGCAATTTATATTTAACTAGTGCAATTATTAGAAATTAAGGAACATCTCAATTCAAAAAGCTTTAATAAAATGGAAGTCTTAAATATGTAATTTAAGAGCTCTTACTTTTTTCTCAAAATGAGAGTACAACAATGGCTTTCTTTTTTGTCTTAGTTATATTCCTAACATTTGATGTTGTGCTAATTTGGTTTCTTAGCAAAGAGAAGTAGATTTTCTAGAAGAATCAAATAGCTAAGTAGTCATCTTCAGTTTATTTTTATTTTTTTTACTTAATTTACCTAATGAAAGCTATATTTTTCTCAACAAGAAAGCGTACAACGGCATCTATGTGTAGCTAAAAAAGTAATTCTCGTGCTGAAAGGAATTATGGCTTTAGTGAGAAAAGTTAATGCGTGACTATATTAATAGAATACTACTTGTGTTTTCTAGAACAATTGTTTTTCCATTGTTAGAATGCATATATATAAAAAAAAAGTTCACAATTTTGGCTTAACTATTTTAGATGTTAGGCAAAGTAGTAGCATGTTTTTCACCATTCACGACTTTCTTGTCTCCCCCCTCCCCAAACTTAACCCACCCTCCCCCTTTTTTTTTTTTTTTTTTGTTGTAGACTGATTTTCAGAAAATCATATGTGATGACCCAAAGGGTCATCACTTGTTTTAAAAGTAAATTCTGCTTTTTGAGGCTTTAAAAACCTCTTTCGGCATCATCTCGATTTGCATGCGCAGTCCGGTCGCGTAGCCGGAAAGCTACTATATGAAAATCTGTGAAAAATAATGAATTTTGACTATAAAATGGATTTAAGTTGACTTCGGTTAACATTTTGGGTAAACGAACCCGTGATTTGACGGTCCCAGAGGGTCCGTAGGAAAATGGGCGTATGCCCAGAATCGAATACTGAGGTCCCAAGCCCGAGAAATGAATTTTTAAAGAAAAATTATTTTCTGGAATTATTTATGAGTTTAGAAATGAAATATGTTTAAAACTTGATGGTATCGGACCCGTATTTTGATTCCGGCGTTCGGTATAGGTCTTATATGTGATTTAAGATAAGTGTGTGAATTTTGGTGAGAAACAGACTTGAAATGACGTGAATCAGATCGTTTTTGAGAAAAATGGAAAATTTGATGTTCTTAAGTAATTTCATGATTTTGATGCTAAATTCATAGTTTTTGATGTTATTTTAGTGATTTGAATGCACGAGCAATTCCGTATGATGTTTTTAATTTGGTGTGCATGTTTGGTTTGGAGCCCCGAGAGTTCGGATGAGTTTTGGATAGGCCACGGGGTGAATTTTGGACTTGAGGAATTGCAGAATTCAGCTGTTGCATGGCAGGCCTGCAGGCTTCGCATTTGCGAAGCCTATATCGCAAATGCGAACAATAGCCCAGGCCAGCTTACCTCGCAAATGCGAGGGATTGATCGCAAATGCGATCCCCAAATTTTAGCCAGACGTCGCAAACGCGACACATTGTTCGCAATTCCCACTTTGCAAATGCGAAAACTGCTTCGCAAATGCGAACTTAGCAGAAGTCTGGATTCGCAATTGCGACATCTGCAACATGCAATTTTATAACTTAGCCGAAAATCCTTCATTTTTCACACTCTTTCAAAACCAAAACACTTTGGGCGATTTTTCAAAGACAACTCTTCTTTCAAATCGATTGAAAGTCAATTTTAACTCGTTTCCTTCAATCATTAACATCTCTTCACATGATTTCAACTCAAAATGAATGATTTTCATGGTGAAATTGAGTGTTTTGGATAGAACCTAGGTTTTTCAAAAATTGGGGATTTGGACCTCGATTTGAGGTCCGATTTCAAAACAAATTATATATTTGGGTTCGTGGGGGAATGGGTAATCGGGTTTTGGTTCGAACCTTGGGTTTTGACCAAGCGGGCCCGGGGTCAATTTTTGACTTTTTGGGAAAAACTTTAGAAAACCTATTTTCATGCATTAGAATTGATTCATTTAGCATTTATTGATGTAATTAAGTAACTTGTGGTTAGATACGAGCGGGTTGGTGGTAGAATCAAGAGGTAAAACGATAGTTGAGGCTTGAATTGTGTCCATGGCATCGAGGTAAGTGTTTGGTCTAACCTTAGCTTGAGGGATTAGGAGTTGCGTCCTATTTGCTATGTGTTATTTGTTGAGTACGACATATAGACATGGTGACGAGTATCTATACGTTGGTGTCAAACATGCCCGTGAGTCTTATACTATGATTAATGTGACTCTGTTTGTATTGTTCATGCCTTTTGTGAGGATTTCTATTGTTGAGTGAGGCTCGTAGAAGTAATATTGGAATTTAAATATTGAAGAGCGTTGGCTCAAGTTGTAAAATGAATTGCAAAAATATAATTGACAATTAAACCCTATAGAGCATTGGCTCAAGTTGTGAAGTGAGTTGTGAAGTAAATGTGAAAAGGAAAATAGAAGAGGATTTTTGATATTGTTCTCTCGCCGGGATTCGATTGTTGTACTGTTGTTCCCTTACCGGAATTTTATTGTGATTTCATTTATTTCCTTTCCCTTATTTCTTGTGATTATTATTTTGGTAAGAGAGTGTTAAAGCACGAAGGGTGATGTCATGCACTTGTCCTTGATTTTCCTGAATTTTGCTGATAATTGAGTTATGCTTTCCTTTACGTTTATTTATTGATTTTGTGTTGTTACTTGATTCTATTATGCTGCTATTGATTCCCTTGCCGGGATTTTGTTGTTCCCATATTGTTCCCTTGTCGGAGCTCCATTGTGATTGGTGTTGAATTGTATATTGGGATCTGGTTATACGCCAAAACAATATTATATTTGGATCGGATTGCACGCCGCAACAATATTATATTTGGATCGGGTTGCACGCCGCAACAATATTATATTTGGATCGGGTTGCACGCCGCAACATTAATATAACTGGATCGGGTTGCACGCTGCAACATTAATATAATTGGATCGGGTTACACGCCGCAACAGTTTTAAATAATATGGATCGGGTTGCACGCTGCAACAGTGTTTTTATGATTTGGATCGGGTTGTGCGCCGCAACAGTAGATAATAAAAGTGTTTGTTGGTTAGTTACGATTTCCTTATTCTTTTGCTGTGAATTCTAAATTGTCTTTATGTTTTTCTCTTGAATTACTTTTGATAAATGATATTCCCCCGCAACATGTACCCCCTCCCATCTTTTCTTGTTTATTCCATTTTTATTTTCCGCTGTATATTGCATAACTGCACAGGTTTATTTGGTAGTCTGGTCCTAGCCTCGTCACTACTTCGCCGAGGTTAGGCTAGGCACTTACCAGCACATGGGGTCGGTTGTGTTGATACTACACTCTGCACTCTTTTGTGCAGATCCTAGTGTTGTAGACTTCGGACCGCAGTGAGATTGCTGTTTCTTGTTCATCAGGCAACCCGAGGTAGTCCTGCAGGCGTCCACAGGCCTTGACGTCTCCTTCTATATACTATTCCTGTTTCTTTCATGTATTTCCATAGACAGTGTTGTATTTATTTCTTTCAGACCTTTATTTGTAGTACTTCTAGATAGTTTGTGAAGTTGTGACACCAGTCTTGGGTAGATTTGTTATGGATTGGCATTAGCAGTATTATTAAATCTTTACAATGTAGTCTTCCGCTTATTCAATTCAGTTGTTATCTAATTGCTGGCTCTAAACTGTTGTCGGATTAAAAATGGAAATACGGTAAATAGTTCAGTTGGTTGGCTTGCCTGGCTTTCACTAGTAGGCGCTATCACGACTCCCGAGGGTGGGAAATCCAGGTCGTGACAAGTTGATATCAGAACCCTAGGTTACATGGGTCTCACAGTTCACAGACAAGCTTAGTAAAGTCTAAGGAATCGGTACAGACACGTCTATATTTATCCCTAGAGGCTACAAAGTTAGGAAAAACTTCACATCTATTCTTTCATGTCGTGCGATTTTGTTCTCTCAATGCTAAATTGAAACCTCTACTCTTGTCCTTTCGCGAATGGCGAGGTCACGTACTGCTTCTTCAGCCGAACAGCAACACAAACCGGTGTTAGATCAGCTACATCTTCGGAGGCTTTGCGGAGGTTGGATAGGTTTTACCAAGCTCTTCGCTACCACTTTCAGCGGTACTTTTTTTGAGGATCCCCAGGATTATCTAGACAGTTATCATGGGGTTCTTAGGAACATGAGGATAGTAGAAACCAATGGGGTTGACTTTGCTGCTTTTCGCTTGTCTGGATCCCCCAAGACTTGTTGGAGGGATTATTATTTGGCTAGACCAGTTAGGTCATCAGCTTTGACTTGGGATCAGTTTCTCAGCTATTTCTGGAGAAGTTTCGTCCTGTCACTCAGAGAGAGATCTACCTGAGGCAGTTTGAGCATCTCCAGTAGAGTTCTATGACTGTTACTTAGTACGAGACCAGGTTTAATGATTTGACCCGTCATGCTCTTCTTATACTTCCACTGATAGATAGAGAGTGAGGAGGTTCATTAAGGGACTCGTTCATCCCGCTCAGTCAGCTAGAGGTGGAGGTAGAGGTATTAGAGGTGGAGGCAGAGGTGCTAGAGGTGGAGGTAGAGGTATTAGAGGTGGAGGTACAAGTATTGTTCTGGTTTGTAGTAGAGATGCTTTGGTTTTATTTGATCCAGGATCTACATACTCTTATGTGTCATCTTATTTTGCGCCGTATCTAGTCATGCCTAGTGATTTTTTGAGTGCTCCTATTTATGTGTCTACACCGGTGGATGATTCTATTGTGGTGGATTGTATCCATCGTTCGTGTATAGTTGTGATTGGGGGTCTTGAGGCTTGTGCAGATTTGTTACTATTGGATATGGTTGATTTTGACATCATGTTGAGGACGGACTGGTTATCACCTTACCACGCTATCTTGGACTGTCACGCCAAGACTATGACCTTAGCCTTGTCGGGTTTACCTCGTTTAGAGTAGAAATGGACTCCTGGTCATTCTACCCGTAGTGTTATCTAGTATATGAAGGCTCGGCATATGGTCGAGAAGGGGTATTTGGTCTTTGTTCGTGATTCCAGTGCTGAGATTCCTTCTATTGATTTTGTGCCCGTTGTTCGTGAGTTTCCTAGGGTATTCCTTTCAGACCTGTCGGGTATGCCACCCGACAGGGATATTGACTTTTGCACTGATTTAGCTCCGGGCACTCAGCCCATTTCTATACCGCCGTATCGTATGGCCCCGTCTGAGTTGAAAGAGTTGAAGGAGCAGTTGCAAGACTTGCTTAAAAGGGGTTTCATTAGACCTAGTGTTTCGCCTTGGGATGTGCCAGTGTTATTTTTTAAGAAGAAGGGCGGATCGATGAGAATGTGTATTGATTATCGGTAGTTGAACAAGGTTACAATTAGGAATAAGTATCCGTTGCCGAGAATTGATGATTTGTTTGATCAGCTTCAGGGTGTCAAGGTATTTTCGAAGATTGACTTGAGATCTGGCTACTATCAGTTGAGCATTAGGGCATCCAATGTCCCTAAGACAGCTTTCCGCACTCGGTACGAGCATTATGAATTCTTGGTGATGTCATTCGGGTTGACAAATACCACAACAGCTTTTATGGATTTGATGAATTGAGTGTTCAGGCCTTACTTGGATTCGTTCGTGATAGTCCTCATTGATGATATTTTGATCTAATCCTATATTCGGGAGGAGCACGAGCAGCATCTTAGAGTGGTTCTTCAGACTCTGAGAGATAGTCAGTTTTATGCTAAGTTTTCGAAGTGTGAGTTCTGGCTGAGTTTAGTTGCATTACTAGGTCATATTGTATCAACAGAGGGTATTCAGGTTGATCAGAAGAAGATTGAGGCAGTCAAGAACTGGCCTAGATCAGCATCAGCTACAGAGATCTGGAGTTTTCTGGGATTGGCAGGCTACTATCGTCAGTTTGTGGAGAGGTTTTCATTTATCGCAGCCTCGATGACCAGGTTTACCCAGAAGGGTGCCCAGTTCAGGTGGTCGGACGAGTGTGAGGTGAACTTTCAGAAGCTCAAGACAGCTTTGACTACGACACCAATGTTGGTTTTGCCCATAGGTTTAGGGCCTTATACAGTTTATTGTGATGCATCTCGTATTGGACTTGGTGCGGTGTTGATGCGGGATGGCAAGGTCATTGCCTATGCTTCGCGGCAGTTGAAAATTTATGAGAAGAACTATCCGGTTCATGATTTAGAGTTGGAAACCATTGTTCACGCGTTGAAGATTTGGAGGCATTATCTGTATGGCGTGGCGTGTGAGGTGTTCACGGATCACAAGAGCTTGCAGTACTTGTTCAAGAAGAATGAGCTAAATTTGAGGCAGAGAAGGTGGTTGGAGCTATTGAAAGACTATGATATCACCATCTTATATCATCCGGGAAAGGCCAATGTGGTGCCCGATACTTTGAGTATGAAGTCAGCCAGTATGGGCAGGCTTGCTTATATTCCGGTCAGTGAGAGGTTGCTTGCCTTGGATGTTCAGGCTTTGGCCAATCAGTTCGTGAGGTTATATATTTCCGAGCCCAGCCGTGTGTTAGCTTACATGGTCGCTCGTTCTTCCTTATTGGAGCGTATCCGTGATCGACAGTATGATGATCTCCATTTATGTGTCCTTAGAGACATAGTGCAACACGGAGGTGCCAAGCATGTTACCTTAGGTGATGATGGAGTTTTGAGATTGCAGGGTCGAGTTCGTGTGCCTAATGTGGATGGACTCTGAGAATTGATTTTATAGGAAGCCCATAGTTCCCGGTACACTATTCATCCGGGCGCTGTTAAGATATATCAGGATTTGGGACAACATTATTGGTGGCGGAGAATGAAGAAGGACATTGTTGCATATGTGGCTCGGTGTTTGAACTGTCAGCAAGTTAAGTACGAGCATCAGAGGCCTAGTGGTTTGTTCCAGAAAATTGAGATTCCTAAGTGGAAGTGGGAGCGTATCACTATGGACTTCATTGTTGGACTCCCACGGACTCAGAGGAAGTTCAATGCAGTGTGGGTTATTGTTGATAGACTGACCAAGTCAGCACATTTCATTCCTGTGGTAGTCTCCTATTCTTCCGTGAGGTTAGCTGAGATCTATATCCGAGAGATTGTTCGTCTACATGGTGTGCCCGTGTCTATTATTGCGGACCGAGGTACGCAGTTTACCTCACATTTATGGAGAGTAGTTCAACGAGAGTTGGGCACATAGGTTGAGCTGAGCACAACGTTTCATCCTCAGATGGATGGGCAGTCCGAGCGGACTATTCAGATTTTGGAGGATATGCTCCGAGCTTGTGTCATTGACTTTGGAGGCTCGTGGGATCAGTTTTTGCCTTTAGTAGAGTTTGCCTACAACAACAGATACCAGTCGAGTATCCAGATGGCTCCTTATGAGGCTTTGTATGGCAGGCGGTATCGATCGCCGGTTCAGGATGCCTTAGACAAGGTCAGGATTATTCAGGATAGGCTTCGTACAACTCAGTCCAGGCAAGAATTATGTCGACCGCAAGGTTCGTGATTTGTCTTTCATGGTCGGTGAGCGGGTATTGCTTCGGGTGTCGCCTATGAAGGGCGTGATGAGATTTGGAAAGAAAAGCAAGCTTAGCCCTAGGTTCATTGGCCCGTTTGAGATCCTTGAGCGAGTGGGAGAGGTGGCTTACAAACTTACGTTGCCACCGAGATTATCGGCCGTGCATCCAGTATTTCATGTATCCATGCTTCGAAAGTATCACGACGATCCATCCCACATGTTAGATTTTAGCACTGTCCAGTTGGACAAGGACTTTATGAAGAAGAGCCAATAGCTATTCTAGACTGGTAAGTTCGTCAGTTGATATCGAAGAGCTTTCCTTCTATTCGTGTTCAGTGGAGAGGTCAGCCCGCTAAGGCATCAACTTTGGAGTCCGAGTCCGATATGCGGAGCCGTTATCCCCATCTTTTCCCCGACTCAGGTACTTCCTTCTTCTGTCCGTTCGAGGGCGAACGGTTGTTTTAGAGGTGAAAAATGTGATGACAAAAGTCATCACTTGTTTTAAAAAGTAAATTCTGCATTCTGAGGCTTTAAAAACCTCTTTCGACATCATCTCGATTTGCGTGCGCAGTCCAGACGCGTAGCCGGAAAGCTATTATGTAAAAATCTGTGAAAAATGATGAATTTTGACTTTAAAATGGATTTAAGTTGACTTTGGTTAATATTTTGGGTAAACGGATCCAGACCCATGATTTGACGGTCCCGGAGGGTCCATAGGAAAATATGGGACTTGGGCATATGCCCAGAATCGAATTCTGAGGTCCCAAACTCGAGAAATGAATTTTGAAAGAAAAATTATTTTTTTGAATTATTTATGAGTTTGGAAATGAAATGTGTTTAAAACTTGATGGTATCGGGCCCGTATTTTGGTTTCGGCGCCTGATATAGGTCTTATATGTGATTTAAGATAAGTCTATGAATTTTGGTAAGAAACGGACTTGAAATGACATGAATCAGATCGTTTTTGAGAAAATTAGAAAATTTGATGTTCTTAAGTAATTTCATGATTTTGATGCTAAATTCATAGTTGTTGATGTTTAGTGATTTGAATGCACGAGCGAGTCCATATGATGTTTTTAGGTTGGTGTGCATATTTGGTTTGGAGCCCCGAGAGCTCGGGTGAGTTTTGGATAGGCCGCGGGGTGGATTTTGGACTTCAGGAATTGCAGATTTCAGTTGTTGCATGGTAGGCATGCAGGCTTCGCATTTGCGAAGCCTGGCTCGCAAATGTGAGTTCACAATTGCGAAGGCTATGTCGCAAATGCGAACAATAGCCCAGACCAGCTTACCTCGCAAATGCGAGGGATTGATCGCAAATGCGATCCCCCGGTTTTAGCCAGACGTCGCAAATACGACACATTGTTCGCAATTCCCATTTCGCAAATGCGAAAACTGCTTCGCAAATGCGAACTTAGCAGAAGTCTGGGTTCGCAATTGCGACATCTGAAACCTGCAATTTTATAACTTAGCCGAGAATCCTTCATTTTTCACACTCTTTCAAAACCAAAACACTCTTGGGCAATTCTTCAAAGACAACTCTTCTTTCAAATTGATTGTAAGTCAATTTTAACTCGTTTCCTTCAATCATTAACGTCTTTTCACATGATTTCAACTCAAAATCAATGATTTTCATGGGAGAAATCAAGTGTTTTGGGTAGATTCTAAGTTTTTCAGAAATTGGGGATTTGGACCTCGATTTGGGGTCCGATTTCAAAATAAATTATATATTTAGGTTCGTGGGAGAACGGGTAATCGGGTTTTGGTTCGAACCTCGGGTTTTGACCAAGCAGTCCCGGGGATGATTTTTGACTTTTTGGGAAAAACTTTAGAAAACCTATTTTCATGCATTAGAATTGATTCATTAAACATTTATTGATGTAATTAAGTAACTTGTGGCTAGATACGAGCGAGTTGGTGGTGGAATCAAGAGGTAAAACAATAGTTGAGGCTTGAATTGTGTGTGTGACATCGAGGTAAGTGTTTGGTCTAACCTTAGCTTGAGGGATTAGGAGTTGCGTCCTATTTGCTATGTGTTGTTTGTTGAGTACGACGTATAGGCATAGTGACGAGTATCTATACGTTGGTGTCAAGCATGCCCGTGAGTCTTATACTATGATTAATGTGACTCCATTTGTATTGTTCATGCCTTTTGTGAGGATTTCTATTGTTGAGCAAGGCCTGTGGAAGTAATATTGGAATTTGAATATTGAAGAGTGTTGGCTCAAGTTGTAAAATGAATTTTGGAAGTATAATTGGCAATTGAACCCTATAGAACATTGACTCAAGTTGTGAAGTAAATGTGAAAAGGAAAAGAGAAGAGGATTTTTGATATTGTTCCCTCACCGGAATTTGATTGTTGTACTGTTGTTCCCTTACCGGGATTTTATTGTGATTTCATTTATTTCCTTGCCCTTATTTCTTATGATTATTATTTTGGTAAGAGAGTATTAAAGCACGAAGGGTGATGCCGTGCACTTGTCCTTGATTTTTCTGAATCTTGCTGATAATTGAGTTATGTTGTCCTTTACGTTTATTTACTGATTTTCTATTGTTACTTGATTCTATTATGTTGTTATTGATTCGTTTGCCGGGATTTTTTTGTTCCCTTATTGTTTCCTTGTCGGGTCTCCATTGTGATTGGTGTTGAATTGTATATTGGGATCGGGTTGCACGCCACAATAATATTATATTTGGATCGGGCTGTACGCCGCAACAATATTATATTTGTATCGGGCTGCACGCCGCAACAATATTACATTTGGATCGGGTTGCATGTCGCAATAATATTATATTTGGATCGGGCTGCACGCCGCAACAATATTACATTTGGATCGGGTTGCATGTCGCAATAATATTATATTTGGATCGGGTTGCACGCCGCAACAGTGATAAATAATATGGATCGGGTTGCACACTGCAATAGTATTTTTATTATTTGGATCGGGTTGTGCACCGCAGCAGTAGATAATAAAAGTATTTATTGGTTGGTTACGATGTCTTTATTCTTTTGGTGTGGATTCTAAATTATCTTTATGTTTTTCTCTTGAATTACTTTTGATAAATGATATTCCCCCGCAACATGTACCCCCTCCCATCTTTACTTGTTTATTCCTGTTTTATTCTCCGCTGCGTATTGTATAACTGCAAAGGTTTATTTGGTAGTCTGGTCCTAGCCTCGTCACTACTTCGCCGAGGTTAGGCTATGCACTTACCAGCACATAGGGTCGGTTATGCTGATACTACATTCTACACTCTTTTGTACAGATCCCAGTACTGTAGACTTCGGATCGCAGTGAGATTGTTGTTTCTTGTTTATCAGGCGACCCGAGGTAGTCCTGCAGGCATCCGCAGGCCTTGGCGTCTCCTTCTATCTACTATTCCTGTTTCTTTCATGTATTTCCAGAGATAGTGTTGTATTTATTTCTTTCAGACCTTTATTTGTAGTACTCCTAGACAGTCTGTGAAGTTGTGACACCAGTCTTGGGTAGATTTGTTATGGATTGACATTAGCAGTATTATTAAATCTTTACAATGCAGTCTTCCGCTTATTCAATTCAGTTGTTATCTAATTGTTGGCTCTAAACTGTTATCGGATTAAAAATGAAAATGGTAAATAGTTTAGTTGGCTGGCTTGCCTAGCTTTCACTAGTAGGCGCTATCACGACTCCCGAGAGTAGGAAATCCGGGTCGTGACACTATCTTGTTTCGTGTATTTTTTTTCTTTTCTTTTCGCATGCGTTGCTTTTAGCCCGCATTCTGACTTAGAAACGTTCAGTCATAATCCACCGCACGGTAACTTTGTGCCACTGGCTTTTCAACCAATTGAGATGACCAATTGTGTGAATCATCGATTTCGAGCATTTAGATTATGCAATGAAGTATACACACTTCTTTATCGCTTTTTTTTTTTTTACTGCTCTAGTAAATGAGACATATGCCCCTTAGATATTATTTCAACAATCAATTATCGGAAAAAAATAACTTTTCATTTTTTCTCTAAATATAAAAAAGTTATTCGTTCACTATCCGATTTAATGAAACATGGAAAAAAGAATATATCAAATGATGCTTCCCACTAGTGCATTTTTCGGGACCCATTGATAAGGACAAATAAAGGTTTCTTGTCAAATATTAATGTGATTAGGCAGGACATGATACTACTTCAGCTCACTGAGGATACGATCCTTTATAGGAGGGTGTGGAGGTCGATAATTAAGGTAGAAGATTAGTAAGTAGTTTATAGTTGTTCACCGATAGTCTTAGTAGCATGCATGTCCCTTTTTATTTTTAAATTTTTATTATGTTATGTAGTTTTGTTCGCCTCAGGTATTGTATTCCATGTTGCTATTATTTGGTAGTACTACTTATCCTTTATCTCTCCCTTTTTCTTTTCTCTTCCATCTTTCTTCCTTCTTTGCTTTCCTCTTCTTCTTCTTGCCCTTCCCGAGCCGAGAGTCTATTGGAAACAACCTCTCTAACTGCATTAGATAGGGGTAAGGTCTGCGTACAGACTACCCTCTCCAGACCCCACTTGTTGGGATTAAACTGAATTTGTTGTTGTTGTTGTTGTTGTTCCACTTTAATTTTGTTCTCCAAATTTGCAAGGAAAAATAAAATAAAATAAAAAGATTAGAGGCAATAGCCCTCCAATTTTGCACGAGCACAATCCCAAAAAAAGAAAAAAGAAAAAAAAAAGAAAAAAAATCCTCTCAACAACAATTTTATAAAGTTATTTAGAGGGAGAGGTAAGCCACTAAATAGGGAAGGGAAGGGAAGTCTTTTCATGGGATTGGAACAACTAGTTTAAATAATGAATATTAGAACATCACAAGCTCAAAATTTGAAAATTGTTTACATCCAATAGAAAAAAAGTTAGCTTTATAAAACTAAAACTGATCAACTCCTCATTTTTCCTATAGATGTTGTTTCTTTTCTTTCTTTCTCTTAATTTTTGGCGAGATAGATAAAAATAGACCAAGAATTTAAGTCAATAATTGGTCTAGCTCTCTCTAATGTACAGGGATCGAATCACATCGAATCTATTACATATATGCAATCTTATAATACATTTTGCTATAAATTATTTTCACTGCTCAAACTTATAACCTCTGGTTCCTACAACAATTCTAAGACCCTTTCATCAAGTTAAAGGTGATAAGTATCCATACTTTGCATCTTCCCTAGAGTGGAGGAGGTTTAAAAAAATAGAGGATGAGGTGTTGAGTTTAATGCAAATGCCCCAAAAGGAGACAGAGTCATGTGAAAGTTCACATTAGTTTGCTGGTAATAAGGCAACCTTGAAAGCAAGGCAGGAAACATAACATGGCTTTCCCTTATATTCAGTGGCTTATGTTCTAAAGTTTGTTAGGCCAGCTATCATGTGAATTTTTATGTTCATTATTATTAGCCTCACTAAATTAAAATTACCAAGACCTAACTCTACTCTTCCTTCATCTTAAAGCTTTTTTTGCCTAAAAAGTAAGAACAGTGACGTTGACCGAAGAAAACACACAAGACTATACATTGCCTCTTTGACTTTCTTAAGAAAATCCACCAGACTAGTAATAGTGAAACAATCATCATATAATGCATATATTTCCTATAGTACGCCTGAACCCAGGAGTTGAAGGTCGGAGATATACTTTTGGATTCAACCAAATCTACTTTTTATGTGCGATGTCACTTTTAATATATCACTATTTTCTAAAGATATATACATGTATACATTGAACTTTTGCTGAACTTCATGGGTGCCGATAGAGGCAGACCCAGGATTTGAGTACGATGGGGCACCACTGTATGTTAATTACTAGCGATAAAATTCGGTGTTGCAACTCTTTGAAAACTTAATGATTAGGATAACTTATCATCCAAGTATTAATAAAAAAGATTATATATATATATATATATATATATATATATATATATATATATATATAGAGAGAGAGAGAGAGAGAGAGAGAGAGAGAGAGATTTCTTCGCAAAATTGGTATTATGGGAAGGGAAGGTGTTTGATTAAGCATGTTTCATACTTTAAAATTCTAGTTTTTAATTAGAAAAAGGGGTCAGTGATCAAAAAGGCGTTCAAACTTAAAATTATCAAAAACTTACTAAAGAAATCAAGATTAAGAATACGGTAATACTAAAAGAATTGAAGAAGAGTCGCAAACTCTTAGTTGCTATTGCCGAATCAGATTGTTGAAGAAGGTTTTTCACACAAGGATTTGTATTTTTGTATTTGTGTTGTTGCTGAGTTAGATTGTTGAAGAAGGTTTTTTGCACAAAAAATTATATTTTTCTATTTGTGGACTGACAAGTTACAATTTGAGCCTTTCAAACGTAAGGGAGGAATTTGAAAAAAATAAAATTAATTAAGTTGACTATTATGCATTAATATTAAACTATAAATGAATTCAAAAAAAGAAGATAAAAGTAAAAAATAAAGCAATTTGCTATTAAATATAAATTACATTATATTGAAAGAACTAAAATATTAATTAAGTTGACTATTATATATTAGTATAATTGAATTCAAAATGAAAGATAAAAGTAAAAATTAAAGTAATTTGCTATTAAATATAAGGCGTAACGACTTTCTGACCACTTAAACTTGTAGGGCTTTTGAAAGTTGATATATGAAATTTGGATTTTCCCATTTGAATACCTCTACTTGAGAAAATGTCTACTAATAAACACTTGTCATGGTGTGTGTTGTTCAATCGCTGCTGACATGAATTTAATTTAATATTTTATATAGCCACATCTTCCATTCATTCACATTTGTAGCCACGTGTATGTTCAAGGTCCCACTTCTTTTTATTTTTTTATTTTTTTGTCAAATTAATTGTTTCTCCATATAACCCTTGTACCCCAAGAACTGCTTCCTCCTTCCCTGTTGCAGATCTTCTAAAGAGATAGTACGTGTGTGTAATTCATCGCGCAAGCGAAAGCCATAAAATCACCTCCCGAGCTTCCACCATTATACACGTACTTGCCTTTGTGAAAAATTGCAGTTGCTTTTTAACAAATCAAAAAGATGTATTACCCTGTTGCTTTTCAATGAGCAAAATATTCAACAAATCAAAAAGATGTTGAAAAGCAACTAACACTGTTGCTTTTCAATTTCTTATTACCCATTCTTACTCCAAAAATTTGTCCCGATCTCTTCCATCTTCCTTGATTCGATGAATTTATTTTTTAATAATGGATGCTGACTTTTCTCTAATATGGAGTTTTTGAGTGTGATTGATGGTTAAAAATTAAAGAATAATCAGATATGTAGGTTGAATATGAAGCTTTTGCGTTTGATTTATCAAAATTTTGGTTATGGCTTTACTTAAGAATAAAAGGTAAAAGACGGGAAAGGAAGAAGATAAATGGAGGGGGTGGGGCGAAGATAAATGGAGGGATGGCTTTCTCACTCGATGATTTTTTCTATTTTTTTAAATTAATTATTTTTAAAAAAATTATTTATCATATTCACGCACTTAATACCTATGATTAACACGCAATTGACCACATCAGCTATAATATTGCCACATAAGTATAGTCAACGGTCAAACATGTTTATTAATAGATATTTTCTCAAGTAAAGGTGTTCAAATGTGAAAATCCAAAGTTCATGTATCGGCTTTCAAAAGCCCTACAAGTTTAAGTGGTCAGGAAGTCATTTCGCCTAAATATAAATTACATTGTACTCAAAGAATGAAAATAGAAAGGAGGAGAAAAGGCTGAAAAGTAGTAAAAAAGAGTCGAAGGTGGGGTTTGAACCTGCGTCACTAGCAAATGAAGGAATTACAACATCCAAAAGGTACCACTTCTCTCGTTGCCCCCTTTGTTCCTGGGGGCACACTTAAAATATTTAACGGGTCTATATACGTATGTACAGATATATAATATGTATATACAAGGTTTTTGCCGAGGCCAACGGGGTCCCGTGACCCCTCAACCCACAATGTAGGTCCGCCTCTGGGTGCCGATGATCCTCTCGGTGTAGCGTAAGGCTGCCTCTGTGCACTTCAGTCTCCTTCACTTTTATAATAATGGATCGAGGATCCAACGGAGAAAATGTAACACAATAAAAGAGTTCGCTTCTGTCGCATACGATTCTCAAATCAACTAGAACTATAATATGCGGTCCATTTCATTCTTTTCCCTACTCGAGAGAGAAAATCAAAGAAAGGTAACTTGTGTCTTATCATAACAAATATCCCTTTTTATATGTACATGAAGTCAGATTTCGTGATCTTATGTCCCTCCCACTGTTCACCATCTTTTCTTCTTCTCATGACACTAGAATTATCATGAGAGAATATCATATATGCGATAATTTTTTAATCCGAATTGCAGAAAATTACAACAACAACGATGACGATAACGATCCAATAAAATCTCATAAGTGGAGTCTGGGAAGGGTAGTGTGTACGCAGATCTTACCTCTACTCCGAGGGGATAGAGAGGTTGTTTCCATAGACCCTCGGCTCAAGAAGACGAAAAAAGACAATATATCAAACCATCAACAAAAACGATAGAAATAATAACAACATCACAAGAACCAGTAAATAGATGAAAAGCAAAAACGAATTACAGAAAATTAATTAATATTAATGACTTCCTACGTATAACTCTAAACGTGATTCAAACTCCAAATTCATGAATTTCAAGGTAAGTCGCTTATCATTTAATTCAATCACCATGGTCATAAATTCTTCTAATTACATGGATTAATTAATCAAAAGTAGTTATTATACCACCATTGACATTCGGATATACATCCTCGTGAAGTTTAAAAAATAACTCAGTCATACTGCCGAACTATGAGTTTAATGTATCTTTTTGAGAAAATACTGACCTAATTGGGCACCTTTATTTGAGATAGTGGAATCTTTTTATAGTAAATACTTGTGATGCAGAGATACATGGGCGGTGCGACCACCTGGTACAACGGATGTGGCTCCTCTTCTCTTAACCAGAGGTTACGAGTTCGAGCTTTGGGTATGAAAAAATCCTTGGTAGGAAGCGCATCCCCCGAATGAGGCCCTATGCGGCGCGAATCCGGATATATTTGAGTTCCAATGCACATACCGAATACCGAATGGGAAACCAAAAAAAATATGGGCGGTGCGAAGAAGAAAAAACAAACAAAGAGGGAGGTGACTAGTTAAATAATTTTTCAAAGTTTATTATTTATTTTTTAAAGTGTACTGAGAATAATAAGTAGGAAAGCATGGAACATGATGCCAGATTATAAAGAAACAATAGTTGGGACATGGTTGCCTTACTTCTTTGGCAACTTGTTCACATGGACTTGGCGGTTCTTTCTGCTTATACTTATTTTATTTATTTTTGTTCCCAATTATTTAATAGCTTATTACAAGTACAACTCTTAATCTTGGAGTTCTTGAGATTTAGATTTGCCATTGGTGGTTCTAATTTCGTGCCTTACCCCTCTTATTTAGGATATGATTCTAATCAAACGTAAATATATGTTTTGTTTAATTAGACTATTTTACTGAAAAAGTATTTGATTCTACGCTATGATTCTTCTTCGTTTATAATTTTTTTTTATTCATCAACACATTATGATGTTCTATCTACCCTTAAGCAAACTGCATTTAGCTGCTGCGATTTAAAAAAGAGAATATAATTAGAGAAAAAAATTGAGAACACTCTATGAATTGTCAATTCAAATAGGTATCATGTGCTACCTTATTATTATCCTCGTCAACAGATTTGGATCTCACCTCGACTCATGTAACAAACTTTGAGTCTTCCGAAAAATCTTGAGTTTCATGCTACTATATATTATTTTGAAATATTTCAATATTTCTAACCACAATTCTATTTTTATACAACTTTTAAGAATTGAAATTTATCTACTTATATTATCATGTATAACTGTGTGGTAATATTTTCTCTCTTTTCAAGCATTACTTTAACATCTTCTTTTATCATTACAAATATATTATATAAGTCAAATTAATATCTTAAACTCTATGTGTAGTCAAACAATATCATATAAAATTAAACACAAGAAGTATTAGATAATAGATATAACTAATTAAACAAGTAGTTGTCAAAATTTGGAAGAGATCCTAGATTGTCTCAACCCATATTAACATCTAAATGGAAAATAACGAAAAGTCAAAATTTAGTGTCTTCGTTAGTTAAGATCCTAAATTTCCTTCTGCCAGAGAAACGAAGGCGGGCTTTCTAATTTCTATTGGACTTGTGTTATCTAGAAAAAATCAAGAAATCCATTAGAATATTATGTCAATTTTTCATTTTCTTGATATGCATCAGAATTTAAGCTTCTAAATTCTAATTAATACTCCGAGGAAACATTAACTAAAGCAATTCAAGTGTAATACAAGTTAATAACATATACTTTGATTAAAAGCTTCTCTACATCTCTGGTTTATCTCTCTTATATTTGTTCAACTTTATTTTACAATATGTTACCATCTCTAAAATTCATTTTTCATCAATAGTCTTCTAGTTATACTAATTTTGTTTATATTATACTAATTTTGTTAGCAGCAGAGCATCTTAGGAACACCACAGAAAGTTTAGTGCATATAATGAAGTAGCATCACTAGGCTGGCTATATAGTCTGTACTCTGTAGCTGGAGAAAAATTACTGAATCACATTCTCATTTAAATTCAATCGATTTTTAACAAAGATAAAGGTAATTGTGTCCCTCATGTTCAAAATAGTACTTACTTCTTATACAGCACCATGCTAGTTCATCTTAACTCTATAGTACACATACATGTCTTCTGGACAAAAGAAAGCAGCTCAACTTCAACAAATACAATGAACATCATCATCACATGACAAATCAAAAGGAGTTGAAAGCTTGGATCAAAGCTTTTCTTTTCCGGTATGGACACCATTGTTGTCAAACTGGTGCATAGTCTCCCTTTTTCAAAATTCTTAATGGGAGGTGGTTTAATGCTTGGAGTACTGCTGGAGAACGTCAAAGTAGTTGGGGAAGGTTTTGCGAGTACAACCGGGGTCCTTAATGGTGACTGGAACATCTGCACAAGCAGCAAGAGAGAAAGCCATGGCCATTCTGTGATCATCATATGTATCAATTTCCGTTACGTTTAACTTTTCAGGTGGAGTGATTATGCAGTAGTCTGACCCTTCTACAACTGTTGCACCCAACTGAAATTTCATCCAAAATGTCAAGACTAAGAAAAACAAAATAATTGATGGAATGAAATTTCAAAGAGAACTTCTTCAAGACTACACTAGGCTTGTTAGCTGCAAGTGCCATGAAACCAGCTAAGAAGCTTACCTTCCTAAGTTCGGTACATATGGCAATCATCCGCTCAGTTTCCTTAACTCTCCAGCTAGCAACTGACCAGAGAAAAGAGGAGTATGTAAGAAGTATAGCACAATAAAGAAAGAAAGTGAGGAAAATAATATCACAAAAATGCTCAGCTCAAATGAAAATCCGCAACACTTTAACCCATGCTTTATGACCCCACAATTCATTCCAACAAAATTCTTTATTCTCGTAAGGTCTTCAAACAGTTCAATATGTACTGTTGTTTCTGATTTCCCATATACATCAATGACAAACTATAAACACCTACTTCCCACTAGAAAGATATTGAGACTCGGCAAACCCTACTCGTAATATGGAGAAACATGATACTCAATCGAGCCTAAAAGTTAAGGATACACCACTACATCTGATACCCACCCAAACCCAGGTCCATGTAATATAGCACATTGCCGACTCAACAAGAACACTATCTGACAGTTCCGTGTTTCATGGAGGCATTTCAAATTTCAATTCAAGAAATTCAGCAACCCAGATTGAGCAAAATGGTTAACATGATGATGATATTAAACGATGTTTTCTTTTTCTTTTCTCCCTCAGCTTCCCAATAGGCATTTAACCATCATAAACACCAAATTTTAAGAGGAAAAAGCAAATCTATCTAGAAAAATTCCATGATGCATGCCATATTAAATCTCAAGTATATCAAAGAGGTAACATAACAAAGGACAACAAACATATATCAAAGTTTCTGTAGCAACCCAGAGATGGTGAGGCAGAGAGCCATTCCTATTAGGATAGAATTAACAGGACAGAAAATTGCCAAGGCTAGGTCAATTTTCTTCCCTTCTCCTCAGACCCCTTAAACTACCTAGAGAAACCTATTTGCACATTTTAGTCAGGTTATCACGGTATTTTAACTCATCATGCAGGGAAATACTTTCATATTGAAGAATAGTGCCCCAGGTTCCAATCATCTAAGAATTATATCTTAAAAAGAACTTCAATTAGATTTGATTTCCCAGGAAACAAGGTTAGGCATACCATCTCTTATGGCAGTAGGACCATCAGCAAAAAGTGCAACTACAGCAAGAGTCATGGCAACATCTGGCATTTTGTTCATGTTAACGTCAACAGCCCGCAAATGTTTCATTCCAGAAGAGTTCCTTGGAGGTCCTTTAACCATGACACTGTTCTCTGTCCATGTAACTTCTGCCCCCATCTTTTCGAGGACCTCAGCAAACTTAACATCCCCCTTCACAAAGGAAATATAAAGATCCAGAGTAAGACCCTAGTTAGAAAATATAAAAATAATGTATATCATCCTTATGCAGTCATAGACTAAGATGTAGGCCACGCGCTATCCAACTCTTACTTTTTAGTACTTGTACAAAAATATCATACCTGTAAACTGCTTGTTCCACAACCTTCAACAGTGACAGTTCCACCTGTGACAGCTGCACCCGCCAAAAAGTAGCTAGCACTTGAGGCATCTCCTTCAACATATGCTTTTCCAGGAGACCTATGATATTTGTGTAATTGTTAGTTTCATCGGTCCGTGGAACCATATTATCGACACAGCATGAAAACTGACTTACTTGTACTTCTGACCTCCTCGAACCAAGAATTTATCCCAGCTACTAGTGTGCTCCACAGAGACACCAAATCGCTCCATCAACTTCAGTGTCATTTCAACATAAGGTACAGAAATTAGTTTGTCAATTATTTCAATCTCCACATCTCCAAGAGCCAGAGGAGCAGCCATCAGCAAAGCAGTCAGGTATTGGCTGCTAATAGATCCAGAGAGCTTTACCTGATAGATAGAAAGGGAGTGTAACTTAGCAAGAACTAAGTAAGTTGGTAATATTATATCTGAGTAGTGAACCACAGACAACATATGAATTATGATTCATCAATATGATGTTAAGAAACGATTGCAGAATCTATCTTTAATTTAGTAGCAGTAGCAAGGGATGTGAAAGAGATCAAATGGAGGGGGCAACAGACTTTTGGAGGAAACAAAGCCAAAATAAAGGGGACCACAAGTTACTTGAAAGTTTTTACACTCTGCCTTTCGCGTTTAGGACTTCTTGTTAAGTGGATAGAAACTGGAGTTGCCTTGTTTGTTAAAATGTTCAGTAGTTCTACAAAATAAAAACAAAACGAAAGAAAATGAAAACTCAGATGGAAAGAAAATGTATCTGTTAAGACACAATTAAATGAAATAGAAGTGTCCCCTCTCTTGTAGCTTAAGCTTTTTAGGTGAGGCTGTTCACATAATTCAATATTAGGATGAGGTTTTGGGTTCAAGTCTTACCGTCACTCATTGTGAAAAAAGTATTTCCCATGTGCTTGGCCAAGAAAAAAAATCAGGTTGTATGTGAGAAAGCAAGTTAAGACAATTAAATATTTAATAAATACAAGTGTCATCTCTCTATCACATTAAGTTTTTAGATGAGGCAATCCACATAATTCAAATTCAAATAAATAAATAGAAGTGTTCAAACAATATTAATTCAAATATTGAGCTTAAAAACTCCCCTTTTTATTTCATGATAGTATACAGTATACTAATTAGATCTATTTTTGGCATAGGAACATCATAAAATTGAGATATGATACAATAGGAATAATAGAAGTCCCCGCAAGACACACAGGGAAAAATTGTATCTAAATACATCGGTAACTCATTGTATCCAACTGATGAGTCATGAGAGGCATCTTTCGGTATTTAACTTTCAAGCAAATACATCATTGCTTTTACAGGTTAATTCATTATTTCGATAGTACCATTCCTACAGTTTAAGACAACAGGCTATCATTTACTAACATTATACATGCGGACATAACAAAATTATCATCCTCACCTTCCCTCCAGGAAGACCTCCCTTGCTGACTATCCGAACTGGGGGACAATTTGTACCAAGGAAACAATCAACCTCTGCGCCAAGCTGCTTAAGACCATCAACCAAATCACCAATCGGTCTCTCTCTCATCCTAGGGACTCCATCAAGTACATATCTGTAGAACATAAACTATTCATGGAGTTACTACTTGAGGTAACATTTTCTAGACCCAAAAAAGAAGCAAGTTCCACTAAGAAGTATTTGAAAGATGGTAAAACACATGACCTTTGAAAACCTAACTGACATCTATTAATCACCAAGCGGCAACCATTATCTCAACAAAAAACAGATTAAATTATCAATGTACATTTCAAAAACTTTTGCCACCAATACCTAAACACAATTCATGAAGACTATCAAAATGGCTTCAAAAGCAACAACCTCCAAAACAAAAAACACAAAGAAACAAAACCAAAGAAGAAAAAAAAGGAAAGCAAAGAGAGACAAAAACCAAAAGAAGTACGGAGAAGGAACGATTTGAATACCTAGAATGTCCACCAGCTACAGTAACTGCTGCCGTCAATGGCCGCATTGCTGTTCCTGCATTTCCAAGGAATAGTTGGATTTCTTCCTCAGACTTCTTGCCGACAGGAAACTGCCCACCACAACCTTCCACGATTGCTCGTTGGTTTTCATTGTCATCTTCTACATGAAGTCCAAGTGTTTTCAACGCGCCAAGCATGTAATGAATGTCATCACTACTCAGTAAATTATCAACAACAGTCCTTCCCTGAAATTCAAGTGCGAGTGACATGTAATGGAAGCACAAGGTTGTAAATAATGTATATCAAGAATACGAAAGAATGAAAATGTCACACGACAATTAAAGAACAAAGAAACATGGATAAAATGATCGTCTTATGCAGCTTAAAGAGGTTGACGGTTGTCTATTTGTTTATTATACTGTATCAGTTGTTCAGGTCACCTTCAGTTTGGAAAGAGAGTTCCCAGTTGATTAGGACAGCCTATACCAAGAGTAAACCGTTGCTTTCAAGTTTCAACCCTTTCTATACCAAGAGTAAACCGTTGCTTTCAAGTTTCAACCCTTTGCTCCCTTTCACAATGAAAATGTTTATTACAGTATTTGATTACCAAAAGGTTTTCCTCAATTGTTTCCACCAAAATGGGCATTTTCCTTTGTAAATATCCCAACTCTTATCTAATTTTGATTGTTTCAATCACTGCTTAGACATTGTTGTCAACTTTTACTACCAAAAAATATCACCAAAACATTACTCCACGCGACCACGCCCTATCCTAAACTATATACAATAACCATGGTTCACCAACTTTTCACCAATTTTTATACCCAACCAAACACTAGAAAATGATCAAGAAAGTAATCTTCTAAGAGAAACATTTCCTCCATAGAAAAAGTAGTCCTAATGTTTACCAGATGCCAAATAAAAGACCAAACACACCATGAACACACTTGCACATTCAACTAACTATACCAAAGAGAAAAAGACCAAATCTTCAAGTCAATTAAGTCCACAACCCATCAAAGATATTGCAATCCACAACGCAGCATCCACCAATCAAACTCAAAAACAAAAGAAATAAAAAAAAGAAGAAAAAGTTGGCAACTTTACCTCAGAAAGGGCAGCAAGAAGGAGAATACGATTGGAAAGGGATTTAGAACCAGGCAATTTAACAGTGCCTGATATATCTTTGATGGGTTGCAGCACAATCTCGTTGGGCTTCTGTGCAGTGACCACTGATGCAGAAATCCTAAAAGGTGACTTTGCCACCCTCAGAACTGAATCTTCCTTGGACACCCACAAAGATTTTGCTGAATTTTGGGTTATTTTCTTTGATCCAATGAAGATAGAATGCGAAAAAAGAGGAACCTTTTGGGTTTTAGGAAGATAGGAATTAAGATTAGGGGTCCGTATCCCTTGCCCCATGCTGCTAATCTGTGCCATTGCTGCAAAAAATTTCACTCCCTTTGTGTTCTTAGAAACAAAACTTTGGCTTGTTTTCTCAAAGTTAGAAATTTTCAACTACTATAAGAAAATGGTAGAGACGGTAGGTAGATTGAAGACTGCTGGGGTTGGGGGGCGGGTGCACGTTAGGCTTAAGCACATATAAGGAGTCCTACAATGTCAGTGTCATTAGCGCTTCACCAACCACCTTTTGCCTCTCAATTTTTTAGCTTCAAGCCATCAAAGGGTTGTTGAGGATTACTTTTGTTTTGAGGGGGTAGTTGTGCATTTGACATTTGCTCTTTTAGTCATCATATACTATTGACTTTAATATACAAATCGACACATTTATTTGAGTGATCTTGCAAAATTGGTCCCTTAATTTTCAATTTTCTAACCAAACATTTTTACCTTGTGGCATGCCTTTTTTATCCTTGTCGATATCAGGTATCCATATTGGGACTCGACTAATTTGAATTCGTGCTAGAAAATTTTATTTTGGAGTAAAATATTTTCTACCAATGACAGACTCAAATCTGATACTTTTGGTTAAAGATTAATGAGTGCTTTCCGCCCCATTACAACCTCCCGGGTAGAGCACACCCCTCTTTGCATGGATTAGCCCGATTGGGCATCAAATACAATTGCCATATAATTATTTCAATAGTATATAGGCCTCTCTTTTATGAAATTTTGAGTAAGAAATTTTATTTTCCATACGCCAAATCAACTTGTTCATTTTCGAAAAATATTTCAAGAGTAGTCAATTTATGTTAATAAAAGTTTGGTTACTCAAATATTCGATAAAGTAATAATTCCTTTTTTGAGTTGTGTGTATTTTGTGGTAGGTGGTATTTCTTCTTTTACCTTTTTTTAACTCCCTTGGAGGATGGAAATTGCTTGATAAATCTTGTCTCAATTAGTAGGTGAGAGTCTTTATGTTTTTATGTTTGAACCCCAGAAAGCCACAAATGAGCAAACCAAGATGAAATTACATTTTTACCTTTAGAAGCCAATTGATTTTTTGTTTCCTGCTCCAGATCTGTGCTTAAGACTAATTGTTCTTCAACCAGTTGTAAAAAAATAGTACAAGTCATTGTTACGACCCGAATTTCTCATTATCGGGAGTCGTGATAGCGCCTACTAGTGAAAGCTAGGCAAGCCAACTATTCCGATTAATTTACTTTTTTTCCCCTATTTTTAACCCCTTAATAATTTCAAGTCAACATATCATAAACAGCGGAAAATAATAATGCGGAAGAAAGAAATTCACATTTAAACTAATACCAATGCGAATCCATAAACATAACCACCCAGAACTGGTGTCACAATCTCACGGACTATCTAAGAATACTACAAATAGGGTCCGAACAAAGTAAATATATGTCTGTCTCTGAAATAGTAAAGAACAGAAGAAAACTAGATAGGAAGGGGACGTCAAGGCCTGCGGACGCTTGCATGACTACCTCGGGTCTCCTGATGGACTGAAGGCAACAACCCCTAGTTAAGGTCCGTATGCTCCAGTACCGGGATCTGCACAAAAGAGCGCAGAGTGTAGCATCAGCACAACCGACCACATGTGCTGGTAAGTGTCGAGCCTAACCTCGACAAAGTAGTGACGAGGCTAGGACACAACAATTAACATAACCTGCAGTTAAACAGTACCTAGCAGAATAACAATAATAGAAGCAATTCAAAAGTAATGGGGGATGGGTAACATGTTATGGGGGAAATACCAACGTAAAAAATCACAGTAATAGTGGAATAAGATAATTAAGCTAATTGAACTGAAACAGCAAGAAATCAAAATGAACAGGCAATAAGTGCACGGCATCACCCTTCGTGTTTTTACTCTCAAATCTCACCAATGCAATCAAGTAATAAAAATGTGCACGACATCACCCTTCGTGTTTTATCTCTCTTCCTCACCATGTAAATATTAGAAATGTGCACGGCATCACCCTTCGTGCTTTATCTCTCTTCCTCACCATGTACATCAATATCAATAAAAATGTACACAACATCACCTTTCGTGCTTTATCACTCTTTCCTCACGATATGCATAAATACGAATATGCGCGGCATCACCCTTCGTGCTTTATCTCTCTTTCCTCACCCAAACAATAGCAACAACAACATCCCGGTAAGGAAATCAACAACAAGAATAAACACATCCCGACAAGGGAATCAACAGTAAGAAATAAATACGTCCCGACAAAGGAAATCAGCTATAACCAAACTTGTACCAACACTTAACTTCACAAACAAAACCTCAACTGGAGCCAATGCTCAACAATAAACAAATACCTCAAGATAATCATAAGTCTTGCTCAACACAGAGAATCAACAATTTAGGCAATTGTAGTACTTATTAAGAAATACAATGATTACAATTTAACTTACGGGCATGCTCGACAACGACGTATAGGTACTCGTCACCACACCTATACGTCATACACTACACTAGCACATAGCAAATAAAGCACAATACCTATTCCCTCAAACTAAGGTTAGACCCAACACTTACCTCGAACTTCCACGGCCAACTCAAGCCTCAAACATCGCTTTTCTTTTAGAATTCACCTCCAATTTACTTGTATCTAGCCCAAATTAATTTAACAACATCAATAAATGCTAAAGAATTCATACCCAGTGCTTAATTATAGGTTTTCTATCTTTTTTCTCAAAAAATCAAAAATCGACAACGAGCCCGCTTGGTCAAAACTCGAGGTTCGGATCAAAACCCGATCACCCATTCACCCACGAGCTCCAATATACAATTAGTTTCGAAATCCGACCCCAAAACAAGGTTTAAATTCTAATAATTCAAAAAGCCCTAACTCTACCCAAATTCCCAACTTCTACCATAAAAACCCTAGATTTTTGGATGAAGATTGATGCAATGCAATAGGAAATCGAACGAAAAAGGTTTAAAACCTGTGATGACCCGGCCAGTCGTCTCATAAGTTATCGCTCTATTTCCCCCATTTCTACTTCTTATTGCTTTGTCGGTTCTATATGTGATCGGGTTGGTTGGCTCGGGTTCGGAAAGATTTTGGTAAGGTTTGAGACACTTAGGGGTCATTTGGTATGAGGTATTAGAATAAATAATGCAAGCATTAGCTCTATGCATTACTAATACCTTGCTTGGTATATTTTTTTCAACATGTGTATAACTAATACTTGTATTAGTTATACATCATACTTGGTATTATCCTATGCATTTGTAATGCATAGAAAACCATGGCATTAGTAATACCAAGGCTATTAATGCATGCATTAGTATGTTTAAAGACAAAATTGTCCTTAAAGTCCTTTAAAGCTAGAGAATATAGAGGGCAATTTTGTAAATAACTATTTTTCTTAAAAATTATGCAATGGATTATAATTTTGATACACCACACCAAACAGTAGATAAGAAATAATATATGCACAACTAATGCTTGCATTACTAACACATGCATTACTAATCCATGCATTACTAATTTACCTTATTCCGCATTATTCTTATACATCCTACCAAATCACCCCTTAGTCTCTTTTGAGGAAGCTTAAGTTGGAAAAGTCAACCGGATATTGACTTGTGTGTTAGAGGGCTCGTATGTGAATTCTGATGGTTCGGATAGCTTCGAGAGGTGATTTGGGACTTAGGAGAGTGATCGGAATGTGTTTTGGAGGTCCGATGTAGATTTAGGCTTGAATTGGCGAAATTGGATTTTTGGCGTTTTCCGGTTGATAGGTGAGATTTTTATATAGGAGTAGGAATAGAATTCCAAGAGTTGCAGTAGTTTTGTTGTGTCATTTGGGATGTGTGTGCAAAATTTCAGGACATTCGGACGTGGTTTGGTTGGGTTTTTGATTAAATGCGTAATTCAGAAAAATTTAGAAACTTAGGCTTGAATCTGATGTGTTTTGGTTAATCCGATGTTGTTTGAGGTGTTTTGAAGATTGGTATAAGTTTGAATAAGGTTATGGGATATGTTTTTGCTTTTGGTTGAGGTCCCGGGGGCCTCGGGGTGGTTTCAGATGGTTGACGGAGAGTTTGGAATTTTTGTAGAAGCTGCAGATTTTCTGCTTCTGGTATTTCCGCACCTGCGGTTGGGGACCGCGGTTGGATAGATTCAACGCGAGTGGAGGCCGATTCTAGGGGCAAAGGCGTCGCGGGCTAGAGATTTGACCGAATTGAGGTGAGTAATGATTGTAAATGATGTCCTGAGGGTATGAAACCCCGGATTGCACATCGTTATGCTATATTGAGGTGACGCACACGCTTGATGACGAACGTGGGGTCATGCACTGTTTGGGATTGTGACTTAGTCTGCCCCGAATGACTATTTTACTGCGTATTTGACTGAAATCTATTCGTGTACATCATGTTTTGGGCTGAATGTCATATTTCGGCCTCGTGCCAACTATTTGAACCCTTAGGGGATTTTATTGATATTTCCTCATTGTTTTGACTTTATACTTGAACTCAGTCATGCTATATTCTACTGTTTTTCATAACTCAACCATGTTTGCTCTACTTTAACACTTAAGTGATATTTTAAATGATATTTTGGGCTGATCACTATGTTTTACTGTTGCCCGAGCGGTTGTGAGATTCTGACTGAGTAAGGCCGAGGGCCTATGTTGTGAGGAAACACCTGATTTTGATTATGAGGCCGAGGGCCTGAGATATGTACGCCATGATGTGGCTTGTTAATATGAGGCTGAGGGCCTAGTCATGATGCCACGAGATGGCTTGATATTGCGCTTGGGCCGTAAGGGGCCCCTCTAGGAGTCTACACACCCCCAATGAGCGCGGGTACCCATTGTGATATGAGATATAGCCCGAGGGGCTGGTATTGTTCTGAGATATTGCCCGAGGGGCGGATTTGTTGATATTGTGCCCAAGGGGGAACCTTTATGTGTTTATCTTTCTTATTTGTCTATCGTTTACCTGTTTAATTATTGAATAGGCATTTCATGAAGTTAAACTAAACTTATATGATTTTATATATCTTTACTGAATCACTGTTTTTACCTCTTTTACTGCTTCATTATAGCCTGTAATGTGCCTTAAGTGTTTTCATATCTCTTAGTCATTTATTTATAATTATTACTCACTTAGTTAGAGTACTCACTTTACTCTCTGTACCCCGTGTGCAGATTCAGGTGTTGCTGATCCTGCTAGTGAGAGTTGGAGCTCCCGGCAGACTTCGGAGTCCACGAGGTAGTTGCTTGGCGTCCGCAGTCCCGTGTTTCTCCCCCTTTATCTCATTTTATCTCTTTGTCAATTATTCTGTAATAGTTTAATAGGCTTTTCAGACTTGTGTTGGGATTGATAGATGTTCATGACTAGTGACACCCTAGTATCGGGCTGTGTTGGGTTGTATTCCGCAAATTATTTGTATTGTCACTGCTTACTTTTTTATTTATATCATTTTTAAGACTAAACGCTTATTGTTTAATCGCTTAAAATAGAATTGGAAATGTGTCGGCTGGTCTTGTCTTCACGAGAGGCGCCATCACGACCGGGTCCGAGTTTAGGGTCGTGACAAGTTGGTATCAAAGCCTAGGTTACTTAGGTCTCACGAGTCCTGAGTAGGTTTAGTAGAGTCTCGAGGATCGGTACAGAGACGTCTATATTTATCCTTGAGAGGCTACAGAACCTTTAGGAAAAACTTCATATTCTTGAAGTTCTTGTCGTGCAAATTTGTTGATCCGAGTACTAAACTTATGTTATTCTATTCTCTCACGAGATGGTGAGGACACGCGCTACCGGTCAGGATAGACGTCCACCAGTACCACCAAGTGTGGCCACTAGAGGCCGAGAACACGGTCATGGTCGCAGTAGGGGCAGTGGTGTGGCCCATACAGCAGCCAGGGCAGTACCTGCAGATCCACTAGTCGCCCAGTTCTGGATCAGGTCCCAACTATGGATGCTCCAGTAGCACCAGCTCAGGCACCAGTTGTGCCCATTGTGATTTCGAGTCTTTAGGAGGCCTTGGCTCAGATTCTATCAGTTTACACTGGCCTAGCCCAGACGGTTTTAGTCACTAAACCCGCAACTACTTCTCAGGCCGGGGGAGGTAATCAGACTCCCGCCACTCGCACAACTAAGTAGGTCGTGCAGGGACTTCAGACGTCGGGGGCACATCCAGCCCAGCCGGTTGCAGCTGCTCAGAACTATGTAGTTCCTTCCATGCTAGAGGACGAGCAGCGTAGGTTGGAGAGGTTTGGTAGACTTCAGCCTCCGACCTTCAGTGGTTCAGAGGGCGATGATGCCCAGGGTTTTTTGGATAAGTGTTAGAGGATGCTTCATACAGTGGGTATTCTGGAGACCAGCGGGGTCGCTTTCACTACTTATCAGTTTTCTAGAGCTGCCTTCACTTGGTGGGAGACTTTTGAGAGGCGTAGGCATGTTAGTGCAACACTCCTTACCTGGCAGCAGTTCGCGGTTCTCTTTCTGGAGAAGTATGTGCCGCAGTCTCATAGAGAGGAGCTGCGTAAGGAGTTTGAGTGGTTGCGTCAAGGAGAGATGATTGTGACACAGTATGAGATGAGGTTCTCCGAGTTAGCTCGTCATGCTATTTGGTTGGTTCCGACAGATAGAGAGAGGATTAGGAGGTTTGTTGATGGCCTCACTTATCAGCTTCGTGTTCTCATGACCAGGGAGAGGGTGACTGGTGCTACTTTCGAGGAGGTTATGAATATTGCCCGTGAGATTGAGTCTGTTCGTCTCTAGGAGTGAGCGAAGAGGGAGGCCAAGAGGTCTCGAGGAACTGGTAGTTACAGTGTACTCCTTCGAGAGGTCAGTTTCAGCACGGCAGAGGTCATCCATTCAGGCATGCTCAGCCAGCTCGCATAGGTTATCGTGGGGCATCATCGAGTCATGGTTCTCACAGTTCTCATCAGGGCCAGTCATCACTTAGTGCCCTTCCAGCTCAGAGTTCGTCCCGTGCTCCATCAGTTCAGGGCTTTTCCACGCCAGGTGTATCATCTAGCCATTACGGTACTAGGGGTTCCCTTCAGTCCCATTCTCCAGCACCCGCAAGTTGCTATGAGTGTGGAGAGATGGGTCATATATGGAGGCAGTGTCCTCGTCGTCTCACGGGTCCATCTCTGTAGAGGGGTCAGTCATCGGCTTCAGCGCCAGTTACTTCATCATCACCCACCCAGCCAGCTAGGGGTAGAGGTCAGTCAGCTAGAGGCCGTCCCAAAGGGGGAGGTTGATCAGGTGGCGGTCAGGCCCATTTCTATGTACTTCTAGCTAGACTCGATGTTATTACTTCCGATGCTATCATTACAGGTATTGTTTCAGTCTTCCACAGATATGCCTCTGTGTTATTTGATCCTGGTTCTACCTTTTCTTATGTTTCATCATACTTTGCTCATTATTTGGGTACGCCCCATGAGTTTCTTGCTTCACCTATTCATGTATCTACTCTGATGGGCATTACTGTTATTGTAGACCGTGTGTACCGGTCGTGTGTGGTGACTATTGGGGGTCTGGAGACCCGAGTAGATCTTTTACTATTATGTATGGTGGATTTCGATATTATTTTGGTCATGGATTGGTTATCTCCGTGTTGTGCTATTCTGGACTGTCATGCTAAGACAGTCATATTGGCTATACCGGGTGTGCCACGGATTGAGTGGCGAGGTTTGACTGATTATGTTCCCAGTAGAGTAATCTCATTCTTGAAAGCCCAGCGTATGGTTGGGAAGGGTTGTCTTTTGTATCTAGCCTTTGTGAGGGATGTAAGTGTAGAGACTCCCAGTATTAATTCTATTCCAATTGTGAGGGATTTTCCCGATATGTTTCCTGCAAACCTATCGGGCATGCCACCGGACAGGGATGTTGATTTGGTATTGACTTGATGTCGGGAACTCAACCCATTTCTATTTCGCCATATCCTATGGCACCGGCAGAGTTGAAGGAGTTAAAGAAGCAGCTTCAGAAACTCCCTGATAAGGGGTCCATTCGGCCTAGTGTGTCACCATGGGGTGCTCCAATTCTATTTGTGAAGAAGAAGGATGATACTATGAGGATGTACATTGATTATAGGCAATTGAATAAAGTAACAGTTAAAAACAAGTATCCTTTGCCTCGCAGTGATGATTTATTCGACCAGCTGCAGGGAGCGAGAGTGTTCTCCAAGATTGATCCCCATTCAGGTTATCACTAGTTGAAGATCACAGACTCGGATATTCTTAAGACGACTTTCAAGACCCGATATGGTCATTATGAGTTCTTGGTGATGTCTTTTGGGCTGACCAATGCCCCAGCAGCGTTCATGCATTTGATGAACAGCGTGTTCTGGCCTTATCTCAACTCGTTAGTTATAGTCTTCATTGATGATATTCTAGTGTATTCGCATAGTCAGGAGGAGCACGCGGAGTATTTTGAGAGTTGTGTTGCAGAGATTGAGGGAGGAGAAACTTTATGCAAAATTCTCCAAGTGCGAGTTTTGGCTCAGTTCAGTGGCTTTATTGGGGCACGTGATGTCCAGCGAGGCTATTCAGGTTGATCTGAAGAAGATAGAGGCGGTTCAGAGTTGGTCCAGACCGTCTTCAGCCACATATATTCGCAGTTTTCTTGGTTTGACGAGTTATTATCGCCGGTTTGTTTAGGGATTCTCATCCATCGCATCTCCCTCGACCAAGTTGACTTAGAAGGGTGCTTCATTTATATGGTCGAATAAGTGTGAGAAGAGCTTTCAGAAGCTCAAGACATCCTTGACCACAGCTCTAGTGTTAGTTTTGCCATCAACTTCAAGTTCATATACCGTGTATTGTGATGCTTCGAGAGTTGGTATTGGGTGTGTATTGATGTAGGAGGGTAGAGTTATTGCTTATGCTTCTCGTCAGTTGAAGCCCCATGAGAAGAACTACCCCGTTCATGATTTGGAGTTGGCTGCCATTATGCACACATTGAAGATTTGGAGGCATTACTTGTATGGTGTGTCTTGTGAGGTGTTTACTGATCATCATAGCCTCCAGCACTTGTTCAAGCAGAAGGATCTTAATTTGAGGTAGCGGAGGTGGTTGGAGTTGCTAAAGGATTATGACATCACTATATTGTACCATCCGAAAAAGGCCAATGTAGTGGCCGATGCTTTGAGCTGAAATGCGGTGAGTATGGGGAGTTTGGCATGTATTCCAGTTGGGGAGAGACCTCTTGCAGTTGATGTTCAGGCATTGGCCAATCGGTTCGTGAGGTTAGATATTTCAGAGCCCAGTTGGGTATTGGCTTGTGTGGTTTCTCGGTCTTCCTTATATGAGCACCAGAGATCGGGTGACTTGCTACAGTGGATGGATATTCCAGAGTGGAAGTGGGAGCGGATCACTATGGACTTTGTAGTTGGACTTCCACAGACTTTGAAGAAGTTCGATGCTATTTGGGTGGTTGTGGATTGGCTGACCAAGTCGTCGCACTTCATTCTTGTGTGTAGTACCTATTCTTCAGAGCGGTTGGCGGAGATCTATATCTGGAAGATTGTTCGTTTACATGGTGTCCCAATTTCTATCGTTTCAGATAGGGGCACTCAATTTACTTTGCAGTTTTGGAGGTCTGTGCAGCGAGAGTTGGGTACTCAGGTTGAGTTGAGCATAACTTTTCACCCTCAAACGGACGGGCAGTCCGAGCGCACTATTTAGGTATTGGAGGACATACTGCGTGCTTGTGTCATTGATTTCAGAGGGTCATGGGATTAGTTTCTACCGCTTGTAGAGTTTGTTTATAACAATAGCTACCAGTCGAGTATTCAGATGGCTCCATATTAAGCTTTGTATGGGAGGCGGTGTAAATCTCCAGTTGGTTAGTTTAAGCTGGGTAAGGCTAGGCTATTAGGGACAGACGTGGTGCAGGATGCTTTAGACAAGGTGAAGGTGATTCAAGAGAGACTTCGTACAGCGCAGTCGAGGCAAAAGAGTTATGCTGACAGGAAGGTTCGGGATGTATCCTACATGGTTGGCGAGAAGGTTATGTTGAAGGTTTCGCCCATAAAGGGTGTCGTGAGATTTGGGAAGAAAGGTAAATTGAGTCCTCGGTTCATAGGGCCTTTTGAGGTGCTTCGGAGGATTGGGGAGGTGGCTTATGAGCTTGCTTTGCCACCCACCTGTCGAGTATGCATCCGGTATTTCATGCTTCTATGCTCTGGAAGTATATTGGGTATCCGTCTCATGCTCTGGATTTCAGCACAGTTCAGTTGGATAATGATTTGACTTATGATGTGGAGCCAGTAGCTATTTTGGGTTGTCAGGTTTTAAAGTTGAGGTCAAAGGATATAGCTTCAGTGAAAGTGCAATGGAGAGGTCAGCCCGTGGAGGAGGCTACCTGGGAGACTGAGCGGGAGATGCGGAACAGATATCCTCACCTGTTTAAGGCTTCAGGTATGTTGTTTGACTCATTCGAGGACGAACATTTGTTTATGTTAGGGAGGATGTGACGACCCGGCCAGTCGTCTCATGAATTATCGCTCCATTTCCCCTATTTCTGCTTCTTATTGCTTTGTCTATCGGTTCTATATGTGATCCGGTTGGTTGGCTCGGGTTCGAAAAGGTTTTGGTAAGGTTTGAGACACTTAGTCTCTTTTGAGGAAGCTTAAGTTGGAAAAGTCAACTGGATGTTGACTTATGTGTTAGAGGGCTCGAATGTGAATTTTTATGGTTCGAATAGTTTCGGGAGGTGATTTGGGACTTAGGAGCATGATCGGAATGTGTTTTGGAGGTTTGGTGTAGATTTAGGCTTGAATGAGCAAAATTGGATTTTTGGCCTTTTTCGGTTTGATAGGCGAGATTTTGATATAGCGGGTCAGAATGGAATTCCGAGAGTTGCAGTAGTTCCGTTGTGTCATTTGGGATGTGTGTGCAAAATTTTAGGACATTCGGATGTGGTTTGGTTGGATTTTTGATCAAAAGCATAATTCCGAAGAATATGGAAACTTAGGCTTGAAGATTGGTTAACCCGATGTTGTTTGAGGTGTTTTGAAGATTGGTATAAGTTTGAATAAGGTTATGGGATATGTTTGTGCTTTTGGTTGAGCACCGAAGGCCTTGGGGTGGTTTCGAATGGTTGATAGAGAGTTTGGAATTTTTGTAGAAGCTGCAGATTTTCTGCTTCTGGTATTTCCACACCTGCGGATTGGGGGCCACAGGTGCGATGCCACAGATGCGAGGGGGAAGGCCGCAGAAGCAGAAGAAAGTGAGGAAGGCAGAAACCGCAGAAACGGTTGGTGAACCGCACCTGCGCCATGCATCGCAGATGCGGAAAGCTGGAGGATAAGTGAAAACCGCAGAAGCGGCTCTTGGACCGCAAAAATGGTACCGCAGATGTGGTGGATTGACCGCAGATGCGAAAATGCCTGGTCCAGAACATATAAATTGTTTCCTTCGCGATTTGTGAACTATTTCACCATTTCTGAGTCGGCTTTGGAGCTGTTTGGACGATTTTGAAGAAGGGTTTCAAGGGAACTTCATTAAGGTAAGGATTTTGAACCTAAATCTCGTTCCAATGGTATAATTTCACGGATTAGAACTATAATTAATGGAATTTAAGGGTTAAAATTGGGGAAACTAGGGCTTGGTATTGGAGACCTAGACTTGAGGATTTGAGGGACCATTTGTGGTAAGATTTTGATACTTTTGATATGTATGAACTCATGGGGAGATAAGGAATCTATTGATGTAAATTTATCGAATTCTGAGACGTGGGTCCGGGGGTTGGGTTTTAGTAATTTCGGGATTTAAGTTTTAAATTGATTATTTTGGCTTGGGCTTCGTTCCCTTAGCATATTTTGACGCCGTGATTCTGATTTTCTGATAGATTCGACGCGAGTAGAAGCCGATTCGAGGGGCAAAGGCATCGCGGGCTAGAGATTTGACCAGATTGAGGTGAATAATGATTGTAAATGATGTCCTAAGGATATGAAACCCCGGATTACACATCGTTGTGCTATATTGAGGTGACGCACACGCTTGATGACGAGCGTGGGATCGTGCACTGTTGGGGATTGTGACTTAGTACGTCCCGAATGACTATTTTACCGCGTATTTGACTGAAATTTATTTGTGTACATCATGTTTTGGGTTGAATGTCATATTTGGGCCTCGTGCCAACTATTTGAATCCTTAGGTGATTTTATTGATACTTTCTCACTGTTTTGACTTTATACTTGAACTCAGTCATGCTATATACTACCGTTTTTCATAACTCAGCCATGTTTACTCTACTTTAACACTTAAGTGATATTTTAAATGATATTTTGGGCTGAGCACTATGTTTTACTATTGCCCGAGCGGCTGTGAGATTCTGACTGAGTAAGGCCGAGGGCCTATGTTGTGAGAAAACACCTGATTTTGATTATGAGGCCGAGTGCCTGAGATATGTATGCCACGAGGTGGCTTGTTGATATGAGGCCTAGGGCCTAGTGATGATTCCACGAGATGGCTTGATACTGCACTTGGGCCATAAGGGGCCTCTCTAAGAGTCTGCACCCCCTAGTGAGCGCGGGTACCCATTGTGATGTGAGATATAGCCCGAGGGGCTGGTATTGTTATAAGATATTGCCCGAGGGGCGGATTTATTGATATTGTGCCCGAGGGGGAACCTTTATGTGTTTATCTTTCTTATTTGTCTATCATTTACCTGTTTAATTATTGAATAGGCATTTCATGAAGTTAAACTGAACTTATATGATTTTATATATCTTTACTGAATCACTGTTTTTACCTCTTTTACTGCTTCATTATAGCGCGTAATGTGCTTTACGTGTTTTCATATCTCTCAGTCATTTATTTATGATTAGTACTCACTGAGTTGGAGTACTCACTTTACTCCCTGCACCCTGTGTGCAGATTCAGGCGTTATTGATCCTGTTAGTGCGAGTTGAGATCTCCCGACAGACTTTGGAGTCCACGTGGTAGCTGCTTGGCTTCCGTAGTCCCGTGTTTCTCCCCCTTTATCTCATTTCTATCTCTTTATCAGTTATTTTGTAATAGTTTAGTAGGCTTTTCAGACTTGTGTTGGGATTGATAGATGCTCATGACTAGTGACAATCCGGTATCGGGCTGTGTTGGATTGTATTCCGCAAATTGTTTGTATTGTCACTGCTTACTTTTGGATTTATATCATGTTTAAGACTAAACGCTTATTGTTTAATCACTTAAAACAGGAATTGGAAATGTGTCGACTGGCCTTGTCTTCACGAGAGGCGCCATCACAACCGGGTCTGGGTTTAGGGTCGTGGTAGAATCTTATACCAATACTTTGGAGAAGAACTTGTTCCTTAAAAATCGCATCAATGCTCTCTAGTTTTGAAACTATGAAAATGTGGGCTAAATCCCGACTTTGCTACTATTTTAAGTGCTGGGCAACAGTGTTCATCGCGTTCGCGAGAGCACTGTCGCGTTCGCGAAGAGCTGCCAGTAGTGGACTTACGCGATCGTGGGAGAAGCTTCGCATTCGCGATAGAGGGGTCGCATTCGTGTAGTTATCCCTAGATTCCCAGACCAACCCCTCCTAAAGCTACGCGTTCGTGGTTGACCAGTCACGTTTGCGTAGAGCAAACCCCTCAATGCTCCATGTTCGCGACCTGGGTCTCGCCTTCGCATAGGACAAATTCCACCCCTAGCCCAGTTCCCCTTCGCGATCGTGAGAGTTACTACGCGATCGCGATACACAAAATGCCTGTGCACCAGAAGCAGCAAACCTGCAATTTTTTCTATGTGTAAAAACATCTCGTGGCCTATCCAAAACTCACCCGATCCCTCGAGGTTTCAAACCAAACATGCACACAACTCTAAAACCATTATACATACTTACTCATGCGATCAAATCGCCAAAATAACACCTCAAACTACAAGTTTTGCATCAAAATAAGAGAAAAATCTCCATAACTCTTAAGTTCAACTTATAACAACCGAGGGTCCGATTCACGTCATATCAAGTCCGTTTCTTACCAAATTTTACAGGTTCAACCTAAATACCATATATGACCTGTACCGGGCTCTGTAACCAAAATACAATCCCGATACCATCAATTTCAAATACATTTAAATTTCCAAAAAACTCTTATAATTTCAGTTAAACAATTTTCTTCAAAAATTTATTTCTCGAGCTTGGGACCTCGGAATTCGATTTCGGGCATACGCCCAAGTTCCATATTTTTCTACGGACCCTCCAGGACTGTCAAATCACGAGTCCGGATCCGTTTCCAAAATGATAACCGAAGTTAACTTAAATTCAATTTTAAAGGCATAATTGGTATTTTAATCAAATTTTCACATGAAAGTGTTCCAAACATATGCCCGGACCGCGCACGCAAAATTGAGGTGAGACAAAAGGAGGTTTTAAAGGTCTCGAAACACATAATTGACTTGTAAATCAAGTGATGACCTTTTGGGTCATCACGGTCATAGAGCCATTGCACATATAACTATAGGTGTGGCAAAAGTGGCCCAAACTCATTTGACCCGTCCAACTCGCATAGGTTTTAATGGGTTGGGCATGAGCTACTTTAATAAGGAAATTTTACCTCCTATAGCAAAGGTTGATACCTTATTTATTATAAATAAATACCTTTTTAAAAAATAATCTCCTATAGCTACCTTTTAATTTTTATATTAAGCCATTAAATATGTTGTGTATTATTTTCTTCCCCTACTTTTAGAAACCCTAGCAGGGGCTGTGTTCCACCAACGATAGATCTGGTCGGCGACCAATTCCCCCTTCCTTGTTGTGTCGCCTCTAACCCCCTCCTCTGGCCGGCGATTTATTTCACATAGTTGTGTTAACACATTCTAAATTTTTCTCAGATTTTGCATTGATTATTCATGTTTGCTTTGTGAAATCTAAAGAAGTTCTGTCTCTAGTTTCTGTTTGATCCTTTAAATTGGTACTTCTTCAACAACTGTCTTCATCTAACCGGTGGCGACGCCCCACATGGCGGCGGCCTGGAAATCGGTGGATTGGTGACGAAGTTTGGTGCTGAGGAACTTGAAGAATCTGTTACCCTTTTTATTGTATTTCAATGTATTTCGCTATATTTCACTGTATTTCTTTATATTCCATATATTTCATTGTATTCACTGTTTTTTTTTCATTGTATTTCGATGTATCACGTTGTATTTTATTGTACTCATTGTCTCATTATATTCCATGAATGTATTCATATATTTTTTTAATTAATATAATTTATGTATTCAGATGTATATATATATATATATATTCAAATCTATCTGCAGTATGTATTCATATGTTTTTGCACCATAGATGACCTGTTATACTTCATGTATTCAATGTATTTTTATGTATTTAACTGTATTCAATGTAATTATATAATTTCAATATATAAATCTATTTGTAAAGATACCACTAAAAAATATTTTAGTAAAGATACCACTAAAAAAAGAAAGGATGGATTGAATCTCTGAAGATTGTTATGTTTTTAGGGTATTTTTCGGTTGAGAATCTTTTCTATAACTGGAAATACACATTTTATATGTTATAATTGAGTTTGTTGAGTTATATTAGGAGTCTATCACATTCATTGATTCACTTACCGTTTTTAAACAGCTGAAGACCTTTTTTCGCAAATTCCGTTACTATATTCACGAATACAACTCGTGAATACGGACGAATACATTCTATGCTTAGCTGAACTTCCGTGTTTTCTGCCGAGTTTTGCTACTGTATTCATGAATACAGTAGCAAAAATACATCGAATACAGTCTATAACAACTAAAAACATAGCTATATGAAGTAATTTAGTAAATGGTAGCTATAGCAAGCTAATAATCACTAAAACATAGTGGTTTCTGAAAATTTCTCTTTTAACAATGAGTTAGTTTGGGTACAACCTAACTGTCACGACCTAAATTTTCCACCCTCGGGAGTCGTGATGGCGCCTACTCGTAGAAGCTAGGCAAGCCACTAAACATAGAAAATTTCTAGCTCTTTCATTTTTAACCCTTTTTAACAATCTGAATTAACAGGTATCCAACATTTAGATATTAACGATAAAATGAAATCAAGCGGAAGACTTAATCTAATATAATAACCAAGACCAGTATGATAATGACAACACACATCTCTACCTGAATTTCGGTGTCACAATATGACAGACGGACTAAGATTACTACAACAAATGTCTGAAAGAATACAATCTGTCTTGAAATCTAATGAAAACAGAGTACATAATAAAGTAGAAGAGAACGCCAGGCCTGCGGACGCCTGCAGGACTACCTCGAGATCTCTGGCTGGACTGAAGGCAGGCTCTCCAAGTGCTACTATCCAAAAGCTGCTTCGAAATCTGCACATAGTGCAGAGTGTAGTATCATCACAACCGACCCCATGTGTTGATAAATGCCTGGCCAAACCCCGGCGAGTTAGTGACGAGGCTAAGACCAGACTCCAGATAAACCTGTGCAGTTATATAATATACAGCGAAAAATAAACATGAATAAACAATTAACATGGGAGGAGTACATGCTACGGGGGAAATATCGAATCCAGCAGAAACTTAAGAGAAATATGAGAGAAAAATTCAAGATTTACAACAAAACTATTGTAACACTATTGCGGCGCGCAACCCGATCCCGATCATTTAACATTGTTGCGACGTGCAACCCGATCCATTTATATCACTGTTGCGGCGTGCTACCCGATCCAATATAACATCGTTGCAGCATGTAACCCGATCCAACATAACATTGTTGCGGCATGAAACCAGTTCCATGTATAGTATTGTTGAGGCGTGCAACCCGATCCAACATAACATTTATATACCTTTAGCAACAATCATACCAAGAGTCCCGGCAAAGGATCAACAATAAGCTACACTATCCCGGCAAGGGATTCGACAGTAAAAGTAAATACGTCCCGACAAGGGAGAAATAGCTATAACCAATCTTAACCCAACTTCTACTCATCTCAGCTAACACCAATACTCAATCATAAGTAATTTCCACGAAAGCAAACTTAATCTTTTCTCAATATCGAGAATCATCGTTTCAAGCATCCATAGTACTATTTAAGAACACAAAATAAATTGTAATTTATTACTAACGGTTATGCTCGACACCAACGTATAGATACTCGTCACCATGACTATACGTCAAACTCAACAAGAAGCAAATAGCAAATAGGACACAACTCCTAATCCCTCAAGCTAATGTTAGACCGAACACTTACCTCGAACTTCCACGGCCAACTCAAGCCTCAAACACCGCCTTTTCTTTCGAATTTGGCTCCAAATTAATTGTATCTAGACATAATCGACTTAATAACATCAATAAATGCTAAACAATCCAATTTCAATGCTTAATTATAGTTTTCCCATCATTCTTCCCAAAAAGTCAAAAATCGACCCCGGGCCCGCTTGGTCAAAACATGAGATTCGGACCAAAACCCGATCACCCATTCATCCACGAGCCCGAATATATAATTTGTTTTGAAATCCGACCCCAAAACGAGGTCAAATTTCCAAATAATCAAAAAGCCCTAACTCTACCCAAATCCCTAAGTTTCTACCCTTAATCATATGATTTAGGCCTAGAAATCTAATGGGTGTTAATGAAAATCGAAGAAAATGAGTCTAAGATTACATACCTATGAATTGGTGAAGAAATCCCCTTTAAAAAATCGCCCAATTTGGGTAAATCCCATTTTTTGGTTCTGTTTTAAAGTCACTGGACAAGCCTTCATCGCGTTCGCGATAGGCCTGCCGCGTTCGCGATGAAGCCAGCTTAAGTGACCTTCGCATTCGAGCTAAACGGCTCGCGTTCGCGGAGCTTCAGCTCCTAAGGCCTTCACATTTGCGTCCAGGTGGTCCCGTTCGCGTAGGGTATAGTACCCCTCCCTCTGCCCAGGCTATAAGCCTTCGCGTTCGCGATACCAGGCCCGCGTTCACGAAGGGAAGACTCCCCAATGCTTCGCGTTCGCGACCTGGTTCTCGCATTCGCGTAGAAGGAATTTTCCTTTAGCATGAATAGCTTATCGCGTTCATGAGGGTCCTCCCGCGAATGCGAAGAAGAAAATATCAGCACACCAGAGCTGAAAAACCTACAACTTTTTGAGTTCCAAAAACCTTCCGAAACACATCCGAAACTCACCTGAGCCCTCGGGGCTCCAAACCAAACATACGTACTAACTCAAAAACATCATATGAACTTATCTGTGCGATCAAATCGCCAAAATAACATCATTAACATCGAATTAAACCTCAAAATCAATGGATTATTTCAAAACTTCTTAAAACATCAAATTTTGCATTTAAGGTCCGAATCACGTCAAACGGATTCCGTTTCTTACCAAACTTCATAGAATTATCTTAAATCACGTATAAGACTTCTACTAGATGCCGAAACTAAAATACGGGCCCGATACCAATATGTTCAAATCAAAATTCAATTCCAAATCCTTTAAACAATTTAATAAAATAATTTTCTTTAAAAATTCATTTCTCGGTCTTGGGACCTCGGAATTCGATTCCGGGCATATGCCCAAGTCCCATATTTTCCTACGGACCATCCGGACCGTCAAATTATGGGTCCAGGTCCGTTTACCCAAAACGTTGACCGAAGTCAAATTACTTTATTTTATAGTCAAAATTTATCATTTTTCACAGATTTTCACATATAAGCTTTCCGGCTACACGCCCGGGCTGCACACGCAAATCGAGGTGATGCCAAAAGAGGTTTTTAAGGTCTCCGAATGCAGAATTCAATTTAACAACAAAAGGTCATCACATTCTCCACCTCTAAAACAATCGTTCGTCCTCGAACGGACAGAAGAAGGAAGTACCTGAGTCGGGGAAAAGATGGGGATAACGGCTTCACATATCGGACTCGGACTCCCAGGTCGATGCCTAAGCAAGCTGACCTCTCCACTGAACACGAACAGAAGGAAAACTCTTCGAGCTTAACTGATGAAACTGCCGGTCTAGAATAGCTACCAGCTCCTTATCATAAAACAAGTCCTTATCCAACTGGACAGTGCTGAAATATAACACGTGGGATGGATTGCCGTGATATTTTCGAAGCACGGACATATGAAACATTGGATGCACGGTTGATAAGCTCGGCGACAATGCAAGTCTATAAGCCACCTCTACTCGATCAAGGATCTCAAACGGGACAATGAACCTAGGGCTAAGTTTGCCTTTCTTCCCAAATCTCATCACGCCCTTCATAGGTGACACTCGAAGCAATACCCGCTCACCGACCATGAATGATAAATCATGAACCTCACGGTCGGCATAACTCTTTTTCCTGGAATGAGCTGTACGAAGCCTATCCTGAATAATCTTGACCTTGTCCAAGGCATCCTGAACTAGATCTGTACCCAACAACCGAGCCTCTCCCGGCTCAAACCATACAACCGGAGACCGACATCGCCTACCGTACAAAGCCTCATACGGAGCCATCTAAATACTCTACTGGTAGCTGTTGTTGTAGGCAAACTCTGCTAAAGGAAAAAACTGATCCCACGAGCCTCTAAAGTCAATGACACAAGCTCGGAGCATATCCTCCAAAATCTGAATAGTCCGCTCGGACTGCCCGTCCGTCTAAGGTTGAAACGTTGTGCTCAACTCAACCCGCGTGCCCAACTCTCGCTGAACTGCTCTTCAGAAATGGGAGGTAAATTGCGTACCTCGATCCAAGATGATAGACTCGGGAACACCATGAAGACGAACAATCTCCCAGATATAGATCTTAGCTAACCTCTCGGAAGAATAGGAGACTGCCATAGGAATGAAATGCACTGACTTGGTTAGCCTATCAACAATAACTCACACTGCATTGAACTTCCTCTGAGTTTGTGGGAGTCTAACAACGAAGTGCATAGTGATCCACTCCCACTTCCACTCAGGAATCTCAATCTTCTGGAACAAACCACCAGGCCTCTGATGCTCATACTTAACTTGCTGACAATTCAAACACCGAGCCACATATGCAACGGTATCCTTCTTCATTCTCTACCACCAATAATGTTACCGCAAATCCTGATACATCTTCACAGCGCCCAGATGAATAGAGTACCGGGAGCTATGGGCCTCCTCTAAAATCAACTCTCGAAGACCATCCACATTAGGCACACAAACACTCGACCCTGCAATCTCAAAACTCCATCATCACCTAAGGTAACCTGCTTGGAACCTCCATGCTGCATCGTGTCTCTAAGGACACACAAATGGAGATCATCATACTGCCGATAACGGATACGCTCCAATAACGAAGAACGAGCGACGATGCAAGCTAACACATGGCTGGGGCTCAGAAACATCCAACTTCATGAACTGATTGGCCAAAGTCTGAATATCCAAAGCAAGCGGTCTCTCACCGACCAGAATATAAGCAAGACTGCCCATACTGGCTGACTTCCTACTCAAAGTATCGACCACCACATTGGCCTTTACCGAATGATATAAGATGGTGATATCATAGTCTTTCAGCAACTCCAACCACCTCTTATGCCTCAAATTCAACTCTTTTTTCATGAACAAATACTGAAGACTCTTGTGATCCGTGAACACCTCACATGCCACACCATACAGATAATGCCTCCAAATCTTCAATGCGTGAACAATGGCTACCAACTCCAAGTCGTGAACCGGGTAGTTCTTCTCATGAATCTTCAACTGCTGCAAAGCATAAGCAATGGCTTTGCCATCTTACATCAACATTGCACCAAGTCCAATACGAGATGCATCACAATAAACTGTATAAGGCCCTGAACCTATGGGCAAAACCAACACTGGTGCCGTAGTCAGAGCTATCTTGAGCTTCTGAAATCTTAACTCACACTCGTCCGACCATCTGAACTGGGCACCCTTCTGAGTCAACCTGGTCATCGGGGCTGCGATAGATGAGAACCCATCCACGAACCAATGATAGTAACCTACCAATCCCAGGAAACTCCGAATCTCTGTAGCTGATGCTGGTCTAGGCCAGTTCTTGATTGCTTCAATCTTCTTCGGGTCAACCTGAATACCCTCTACTGATATAACATGACTCAGAAATGCAACTGAACTCAACCAGAACTCACACTTCGAGAACTTAGCATATAACTGACTATCTCTCAAGGTCTGAAGAACCACTCTAAGATGTTGCTCGTGCTCCTCCCGGCTGCGGGAATAAATCAAAATATCATTAATGAAGACTATCACAAACGAATCCAAGTAAGGCTTGAACACTCGGTTCATCAGATCCATAAAAGCTGCTGGGGCATTTGTCAACCTGAATGAAATCATCAAGAACTCATAGTGTCCGTACCGAGTGTGAAAAGCTGTCTTAGGGACATCAGATGCCCTAATCCTCAATTGATGGTAGCCAAATCTCAAGCCAATATTCGAAAACACCTTGGCACCCTGAAGCTGATCAAACAAATCATCAATCCTCGGTAATGGATACTTATTCTTGATTGTAACCTTGTTCAACTACCGGTAATCAATACACATTCTCATTGACCCGTCCTTCTTCTTAACAAACAACACCCGCGCACCCCAAGGTGAGACACTCGGCTTAATGAAACCTTTCTCAAGCAAGTCTTGCAACTGCTCCTTCAACTCTTTCAACTCAGGTGGGGCCATACGATACGACGGGATAGAAATGGGCTGAGTGCCCGGAGACAAATTAATGCAAAATTCAATATCCCTATCAGGTGGCATACCCGGCAGGTCTGAAGGGAAAACCTCAAGAAACTTACGAACAACGGGCACAGAATCAATAGCAGTAACCCCAGTACTAGAATCACGAACATATGCCAAATAGGCAAACACCCCTTCTCGACCATACGCCGAGCCTTCACATAAGAGATAACACTACGGGTAGAATGACTAGGACTCCCTCTCCACTCTAAACGAGGTAAACCTGGTAAGGCTAAGGTCACAGTCTTGGCATGACAGTCCAAGATAGCATGGTAAGGTGATAACCAGTCCATCCCTAATATGACATCAAAATCGACCATGTCCAAAAGAAGCAAATCTACACGAGTCTCAAGACCTCCAATCACAACTATACAAGAACGGTGGACTCGATCTACCACAATAGAGTCACCCACCGGTGTATACACCTAAACAGGAGCACTCAAAGAATCACTAGGCATGACCACACAAAATAAATTGCAATTTATTACTCACGGTCATGCTCGACACCAACATATAGATACTCGTCACCATGTCTATACATCGTACTCAACAAGAAGCAAATAGCAAATAGGATACAACTCCTAATCCCTCAAGCTAAGGTTAGACCGAACACTTACCTCGAACTTCCACGACCAACTCAAGCCTCAAACACCGCCTTTCCTTTCGAATTCGGCTCCAAATTAATTGTATCTAGACATAATCGACTTAATAACATCAATAAACGCTAAACAATCCAATTTCAATGCTTAATTATAGCTTTCCCATCATTCTTCCCAAAAAGTTAAAAATTGACCTCGGGCCCGCTTGGTCAAAACATGAAGTTCGAACCAAAATTAGATCACCTATTCACCCACGAGCCCGAATATATAATTTTTTTTTGAAGTCCGACCCCAAAACGAGGTCAAATTCCCAAATAATCAAAAAAACCTAACTCTACCCAAATCCCTAATTTTCTACCCTTAATCACATGATTTAGGCCTAGAAATCTAATGGGTGTTAATGAAAATTGAAGAAAATGAGTCTAAGATTACATACCTATGAATTGGTGGTGAAATCTCCTTTCAAAAATCGCCCAATTTGGAGTTGAAGAGAAGAAGTTATGAAATTTTGGCTAAATCCCGTTTTTTGGTTCTGTTTTAAAATCACTGGACAGGCCTTTATCGCGTTCGCGATAGGCCTGTCGCATTCACGATGAAGCCAACTTAAGTGACCTTCGCGTTCGCGGAGCTTCAGCTCCTAAAGCCTTCGCGTTTGCGTCCAGGTAGTCGCGTTCGCATAGGGTATAGTACCCCTTCCTCTGCCCAGGCTATAAGCCTTCGCGTTCGCGATACCAAGCCCGCGTTCGCGAAGGGAATACCCCCCAATGCTTCGTGTTCGCGACCTGGTTCTCGCATTTGCATAGAAGGAATTTCCCTTCAGCATGAATAGCTTATCGTGTTCGCGATGGTCCTCCTGCGAACACGAAGAAGAAAATATCAGCACACCAGAACTGAAAAACCTGCAACTTTTTGAGTTCCAAAAATCTTCCGAAACACATCCGAAACTCACCTGAGCCCTCGGGATTCCAAACCAAATATACGTCCTAACTCAAAAACATCATATGAACTTATCCGTGCGATCAAATCGCCAAAATAATATCATTAACATCGAATTAAACCTCAAAATCAATGGATTATTTCAAAACTTCTTAACACATCAAATTTTGCATTTAAGGTCCGAATCACGTCAAACAGATTCCATTTCTTACCAAACTTCACAGAATTATCTTAAATCACGTATAAGACCTGTATCGGGCGCCGGAAGTAAAATATGTGCCTGATACCAACATGTTCTACTCAAAATTCATTTCCAAATCCTTTAAACAATTTCAGAAAATAATTTTCTTTAAAAATTCATTTCTCGGGCTTGGGATCTCGGAATTCAATTCCGTACATACGCCCAAGTCCCATATTTTCCTATGGACCCTTCGGGACCGTCAAATCACGGGTTCGGGTCCGTTTACCTAAAACATTGACCGAAGTCAAATTAATCCATTTTATAGTCAAAATTTATCATTTTTCACAGATTTTCACATATAAGCTTTCTGGCTACGCGTCCGGACTGCTCACGCAAATCGAGGTGATGCTAAAATAGGTTTTAAGGCCTCGGAACGCAGAATTCAATTTAAAAACAAGTGATGACCTTTTGGGTCATCACACCAACTAAACTCATTTATTTTGGGTTCTTTATACAAATCGCTCGTCATATTCATTGTTTACTTTTTTTAGTCATATACAAAGGTTATACATTGATTATACTAGCTCAAATCAGTTCATAATTTCTGCCCAAACTGACCCAAGAATATCAATTGCCCTTTAAATCTTCTAAAGTGTGTTTGGTATGAGGAAAATATTTTCCTCGAAAATGAGTGATTTATCACTTATTTTCCCATGTTTGATTGATGAGTGGAAATTTTTTTCTAGTGTTAGGAAAATAATTTTCTATGATACTCTCCTCAGCCCCCCCTCCACCAAAATATTCTTATTTCCTACGCCGCTCCCCCACCCCCCAAATACCCAATGTTTTCAGGACTCTATTTCCTTCTAAAATTCAATTAGTCTTTAAAATTCACAGAAACCCAAAGAAACTAATTTACTTTTTCACACAAGAATAACGTTAGAATTTAAGCTTTATAACTGAAAAGAAAATATTCTTTTTCTTGTTGAAACAAAACAAAAGTACCCCTTCTACAACATGAAAAGAAAGTACTCATTTTATTGAAAAGAAAGAAAAAAACTTTTTCTACAACATGAAAAGAAAGTACTATTTTTCTTGAAATAAAAGGAAATACTTTTTCTACAACATAAAAAGAAAGTACTCATATTGTGAAAAAGAAAATACTTTTTCTGTATTATGAAAAGAAAGTACTTATTTTGTTAAAATAAAATAAAAATATTTTTTTACATCTTAAAAAAAATATTCATTTTGTTTAAATGAAAAAGAAAATATTCTATCCACAATGTGGGAAAAAAGTACTATTCGGGATTGGGGTGGTGGGAGGTAGGTTAGGAGTGGGTGGGAAGTTCTAATTTTACTACTTTTTTATTATTTTGATATTTGTTAGTAGGCCAAATACATCGCAAACCCCTTAAAGTTGTCCACCCTTTTCACTTAGACACTTCATCTAAAGTTTATTTCATTTGAACACTTTAACCATGTATTTACTGTGTCATTTAGACACAATACGTAGACATGGCAAGGTAAGTGTTTCTCACATTTTTCAAGCGCGTGAAATCATCTAAAAAACAAATACCACATACATCTTACCGACAAATGAATAGTTTATGCCGGAATTTTTTTCCGATGAACTTCTCTTTTTAAATTTTCAAATTTGTTCACAAGATTACTACAAAATCCTACCAAATTTTCAAACCAGAATTGCAATTTCTTTTAAGTTCGGCGACTGAAGAACTGAAAGTGTTTCATCGTGCTTCAACAGATCCAAAACGAACCAATCTCACCCAAATCTTCACCAAACGATTTAAAACTTGAAATGAGAACTCTAATCAACATCAATACCAAGCCCCAGTGATCAATTCGAACAAACAGCCGCAAAATCAGAAGACCTAAGTTCGTCTTCTTCGTCGAACAATCAGTTCAAGTTTCGAACCCAAAACCCTAGAAAATCAGTTCAAATCAATCTCAAATCTTCAGACTTCACCTCGTATCACCGTTTACAACCAAAATCTCGAACACCCAGCCAACTTCGAACCTAAGATTTTCAAACAACCCAACTTCCAGATCTAAAAGTTTTTGGCTTAAATTAGTATTTGTTTCCTAATGTATAACTCTAAGAAAAAGAAAGTTCCGAACTTTTCCGGTGAAAGCCATGAATTTTTCAAAATTTTGCATTCGTTCTATTCGATTTGGAACCCTAAAACTCCATTTTCAGCAATTTGGCCTAGAGTTGAGCCAAGCCATGGTTATGGAAACACTTTGTTTGGCAGAAGAAGATGGAAAGGAAGGGGGTTGGGTCATTGAGGAAGATGACGGAGGGGAGGAGTGGGTTGGGATTCTTGTTTTTCTTTTATTCTTTTTCTTTTCTCAAAAGTCTTTTTTAATTTTTAATAAACCCATGTGTCTCCATCTTATTGGTTACTCTGGCATCTATTACGTTTGGCTGCCTATAAATTTTGTGTCTAAGTGACACATTTGAGATGTGGTTGGAGTGTTCAAATGGAACAGAACTAAAATAAAGTATCAAAGTGAAAAATGAGGACAACTTTAAGGGATTGTCGATGTATTTGGCCTTATTAGTATTATAAGATTAAAAAAAAGGGCCAAAATACATAGACAAACACCTAAACTTGGCACCAATTTCCACTTCAACACTTCAACTGAGACATGTTCCTATTAGGCACTTAATCTATCTTCAAACTAAACTATTAGACACATTCAGCTTACATGGCACGATGTGTGTACCACATTTCATATTCGAGCGTGAACAACTAGAATTTTTGCTTTTAATGTTTTTTCCTCTCTCTTCCCTCTCTGTCTCCTCCACTAATCTCTCAACCTTCCCCAATTTTACAGACGCAATGTCACGTCCTTAGTCTTAAACTAAGTGCACGTGCAACACTTGGCAACTCACTCACGATCTTGCATAACTTGCTCACGTTCTTGCTATGTCAAGTCAGCCCTCTACACTCATGATCGCTAAGAAATGTTAGAACACATGAGAATTGCCAAGGGAAGCTTTTGTATTAGAGAGAACTTGATTGTTTTGCTTGGTTCATGAATTACAAATGAATGCCCCTATTTATACTAATCACCTAGGGGCTAGTATGTAAATAATAATTATTTTACAAGTCCTTCCATATTTACAACTAAGTCCCTTCTCTAGAATATTCTACATAGCTAGAATCTTCTAAGGACTTTCCTAACAATTCTATAGGGTTCTAGGATCTTCCTAAGAAAACCTCTATATTTCTCTAGAACCCTCCTACAAATGCGTAAATATCTAGAACATTTCCAAGGAAATTCTCCATAGTTCTAGAATATTCCATCAAGATCTAGTCCCAAACTTAAGTAACCATTCCATATGGCAAAAATATATGCTACGTGGCACCTACGTGGAATGATGATGTGGCGGGTCATGACACTCTCCCCCACCCAATTTTGTGCCGCCCTTGGCACAAAGCATCGACACGTACGTGCGCACATCGCCTTGGCGTCATCGGAAATCTTTGTCCATTAGACATGATGCCCTATGAAGCAGTTCTCCTTCCCATTTCACAAGTTACTGGCTAGTAGCTACCTTTCTTCTCACGCGTTTGTACTTTGGATGTCTAGCAATGATGACCTCCATCCTCCGCCCATCGGATGCCCCTCCTTGATCTTGGCCTAAATCTTCCCATGACTCAACCAAGTCTAGCATCTTCTCAAGCATCGAGTCCATGTTTCCACTCCCTATTTGGATGCCCTCCGTGGTCTAGCCTTATTGGCAAACTTGAACCCCCTGTTTGGTGCATCGTTTGAGTCCGATAACATGCCATCACTTTGTAACTCGCCATCCTCTTCTACTATGTCCATCCAACTTTTCTTGCTGCCACCATGCTCCATTTGCATGATGCCAAGATAGGCTTTGGAATCCCCTACTTTCGGCTTAGATTCCAAGCGCATCCCTCCATACAGTCGGTTCCCCCTGTGTCATCCTTATGTGCTTGAGCAAAGTTCCCTATCATTGCTGCAAGCTTCCCCAACTTTGAGCATTCACTTGCCCGATGTGATCCTTCACAGAAGTAGCACCCTCCTTTAGGCACGTACTCCCTACCATTTTCCGGGCCCTTGCTGTTTCTCTTGGACCCCTGCCCATTATGGGATTGCCCCTTGCCATTACCCTTGTATACTTCGGCTATGCATTTTCCGTTGTCCTTATCATGATCTCCCTCATCCCTCTTGGCGTTGCCTTATTTGGACTTGGCAGGGTCCATCTTGAAGTCAACAAGTGACTAGGCTACTCCGATGGCCCCGTTCACGTTGGCTATTTGATGTCTTCTTAACTTATGCTTTGTCCAATTTTGCAACTCATCCATGAAGTAGAGGAGGAAATCTTCCTCGGACAATGACGAGATTTGCAGCATTAAGGTAGTGAACTCGCGTACATACTCCCGAATTGTGGCCTATGTTGCAGCTCCCTTAGCTTCTGCCACCTCGTGTGCAGCCCGTGCACCACCATACTGCTTTCGCTTAGGGACCTTCGCGTTGATCCCTTTTTCAAGTACCAAGCCCTTGGTAATTCCGGCCATGGTTCCCTATAAAACTTCCTTCTAGTAATCTCTTGTATTTTTTGTAACATTCTTTAGTCATAACCTTTGCTCTGATACCACGTTGTCACGTCCTTAGTTGTTAACTAAGTACACGTGCGGCACTTAAAAACTCCCTCACGATCTTGCACAACTTGCTCACGTTCTTGCTATGTCAAGTCAGCCTTACTACACTCAAAATATCTAAGAGAATGGAAGAAAGAACACAAGAGAATTGTTAAAGGAAGTTTTGTATTAGAGAGAACTTGAATTGTTTGCTTGGTTCATGAATTACAAATGAATGCCCCCTATTTATACTAATCACCTAGGGGCTAGTATGTAAATAATAATTGTTCTACAAGTTCTTCCATATTTACAACTAAGTCCCTTCTCTAGAATATTCTACATAGCTAGAATCTTCTAAGGACTTTCCTAACAATTCTATAGGGTTCTAGGATCTTCCTAAGGAAACCTCTATATTTCTCTTGAACCCTCCTACAAGTGCATAAATATCTAGAACATTTCCAAGGAAATTCTCCATAGTTCTAGATATTCCATCAAGATCTAGTCCCAAACTTAAGTAACCATTCCATATGGCAAAAATATATACTACGTGGCACCTACGTGGTATGATGATGTGGCGGGTCATGACACACAACTGTAAGCACGTGATTTTTGCTTCAGTTACTCCAAAAAAGAAAAAAAGAAAATCAAAAATATATGTTAAAATGGTGTGTTAATTGTTATAGGTGCTAACCAATATGTGTGTAAGTTTATTTTAATTTTTACAATTTTTAGGAATTGTTAGTTTAATTTGTTGATTTGAAAAAGAAAAAAAAAAGAAGAAAAGGGAAAATCGGATTGGGCCCCAAAATGAGGCCCAAAGCCAAGGCAAGACCCAGTCCAAACCAGGCCTGCCCAGGCACGCCCCCAAAACGATGCCGTATAGGGCGTTCGATCTGAGCCGTCCGTCCAGGCCAATCCAACGGCTCAGGACCTCTTTCAGTAACCCATGTTCAAACCCGACCCAATAACCAATCCGACCCAACCCCTCACTTAAACCAAACGACCCCGTTTAACTATCAAACGACCCCGTCCCATTTCTCAGCATCAGATCTAAGCCGTTGAGATCATCTGATCTAACGGCTCAGATCCGATCAACCTCACCATATATAAACCTTCCCTTACACCCCACGCCCCCTATCCGAACCCCACCCCTCACTCGTCTCCTTCCCTGAACCCTGAAACCCCCAAACCCTAGCAGCCGCCCTAGCTTCCCCTCCACCAAAACCCGGCGGCACGAACGCCGGTGACCACCCCCTTCACACCCCTAAAGCATCCAACCACCCTGAACACGAATCCACTAACCACGAACCTCGAATCACCTCCTATCGTCTCGAATCTGGATTTGAAGATTCGAGACAAAACTCGATCTATGCCAAACCACCCCATCTTCATACCAGACACTCCCCTGACCTTCCTCGTGACCAAACCAAGCTTGGTTTGGTCCGAATCTACCCACAACTCCCTAAAAATCAGATCTGGAAATCCAGACTTTAGAACACATGCACCTGGGGAATCCGGCCGGTTTGGACATGGGTTTGAGGTCTAATAGACCTTAATCAAGGTGTTCTCATGTGAGAACACCCTGATTAAAGTTTGTTCGGCCTCAAAAGTTCGAAGTTGAATCAGATTTGGGTCATTTTGATTTCAAACTCTTTTTGGTAAGTTTTCCTTTCTTTTGTTTTATTTCTAATTAAGTTGTCAGCATATTTCTTTGTGTTTGTTTGTTATTTTGTTATTTTTCATTCGGATTTCTTCCATCTCTGTTAAAGGCCTTTTTATTTGGCCATTTGTCTTCTGTTTGTGTTCTGAATACACCCTGTGATATACGTGCTCATCAATTAGATTAATCGTCAAGCGAGTTTAATTCATATAAGTTCCCAGTGTTTGAACAAATTTGCCTGAAGTCATTCGGGACTTTATACGTGTTGTTTATATGAACGATTGATTGTTATGTGTTACGATTAATATAGTCGAGTCGATATATGTCGTCAATTAGTTTCAATCGTTAATGGTAACAACTTGATTCGTACTGCTTATTTCTGCTGTGATCGTATTTGAGTCTCATTAGGAACTGAATTGTATTGCCTGTTGATTTTGTTCAAATTGAATTAAAAGAACATCTAGGGGAAAGGTTATAATGGCAGATTCAGATTTTGGTTTTAAAACACAATGCCATTTGGTTTGGACCGTGGGCAGCATGTGTATGGTTAGCTTTAAGGAATTAAAATAATTGGACAGCATGTGCTGTCAGATTATATTCCCACTGCCCATACTTTGTTTAAATAAACAAATGATTAGTACATTTTAACAACAAAAGAGAGAGGGGCTGTCAGGAATTTCATGGGAGCTTGGTTATTTAAAACAAGTGAGTGGAAAAACAACAGGGGGGGCAATTTTGAGTTGTAAAACAGACTGTAAAGTGTTAAGGTTAGGCTATAAAAGAGGAGACCTTCCATTAGAAAAGGAGTTCATTTTTTTGGAGTCTTGAGAGATTCTGTGAGTAAGAAAACTGAAAAAGGAAAAACAGAAATAAATTTCAGAACATTGTGGATGAGTATTGTCTAGAAGAAACTGTGTAAGAGTCCAGTTTGATCAGGTTGTCTTTGTGGTTTTGCTTTCCTGTCGTTTGCCAAGCTTTCTGGTGGTCATTGGATTTCTGTTGCTGTTACATTCAACATTCTGGGCTGTTATTTCCTACTCTGTTTTTCTGGGATTGTTTTTGCTCGACTCCTTGTTGAGCTTCATCATTGTTGGCTGGTTGTTGTTGCTGTGTTGTTGCTGTGAATCTGCCGTTGCTGTGTTTACTGCATACTGCCCAGCTGATCATCCCTTTCTTCTTTGTCCTCTATACCAGGTACACAACCAATGCACTGTCAAGAAATGTAATTGAAAAATGAGTATGAATGCAAAAATGAAGAATCTTGAAGGATGACTCTTGCACATAGATTGTTATATTAAATATTCATGTAATGTGTAATAGTTTTTACATTTTGTTCTGGGTACTAGAGACAGTCTTCATGCCTATAAATGTCAATGTATGGTAGTTGAATGCTAGAATGTGCATATAGGTCGATGATGAGAGTATGCCCTAGGCAGTAGGTGGTATCTCCTACTTAGTTAAATGGTATAGTATGAGCCTGTGATATAGTCCAAGCATAAAATCCGTATACTGTAAATAGGTTCTTTCCTTTCTAATAAATTGCCATGTATAAACCTTAAGATCATGTTTTAAGATAAAGAGCACAAATTCAGGGCCTCAACCTCATAAAGGTCGAGCCCAGGTCAAAACAGACCGGGCAGGTCCGCATCGGACAAGCAGTGGCCCAGGTCTGGCCTTTCACGCATGGGCTGGATTTGGGCCCATGATTATTTGTTCGGCTGATTGCACATGCAGCCTCATTTCTGATTTTCAAGCTTTTTCTGAATGTTGCTACGAACAATTCGCAAACATGTAATTAATTAGGACTATCTACTGCTTTCAATTGATAGAGACGAACACGACAAGAAACGTAGTTGCTATAGGATATCCTTTTAAAAATAAGAATGAGATGAGCCTCGCCGAATAAAAAATACAAATTGCGGGGCCCTCAGTAAATATTTGTTTTAAATTACTTAGAATTCAGGAGGGCCGCTTAGTGAATTTCGTGGCCTTCCCAAAATAATAACACGATAGTCTCTTTAGGCGCGTGTTTAATAATCTATTTTCTTAAACTTGGGCATGCATTTCATGTGACCCAAATCCAAATCCCAAAACGTCAAATAAGATATGTTCCGGATTGTGGGTGCATTTCATGTGACGCAGTCCAAAGACATGTTTTAAGCGACGTTCACATTCCTAATAATAATAATTAATAAAGTGGTTAAAAGATAAAATTTGCACATGGTTCATAATTGTATTAAAAATCAGATAAACAAGCCGAATATAACAGTTGAGCGACCGTGCTAGAACCACGGAACTCGGGAATGCCTAACACCTTCTCCCGGGTTAACAGAATTCCTTATCCGGATTTCTGGTATGCAGACTGTAATATAGAGTCATTATTTTTCCTCGATTCGGGATTAAAATTGGTGACTTGGGACACCCTAAATCTCCCAAGTGGCGACTCTGAAATAAATAAACAAATCCCGTTTCGATTGTCCTTTAATTGGAAAAACTCCCTTGCGCCCCCGCGGGCGCGGAAAAAGGAGGTGTGACAGCTCTGGCGACTCTGCTGGGGATTTGTAACCCAGAACCACTGGTTCAGGGTTAGAAATTCGAGCTTAGATAAATTGTTATATTTGGCTTTATCTGATTTTTTACATGTTTTGAGCCTAATGTGCTAAATGTTGCTTTTACTGCTTTGATATTATGTGAACTGTATATAAATTGTGCCGAAACCTATACTTTCTGAGTCTTCTAAATCATGAAGAAGGGCATACTTCGTATGACTTCTTTTCTGTATAGTGTCAAATCCCAATTTAGAACGAGGTTCGGATAAGTTGCTAAGCCGGTGAAGCTTCTGTATTCCCGGTACGCTGCCCCCCCTCGGCTCGAGCTGTCCGCTCGGGTAAGCCAGGTCTAGAACAAACACCCAGGTTCTGAACCTAGTATAACAAAGCCACATGCCGGATCCCTAGTAGGAACGTTTATTTGCATCATGTGCATTTGACTTAGGGGACTCAACACAGGGGTTGGGTCCGTCTAGGAATAGCAACCTGAAATAGAAAAGGCCATCCTGATGCATCCTACTCACTGCTTGTGCATTTATTTGCTTCAAACATGCATGATGACCGGTTTTGAATGTTAGGAAATTTTTACAAAAAAAAAAAAAATAGAAATAAACAAACCAGTTAGTTTATCACCCGAACTACGTCGGTTTGATTCTCACCGGATGTGAGATACGTAGGCAACCCTCATCGGGTCCAACTCTTTTTCCATTTTACCAAAATGATATACCATAAAGCATATATGTATATATGTATACACATGTATATAAATAAATTTTTTGTTTTGTCCAAAGATTTTTGGTTAGAGTCAAAATAAAGGTTTTTGTTTTCACCTAAAAGGTCACCCTAATAAATGTGCAGGATGAACACAGAGCAAAATGAACCATTCTCAGCCCTCAGCGAGGTCCCTCTACAACTCCACATGTGGTGGAATGACTTGGAAGCCGATAGCAAAGGGGTAATAGGAAGAATATTGGGAGGTTTTGTAAATTTGTTGGGTGTTGAGCCGAGGACAGATATTCTTGAAGCTCTAATACCATTTTGGGACCCCACCTGCAATGTATTCCGTTTTGTTGACTTTGAACTTTCACCGACACTTGAGGAAGTTGCCGGATATGCGGGACTGAATGAGAAGTTAAGAGGGCAATATTTGCTTTCGCCAAGGCCAGTGTCCCCGCATGCGTTTCTGGATCTACTAAGCATTAGTCGGAAGGTACAACATGACGATTTATCGAGAGGGTGTTGTGATCTCCATTTCTTGTATCAGCGGTACGGAACCCCGCAGGGTTTCGAGGAACCGAACCTGGGGCTAACTCATGGCGGGAACAGAAACAAATGGGAAGCAAGACGTACTTTGGCTTTTATCACAGCATTCTTGGGAGTCATGGTCTGTCCAAGGAAGGATAAAAAGATAGAGATAGGTCTGGTAGGGATGGCCGACGTGGCAATCAAAAGAACCAATAGTACTGTGGTTCCTTTGATTTTGTCCGAAATCTACCGGGCTCTGACTATATGCCGAGAAGGAGGCAAGTTCTTCCAAGGTTGCAACCTGTTACTTCAGCTATGGATGCAGGAACATCTCCATCACCGAGTAGGATACATGAACCACGGGTTGACCGAGAGGAATTGTATCAGCGGATTCAAGAAGCGCATGACAGGCGCCAGATTTCCTGAAGGTGTCGAAGCATGGTTTACACGGTTAAGGTCAACAACATCTGACCAAATTGAATGGGCATTTGGTTGGTTGACTGATACTGAGGTTATCTACATGTCGGCTGAAGAATGTCATGTTCTCTTAATGGGGCTTCGCAGCATCCAGCCATATGCCCCTCATCGGGTATTACGACAACTGGGCAGGTTTCAAGTAGTCCCTAATGATGAAAATCTGAGCAAGCATGCCTTGGAATTAAGCCCGGGAGTCATATTCCCCGAGGGGAAGATTAGAAAACTGTGGCATGAATGTAGATTCTTGGAGCCCAAAACCATGGTACGAGAGCTAGCTAAAGGTGAGGTAGACCCAAAGTACGATGCTTGGTTCGAAAGAAGGTTTCAGACTCGGCAAAAACCTGCTAAAAGGGCCCACGTCCAACACTTCACCGATGATTCACAAGAGCAATGGGGATGGTTAAAAAGGGAGAAAGGTTACCGGGTCGAAATCGGGAAGCTAAAGCAACAAGTTGAAAGGCTTGTATTTGAGAACAATGTGCAAGTCGCCTCGGAGCAGGCTGAAAGAAACAAGTTAGCCCAAGAAAACCAAACCTTGAAGGCCCGCCTTCGCCAAGCCAGTAAGAGTAACGTTGACCGACAGAAGCGTCGCTCTGATGAAAGATTGATAGCAAGATTGAGAAATCAGGTCGGCCAAAGCCAAGAGGAATTAGAACAATCAAAAGCTTGCATAACAAGGATGAAGGTCAGATGGGCAAAGTACGCAATGGACCGGAAGCAACGTTTGCAACAGGTCATAAGTGATTATGAAATGAGCGTCAGAATATTAAGGGAGACGAGCTCCACTCTACATGATCGGATCGTCAAACAAGCACGAGATGCCCAGGCCGACAGAAGACAGTGCTACGATGCAATGGCCTGCATGGAAAGACAAATGGAGTTGTTTCAGGATCGACTTGCCGACGATGCTCAGGCACTAGGGTTAAATAACCAACAAATCAGGCAGCTGCTCAGTGAAAGAGATGACATCCGAGCAAGGATTGATGAAATAGGGCATTACATCTACATGAAATGCTTGGCATGTGAGCGAACACCTCGGAAGACCCTCCTTGTTTCCATCATGGGCTGCGTCCGCCGGATTATGAACGAGTTGAAGAGCCTGCAAAGAGACCTTACACCTAGAGCCGCGAAAAGGCCGAATGATGCCTCGCGGGCCCTTAAATTGGAGAATTAGTTTTGGTCAAGTCCTGTTTATTTGGCTTTGGTTGTTTTTCCATATGTTGTTTTCTTTTCATTAAACCAAGTTTAAAACCGTGGAGTCTGTACTTCTGCTATTTTTATTTTAAGTACTGTGTAATAGCAAATTTTGATAATAAAATTAAGTGACTCCAGAAGAATTACTGTGTGTCTTTGCTTTGAGGCAGAACTACGCCTGGTCTGATTCACGCGGGGACGTGATACGTAGGCAATCCCCATAAGATTCGACCGCTTTTAATAAATAAAGAAAAGAAAATGTAAATAGAATAAAATGCAGGGTTTCGCAAAATACTTTAAAGAGACAAATGAGCAAACCGGGATGACGCATGTTGTTTGAAGCAAAGCATGTAGAAACGGTTAACTGCCTAGGTGCATTGCATCCTCTATGTGTTATGATCAAATCTGTTAAGCTCTAACACTAACAAAGTTTGTTGTTGTCTGATACCAGACAGTTAGTTGTTAAAGAATTCTGGCAACACATTCATACCAAACCAGATCCAAAGGACCGGTAGCAACAAGCATGACTACTTCAGAGAATAGTAATGAGGAAGAAAGGCCGATGAGCCAGTTGCTAAAAGAGGCAATGGAAAAGATTGAAAGGATGGGACTAGAGATGCATGCAATGCAGCTAGCCCTGGCCAAAACACAAAAGAGCCCTGAGACACTGGGACACATGCCGGAATACCCGCACTCTGGCCCTTCCACAAGCCGCCCAAACCCCCTCTATCATCAAGAAAGAAGCCCTCACGATTCCCAAGCTCCACCACCCCATCAACCTCTCCCAACACCCAACATTCCCATTTTTGTGGGGACCTACATCAGCCCCTTTGCAGAGAACGACCAGTGAGCCATTGTTTCAGGCTCACGATACACAATACTATCCCCCTGAGCCTACATTCCATGCACCCGAACCACAGGCTTACAATCCCCATCTGGAAGTACCGGCAGAGGTTGAGAAGCCGGTTAAGGCCCCTGAACAGGATGAAGTGTTAAGAAAGTTCAAAAGCCTGGAGCAATCCTTCAGGAACTTGCACGGGCTGGGCAATCAAGTCAGCGTGGCATACAAAGATCTGTGCCCTTTCCCAGATGTCCAACTCCCGGCTGGGTTCAAGATGCCCAAGTTTGATTTATATGAAGGGCACGGTGATCCCATGGCACATTTGCGGGGATTCTGTAGCAAAATGAGAGGGGCAGGAGGCAAGGATGAGCTTTTGATAGCTTATTTCGGCCAAAGTCTGAGCGGATCTGCACTGGAATGGTATACCAGGCAGGATTTCAGCAGGTGGTACACGTGGGATGATCCTGGCGCAGGCTTTTGCAGGTCATTTCCAGTACAATCTAGAGATAGTCCCTGACCGTCTCACGTTATTGAGAACTGGGAAGAAACCCGGGGAAAGTTTTCGCGAGTTCGGGTTCCGCTGGAGAGAACAAGCAGCTAGGGTCGATCCTCCCATGAGAGAGGGAGAGATGGTAGACTACTTTTTGCAGACATTGGATCCAACCTACTTTGGTCACTTGGTGACAACGGTTGGAAAATCTTTCAACGAGGTGGTCAAAATAGGGGTCATGATAGAAGAAGGTTTGAGGTCGGACAAGATCTTAAACTATTCGGCACTTAAGGCCACAACCCAGGCTATTCAAAGCGGCACGGGAGGTGCGCTGAGAAGAAAGAAAGAAGAGGTTGCCACGATCGAGGCAGGCAGTTGGTCCAGGGCTGGCAGGCCGCACTACAACCAACCCAGGCCTCACAGGTCAAATTACCCATACAACCCACCACAAAATTTCTATCCACCTCGAGAACCACATTGTTCCGTACACCAAGCCCAGGTATACACTCAGCCTCCGGTTCGCCCACAATGGCGCGCACCGGCTCCCCAGAACATATATGCGCCACCACAAAACACCTACCCTCCGCCAAGGGCATATAGAAACCCTTCAGGGGCAGGCTTCCAGGGAAATCCAGATGCTAGGAATGACAGGTTGCGGAAGCAAAGAACCTTCACAGAGCTGGGAGAAACCTACACCGCCTTGTTCCACAAGCTGCGACAATTGGGTTTGGTTAGTCCTGTCCAGACTCGGGAACCAAATCCCCCACCTCAGAATGTAGATCGATCAATCAGTTGTGAATACTGTTCAGGGATGCTCGGGCACGATACCGAGAAGTGCTGGAAGTTAAGGCATGCCATACAGGATCTTATTGACACCAATAAGATCGAGGTCCAGACACCGGAGGCCCCTAACATCAACCAAAACCCACTGCCAGCGCACCACGAAGCTCACATGATTGAGTTAGTGTGTGAGGGAGGAGAATTAAGAAAACCCTCACAAACAGTGATGATGATCCAAGCCGCCCCGAAAAAAGTCTTAACCAGTGGAGGAACAAATGTACAGTCGCAGGGAGAAGGCGTCAAGCCGGTAGTAATATGGGAGAAGAGCCCGTCCGTCATAGCAAGCAAACCCGAGCCAAGCAAGTTGGTAATACCAGGGATCCTGCCCACACCGGCAGTCATGTTGAAAGGAGTATGTAGAGAACGGGTGACCATAAAGCCTGTGGTCCAACTGCCAATGATTAACAGCAAGGCGGTGCCTTGGAAATATGAAAAGGCAGTGGTGACGTACCAAGGAAAACAGGTGGAAGAAGTCAGTTGTGAAGCGCAAGGGCTGACTCGATCAGGTCGATGCTTTGCTCCGGTGGAGTTAAGAAAAACCAACCCAGTGGCAACCAAGAAGCCAGTGTCAGAAGAAGAGGCTGAAGACTTCCTGAGGAAGATGAAAGTACAAGACTATTCTGTGGTTGAGCAGCTGAGAAAAACACCTGCCCAGATCTCACTATTGTCATTACTCCTCCATTCCGAGGAACATCGTCGGGCCCTGTTAAAGATATTGAACGAGGCCCATGTACCCAGTGAGATTTCTGTAAACCACCTGGAAACCATTGCCAGCAAGATTTTCGAGGTGAACAGAGTGACATTCTCAGATGATGACCTGCCGGTGGAAGGAACGGAGCACAATAAAGCTCTATACCTAGCTGTCAAATGTGAAGACTCGGTGGTAACCCGAGTATTGGTGGATAACGGCTCAAGCGCCAATATTTGTCCATTATCCACCCTGGACCAGTTAAAGATTGACCGTGGAAGAATCCGGGAGAATAGCATCTGTGTCCGGGGGTTTGACGGAAACGGAACCGCCACTGTGGGGGATGTTGTACTTGAATTAACCATTGGTCCGGTCCTATTTACCATGGAATTCCAGGTGTTGGACGCCACGGTATCTTACAACTTGCTGTTAGGACGACCTTGGATTCATGCAGCTAAAGCGGTGCCTTCCACCCTACATCAGACAGTGAAGTTCGAGTGGGAAAGATAAGAGGTCGTGTTGCACGGCGAGGATACAACATGCACCATGGGCGGAACCATTGTACCTTTCATAGAGACCGCTGATGACAAAGGTCCTTGGGTCTACCAGATTCTCGATACAGGGTCGGCCAACAAAATTTCTGAAGGAGAAATCATCCCGCACCCTAGGGTAGCTGCCGCAACAGTCATGATGGTATCAGAAATGCTGGGTAATGGATTTGTGCCGGGAAAAGGCCTGGGAGTTAAACTTCAAGGGATAGTCCAACCTGTTTCCCTTCCTAAGAATCTGGAAACCTTCGGGTTGGGGTTCAAACCAACCGCAGCAGACAGGAAGGAGGCGCGAAGAATGAAGAAGAGGGTCTGGTTTCTGCCTAAACCAGTGCCACGCCTCTCAAGGTCTTTTGTTAAAGCAAGTGCCAAGGGGTCAGCGATCCCAAAGATTCGAGGACCTTTGATCGGTATAAATGAAGACCTGAATCAGAGTTTTGAGAGGCTATTCGCGGATGTCAGTATGGTGGAAGCTGGAGAAGGTTCCAGCAGAGCAGAGATACAATTTGTGGGGCCTGAGGCCAAGACCAACAATTGGACGGTTACTCCTCTTCCTGTCCGAGGGGAGTCTTGGTAGTAGGCTTTGATTAATGTTTTGTTTGTTTGTTTGTTTGATCGGATTATTCAAGGGTGTAATCCCAATTTTACTTTCGTTTTGTAAAAGTGTGAACCCTTTTTATCCTGCAAATTTAATAAAGTTCTTTTCTTTTGTCCCATTTTAATTTCTTGTTTTGTTCTTTTTCTTTCTGAACAGTTCTCTTTTTACTGGTCCTAATGACATGGCATGCACAGCGGATCTTCGACCTAGTCTAATAAATCAATCTGAATCTGACTCAATGATGCAAAAGGTCGTTTGTGACAATGAATCCGAATGTGACGAAGGGGAAGCCTTCGAAGAAATAAACCGAGAACTGTGCCAATTTGAAGAGAAACCCAAGCCTAACCTAAATGACACTGAGGCTGTGAACCTAGGAGACGCTGATAACATCCAAGAGACCAAAATTAGCATCCACATTGAGCCGAATGTCAAAGCAGAATTGATCGAAACTCTCAGGGAATTCAAAGATGTTTTTGCATGGTCATATGATGATATGCCTGGATTGAGCACCAATTTAGTGGTTCACAAACTACCCACTGACCCGGCATACCCTCCGGTCAAGCAAAAACTAAGGAAATTTAAAACAGAAATGAGTGTAAAAATCAAAGAAGAAGTGATCAAGCAATTACAATCGAAGGTCATTCGGGTCACTCCGTATCCCGAGTGGTTGGCCAATGTGATACCAGTCCCAAAAAAGGATGGAAAAATCAGGGTGTGCGTGGATTACCGCAACCTCAACAAAGCAAGTCCCAAGGACAATTTTCCGCTACCCAACATTCATATCTTAATCGACAATTGCGCAGGGCGCGAGATTGGATCCTTTGTGGATTGCTATGCAGGTTATCATCAGATCCTAATGGACGAAGAGGATGCTAAGAAGACAGCGTTTATTATGCCATGGGGAACCTACTGCTATCGGGTAATGCCATTCGGGTTAAAGAACGCCGGGGCAACGTACATGCGAGCAATGACTGCTGTGTTTCATGACATGATACACAAGGAAATCGAGGTGTACGTCGATGATGTGATCATCAAATCTTGGCGTCAGGAGGACCATGTAGCAGACCTAAGGAGATTTTTCCAAAGACTCCGGAGGTATGATATCAAGCTTAACCCGGCCAAATGCGCATTCGGGGTTCCATCAGGAAAGTTGCTAGGATTCATCGTCAGTCGACGGGGGATTGAGTTAGACCCATCCAAAATTGAATCCATCCGAGATTTGCCACCGCCAAGGAACAAAACAGAGGTAATGAGTTTGCTGGGCAGACTCAATTACATCAGCAGGTTCATCGCTCAACTCACAGCAACTTGTGAGCCCATATTTCGGCTACTGAGAAAGGATGCTGCAGTAGGTTGGACAGCAGAGTGTCAGGAGGCCTTCGACCAAATCAAAGGGTATCTGTCTAATCCACCCGTATTGGTCCCACCTAAGCCCGGGAAACCCCTAATCCTTTACCTGACGGTCTTGGAAAATTCATTTGGTTGTGTATTGGGGCAACATGACGACACAGGAAGGAAGGAGCAGGCCATCTACTATCTTAGCAAGAAATTCACAGTGCATGAGGTCAAGTACACTCAACTCGAGAAAACATGCTGCGCCCTAACTTGGGTAGCTCAGAAGTTGAAGCACTACCTGTCTTCATATACTACTTATCTCATATCCCGCTTGGACCCATTGAAGTATATCTTTCAGAAACCTATGCCCACGGGAAGGTTGGCAAAATGGCAAATTCTGCTCACCGAGTTTGATATCGTCTATGTGACGAGGACAGCCATGAAAGCCCAGGCACTGGCAGACCATTTGGCCGAGAATCCCGTTGATGAAAAATACGAGCCCTTAAGAACGTATTTTCCTGACGAAGAGGTGATGCATACGAATGAGTTGGAATTACCTGAGGAACCAGGTTGGAAGCTTTTCTTTGATGGAGCTGCAAACGCAAAAGGGGTTGGAATAGGAGCAGTACTCATTTCTGAAACAGGACGGCATTATCCTGTTACGGCTCAACTACGCTTCTATTGCACCAACAATATGGCCGAGTATGAGGCTTGCATTCTGGGTCTGCGCCTGGCTGCTGACATGGATGTCCAAGACGTCTTGGTCTTGGGAGACTCGGACCTCTTGGTACATCAAATTCAGGGTGAATGGGAAACACGAGATCTAAAGCTCATACCATACCGACAATGCTTGCATGATCTGAGCAAGCAATTTCGATCGGTAAAGTTCAAACACATCCCGAGAGTTCACAATGAGGTTGCGGATGCCTTAGCCACCTTAGCATCAATGCTGCACCACCCTGACAAAATGTATGTTGATCCTCTACACATCCAGGTCCGTGATCAGCACGCCTACTGCAATGCCATAGAAGAAGAAGCAGATGGCGAACCCTGGTTTCATGATATCAAGGAATACCTCAGATATATCCAGAACATGCCTCTGGGGACCAAAAAAGAGCCCTTCGGCGTTTGTCGAATGGTTTCTTCCTCAGTGGAGGAGTATTGTACAAAAGAACCCCGGATCTGGGATTGTTGAGATGCATAGATGCCAGGCAGGCAACAACGGTTATGGCAGAAGTACATGCTGGAGTTTGCGGACCGCACATGAGCGGATATGTATTGGCAAGAAAGATCCTTCGAACAGGTTGTTATTGGCTCACCATGGAACACGACTGTATCACTTTTGTGAGGAAATGCCATCAGTGCCAGATACATGGAGATTTGATTCATTCTCCACCAACAGAGTTACATACGATGTCAGCACCCTGGCCGTTTGTGGCATGGGGCATGGATGTCATTGGGCCCATCGAGCCAGCAGCGTCCAACGGTCATAGGTTCATCCTAGTGACCATTGATTACTTCACCAAATGGGTTGAGGCTAAAACCTTCAAATCAGTAACCAAGAAGGCAGTGGTGGACTTTGTTCACTCCCATATCATCTGCAGATTTGGGATCCCAAAAGTGATCATCACGGATAACGGTGCGAATCTTAATAGCAGCCTGATGAAAGAGGTATGCCAACAATTCAAGATTACACACCGCAATTCCACCCCATATCGTCCCAAGGCGAATGGAGCAGTCGAAGCAGCCAATAAGAATATCAAGAAGATACTGCGAAAAATGGTGGAAGGGTCCAGACAATGGCACGAGAAATTACCCTTTGCCTTGTTGGGGTACCGCACTACAGTCCGGACTTCCATAGGCACAACTCCTTATTTGTTGGTGTATGGAACTGAGGCCGTGATACCAGCGGAGGTCGAGATTCCGTCCCTCCGAATTGTCGCTGAAGCCGGGATTGATGATGATGAATGGGTCAAAGCTCGATTGGAACAGTTGAGCCTGATAGATGAGAAAAGATTGGCAGCAGTGTGCCATGGTCAGCTGTACCAAAAGAGAATGGCAAGAGCGTATAATAAGAAGGTGCGCCCCAGGAAGTTTGAAGTAGGGCAGTTGGTATTAAAGAAGATCCTCCCACATCAGGTCGAGGCAAAAGGCAAATTCGCCCCAAATTGGCAAGGGCCTTATATCGTGACCAGAGTATTGTCCAACGGTGCTTTGTGTTTGACAGATGTCGAAGGTAGATGTGTCGACATGGCTATCAATTCAGATGCAGTCAAGAGATATTATGCGTAATTTCTTTAATTATGGCAATTTTTGGTTTATTTGTTTGTATTTGGCATTTGTTGAATAATGAGATGACGGAGGCAATTCTTTCTTCTATCCAAACACTTTTAACCTTTGCTTCCCCCTTCGAGCCTAAGTAATTCTTTCATACCCCTATTTTGGAATCACTAATGGAAAAGACATGGAAAAAGAGAGAAAGAAAAGAGAAAGATAAATGAAAAAAAAAAGAGAAAAAAGAAGATGAAATCATAAAGAAATACAAAACCGTGGGAACTACGTTTGACCTGATTCCTCAAAGAGGATACGTAGGCGCCTCACGGCTCGGTCATAGTATGCATCATAGTAAATATAGGATGCATAATAGTGTGCATAATAGGCACAGCGTGCGTAACGCACATAACGCAACATAAGTGTAAAAAATAAATTCCCCAAGCAAGAAAACTGGGGCAGAGGTTATGTTTTGAGTTCCAACAAAGATTTGATTCCAAAAGTTGTAGCACACCACCCATCAAATTATTTTCATTTTTCATAGCCTTTCTTTAACTCCACACCAGAATCAACATCAACGTCCAAAAGACCTCCCGATCAATGTTCAAAAGATGTCGAGTCAGGTAAATAAGACCGAGAATAATACACCAATCCCCAGCAAAGAAGAGGATCGTAAGACTGGGAATGAATTGATAGCCAAAGGAGTCTCCAGAAGAGAGGGTCGTATCTACAACGCCCCGATTCCTCGAAAGAAATAAAATGAGAGAGTCTCATCGGTGAAAACCTTCGCAGGCACCGAGAGGCGATGTAAGATGAGGGATATGAAATGAGAGAGTCTTATTGGTGAAAACCCTCACAGGCACCATAAGGCGCCGGGAGATGAGAGAAAAGAGAGAGTCTCATCAGTGAAAACCCCTCGAAGGGCACTATGAGGCGACAAGACAGATCAGCAAAGCTACCACATTCGAAACGAAATGAACACTCTTTTATCATCCCCAGCAAGTCAAACTATCGGGCAAATCAATTGGTACAAATAGACTGGGTCGGGAATCTATGGTGCACGCCATGATCACAGGGACCAGTTGTGTCCTCCAGATAAGTTCTTTTGATTGTCTCCTCCCACAAAAAATATTGGTTCAGAAAGATTTTCTCCTTTCCATATCTTTTATTTCTTTTCCTAAAAATGTGTCTTGAAAGGATTTTTCAAAGCTTACTACCAGAAACCGAAGAGGAATTCATCCAATGCAGGATAATACAAACAGTCTTAAAGGCCGGTCCCAGGCAATGCAGGGATTGTGCCCGGAAATTTTGGAAGAAGTAAGCTCCAAAAGGGATTGGTTTCGGGGGTTAGAAGCAGACTCCCACATCATGTGTTTAAAGAGAAAGCAGAAAAGGGGATAAATTGAAAACCAATCCCCAGCAGGCTAGAGACCCCCAACAGGCAACCTTGCCCGCCAACCAATTATGGGGACAAAGAGCAAGAAAGGGGGAAGAGAGAAAAATGGCTCGCCAGAAAGGCACCCTCTACCACCACGATTAAAACTGACTAAATCCTTTTGTCTGTTGCAGGAGAGCAAAGAATTGATGATGGCAGCAAGATGCAACGCCATGGAAGTCACCAAAAACCGGGGCAGAAAATTTTCTGCCGATTGTCGAAAATTTTCTCGAAAAAACGGGGAAGCAATTTCAATACTTTTAAGTTCTAGGTCGCCCACCAGTATAATGCGGGAATACTTTTAAGTTCTAGGTCGCCCACCAGTATAATGCGGGAATACTTTTAAGTTCTAGGTCGCCCACCAGTATAATGCGGGAATACATTTAAGTTCTAGGTCGCCCACCAGTATAATGCGGGAATACATTTAAGTTCTAGGTCGCCCACCAGTATAATGCGGGAATACTTTTAAGTTCTAGGTCGCCCACCAGTATAATGCGGGAATACATTTAAGTTCTAGGTCGCCCACCAGTATAATGCGGGAATACATTTATGTTCTAGGTCGCCCACCAGTATAATGCGGGAATACTTTTAAGTTCTAGGTCGCCCACCAGTATAATGCGGGAATACATTTAAGTTCTAGGTCGCCCACCAGTATAATGCGGGAATACTTTTAAGTTCTAGGTCGCCCACCAGTATAATGCGGGAATACATTTAAGTTCTAGGTCGCCCACCAGTATAATGCGGGAATACATTTAAGTTCTAGGTCGCCCACCAGTATAATGCGGGAATACTTTTAAGTTCTAGGTCGCCCACCAGTATAATGCGGGAATACATTTAAGTTCTAGGTCGCCCACCAGTATAATGCGGGAATACATTTAAGTTCTAGGTCGTCCACCAGTATAATGCGGGAATACATTTAAGTTCTAGGTCGCCCACCAGTATAATGCGGGAATACTTTTATGTTCTAGGTCGCCCACCAGTATAATGCGGGAATACTTTTAAGTTCTAGGTCGCCCACCAGTATAATGCGGGAATACTTTTAAGTTCTAGGTCGCCCACCAGTATAATGCGGGAATACATTTAAGTTCTAGGTCGCCCACCAGTATAATGCGGGAATACATTTAAGTTCTAGGTCGCCCACCAGTATAATGCGGGAATACATTTAAGTTCTAGGTCGCCCACCAGTATAATGCGGGAATACATTTAAGTTCTAGGTCGCCCACCAGTATAATGCGGGAATACTTTTAAGTTCTAGGTCGCCCACCAGTATAATGCGGGAATACATTTAAGTTCTAGGTCGCCCACCAGTATAATGCGGGAATACATTTAAGTTCTAGGTCGCCCACCAGTATAATGCGGGAATACTTTTAAGTTCTAGGTCGCCCACCAGTATAATGCGGGAATACTTTTAAGTTCTAGGTCGCCCACCAGTATAATGCGGGAATACATTTAAGTTCTAGGTCGCCCACCAGTATAATGCGGGAATACTTTTAAGTTCTAGGTCGCCCACTAGTATAATGCGGGAATACATTTAAGTTCTAGGTCGCCCACCAGTATAATGCGGGAATACATTTAAGTTCTAGGTCGCCCACCAGTATAATGCGGGAATACTTTTAGCTCTAGATTGTGGAATCAGTCACCCCACCTGAAGACGGAAGGGTACAACAGAGATCCCCAAACGGGAAACAATGAAATCCCAGCACCAAGAAGCAGACAACTGCAGAGGCAAGCGCACAATTCAAAAGGAAAAAGGAACGCGTCTCAAAAGAAGCAGTTTGGGAACGTTGTAGCATGCCCAGTATAACGGTGCTGATGAAGAAACATACCACTGAAGAAACCCTTGGAAGATTTAAAGAAGAAAGCCGTATCCCCAGCGGATCAAGCAAAGTGATGAAAACTGACATTCAGAAAAGGTGAAGGACCAGCATCATCTCCAAGTTCACAAAATAAAGGCGTCGGAGGAAAGCATTAGCCGACAAGAAAGCAAGGCAACAAGAACAAGTTGAAGATGGATGAAATTTCAGGATCCTCAGTTTAACTTAGCTTCTTGTTTTCCTTTTAGAGCAATGTAATAGGGAGATCGGTTGAGCAGTAGCATCCTACAGCAGCATACAACAGCGCACAACAACAGCAAACACTACAGTCACACGGTAGTCCCAGCTACCAAAATTTCCCGAACTACATTGACCTGATTCCTGTTTCAGCCCAGGATATGTAGGAAACCTCTGAAGCAAAGGTTCGGTCAAATCTTTTTCAAAAAATGCTTCACACGGAGTATTCGGACGGGCAAAAATCGCTCGCTTATCTTTGCGCGAAAACCCTTCGTGTCTTCGTGCAAAGAGGGGCAGCTGTAAGCACGTGATTTTTGCTTTACGAGCAATCGCTCCAAAAGAAAATAAAAATAGTAACAAATGGTTTCGCTGTACAATTGTTCGAGTTTTCGTGACATATGTGTGTAAGTTTATTTTAATTTTTACAATTTTTAGGAATTGTTAGTTTAATTTGTTGATTTGAAAAAGAAAAAAAAAAGAAGAAAAGGGAAAATCGGATTGGGCCCCAAAATGAGGCCCAAAGCCAAGGCAAGACCCAGTCCAAACCAGGCCTGCCCAGGCACGCCCCCAAAACGACGCCGTATAGGGCGTTCGATCTGAGCCGTCCGTCCAGGCCAATCCAACGGCTCAGGACCTTTTTCAGTAACCCATGTTCAAACCCGACCCAATAACCAATCCGACCCAACCCCTCACTTAAACCAAACGACCCCGTTTAACTATCAAACGACCCCGTCCCATTTCTCAGCATCAGATCTAAGCCGTTGAGATCATCTGATCTAACGGCTCAGATCCGATCAACCTCACCATATATAAACCTTCCCTTACACCCCACGCCCCCTATCCGAACCCCACCCCTCACTCGTCTCCTTCCCTGAACCCTGAAACCCCCAAACCCTAGCAGCCGCCCTAGCTTCCCCTCCACCAAAACCCGGCGGCACGAACGCCGGTGACCACCCCCTTCACACCCCTAAAGCATCCAACCACCCTGAACACGAATCCACTAACCACGAACCTCGAATCACCTCCTATCGTCTCGAATCTGGATTTGAAGATTCGAGACAAAACTCGATCTATGCCAAACCACCCCATCTTCATACCAGACACTCCCCTGACCTTCCTCGTGACCAAACCAAGCTTGGTTTGGTCCGAATCTACCCACAACTCCCTAAAAATCAGATCTGGAAATCCAGACTTTAGAACACATGCACCTGGGGAATCCGGCCGGTTTGGACATGGGTTTGAGGTCTAATAGACCTTAATCAAGGTGTTCTCATGTGAGAACACCCTGATTAAAGTTTGTTCGGCCTCAAAAGTTCGAAGTTGAATCTGATTTGGGTCATTTTGATTTCAAACTCTTTTTGGTAAGTTTTCCTTTCTTTTGTTTTATTTCTAATTAAGTTGTCAGCATATTTCTTTGTGTTTGTTTGTTATTTTGTTATTTTTCATTCGGATTTCTTCCATCTCTGTTAAAGGCCTTTTTATTTGGCCATTTGTCTTCTGTTTGTGTTCTGAATACACCCTGTGATATACGTGCTCATCAATTAGATTAATTGTCAAGCGAGTTTAATTCATATAAGTTCCCAGTGTTTGAACAAATTTGTCTGAAGTCATTCGGGACTCTATACGTGTTGTTTATATGAACGATTGATTGTTATGTGTTACGATTAATATAGTCGAGTCGATATATGTCGTCAATTAGTTTCAATCGTTAATGGTAACAACTTGATTCGTATTGCTTATTTCTGCTGTGATCGTATTTGAGTCTCATTAGGAACTGAATTGTATTGCCTGTTGATTTTGTTCAAATTGAATTAAAAGAACATCTAGGGGAAAGGTTATAATGGCAGATTCAGATTTTGGTTTTAAAACACAATGCCATTTGGTTTGGACCGTGGGCAGCATGTGTATGGTTAGCTTTAAGGAATTAAAATAATTGGACAGCATGTGCTGTCAGATTATATTCCCACTGCCCATACTTTGTTTAAATAAACAAATGATTAGTACATTTTAACAACAAAAGAGAGAGAGGCTGTCAGGAATTTCATGGGAGCTTGGTTATTTAAAACAAGTGAGTGGAAAAACAACAAGGGGGGCAATTTTGAGTTGTAAAACAGACTGTAAAGTGTTAAGGTTAGGCTATAAAAGAGGAGACCTTCCATTAGAAAAGGAGTTCATTTTTTTGGAGTCTTGAGAGATTCTGTGAGTAAGAAAACTGAAAAAGGAAAAACAGAAATAAATTTCAGAACATTGTGGATGAGTATTGTCTAGAAGAAACTGTGTAAGAGTCCAGTTTGATCAGGTTGTCTTTGTGGTTTTGCTTTCCTGTCGTTTGCCAAGCTTTCTGGTGGTCATTGGATTTTTGTTGCTGTTAAATTCAACATTCTGGGCTGTTATTTCCTACTCTGTTTTTCTGGGATTGTTTTTGCTCGACTCCTTGTTGAGCTTCATCATTGTTGGCTGGTTGTTGTTGCTGTGTTGTTGCTGTGAATCTGCTGTTGCTGTGTTTACTGCATACTGCCCAGCTGATCATCCCTTTCTTCTTTGTCCTCTATACCAGGTACACAACCAATGCACTGTCAAGAAATGTAATTGAAAAATGAGTATGAATGCAAAAATGAAGAATCTTGAAGGATGACTCTTGCACATAGATTGTTATATTAAATATTCATGTAATGTGTAATAGTTTTTACATTTTGTTCTGGGTACTAGAGATAGTCTTCATGCCTATAAATGTCAATGTATGGTAGTTGAATGCTAGAATGTGCATATAGGTCGATGATGAGAGTATGCCCTAGGCAGTAGGTGGTATCCCCTACTTAGTTAAATGGTATAGTATGAGCCTGTGATATAGTCCAAGCATGAAATCCGTATACTGTAAATAGGTTCTTTCCTTTCTAATAAATTGCCATGTATAAACCTTAAGATCATGTTTTAAGATAAAGAGCACAAATTCAGGGCCTCAACCTCATAAAGGTCGAGCCCAGGTCAAAACAGACCGGGCAGGTCCGCATCGGACAAGCAGTGGCCCAGGTCTGGCCTTTCACGCATGGGCTGGATTTGGGCCCATGATTATTTGTTCGGCTGATTGCACATGCAGCCTCATTTCTGATTTTCAAGCTTTTTCTGAATGTTGCTACGAACAATTCGCAAACATGTAATTAATTAGGACTATCTACTGCTTTCAATTGATAGAGACGAACACGACAAGAAACGTAGTTGCTATAGGATATCCTTTTAAAAATAAGAATGAGATGAGCCTCGCCGAATAAAAAATACAAATTGCGGGGCCCTCAGTAAATATTTGTTTTAAATTACTTAGAATTCAGGAGGGCCGCTTAGTGAATTTCGTGGCCTTCCCAAAATAATAACACGATAGTCTCTTTAGGCGCGTGTTTAATAATCTATTTTCTTAAACTTGGGCATGCATTTCATGTGACCCAAATCCAAATCCCAAAACGTCAAATAAGATATGTTCCGGATTGTGGGTGCATTTCATGTGACGCAGTCCAAAGACATGTTTTAAGCGACGTTCACATTCCTAATAATAATAATTAATAAAGTGGTTAAAAGATAAAATTTGCACATGGTTCATAATTGTATTAAAAATCAGATAAACAAGCCGAATATAACAGTTGAGCGACCGTGCTAGAACCACGGAACTCGGGAATGCCTAACACCTTCTCCCGGGTTAACAGAATTCCTTATCCGGATTTCTGGTATGCAGACTGTAATATAGAGTCATTATTTTTCCTCGATTCGGGATTAAAATTGGTGACTTGGAACACCCTAAATCTCCCAAGTGGCGACTCTGAAATAAATAAACAAATCCCGTTTCGATTGTCCTTTAATTGGAAAAACTCCCTTCCACGCACCGGAACCACAGGCTTACAATCCCCATTTGGAAGTACCGGCAGAGGTTGAGAAGCCGGTTAAGGCCCCTGAACAGGATGAAGTGTTAAGAAAGTTCAAAAGCCTGGAGCAATCCTTCAGGAACTTGCACGGGCTGGGCAATCAAGTCAGCGTGGCATACAAAGATCTGTGCCCTTTCCCAGATGTCCAACTCCCGGCTGGGTTTAAGATGCCGGGTATCAGCGGCACAGATCTTAAAAGCTGGGCTTGCATTCAGCCCAGATCAGATGACAACAACCTCCATAAACAACCATGAACCTTTTTTTCCACTTCAATCTTACTCCAACGCACAGCTGCCATGGTCCCTTTCTTTTCAACCTTAAGTCTTTGTCTCCCTAAATTTTTCACTGCGAATTACAAATTCCTCTCTTTCTGTTTAACTCTCTCTACAGATCTTTGAGGACCTCATATAATTCCAAAAAATAAAAACTTATTAGGCGTCTATTTCCCAATAATTTACTCTTGTGCAATATGATGGACTTTGGAATAGAGAGCTATACCAATCCCACCGCCACCAGTGCAACTGCCGACGACAATTTCGATTATGATATATGTTATAAACTCAACAAAATGATGCCTTGATTAAACTTCCAAATAAACTGACCACAGAGAGAAATAGATGAGGAAGAGAGACCAAGAGAAAGGAGTTTTCCAGATAACAATTCGCATCACCCCTTTTTAACCTTCCTAATTGTACCTCATGGGCATGTATCCCAAATTAACCTTTTTGAAAACCTTCTGGCCTTCTGACTTCTTCTCGGCCCAATAGCTCTTCTCAGCCCAATATTGGGTTGGAGCTAATTCATAACAATATTCCTCAGCGGTGTCATCTTCCAGTGTTTATCAAACCCTTCTTCTAATTAAATCTAATGCCACACTTTGAAAATTCAGGCGGCTAGGGAAATTGGACACCTCACATAAATTTCTAATTGTTATCGCCGTTATTTCTCCAACACCGTGAAACTCCTCTGTGACATGCTTTGTTCCAGTTCCATCGTTGCCTCACCAACACCACCTTCTTCAGCTCTCCGCCATTAAACACCGACCGTAAAAGCATTTGTCGTAGCCCTGAAATTTTCAGCACTTGTTTTGTGTCAGGGCAAGATAACTCTGAAAAATTGCCGGAATAGTGAGAGCGGGGGGAGGGGGGGAAGTGGGGTGCAACAACTGTTTTATTTGTTTCATTTGCTCAAAATCTTTTTTTAACTGAAAAGAAATTTGGCATTTTTATTCCTTATTTTATCATGTAAGAGCGTGTGAAGTTCACGCAATGTATTTTGTGTCTGGGTTCGTAACAAAGTGTTTAATAGGTATAGATTGACTTAAGTTAAAGTGTCTAATAGGAACACAGTTCAGATGTTTAAGTGGAAATTGGTGCTATGTTTAGGTGTCTGCCTATGTATTTGGCCTAAAAAAAACTATCAAATAAAGTTCTAAATTGAGGAAACAAATCATTATGCATGAATTGACATTTATTCCAAAATAAGACAAAAAGCAAAAGGAAAAAAAAAAGAAAAAAAAGAATTTCATTATCATAAATCACTCCAGAATGATGTTTACGAAAAATAAAAATTATTGTTATATATGTGAGAATACTTTATATATAGTTGTTTATAATTGAGAATATTGCAAGGATTTTGGTCAATTTGGTCAGGTTGGGTTACAATACATTATTTAGCTCTTCTTGATCCAACCCATTTTAAGCAAAGTGAACTTTGGACAGGGTTGGACAATGACCCATTTAATGAGTCAACCCATCTTAACTAGGAGAATTTGGTATGACATGATAACTAGGTCCAACAATTGGCATAAAAAAGCCTACATTTTAGAATTTGGCATATGGTTCAACTACCATCCTAAAAATAAGCTCCATCAAAATTATTTTTCTTAAAAATAGCAAAAAAATATTTAAAACCCTCTCTCTCTCTTCTCTCATAGCAACAAATTACGTTCCATTTTTTTCAATAGTATTCGAAAAATTTCCCAAATTTTCTAAAGAAAAATTCTAATTTTTTAATCTGTATATCCATATATATGTAACATTGTAATAATTATATTATTTGTGTATCACGGTATATAATATAATAATAATGTTTATATCAAGAAGTATATCAAAATTTTATTTTCGTTCTTTGAATAACACAATTTATATTGAAACTCAAATTTCAAGATAACTCAACATGTGTGTCCCGTGTATATCTCCATGTACATCAGTGATATCTCATTGTATTCAATGTGTATCTATGCATATTCATGAAAAATTATATTATATATACGATATATAAGGTAACATACACAGACTATCTGTGTATATCTATGAAAATTTGTGTTATATACACGATATATAATGTGATACACAGGCATTCATAAAAAATTGTGTTATATTCACGATATACAAAGTGATATACACAAATGTCCATAAAAACCCGTGTGTGATATACACTGATGTACACGATATAACGTGATATATACATGTCGTATTTGAATTTTTAGGTCTGATTTTGGTCTTGAGCTAGTATAAATTACTTCTAATCTTACTCAAATTTTGTGTATCGCCTCATCTAAGTGTTTTCAACCAATTCCAATCACACCCACTCGTTCAATTCAACAACAAAAAAAGACAGAAAAAAATAAAGTTGAACTATATTTTTTTATATTTTCTCTCTTAGTTTTTGCTTATGATTTTCTCTGATGTGAGATCAACCTTTTCGTCCCATTGATTTTTTTATTTATTTTTTTTTGCATAATTTGCAATAATTTTCGCTAAATCATGAGAGGGAAAGAGGAAAGATAGAAGAAGAAATATAAGGCGAGAAAATAAGAGGAGAAAGAAAGAAACGTAGGTTATGTGTGTGTATGGGGGGGTGCTATAGAGAGATAATAAATCGGAAGTAGGTTTTTTAAAATTTGGCTATATTATGCCAATTTTTTTGGGGTTGCTTTTGACAAAATAATTTATGGCCAATAATTTGCCAATTCCTCTTGTATGTTGTTACCTAGTGTCAATTTTCCCTTAACGAGCCCTAATACAACACAACCCATTTGTCACCCCTAATATAAGCACATAAACTAATCTAGTAAATAATGAGGAATTGAGCTTTCATGTTTTACAATGTTAAAATTAAGGAAGTGATTTTTTTAGATATATTACGTATAAAAGATAAATCTTTTATGTGTAAAAGTAAATCTCTCATGTATAAAATTAAATATATGATCATAAAACTAAAAACAAATTTATAGTGGCCAACATTGAGCTTATAAACTAAATTGTTGGGTGCAATACCCTCGCAATCATCTAGGAAAAACCAGCACACATAATAAAAAAATAAATAAAGGTAAATAAGAGGAGGTTTAAACCTGCATTGTGTATCTACAGTTTAGGGTGTATAGGGTGTGTTTGGTATAACGGAAAATGTTTTTCAAGAAAATATTTTCTTGAAAAACAAGTAGTAATCTTATTCATTTTCCGGTGTTTGATACGCAAATTAAGGAAAATGACTTCTCAAGAATATTCATAAATAATTTAGATATAATAAACATGAAGCCATAAACTTTCAAATCAACAACCTTCCGAACTCACAAATTTCATAAATTTTCGAACCGCTAAACTTTTAAAACTGCGGAATTTCGAACGCATAAACTCTATAATTTCTAAACCCGTAAACTTTCAAACACATAAACCTCCGAACTCATAATTTTGGAACTTGTAAAATTTTGAACCTTTAAACCAATAAATAAAAAAATTAAAACTGAAAAAATATATTTAAAAAATATTTTTTTCAGGGGAAGGGGGAGGGGCAGTAAGACGAAAAAAACAAAATTTTAAATTACAAAAAAAAGTAATTTTTTTTGTGCGGGCAGGGGGCAGGTGATGGGGGAGAGTTGGGGTGGGTGGTGCAGAAAAACGAAAAAACAGAAATTTAAAATTGCAAAAAAAAATTAAGGTAAAAAAATATTTTTTTGCGGGGGGTGGTGGTGGTGGTGGAGGGGTAGTAGGGTGGGGTAGTAGGATGGGTGGTAACGGAAAAACTGATTTTTTTTTAGAAAGAACCTTTTTTGGAGAGGAGGTGAGTTGGATTGGTGAGGGTGAGGAAGATTGAGAATGAGTTTTGGAAAATGTTTTCCCTTCTCTTGATTGTGTTAATTATTGATCTGATATTTCTATAACTTAAATTCTTTACAATAATGCTCAAAGTTAGCACATCTAGCAAAGATTATGGATAACTTTCTCATTTCCCAGCAACTGATCTGAAAGTTCGAGAGTTCTAATATAATTATCCATGGGGTAGACCATTGCTATTGTATGCCAGTTTTCAAGCAATTTAGCTGCGGTTTTCCAACTTTTATTTCATCAAATATTGATTCAATACGAATAAGACAAACGAGCATCCTTGAAATACGAAAAGAGTAGATGGACATTTGATCGAAATGTGCACTAGATACTTTCTGAGAGACCTCCTCCGAATTACTAGTATGACTATCGAATCCGTGATAAGCAAAAAAGGCACAAGAAACGAACAATAGACCGGACCAACTGCCTAAATAAATGAAACTGTCCCTCTATAATCGGTCATTCATAATATCAAATTACTTCCTTAAAAGATGCCTCAGGGTCTTCGATGATAATAACTAGGCTGAATGCATATAGAGACACTTAAAGTTGATACATTTTTTTATTTAAACACCTGAATTTAAGGGTGTTCATATTGAGCTCTTATACTACCCAAAACTTATTCCAATTGAGCACATTTTTGACAATCAGCCAAACTTATAAAGTTTGTGCAATGCACTCGCTGCTGACGTGGCGAATGACGAATAAAAAAAAGACATATTATTTTGAGTAAAAAAAAGGGAAAACTATGTTAAATTTATTTAATAAACAAAATAAATCAGTGGTCTTGGTGTTCTTCACTATTTTTATGTGTGTTCTTGTTCCAAGCACGATTTTAATCCAAATTTTTAAAAGAATCCCCTCCAAATTTGTTATAACTTCAGCTAAAGATTCCTCACGATGACCCGAAGACAACCCCAATATTAATTTCCCAAACTTTCATCAAATCAAGTAACCCATTTTAAACCTTCAAGCTTTTTAAAGACCCATTAATGATGCTTTCATTTAGTCTCACTTCTCTGCTTCTTCTTTTGCAAACTATGCAAGCAAAATCAATGCAACAAGATTTCAATTTGTAAACTATGTAAGCATGAGCCGCCGGTTGCTTTTTCAATTTCGAAATCAGTGCAAAATTAGTGCAACAAGATTTCAATTTCTTAGGGTTGAAGAAGAAGATGGGGGGCTTGTTGGTTTTTTGGAGAGGATGAGCCGCTGGTTTCTCTCGCCGGATTCCGGCAGTGAAGAGACAACTGGCAGATCTGTTTTGTTTTTGAGGGAGAAGAAGGAATTTAAAAAGAAAAAGAAAAATAAAAAAATCTATTTTTTGGAGTCTTCACGCGTCTATATCGGGTGAAACTCACTTTATATGTCAACTCAGCAAGAAGTGCTCACTTTATATGGTTGATGTTGTATTCAGAAACCACTATTGTTTGGTGGCTATTAATTTCATATAGCTACCATACACATATTTACTTTCTATAGCTACTATTTAGTTGTTACGGTAGTGTATTCGCTGTATTCGCGCTGCTATATTCATGAATACAACAGCAAAAAGCGCCTAAAATAAGGAAAGTCCAGGTGTACGCGCATGTACGCGCCATGCATTCACGTCATGTATTCATGAATACAGTAACGACAATCACCTTAAAAATAGGTATGTTCAGTTGTCTAATAAAGGAATATAATATCAATTAGCTTGATACACTCCTAATATAACTCAACAAAATCAATTCTAACATGCCTCATTATCAACCCAATTAATTAGAATATTTTTTAGTTGTATATATTGTTGTATTTAACTTTCGTATTTAGTGTGTTTCAATATTTTTTACTATCGCATTCATTAGATTTAATGTATGTTTTACTGCATTCGCTATTTTATAATCAATGTATTCAAATGTATTTGTATTAATATTATTTTAGTTATTCCTAATACATGTTATTACTGCTGTATTCCGTATATTTCATTGGTTGTATTCACTGTATTTCTATTTGTATTTAGTGTGTTATACTGTATTTCATCGTATTTTAAAATTAAATGTATTCAGCGTTTATATTTTGTTCTATTTTAATGTTTGTATTCAATGTTTATATCATGTACTCATGCATACTATATGTACAATATGCATGAATATAGGTGTATTCAGTTGTACTAAAAAAATACAAATCTTCAAAATACATGTAAAAAAATATATATGTATATAAAAATACAATGTATTTGAGTGAATTTGTATAGAATACCATGTGTGAATTTGTACATAATACAATATATTTGTATCATTGTATTAGGGCGACTAAATGATATTTGTGGCCTAAAGCCAAACTTCACTGAGGGCCCTAAGATTTTTGTTATAGAAGAAAACTCATAATTTTATTTGAAATTTATTTTTCTAGCTTTTTGAGATGCGAAATTATTAATAATTTATTTATAATCGATTTCTTCTAATAATTCCTTTTCAATTGATAATATAGCTAATCCATTTAATCTTTCTTGAGACATTGTTGATCTTAAGTAAGATTTTATTAATTTTAATTTTGAAAAACTTCTTTCTGTCGAGGCAACTATTACAAGAATTGTTAACATTGTTTTATAAGCAATATAAGCATTTGGAAAAGAATCAAATCTTTTTATATGATTAAGTATATTGAGCGCTCAAGGTTAAGACAATTTATCTTTAAGTTCTCATCATCTAGAGATCTCAATTTTTTGCCACTAAATAGGAAATCAAAAATATTTTCATAAGCTTCAAATTGTTTAAATCTATTTTGAAGTAAAAATATCTTGGTTTATTATGTATAAGAAGTAATCAACTCTAAAAGATTCTTCAAGAGACTTTGTAATTTCATTATTAATATTCTCTTCAAATTGTTTCTTTCTATATATTACACGTTTATTATTGTCTATCTCAATTATATTAGTGATTTGTTCATTAATCATAAAATCGTTCACATTTTCTGATTTAGAATTTTTACTATTCGCTACAAAATTTATCAAGTGCTTCTTTTTGGGATTGTATTAGAGTTTCAATCCTTCTCCTTGTTTGATGTTTTGAACACTCTGATTCATATTTTCTAGTTGACATATTAAAACTCTAATAAATAACTAAAAAGACAATCTCTACTTACAAAGGAAATATATCTAAAAAAGTTAAAAAGTAGATGCAAATAATAAAATATAGAAGAATCAAACCTAATTCAACAAATAGATAACCTGATAAGTTTTTGGTACTTCAAATTTTTTTAAGTAACACCAATATACTTGAGAACAAATAAAAAAGATGGTACTTGTGTTTCTACTCTTTGATTTGTGATAGTGACTCAATGAGATTGGAACGTAAAGAAGACCAAAGGAACAATAGAAGAGTAAAAGTTAATAGACTTTTGCAGAAAAAGATAACAACAACAACCCAGATGTTGTTTCTGATAGATCCTCGTCATCCCTCTTTTCAAGAACTTCTCACTTTGCTTTTGGGGTGATTCGAACTCACAACCTCTTGATTGGAAGTGAAATATGCTTACTACTAGAGCAACCCACCTTGTCGCTTTGTAAAGAAAGATAAAAAGAGACAAAAAGAATGTGGGCCCATTTATAATAACAATGGTGCATAAATGAGGCAAGATTGTGGAATGTTCACAAGTAAATAAGGTATGGATCCTAAAAATATATTCCTTTTCCAATTGTTCTCCAGCGGCTCTCTTCCTAGAAACTTGCAGTTTTTTTCTTTTCTTTTCAAATACATAATATTGTTAAAAAAATTGACAAATATATTAACTGTTAGAAAATTTTGGGGACCCCACAAATAAGGGGCCCTAAGCAATTGCTTTACCTGCTTGGCCATTAGGCCGGCCTTGCATTGTATGTGACTAAATAACAAAAAAAAAAAAAAAAAAAAGTTTGTCGAAGATGGCGTTTTCCGGCCAAGAAGAGAAGAAAGTTCGTCGGATCCGTACAACAAATTTATGATAAGAGTTCATCACATTGCTCCTTTCTGTTCAAAAAATTCACTCTTTTCTTTTTCCTGGTTGCCTTCTACTTTATTCTAATGTTTCGTCGGCCATCAATACTACGTCGTGTTCTTGAGTTGCTCGAAGAGAGAGAGAAGGAAGAGAGAGAAGAAAAAATTTGAGAGAGAATCTTGTGTTAATTGAAAGAAAGATATAGGAAAAACATAAATAGTGTATTTCATATCGTCTCAATGGTAGTATATACCATAAATACATATTTTGTTATAAAATATAAAAGATAACTATAGAAAATAATATTTTAAAACAATTTGAGTTTATAATAAATAGTGTGTACACATTTACTATAGTAGGTAAAAGAAATGAAGAAAAACTACAATGAAGAGGAGTTAGATCCATTTTTTCTTGAGCTATCAATACGAGATGGCCCAACCCATGCAGGCTTTGGCATTTGATGGGCTGGGTAGGGTTGGCCCACTGTTTTGATGTGCCTTAAAATGGTTAGTCCAACCCAACCCTACGTGGGTCATGGGTCACCACGGGGCGGCCCACCATTTTTAAAAATTATTTCTCGTATTTTTTAAAAATTTAAATTTTAACCTAAAATGCACTATATATATATATATATATATAAAACATAAAAAAGGGATGATAATATTCCATTCATTAAAAGTCAATACTCAAAACAAATTACTCAAAAATATTTTCAAGGTGCTCATGGCATATCTAACACCAAAAAATCATCTTTATCAACCATATTTGAATCCTCTTATGAAACAAAAATATCTTAACATCTTCACTTTCATCTAAATCTATAATTATATGCAATGTTAATTAGTTAAACATGAATAAATAACTAAAGATTTAAGAATAAAAATTATTTATATTCACATAAAAAAATATTAACAACAAAAGATTGGGACTACTCTTCTTGCTATTTTTAGTTTCATATATTTTTTTATTTTAAAATTAAATACATTATTAAGCTCACAGGTCGGGCCGGCCCCGCCTCAATCAAGCCTCATCGGCTACAGACTTATTTTGGTTGGGCTTAAAAGCCTTATTTTTAAATGGGCTCCAAAAATCTTAGCCCAAACATACTGACGGCTCTAATTTTTTCCGTTTCTCCTCTCCCTCTATAAAATAAAAATTCAGAAAAGATTTGGTCAAATTCTATCTGCTTTGTATCGAATAGGGAAACTGTAATTTCTCAAGCTTTTCCACATCTAAAGGGAAAGCAAAAGCTAAATTATTATCACGTTAATATTCTTGTTCTTTTCTGCCATGTCTAGTAGTATGTTCATTTGGTGGGAGTGAGAGGAGTACTGCTGCATTAACTGTCGTCCTTTTGTCCGTGCATACGACAAAATAGAGTAAGCAAAGGCCCCCTTATGATTATTACTATCTGCGCTACAGATAAATGTATCACTCGAAGTGTAACTGTTTTTATCCTCTCTTTTTTTAAATATGTTAAATCTTCATAATAGAACATGCGTTATGATGTTAGAGATTACAAAGATTGAAGGCTAACTTGAGTCGTCAAAGGTTCAAGACTCAATTGGGTGCTAACGAAATTAGGTTCTCGCCACAAGATATTACTAATAACGTTACAGTAACGTCGAAGTGGTCCAATTTCATCGACACAGTTGGAAGCAGTGGTGGAGGCACAAGTCACCCTACGGGTTCCATCGAACCCAGTAGGTTTACTCAAACGGTGTATTTGGTATTTTAAATTCATAAAATATTTTAAATATTAAATATAGAATCCAATCATTAACACTTAAAGTCGCTGTCTCAAAATCCAAAATTCATAAAGTTAAAATCCTGATTTCGCCTCTGAATGGAAGAAATAAATATTGTAAACGCACAAGTAAAGGGATGAAAAATATGGTAAAGATCCTCTTTCGGGAGTGAGATTAAACTCTGCACGTAATTCAATCTTATTCCCAATATTAATGAAGGGCTAGTTGTGCAAATACTAGTCCTTGGGCAAAATCACAACACAAACGACTACCGCGCAGGGGCATAGTTTTGTTACTAATCCTATTAATATTGGAAATTAAATGGTCATAGTTAGTTCGAAATGATTTCAACTCTTTTGTGTAAAATATACCACGAATAGAAAGATACCAACAAAAAAAAAAACACTTTGGCAAGACAAAGGACCGACTGTTTTAAATAAAGTGAATGTATATGGATGTTTATTTGATCCATTCATACATTCTATATAATGTACTACTTGGATAGATACACCTATTCCTAGGATGTATCTAGTGAATTTTTGGTGTATCTTGTATAGTATAAATAAGACATTCTTTGCATATGGAAGAATACAGAAGAAACACACTTAAATAAGATAACTTCTACATTCTCCTCCTATACATCTTGTCTCTATTACTATATTGTTCTGTTTTGATCTCATTTCTTAATACGTTATCAGCACAATTATTCTAACCAATTGAAATATTTACTTCAACCGGGTATTATCTTCTTCCTAAATAGTTAGTCAATTTTCTTACAAATTCAAGTACACATCCATTTGCTTCTAACCGTATTTGAAGTTTATAAATCACTACATGCATGACTTTGCTCTGGATATACATGACTTGGTATAAAAAAAAACAGTAAGCTTTAATTTAAATTGTCATGTCAGTGTTTTCCAAGTTTAATCTTATGAAATAGGAAAGTATGCTATCATTACTTTGACATGAGATTGAAAGAACCTTATGAAATATTAGGAGGAATTCTGTTTATTGTTAGGTATAATATTTGATTTAAAATTTTTTGATCTTTGAAACTAGTAATCTTGATGTGCATGACATTCTTTAATAGAATAATAATGATAACATCCTGCTTTGCTTAATGGTAAATATTAGTTATATATAGCAAATCGAACGGGACTACTAGTTATAGTACATATGAATCAGTGTGTTGAAAGTAATTGGTGAATTTGCATGGAACGACTATAATATCTCTTTATTGTTTTAATGATTCACTATTGTTAATATGCCTTCATGACATATGTATATTTATACCCAGAATATTTAAGGCATACTACTTATAATTTTTTTTTATCGTAGATTAATTCTACTATTTAGTAAGATAGTTTTATACTATATTAAAGATATCAAAACTTGAATTTGTGGCGATCTAAAATTATGTTTCATTCTCTAAAGAGAATGAGATAATTTGTGATAATATTATATGAGCATAAGATAGTGGGTTCAAGTCCCACTGCACCATGAGGGTAAGACGCCAGGTTCATATCCTGGTGCACTATGATGATAAGATGTTGGGTTCAAGTCCCATCATATTATGGCCTAACACGTCTCATATGAGTAAGACATTGGGTTCAGGTCCCAATGACCCATATTGATGATATAATAATGGCAGTGTGAAAATGACACACTTTAATAAAAAATCATGAAGTCCGCCCCAGTACCGGATCAACTCCATTCTCAGAAGCGAATGTGATAGCGATAAATCAAAAGTCTGAAAGAAGACAAAATAATTATCATGGCCATATAAATATATGTGGGCATGGCAAGGGACAAAATAATAATCACCATGCTAGTGGTCGTTATAAATAAGAGAATAATAAGGGTTCTCAGAATAATCCTTCAAAAGGTAAAGGTAATAATGTCCACCAATATGGTATGAAAAATTATTGGGCACGAATTTGACGTATGCCTGAATATTTTGTCAAACTTTATCAAGCCTCTATAAAACTAACCTACCAATGATGACTAAGTCACATATTCCAGCTGCTAATGCTCCTATTCGAATTGATGTCCTAGTTGGACAATCTATAAATGCAAATGAGTCTAAGCTACGCTTGAAACGTGGTAGACCAATTGGTTCCAAAGATTAAAAAAATTGAAAGCGAAAAGGAGCAAATGATCTAGGAGATCATAATATGAAGGTAATTACTCAAAAAGAGCCCTATGACATAACAAATGATAAGACCTCAAAGGAGGTCCAGGTACCTAAAAATAATAAGAATGAAGAGATCTCAATAAGTTATGTCTCTACGGCAAAAAGGTGGAACCGAAATAATATTATTGTCGACAATATTTTCACATATAATGTTGCTGTTGAAATTGTAAGCACGTGATTTTTGCTTTACCAGCAATCGCTCCAAAAGAAAATAAAAATAGTGACAAATGACTGCGCTATACAATGTTTCGAGTTTTCCGTGACATGTGTTGTTAATCATTTGTGGGTCTGTCCATTTTGCATCTAATCTTACCGATCAAAATACAAAGCATGTATGTCAGGGTAATTAAAATCATAATTCGGTCGTTAAAAGAAAATCCACAAAAATATGAAATGCATCTAGGTGGTGATTTAAACCTACTTGAATATTTCAATATGTGAGTGATAACTGTGTTAAAGGTTTAAATTAATGATTGTTTTAATGTCAGTTTTTATTATTTCTATTTATTTAATTTTAAAATTAGAAAAAGGAACAAAAAGAAAAGAGTGCAAGATTAACCGGACTTGGGCCTATTTGTTTTGAATATTCTAAGCCCAAAAGCAGCCCAAATCAGCAGCCCAAGCGACCCATTCCCCAGGCCATCAAAACGACGTAGTTCAACACCAAAACTACGTCGTTTCAGGGATGATTAATCTGAGCCGTTCATTTCCAGTGATCCGATGGCCCTTATTAGCCCTCATGACCCGACCCACTCCCATTTTAACCGACCCCCTACTTAACCAAAATGGCACCGTATTGATAAGCCTCCCCAATCCTGACCATCAATTGTGATCAATCCAACGGCCAGGATTGAGTCACCCTCCCCGTATATAAACCTGACCCCTTACCCCACGCCCCAAGCCACACCCCCCCTTCAGCCACTGTTCACCATCTTCCCCAGGACCCCTTTCCTCTCAAACCCCTAGCAGCCTAGGTTTTTCCCCCATGAGCCCGGTAACTACAGTTCCGATGACCACCAAAATAACATCCCCGATGCACCCAGCCACCCTGAACACAAATCCGTTAACCGCTCACCTCGAATCAACCCGTAGCTTCTCGAATCTTCAAACGAAGATTCGAGCAAAAACTAGATCTACACCGATTGACCCCAAACTCACACCACAGCCCCTCCTGACCTCCCTCACCCCCTGAGTGGCTTTGGTTCCGTTCGAATCTGACTGGAATTGAACGGTTCCCAAATCGAACCTCAAGAGCCCTAGGATTCAGATCTATGGGTTTTGTTCGAATCAGTGGCAGGATCAGGGTCTAGCAGACTTTTACCAAAGTGTTCTCAGTTGAGAACACTTCGGTTAAATTCCATTAGACCCCAAATAACCTGGTCCAAGTTCGAGCTTGTGTCGATCTTAGTTTCATTCCCCTGAGGTATTTTTCCTTTTTCTTTTGTCCTCCTAAAATCTATCTGTCGTTCATGTTCTGGTTTGTTTTGTTTTGTGACTCATCTGTCCATGTTTGTGTCCGTTTTAAGTTAATGATGAGTTTGTTTGTTGGTTTTATTGGTTGTTTGCTGTATATTATAGTTTGTGTAGTCATCTAAATAAGTGTCGTCAACTGAATTCACTTGAAAGATTGAAAAATCAGGAGTCTACATTTCAGTACGATTACTGTGCCTGTTTCTTTTATTTTATGATGTTGTTTGTAAGCCTGATATAGTAGCACGTCGATTATAGTTTACACCCTTGACTGCATATTGGATCAATTGGTTGTGAGTTGGTCAGGCTTGGCTCCCAATGTGGCCAACTCATACCATTTGATTGGCACCCCTGTTTGCTTAAAGTTTGAATCATTGCCTGAACTCAGGCAGAGAATTGGCAATTAGCTTTAGGGATCTAACAAATCAGCCTGAAAGCAGTTTGAGTTTAATTAGCTAGTATTCAGGTATTGGCTGAAATCAGAAATGTTTATATACTAACTATTAAGAGTTAGGGTAATACAGTAATATGCAAGGTATAAGGGTAATCTTGGCATAAGACAAGGTCTGATTAGGGGATAATTTCAGAATATGTCAAGTGGTAATTAAAATATGATTAACCTAGTGACAATGGGGAACAAAACATGAGGGCATGGGTTTAAAAGGAATACTAAAATAAGCCCATAATCCTGGATTAAAGAATAAACCAGGCGTGGGGAGCAAATGGCTGGCACCAAAAGATGTTTAGGCATGGGCTTAAAGGGTATGGGCAGTCTGCCAATTGGCAGGGCAGGCAGCTCAGCTGCACTAGGTCGATTAGCCTATAAAGAAGCTGTTTCAGAACATAAGGGGGAGGAGAATTTTTTGAGTCTTGAGGCTGGAATTCTTAGTCTTGAGAAAGGTTTTGGGAGTTTAAAGAAAAAGACTGAAAACATAAGAGAGTTTCAAAAAACATTGTAACCAAACACTGTCTGAGAGCTATATAAGAGTTCATATTGGTCAAGCTGTCTTGGCCAAGTTCTGTTTCTTTGGCACTGACTGAGCTGCTTGTGATTGTCAAACTGTTGGTCTGCTGCATTGAACACTTTGTCCCTCTTGTTGTTTCCTTACTCTTTCCTGGGATTGTTTGTTTGGTGCTCGACTATCTGCTGGTTTCTTTTGTTCTGGGAATTATTGTTGGTTGTTTGTGGACTGTGGAAAACAATTTTGGTTGTTGGTTTGTTGTTGTGCTGTTGCTGTGCATCTGCTGCTGTTGTGTTTGTGGCATACTGCCCGACTGACCATTCCTTTCTTCTTTTGTTCTCTATACCAGGTACACACCTAATACACTGTCAGATGTAATTGGAAAATTGAGGATGAATACAAATGAGAAAACCTGAAGAATGTCTTTTATACATAGATTGTTGCATTAAATATCATGTAATGTAGAATAATTTTATTCTTGTTTGGATGCTGGAAGTAGCTTGCACGCCTAGTAGATATCAATGCATGGTAATTGAATATCAGTTTGTATACGTATGCTGCTAGTTAAAAGTATTCTCAATGTGTTGGGTTGTATCTTAGACTTAGTATAATCGTGTAGCATATTCTTTAATACATGCTAAGCATGAAGCCATCCATTGTTAGCTAAGTTCATTTCTTTTGATAAACTGCCTCATTATAATTGATAAGCCACACCTTTAAAACAAAAAACACAAATTCAGGGCCTCAACCTCATAAAGGTCGAGCCCAGGTCAAAACAGACCAGGCGGGCCCGCATCGAACGAGCAGTGGCCCAGGTCTGGCCTATTACGCATGGGCTGGATTTGGGCCCGGGATTATTTGTTCGGCTGACTGTACATGCAGCCTCATTTCTGATTTTCAAGCTTTTCTGAATGTTGTTATAGATAACTTGCAAGCACATAATTAACTAGGACTATATACTGTTTTCAACTAGTAGAGACAAATGCAACAAGAAACGTAGTTGCTATAGGATATCCTTGTAAAATAAGGACGAGATGAGCCTCGACAAAAATAAAGAAAAACGTACAAATTGCGGGTCCCTCGTTAAATGTATATATTGAAGCATTCAGTCCCCAAGGTGGGTCGTTTAGCAAATCTCACGACCTTCCCAAAATAATAACATGATAGTCTCTTTAGGCGCGCGTTTAATAAGCTACTTTCGTAAACTCGGGTGTGCATTTCATGTGACCCAAATCCAAATCTCAAAACATCAAATAAAATGCGTTCCGGATTGTGGGTGCATTTCATGTGACGCAGTCCAAAGACATGTTTTAAGCGATGTTCACATTCTTGTAAAAACAATAATAATAAAGCGGTTAAAAGTTAAAAGTTGCACATAAGTTCATACTTGTATAAAATCAGATAATCAAGCCGAATATAACAGTTGAGCGACCGTGCTAGAACCACGGAACTTGGGAATGCCTAACACCTTCTCCCGGGTTAACAGAATTCCTTATCTAGATTTCTGGTACGCAGACTGTAATATAGAGTCATTCATTTCCTCCGTTCGGGATTAAAATTGGTGACTTGGGACACCCTAAATCTCCCAAGTGGCGACTCTGAAATAAATAAACGAATCCCGTTTCGATTGTCCTTTAATTGGAAAAAACTCCCTGCGCCCCCGCGGGTGCGTAAAAAGGAGGTGTGACAGCTCTGGCGACTCTGCTGGGGAGTCTGAACCCAGAACCACTGGTTCAGGGTTAAGAATTCGGGCTTAGAATAATTGTTGTTATTTGGCTTTATTTATTATCTGGTTTTTACATGATATATGCTTAATGTGCTAAATGATGCTTTTACCGCTTTAATATTATCTGAATTGTGTATATAAAACTGCTACGAAACCCTTCTTTCTGAGTCTTCTGAATTTATGGTGTACACGTGCGCGTGACCCACCTTTCTGTTAAAGTCATACCAAATAAGACGGAGTTGGGACAAGTAACTAGGCCGGGCAGACTTTCGTGCTCCCGGTACGTTGCCCCCGCTTCGGCTCAAACTGTCCGTTTGGGTAAGCCAGGTTTAGAACAATCAACCTCAGGTTTTACACTTAGAATAACTCAGCCATATACCGGATCCCTAGTAGGAACGTTTATTTTGCATCACGTGCATTTGGACTTAGGGGACTCAACACAGGGGTTGGGTCTGTCTAAGACAGGTGAACCCGAAATAAAAAGACCATCCTGATGCATCCTACTTGCTATATGTGCATTCATTTGCCTCGAACATGCTTGCTGACCGGCTTAAATAAAATCATGGTAAGAGTTGAGGAATAAAATGGGTTTTTTTTCATAATAAAATATAGTTTTCAAATCTTGAAATCTTGAAATAAAGGTATTTAATCTTGAAAGGTATTTAATCTTGAAAATAGTTTGAAAAAAATTCCCAAAAAATAGTTTTAAATCTTGAAATAGTTTTTGACTGAAAATGATGGGAGTATGTTTTCAAAATGAGTCTTGACTTTATTAAATCAAAATTTCAGATACAAAATGAGCACCACACAAAACCCCTCCTCCGCAAATACAGAAGAGTTTCTATTCCAACTTCAAATGTGGTGGTGTGAATTAGGCGAAGATGGTCAAAAGTGGGTCATCAAGCATTTGGGAAATCTCCCGGACATTATGAAAGTTAAACCCCGTGAGGATCTGATTGCGGCATTAGTAACTTTTTGGGACCCTGTTCACAATGTCTTTCGTTTCTCTGACTTCGAGCTCACTCCTACATTAGAGGAGGTAGCTGGATATGTTGGTTTTGACGGAAGTTTAAGGAATCAAAGCTTGATATTCACGAAGGCTCCCTCGGTACATCGATTCTTCGGTCTTCTGAACATCAGCAGTCAAATCAGGAAAAGCAATGTCGTCAACGGATGTTGTTCTTTCAACTTTTTGTATTCAAGGTTCGGAAAGTCAGATGGGTTCGAAATTCATGAGAAAGTCCTTACTAACAAACAAGACAAAGACGCATGGCAGGTTCACCGTCGTTTCGCCTTCATGGTGGCTTTTCTAGGAATCATGGTCTTCCCGAACAAAGAACGAACAATTGATATTCGCACCGCAAAAGTTGTGCAAATCCTCACCACCAAGGAAAACCACACCCTTGTCCTCATCATTCTCTCAGACATTTATCGGGCTTTGACTTTATGTAAAGCAGGAGTGAAAGTCTTCGAAGGATGCAAAATTTTGTTACAAATGTGGTTGATTGAACATCTCCAACAACAGCCCAAGATCATACAGTATGGGCCAAGCAACGATAATTACGTCGAGGGTTATGAGGAAAGAGTGAAAAGTTATCAGGTTCCAGAAGGGATAGAAGTATGGGTATCTCAGCTAAGGGCTCTAACGGCAAATCAAATTGAATGGACTCTGGGATGGCTACCGATGAGGGAAGTGATACATATGTCAAACTCAAATAGTTATCTTCTACTATTGGGATTGAGAAGCATCCAGCCATACGCGCCATTGAGAGTCCTAAGACAACTAGGAAGATATCAAATAGTTCCTGATGATGAAGATTTGAGTGCGCAAGAAATCGAATTACACCCAGAGGCCACTATTCCTGATGCGTTACTTCAGCAGATGTGGAATGGATGTCGATACTTAAAAAGCGATACTCAAGTCCCAGACACTACAAAGGGTGAGATAAATCCTGGATATGCGAGGTGGTTCGAGAAACGGTCTCGCGTGGATGATGTACCAGAACCTGAGCTGAGAAGGCCAACTAAAAGACCCCATGTTCAAAACTTTAACGATAAAATCCAAGAGCAGTTGATCTGGGGAGAAAAAGATAAGGGGTACAAAGCAACTATCCATGCCCTCAAAGAAAATCTAAGGAACCTCAGTCTGAAGAAGGATTTGCAAGCACAAGAAGCTGAAGGCGAGAAGAAAAGTCTAGCCTGTGAGAATGAAAGTCTTCGTGCTCGATTTCTGAAAATGAAAAAAGCTTCTGAAACGCCAATGAGGAATTGGAAGGATCAAAAAACCATCGCCAATCTTTTTGAAAGAATGCAAGATTATGATTCCATTCTTGCTGCGAAAGAAAGGGCATTGAGCAAAGCAAAAGAAAGGATCCAACAATTAAATGAAGAAGCCAGATCTAATAAGGAATGCCAAGATAGGCAATCCGAGAAAGACAAGGCACAATTCAAGAAGGAAAAAGGCCATTGGATACAATCAGAAGACCAACTTCGTGCACAACTAGAAGAAGCAAGAAGATACAGAGAGCATCAACAAGCATACACTGATAGAGAAAGAGCGCAGATAAGATTAGAGCAGGCCAGACTCCGAGCTCTATTAGAGTCATCCCTAGATCATGAAGGCCGTATCCGAGATATAGCCACTACTCGCCAGCAGCAACTGCAGAATCAAGGCCAGCATCTCCAAGATTTCAGGGCACAGATCCACGACCTGGCGGTCTACACCTCTCAAAGTTATGTAAACTGCCAAGGAATGGATTATGGAAGGTTTACAGAGCATGCACCCACCTTTGCCCGTCATCTAGCAGTGGAGTTGGAAAGGATGTATCGAACATTGGGAGGTCATCCGGGTCAAGCCCCGCCTTGAGCAAATGATCTGATAATTTACAACACAAGTGGAAAGTGGGGCACGTTATGAGATGTTAAGAATTGTATCTGTTTATTTCAATTTGAATGTGTGTATTTCAAGACATTGTTTTACAAAGTTTTTTCAAATGTAATGCTTGTTCATCTTTTATAAATGTTAGCCTCATGGCAGAACTACGCCTGGTCTGATTCACGCAGGGACGTGATACGTAGGCAATCCCCATAAGATTCGACCGCTTTTAATAAAATAAAGAAAAGAAAATACAAATAAAATAAAACGCAGGGTTTCCCAAAATACTTTAAAGGGACAAATGAGCAAACCGGGATGACGCATGTTGTTTGAAGCAAAGCATGTAGAGACGGTTAACTGCCTAGGTGCATTGCATCCTCTATGTGTTGCGATCAAATCTGTTAAAATCTAACGCTAACAAAGTTTGTTGTTGTCTGATTCAGACAAGTTAGTCGTTAAAGAACTCTAGCAACACACTCCTACCAAACCAGATCCAAAGGACCGATAGCAACAAGCATGACTACTTCAGAGAATAGTAATGAGGAAGAAAGGCCGATGAGCCAGTTGCTAAAAGAAGCGATGGAAAAGATTGAAAGGATGGGACTAGAGATGAATGCAATGCAGCTAGCCCTAGCCAAAACACAAAAGAGCCCTGAAACACTGGGACACATGCCAAAATACCCTCACTCTGGACCTTCCACAAGCCGTCCAAATCCCCTTTATCATCAAGAAAGAAGCCCTCATGATTCCCAAGCTCCACCACCCCCATCAACCTCTCCCAACACCCAATATTCCCATTTTTGTGGGACCAACCTCAGCCCCTTTGCAGAGAACGACCAGTGAGCCATTTTTTCAGGCTCACGATACCCAATACTATCCCCCTGAGCCTACATTCCATGCACCCGAACCACAGGCTTACAATCCCCATTTGGAAGTACCGGCAGAGGTTGAGAAAGTACCTGAACAGGATGAAGTGTTGAGAAAGTTCAAAAGCCTGGAGCAATCCTTCAGGAACTTGCACGGGCTAGGCAATCAAGTCAGCGTGGCATACAAAGATCTGTGCCCTTTCCCAGACGTCCAACTCTCGGCTGGGCTCAAGATGCCCAAGTTTGATTTATATGAAGGGCACGGTGATCCCATGGCACATTTGCGGGGATTCTGTAGCAAAATGAGAGGGGCAGGCGGCAAGGATGAGCTGTTGATAGCTTATTTCGGCCAAAGTCTGAGCGGATCTGCACTGGAATGGTATACCAGGCAGGATTTCAGCAGGTGGTACACGTGGGATGATCTGGCGCAGGCTTTTGCAGGTCATTTCCAGTACAATCTAGAGATAGTCCCTGACCGTCTCACGTTATTGAGAACTGGGAAGAAACCCGGGGAAAGTTTTCGCGAGTTCGGGTTCCGCTGGAGAGAACAAGCAGCTAGAGTCGACCCTCCCATGAGAGAGGGAGAGATGGTGGACTATTTTTTGCAGACATTGGATCCAACCTACTTTGGTCACTTGGTGACAACGGTTGGAAAATCTTTCAACGAGGTGGTCAAGATAGGGGTCATGATAGAAGAGGGTTTGAGGTCTGACAAGATCTTGAACTATTCGGCACTCAAGGCCACAACCCAGGCCATTCAAAACGGCACGGGAGGTGCGTTGAGAAGAAAGAAAGAAGAGGTTGCCACGATCGAGGCAGGCAGTTGGTCCAGGGCTGGCAGGCCACACTACAACCAACCCAGACCTCACAGGTCAGAATACCCATACAGCCCACCACAAAATTTCTATCCACCTCGAGAACCACATTGTTCCGTACACCAAGCCCAGGCATACACTCAGCCTCCGATTCGCCCACAATGGCGCGCACCGGCCCCCCACAACACATACCCAGCTCCACATAATAACTACCCACCGCAAAACACCTACCCTCCACCAAGGGCATATAAAAACCCTTCAGGGATAGGCTTTCGGGGAAATCCAGATGCTAGGAATGACAGGTTGCGGAAGCAGGGAACCTTCACGGAGCTGGAAGAAACCTACACCGCTTTGTTCCACAAGCTGCGGCAATTGGGTTTGGTTAGTCCTGTCCAGACTCGAGAACCAAATCCCCCACCTCAGAATTTGGATCGATCAATCAGTTGTGAATACTGTTCAGGGATGCTCGGGCATGATACCGAGAAGTGCTGGAAATTAAGGCATGCCATACAAGATCTTATTGACACCAATAAGATCGAGGTCCAGACACCAGAAGCTCCTAACATCAACCAAAACCCACTGCCAGCGCACCACGAAACTCACATGATTGAGTTGGTGTGTGAAGGAGGAGAAGTGAGAAAACCCTCACAAACAGTGATGATGATCCAAGCCGCCCCGAAAGAAGTCTCAACCAGTGGAGGAACGAGTGTACAGTCGCAGGGAGAAGGCGTCAAGCCGGTAGTGATATTGGGAAAGAGCCCGTCCGCCATAACAAGCAAACCCGAGCCAAGCAAGTTGGTAATACCAGGGATCCCGCCCACACCGGCGGTCGTGTTGAAAGGGGTATGTAGAGAACGGGTGACCATAAAGCCTGTGGTCCAGCTGCCGATGATTGACAGCAGGGCTGTGCCTTGGAAATATGAAAAGGCGGTGGTGATGTACAAAGGAAAACAGGTGGAAGAAGTCAGTTGTGAAGCGCAAGGGCTGACTCGATCAGGTCGATGTTTTGCTCCGGTGGAGCTAAGAAAAACCAACCCAGTGGCAACCAAGAAGCCAGTGTCCGAAGAAGAGGCTGAAGAATTCCTGAGGAAGATGAAAGTACAAGACTATTCTGTGGTTGAGCAGCTGAGAAAAACACCGGCCCAGATCTCACTATTGTCATTACTCCTCCATTCTGAGGAATATCGTTGGGCCCTGTTGAAGATATTGAACGAGGCTCATGTACCCAGTGAGATTTCTGTAAACCATCTGGAAACCATTGCCAGCAAGATTTTCGAGGTGAATAGGGTAACATTCTCAGATGATGACCTGCCAGTGGAAGGTACGGAGCATAACAAAGCTCTATACCTAGCTGTCAAATGTGAAGACTCGGTGGTAACTCGAGTATTGATGGAGAACGGCTCAAGCGCCAATATTTGTCCATTATCCACTCTGGACCAGTTAAAGATCGATCGCGGAAGAATCCGGAAGAATAGCATCTGTGTCCGGGGGTTTGACGGAAACGGAACAGCCACTGTGGGGGATGTTGTACTTGAACTGACCATTGGTCCAGTCCTGTTTACCATGGAATTCCAGATATTAGATGCCACAGTTTCTTATAACCTGCTGTTAGGACGACCCTGGATTCATGCAGCTAAAGCGGTGCCTTCCACCCTACATCAGACGGTGAAGTTCGAGTGGGAAAGACAAGAGGTCGTGTTACACGGCGAGGATACAACATGCACCATGGGCGGAACCATTGTACCTTTCATAGAGACCGCTGATGACAAAGGTCCTTGGGTCTACCAGATTTTCAATACAGGGTCGGCCAACAAAATTTCTGAAGGAGAAATCATCCCGCACCCTAGGGTAGCTGCCGCAACAGTCATGATGGTTTCAGAAATGCTGGGTAACGGATTCGTGCCGGGAAAAGGCCTGGGAGTCGAGCTTCAAGGGATAGTCCAACCTGTATCCCTTCCTAAAAATCTGGAAACTTTCGGATTGGGGTTCAAACCAACCGCAGCAGACAGGAAGCAAGCGCGAAAAATGAAGAAGAGGGTCTGGTTTCTGCCTAAACCAGTGCCACGCCTCTCAAGGTCTTTTGTTAAAGCAAGTGCCAAGGGGTCAGCGATCCCAAAGATTCGAGGACCTTTGATCGGTATAAATGAAGACCTGAATCAGAGTTTTGAGAGGCTATTCGCGGATGTCAGTATGGTGGAAGCTGGAGAAGGTTCCAGCAGAGCAGAGATACAATTTGTGGGGCCTGAGGCCAAGACCAACAATTGGACGGTTACTCCTCTTCCTGTCCGAGGGGAGTCTTGGTAGTAGGCTTTGATTAATGTTTTGTTTGTTTGTTTGTTTGATCGGATTATTCAAGGGTGTAATCCAAATTTTACTTTCGTTTTTGTAAAAGTGTGAACCCTTTTATCCCGCAAGTTTAATAAAGTTCTTTTCTTTTGTCCCATTTTAATTTTGTTTTGTTCTTTTTCTTTCTGAACAGTTCTCTTTTTACTGGTTCTAATGACATGGCATGCACAGCGGATCTTCGACCTAGTCTAATAAATCAATCTGAAACCGACTCAATGATGCAAGAGGTCGTTTGTGACGATGAATCTGAATGTGACGAAGGGGAAGCCTTCGAAGAAATAAACAGAGAACTGTGCCAATTTGAAGAGAAACCCAAGCCTAACCTAAATGACACCGAGGCTGTGAATCTAGGAGACGCTGATAACGTCCAAGAGACCAAAATTAGCATCCACATTGAGCCGAATGTCAGAGCAGAATTGATCAAAACTCTCATGGAATTCAAAGATGTTTTTGCATGGTCATATGATGATATGCCTGGATTAAGCACCAATTTAGTGGTTCACAAATTGCCCACTGACCCGGCATACCCTCCGGTCAAGCAAAAACTAAGGAAATTTAAAACAGAAATGAGTGTAAAGATCAAAGAAGAAGTGATTAAGCAGTTGCAATCGAAGGTCATTCGGGTCACTCGGTATCCCGAGTGGTTGGCTAATGTGGTACCAGTCCCAAAGAAGGATGGAAAAATCAGGGTGTGCGTTGACTACCGCAACCTCAACAAAGCAAGTCCCAAGGACAATTTTCCGCTACCCAACATTCATATCCTGATCGATAATTGCGCTGGGCGCGAGATCGGATCCTTTGTGGATTGCTATGCGGGTTATCATCAGATCCTAATGGACGAGGAGGATGCTGAGAAGACAGCGTTTATTACGCCATGGGGAACCTACTGCTATCGGGTAATGCCGTTCGGATTAAAGAACGCCGGGGCAACGTACATGCGAGCAATGACTGCTGTGTTTCACGACATGATACACAAAGAAATCGAGGTGTACGTCGATGATGTGATCATCAAATCTTGGCGTTAGGAGGACCATGTAGCAGACCTAAGGAGATTTTTCCAAAGACTCCGGAGGTATGATATCAAGCTTAACCCGGCCAAATGCGCATTCGGGGTTCCATTAGGAAAGTTGCTAGGATTCATCATCAGTCGACGGGGGATTGAGCTAGACCCATCCAAAATTGAATCCATCCGAGATTTGCCACTGCCAAGGAACAAAACAGAGGTAATGAGTTTGCTGGGTAGACTCAATTACATCAGCAGGTTCATCGCTCAACTCACAGCAACTTGCGAGCCCATATTTCGGTTGCTGAGAAAGGATGCTGCGGTAGGTTGGACGGCAGAGTGTCAGGAGGCTTTCGACCAAATCAAAGGGTATCTGTCTAATCCACCCGTATTGGTCCCGCCTAAGCCCGGGAAGCCCCTAATTCTTTACCTGACGGTCTTGGAAAATTCATTTGGTTGTGTGTTGGGGCAACATGACGACACAGGAAGGAAGGAGCAAGCCATCTACTATCTTAGCAAGAAATTCACAGTGCATGAGGTCAAGTACACTCAACTCGAGAAAACATGTTGCGCCCTAACTTGGGTAGCTCAGAAGTTGAAGCACTACCTGTCTTCATATACTACTTATCTCATATCCCGCTTGGACCCATTGAAGTATATCTTTCAGAAACCTATGCCCACGGGAAGGTTGGCAAAGTGGCAAATTCTGCTCACAGAGTTTGATATCATCTACGTAACGAGGACGGCCATGAAAGCCCAGGCACTGGCAGACCATTTGGCAGAGAATCCCGTTGATGAAAAATACGAGCCCTTAAGAACGTATTTTCCTGACGAAGAGGTGATGCATACGAATGAGTTGGAATTACCTGAGGAACCGGGTTGGAAGCTTTTCTTCGATGGAGCTGCAAACGCAAAAGGGGTTGGAATAGGAGCAGTACTCATTTCTGAAACAGGACGGCATTATCCTGTTACGGCTCAACTACGCTTCTATTGCACCAACAATATGGCCGAGTATGAGGCTTGCATTCTGGGTCTGCGCTTGGCTGCTGACATGGATGTCCAAGACGTCTTGGTCTTGGGAGACTCGGACCTCTTGGTACATCAAATTCAGGGTGAATGGGAAACACGAGATCTAAAGCTCATACCATACCGACAATGCTTGCATGATCTGAGCAAGCAATTTCGATCGGTGAAGTTCAAACACATCCCTAGAGTTCACAACGAGGTTGCGGATGCCTTGGCCACCTTAGCATCAATGTTGCACCACCCTGACAAAATGTATGTTGATCCTCTGCACATCCAGGTCCGTGATCAGCACGCCTACTGCAATGCCGTAGAAGAAGAAGCAGATGGCGAACCCTGGTTTCATGATATCAAGGAATACCTCAGAATGGGGATATATCCAGAACATGCCTCTGGAGACCAAAAAAGAGCCCTTCGGCGTTTGTCGAATGGTTTCTTCCTCAGTGGAGGAGTATTGTACAAAAGAACCCCGGATTTGGGATTGTTGAGATGCATAGATGCCAGTCAAGCAACGACGGTTATGGCAGAGGTACATGCTGGAGTTTGTGGGCCACACATGAGCGGATATGTATTGGCAAGAAAGATCCTTCGAACAGGGTGTTATTGGCTCACCATGGAACACAACTGTATCGCTTTCGTGAGGAAATGCCATCAGTGCCAGATACATGGAGATTTGATTCATTCTCCACCGACAGAGTTACATACGATGTCAGCACCCTAGCCGTTTGTGGCATGGGGCATGGATGTCATTGGGCCCATCGAGCCAGCAGCATCCAACGGTCATAGGTTCATTCTAGTGACCATTGATTACTTCACCAAATGGGTTGAGGCTAAAACCTTCAAATCAGTAACCAAGAAGGCAATGGTGGACTTTGTTCACTCCCATATCATCTGCAGATTTGGGATCCCAAAAGTGATCATCACGGATAACAGTGCGAATCTTAATAGTAGCTTGATGAAAGAGGTATGCCAACAATTCAAGATTACACACCGCAATTCCACCCCATATCGTCCCAAGGCGAATGGAGCAGTCGAAGCAGCCAATAAGAATATCAAGAAGATACTGCGAAAAATGGTGGAAGGGTCCAGACAATGGCACGAGAGATTACCCTTTGCCTTGTTGGGTTACCGCACTACCGTCCGGACTTCCATAGGCACAACTCCTTATTTGTTGGTGTATGGAACTGAGGCCGTGATACCAGCGGAGGTCGAAATTCCGTCCCTCCGAATTGTCGCTGAAGCCGGGATTGATGATGATGAATGGGTCCAAGCTCGATTGGAACAGTTGAGCCTGATAGATGAGAAAAGATTGGCAGCAGTGTGCCATGGTCAGTTGTACCAGAAGAGAATGGCAAGAGCGTATAATAAGAAGGTGCGCCCCAGGAAGTTTGAAGTAGGGCAGTTGGTATTAAAGAAGATCCTCCCACATCAGGTCGAGGCAAAAGGCAAATTCGCCCCAAATTGGCAAGGGCCTTATATCGTGACCAGAGTATTGTCCAACGGTGCTTTGTGTTTGACAGATGTCGAAGGTAGATGTGTCGACATGGCTATCAATTCAGATGCGGTCAAGAGATATTATGCGTAATTTATTTAATTATGGCAATTTTTGGTTTACTTGTTTGTATTTGGCATTTATTGGATAATGAGATGACGGAGGCAATTCTTTCTTCTATCCAAACACTTTTTAACCCTTGTTTCCCCCTTTGAGCTTAAAGTTATTCTTTCATACCCCTCTTTTGGAATCACTAATGGAAAAGATAGGAAAAAAAAGAGAGAAAAAGAAAATAAAAGAGCATGAAAAAAAAAAGAAAAAAAAAGAAAAGAAAAAGAAAATGAAAAGAAGGAAAAAGAAAAAGAAAAAGATAAAATCATAAGAAATACAAAACCGTGGGAACTACGTTTGACCTGATTCCTCAAAGAGGATACGTAGGCGCTTCACGGCTCGGTCATAGTATGCATCATAGTGAATATAGGATGCATAGTGTACATAGTGTGCACAATAGGCACAGTGTGCGTAACGCACATAGCGCAACATAAGTGTAAAAAATAAAATCCCCAAGCAAGAAAACTGGGGCAGAGGTTATGTTTTAAGTTCCAACAAAGGTTTGATTCCAAAAGTTGTAGCACATCACCCTCCAAGTTGTTTTCATTTTTTAGCCTTCCTTCAATCCCACACCAAAACCAACATCGACATCCAAAAGACCTCCCGATCAATGTTCGAGAGATGCCAAATCTGGCAAATAAGGCCGAGAATAATACACCGATCCCCAGCAAAGAAAAGGATCGTAAGACTGGGAATGAGTTGATAGTCAAAAGAATCCCCGGAAGAGAGGGTCGTATCTACAACACCCCGATTCCTCGAAAGAAATAAAATGAGAGAGTCTCATCGGTGAAAACCTTCGCAGGCACCGAGAGGCGATGTAAGATGAGGGATATGAAATGAGAGAGTCTTATTGGTGAAAACCCTCACAGGCACCATAAGGCGCCGGGAGATGAGAGAAAAGAGAGAGTCTCATTAGTGAAAACCCCTCGAAGGGCACTATGAGGCGACAAGATAGAGCAGCAAAAGCTACCACATTCGCAACAAGATGAACATCCATTTATCATCCCCAGCAAGTCAGACCATCGGACAAATCGATTGATACAAATAGACTGGGTCGGGAATCTATGGTGCACGCCATGATCACGGGGACCAGTCATGTCCTCCAGATAAGTTCTTTTGATTAGCTCCTCCCACAAAATATTGGTTCACAAAGTTTTTCTCTTTTCCATATCTTTTATTTCTCTTCCTAAAATTTGTCTTGAAAAGAATTTTTCAAAGCTTACTACCAGAAACCGGAGGGGAATTCATCCAATGCAGGATAATACAAACAGTCTTAGAAGCCGATCCCAGGCAGTGCAGTGATCGTGCCCGACAATTTTGGAGGAAGTAAGCTCCTAAAGGGAGTGGTGTCGGGAGTTAAAAGCAGACTCCCACAGCACGTGCTTAAAGAGAAAGCAGAAAAGGGGGTTAATTGAAAGCCAATCCCAGCAGGCTAGAGACCCCCAGCAGGCAACTCTGCCCACTAATCAATTATGGGACATAGAGCAAGAAAAGAGAAGAAAGGAAAAATCATCCGCCAGAAAGGTACCCTCTACCACCACGATAAAAACTAATTAAATCCATTTGTCTGCTGCAGGAAAACAAAGGATTAATGATGGCAGCAAGATGCAACGCCAGGGAAGTCACCAAAAACCGGGGCAGAAAATTTTCTGCCAATTGTCGAAAATTTTCTCGGAAGAACGGGGGAATAATTTCAAATACATTTAAGTTCTAGGTCGCCCACCAGTATAATGCGGGAATACATTTAAGTTCTAGGTCGCCCACCAGTATAATGCGGGAATACATTTAAGTTCTAGGTCGCCCACCAGTATAATGCAGGAATACATTTAAGTTCTAGGTCGCCCACCAGTATAATGCGGGAATACATTTAAGTTCTAGGTCGCCCACCAATATAATGCGGGAATACATTTAAGTTCTAGGTCGCCCACCAGTATAATGCGGGAATACATTTAAGTTCTAGGTCGCCCACCAGTAATAATGCGGGAATACATTTAAGTTCTAGGTCGCCCACCAGTATAATGCGGGAATACATTTAAGTTCTAGGTCGCCCACCAGTATAATGCGGGAATACATTTAAGTTCTAGGTCACCCACCAGTATAATGCGGGAATACATTTAAGTTCTAGGTCGCCCACCAGTATAATGCGGGAATACATTTAAGTTCTAGGTCGCCCACCAGTATAATGCGGGAATACATTTAAGTTCTAGGTCGCCCACCAGTATAATGCGGGAATACATTTAAGTTTTAGGTCGCCCACCAGTATAATGCGGGAATACATTTAAGTTCTAGGTCGCCCACCAGTATAATGCGGGAATACATTTAAGTTCTAGGTCGCCCACCAGTATAATGCGGGAATACTTTTAAGTTCTAGGTCGCCCACCAGTATAATGCGGGAATACATTTAAGTTCTAGGTCGCCCACCAGTATAATGCGGGAATACATTTAAGTTCTAGGTCGCCCACCAGTATAATGCGGGAATACATTTAAGTTCTAGGTCGTCCACCAGTATAATGCGGGAATACATTTAAGTTCTAGGTCGCCCACCAGTATAATGCGGGAATACATTTAAGTTCTAGGTCGCCCACCAGTATAATGCGGGAATACTTTTAAGTTCTAGGTCGCCCACCAGTATAATGCGGGAATACATTTAAGTTCTAGGTCGCCCACCAGTAAAATGCGGGAATACTTTTTAGCTCTAGATTTTGGAATCAGTAGCCCCCCACCTGAAGACGGAAGGTTACAACAGAGATCCCCAAGCAGGAAACAATAAAATCCCCAGCACCAAGAAGCAGAAGGCTGCAAAGGCAAGCGCGCGATCCAAAAGGAAGAAGGAACGCGTCTCAAAAGAAGCAGTTTGAGAACGTTATGGCATGCCCAACATAACAATTCTGATGAAAAGCCATACCACTGAAGAAACCATTGAAAGATTTAAAGAAGAAAGCCATGTTCCCAGCAAACCAAGCAAAGTGATGAGAACTGACATTCAGAAAAGGTGAAGGACCGGCATCATCTCCAAAGTTCACAAAATAAGGGCATCAGAGGAAAGCGTTAGCCGACAAGAAAGCAAGGCAACAAGAACAAGTTGAAGATGGATGAGATCTCACACTCTAGCTTAGCTTCTTGTTTTTCCTTTCAAGAATAATGTAACAAGGAGATCAGCGAGCAGTAGCATCCTACAGCAGCATGCAACTTCGCACAACAGCAGCAAGCACTACAGTCACACAGTAGTCCCAGCTACCAAATTTCCCGAACTACATTGACCTGATTCCTGTTCAGCCCAGGATATGTAGGAAACCTCTGAAGCAAAGGTTCGGTCAAATCTTTTTCAAAAACGCTTCACACGGAGTACTCGGACGAGCAAAAATCGCCCGCTTTATCATTGCGCGAAAACCCTTCGTGTCCTCGTGCAAAGAGGGGCAGCTGTAAGCACGTGATTTTTGCTTTACCAGCAATCGCTCCAAAAGAAAATAAAAATAGTGACAAATGACTGCGCTATACAATGTTTTGAGTTTTCCGTGATATGTGTTGTTAATCATTTGTGGGTCTGTCCATTTTGCATCTAATCTTACCGATCAAAATACAAAGCATGTATGTCAGGGTAATTAAAATCATAATTCGGTCGTTAAAAGAAAATCCACAAAAATATGAAATGCATCTAGGTGGTGATTTAAACCTACTTGAATATTTCAATATGTGAGTGATAACTATGTTAAAGGTTTAAATTAATGATTGTTTTAATGTCAGTTTTTATTATTTCTATTTATTTAATTTTAAAATTAGAAAAAGGAATAAAAAGAAAAGAGTGCAAGATTAACCGGACTTGGGCCTGTTTGTTTTGAATATTCTAAGCCCAAAAGCAGCCCAAATCAGCAGCCCAAGTGACCCATTCCCCAGGCTATCAAAACGACGTAGTTCAACACCAAAACTATGTCGTTTCAGGGATGATTAATCTGAGCCGTTCATTTCCAGTGATCCGATGGCCCTTATTAGCCCTCATGACCCGACCCACTCCCATTTTAACCGACCCCCTACTTAACCAAAATGGCACCGTATTGATAAGCCTCCCCAATCCTGACCATCAATTGTGATCAATCCAACGGCCAGGATTGAGTCACCCTCCCCGTATATAAACCTGACCCCTTACCCCCACGCCCCAAGCCACACCCCCCCTTCAGCCACTGTTCACCATCTTCCCCAGGACCCCTTTCCTCTCAAACCCCTAGCAGTCTAGGTTTTTCCCCCATGAGCCCAGTAACTACAGTTCCGATGACCACCAAAATAACATCCCCGATGCACCCAGCCACCCTGAACACAAATCCGTTAACCGCTCACCTCGAATCAACCCGTAGCTTCTCGAATCTTCAAACGAAGATTCGAGCAAAAACTAGATCTACACCGATTGACCCCAAACTCACACCACAGCCCCTCCTGACCTCCCTCACCCCCTGAGTGGCTTTGGTTCCGTTCGAATCTGACTGGAATTGAACGGTTCCCAAATCGAACCTCAAGAGCCCTAGGATTCAGATCTATGGGTTTTGTTCGAATCAGTGGCAGGATCAGGGTCTAGCAGACTTTTACCAAAGTGTTCTCAGTTGAGAACACTTCGGTTAAATTCCATTAGACCCCAAATAACCTGGTCCAAGTTTCGAGCTTGTGTCGATCTTAGTTTCATTCCCCTGAGGTATTTTTCCTTTTTCTTTTGTCCTCCTAAAATCTATCTGTCGTTCATGTTCTGGTTTGTTTTGTTTTGTGACTCATCTGTCCATGTTTGTGTCCGTTTTAAGTTAATGATGAGTTTATTTGTTGGTTTTATTGGTTGTTTGCTGTATATTATAGTTTGTGTAGTCATCTAAATAAGTGTCATCAACTGAATTCACTTGAAAGATTGAAAAATCAGGAGTCTACATTTCAGTACGATTACTGTGCATGTTTCTTTTATTTTATGATGTTGTTTGTAAGCCTGATATAGTAGCACGTCGATTATAGTTTACACCCTTGACTGCATATTGGATCAATTGGTTGTGAGTTGGTCAGGATTGGCTCACAATGTGGCCAACTCATACCATTTGATTGGCACCCCTGTTTGCTTAAAGTTTGAATCATTGCCTGAACTCAGGCAGAGAATTGGCAATTAGCTTTAGGGATCTAACAAATCAGCCTGAAAGCAGTTTGAGTTTAATTAGCTAGTATTCAGGTATTGGCTGAAATCAGAAAGGTTTATATACTAACTATTAAGAGTTAGGGTAATACAGTAATATGCAAGGTATAAGGGTAATCTTGGCATAAGACAGGGTCTGATTAGGGGATAATTTCAGAATATGTCAAGTGGTAATTAAAATATGATTAACCTAGTGACAATGGGGAACAAAACATGAGGGCATGGGTTTAAAAGGAATACTAAAATAAGCCCATAATCCTGGATTAAAGAATAAACCAGGCGTGGGGAGCAAATGGCTGGCACCAAAAGATGTTTAGGCATGGGCTTAAAGGGTATGGGCAGTCTGCCAATTGGCAGGGCAGGCAGCTCAGCTGCACTAGGTCGATTAGCCTATAAAGAAGCTGTTTCAGAACATAAGGGGGAGGAGAATTTTTTGAGTCTTGAGGCTGGAATTCTTAGTCTTGAGAAAGGTTTTGGGAGTTTAAAGAAAAAGACTGAAAACATAAGAGAGTTTCAAAAAACATTGTAACCAAACACTGTCTGAGAGCTATATAAGAGTTCATATTGGTCAAGCTGTCTTGGCCAAGTTCTGTTTCTTTGGCACTGACTGAGCTGCTTGTGATTGTCAAACTGTTGGTCTGCTGCATTGAACACTTTGTCCCTCTTGTTGTTTCCTTACTCTTTCCTGGGATTGTTTGTTTGGTGCTCGACTATCTGCTGGTTTCTTTTGTTCTGGGAATTATTGTTGGTTGTTTGTGGACTGTGGAAAACAATTTTGGTTGTTGGTTTGTTGCTGTGTTGTTGTTGTGCATCTGCTGCTGCTGTGTTTGTGGCATACTGTCCGACTGACCATTCCTTTCTTCTTTTGTTCTCTATACCAGGTACACACCTAATACACTGTCAGATGTAATTGGAAAATTGAGGATGAATACAAATGAGAAAACCTGAAGAACGTCTTTTATACATAGATTGTTGCATTAAATATCATGTAATGTAGAATAATTTTATTCTTGTTTGGATGCTGGAAGTAGCTTGCACGCCTAGTAGATATCAATGCATGGTAATTGAATATCAGTTTGTATACGTATGCTGCTAGTTAAAAGTATTCTCAATGTGTTGGGTTGTATCTTAGACTTAGTATAATCGTGTAGCATATTCTTTAATACATGCTAAGCATGAAGCCATCCATTGTTAGCTAAGTTCATTTCTTTTGATAAACTGCCTCATTATAATTGATAAGCCACACCTTTAAAACAAAAAACACAAATTCAGGGCCTCAACCTCATAAAGGTCGAGCCCAGATCAAAACAGACCAGGCGGGCCCGCATCGAACGAGCAGTGGCCCAGGTCTGGCCTATTACGCATGGGCTGGATTTGGGCCCGGGATTATTTGTTCGGCTGATTGTACATGCAGCCTCATTTCTGATTTTCAAGCTTTTCTGAATGTTGTTATAGATAACTTGCAAGCACATAATTAACTAGGACTATATACTGTTTTCAACTAGTAGAGACAAACGCAACAAGAAACGTAGTTGCTATAGGATATCCTTGTAAAATAAGGACGAGATGAGCCTCGACAAAAATAAAGAAAAACGTACAAATTGCGGGGCCCTCGTTAAATGTATATATTGAAGCATTCAGTCCCCAAGGTGGGTCGTTTAGCAAATCTCACGACCTTCCCAAAATAATAACACGATAGTCTCTTTAGGCGCGCGTTTAATAAGCTACTTTCGTAAACTCGGGTGTGCATTTCATGTGACCCAAATCCAAATCTCAAAACATCAAATAAAATGCGTTCCGGATTCTGGGTACATCTCATGTGACGCAGTCCAAAGACGTGTTTTAAGCAATGTTCACACTCTTGTAAAAATAATAAAGCGGTTAAAAGTCAAAATTTGCACATAAGTTCATACTTGTATAAAATCAGATAATCAAGCCGAATATAACAGTTGAGCGACCGTGCTAGAACCACGGAACTCGGGAATGCCTAACACCTTCTCCCGGGTTAACAGAATTCCTTATCTAGATTTCTGGTACGCAGACTGTAATATAGAGTCATTCATTTCCTCGGTTCGGGATTAAAATTGGTGACTTGGGACACCCTAAATCTCCCAAGTGGCGACTCTGAAATAAATAAACGAATCCCGTTTCGATTGTCCTTTAATTGGAAAAACCTCTCTGCGCCCCCGCGGGTGCGTAAAAAGGAGGTGTGACAGAAATAATACAACAAGATGAGGATATTGAACCAAGATCTGTCGATGAATGTTGACAGAGAAATGATTGGCAAAAATGAAAAGACGCTATCCAAGCAGAATTAACGTCACTTGAAAAACATGAAGTACTCGGACGTATAGTCCGAACACCTGAAGGAATAAAGCAAGTGGGATACAAATGGGTTTTGGTGCGAAAACGAAATGATAAAAATGAAGTCGTTAGATATAAAGCACGACTTGTGGCACAAGGATTTTTGCAAAGACCTGGCATTGATTATATGAAGACATATTCTCCTGTGGTGGATACAATCACTTTCAGGTATCTTATAAATTTGGCAGTCCATGAAAAACTTGATATACATCTAATGGATGTTGTCACAACCTATTTGTATGGCACATTAGACAACGAAATTTATATGAAAATTCTTGAAGGGCTCAAAGTTCCTGAATCTAATAAAAGTTTTCGGAAAAATTGTTCAATAAAGCTTCAAAAATCCTTGTATAGACTGAAACAATCAGGGCGAATGTGGTATAATCGCCTGAGTGAATATTTGCTGAAAGAAGGGTAAAAGAATGATCCAATTTGTCTTTGTGTATTTATAAGAAGGTCTGAATCTGAATTTGTTATAATCGTTGTGTATGTTGATGATCTAAATATTATTGGAACTCCTGGGGAACTTCCAAAAGCAGTAGACTGTTTGAAGAAAGAGTTTGAAATGAAAGATCTTGGAAAGACAAAATTTTGTCTTGGTCTACAAATTGATCATATGAAAGATGGAATTTTTGTCCATCAATCAACTTATACCAAAAAGATCCTAAAGCATTTTTATATGGATAACGCACATCCATTGAGTACCCCGATGGTTTTGAGATCACTTAATATAAATAAAGATCTATTCTGACCTCATGAAAATAATGGAGAACTTCTTGGTGATGAAACTCCATATCTTAGTGTAATTGGGGCACTAATGTATCTTGTAAATAATACTCGACCAGATATAACTTTTGTAGTAAGTTTATGTCACGACCCGAATTTTCCACCCTCGGGAGTCGTAATAACGCCTACTAATGTGAGCTAGGCAAGCCGACTGTTTGAGCAAATTACATTTTTACCAAATTATATTCCTTAACAATTATAAAGCAATAATGTGTAGAAAACGAAAATTTCAATAAGCGGAAGAAATGCAGTACAACTGTTTGAGCCTCGACCACCCAGAACTGTGTCACAGTTTCACAGACGATCTAAGAATACTACATACAAAGTCTGAAAGATAAAAGATACACTATTTCTGAACTGAACAAATGAAACATGAGTAAAGGGATAGAGGGAGACGCCAGGGCCTGCGGACGCCTGCAAGACTACCTTGGATCTCCGCATGGACTGAAGGCAGCCACCCAATTTACGGTCCAAAAGCTGCTGCTTCGGGATCTGCACACAGTGCACATTGTAGTATCAGCACAACTGACCCCATGTGCTGGTAAGTGCCTAGCTTAACCTCGGCGAAGTAGTGACGAGGCTAGGATCAGACTACCAAATAAACCTGTGCAATTTAACTATATACATCGGAAAAAGAAGAACAGTAATATACAGTCAAGTATGGGAGGGGTAACATGCTGCGGGGGAACTAACAACTTAGAATAGAAAGACAACAAGTAATTGAAAGAAACAACATATCTCAGACATCAATAAAGAATTAGGAATCAATAAGTGCACGGCATCACCCTTCGTGCTTTTACTCTCTTCCTCACCAAATCAATCAAATAATGAAAATGTGCACGACATCACCCTTCGTGCTTTTACTCTCGTCCTCACCATATAATCAATATAATCGGCACAGAATGATACATCGTGCAGCACGGAATCACCCTTCGTGTTTTACACTCTTTCCTCACAAATCATACACGGCATCACCCTTCGTGTTTTAACACTCTCTCACTAAAATAATACACAACATCACCCTTCGTGCTTTAACATTCTTCTTCACCCAAACAACAATCACAAATAATAGGCAAGGGAATAAATAAAATTACAATAAGAATCCCGGCAAGGGAACAATAGTTCAACAATCAAGTCCCGGCAAGGGAACAACATCAAAAGAAACATCAACATTCCGGCAAGGGAGATAACATCAAAAGCAACAATATCCAGGCAAGGGAGATGATATAATGATTCTCTTCTCTTTCTCACTTTTACTTCACAACTTGAGCCAATGCTCTAAAAGATTAAATTACAACTTATACTTTCTCATTTCATTGTACAACTTGAGCCAACGCTCCTCAATGTTCAAATGTCTCAATTACTTCCACAAACTTTGCCCAACAATAGAAATCATCATCAAAGCATGAACAATACAACGAAGTCATAATAATCACAATATAAGACTCACGGGCATGCTTGACACCAACATATAGATACTCGTCAGCATGCATATACATCATACTCGACAAATACCACATAGCAAATAGAACTCGACTCTTAATCCCTCAAGCTAAGGTTAGACCAAACACTTACCTCGCTTTGCAACCAATTCAAAATTCCAACAAGCCTTTGTCTCGCGAATTCGTGCCCGAAATTCTCAAATCTAGTCATAAACAATTCAAAATACTCAACACGAATGGTAGGAACTAATTCTATATGAATTTACAAATTTCCGGATTAAAATCCGAAATTTAGCTCAAAAATTATCTGTGGGGCCCACGTCTCGGAAGCCGATGAAACTCATAAAATACGACGAGTTCAACTATACAAAAATTATCGAATTCCGATGTCAAATGGACCTTCAAATCCTAAATTTTCATTTTTGGAAAGTTTTACAAAAACCACAATTTCTTTCATCCAAATCCGAAATAAACGATGAATATTGATATAAATTCATGAAATATAATCACATCCGGATATAGAACACTTGGTATTATAGGGATTTTACATGCTTTGCCGTGCTCCCGCCGCGCTCACAGGCGGAAAACTTTTAAATCGGCATGGTCGCGGCGTGCCCGCGCGCCTGGGCGCGCTTATGATACAGGTCCGGTAAAATAGTCATAACTTTTTGTATACACCTCCAAATGACGAACAGTTTGATGCTGTAGAAACTAGACTCAAAGAGTTTTAATTTGATAGGTTGATCATCACACAAATCGTTATATCTATATAGATATGCTCATCCAAAGTGAGGTCTTGCGCGTACTCATTTGCAACTTTAGTCTATTATGTAATTTTCCAACTTGGCTTAGACTTAGAACCTTCCTTAGACCTCATATCACTTATAGTATGTTTCGTACACTTGGTATCATATCCAATTGGTATCTATCATGTTAATAGGTCGTCGGATGAGAAGTAGAGTCCGCCCCCAAACGCATAACATACTTACCTCTTCTTTCGCATATTTCAATTTTCTCGAATTTTTACTAACTCCCAAAATTTCCAAAAATTTCGCCGGAGTTTCCTTTATAACTGGGCCTATCCACCTTTCAGAGAATCCGAGAAACCAATCCTAACAACATATACATAATCCAATCTACGTAACCCATCATGAAAATAACACCAACATTAGCCTCATAAGTAATATATTACTAGAAAAGGAACGACATTCACATTAACTATTCAGGTGATACTAAACTCATATCAGGTAAGTTCTCGACATTTTCATTAAACACAGAAATAAATATTTAAATTAAAGATGACATTTTTGGGTCGTTACAGTTTATTAGCAAGATTTAGTTCCTTTCCAACAACAAGACACTGGAATGGTGTTAAGCATATTTTTAGATACCTTAGAGGTACTATTGATATGAGCTTATTTTATTCTTATGAATCTGATTCACAGTTGATTGGTTATGCAGATGTAGGTTATTTGTCTGACCCATATAAAGCCCGATCTCAAACAGGCTATCTATTTACTTGTGGGGGTACAACTATTTCATGGTGTTCAACAAAATAAACTTTAGCTTCTACATCTTCCAATTATGCAGAGATAATAGCTATTCATGAAGCTAGTCGAGAATATGTATGGTTGAGATCAGTGACTCAACATATTCAACAATTGTGTGGTCTTTCTTTAAAAATGAAGATTCCAACGATATTGTATGAAGACACTGCTGCTTGCATAGCTCAACTTAAAGGAGGATATATCAAAGGAGACAGGACAAAGCACATTTCACCAAAGTTCTTTTTCACACACGATCTTCAGTAAAATGGTGAGATAGATGTTCAACAAATCCGTTCAAGTGACAATCAGAATTATTCACTAAGGTATTGCCAACATCAACATTTGAGAAGCTGAGACATAAGATTGGAATGCGTTGTCTCCGAGATATCAAATAAAGCTTTCATCAGGGGGAGTATAATACGCGTTGTACTCTTTTTCCCTTAACCAAGGTTTTGTCCCAAGTGAGTTTTCCTGGTAAGATTTTTAATGAGGCAGCACACAATGCGTATTACAAGATGTGTGTACTCTTTTTCCTTCACTGGGCTTTTTTCCTCTGGGTTTTTTTCTAGTAAGGTTTTAACGAGGCACATTACCTTTCAAATGAACATCCAAGGGGGAGTTTTATAAATAAAGTGAATGTATATGGATGTTCATTTAATCCATCCATATATTCTATACAATGTACTACTTGGATCGATGCACCTATTAATTCCTAGGATGTATCTAGTGAGTTTTGGTTGTATCTTGTATAGTATAAATAGGACATTCTTTGTCTATGGAAGAATACACAAGAAACACACTTGAATAAGATAACTTCTACATTTTCCTCCTATACATCTTGTCTCTATTACTATATTGTTCTATTTTGCTCTCATTTCTTAATACTGACAATATTGTTGCGGTAAAACAAATGAAATATTTCTTGAATTTAGGAAATCTTAAGTACTGTTTTGTTTTGGACAGGGATGCGGGGCGGGTTTGGCAAAAGCGACAAAAATTTCAACCCGTCCCCGCCTGGACCTGCCCCGCCCCACTTAAGTTTTTTTTCTTTTTTCTTTAATTTTTTTTCTAAAACAAACTAGTTTGACATTTTATTATTTTATAAAATGGAGAGTTTAATAGAATCACATAAACATAAAACTGAGAGAGTATTACGCCGATCTTCCAAAATAAATGGGTTACTATCATTTCCTATTATTAATACGATATCTTGATTTAAGTAATATCATTTTGTTGAGACTTATGCAAATTTATTAATTATAATCAAAATAGCATTCGTGCTAGTAAAAAAAGAATGTGAAACTGTAGTTGAAATGATTGCTTTATTTTAGAAAAGATAAAATTCAAAGCTGCCCCCGCATTAAACCCGCACCGTATAAGAGTAACCCCCACCCGGCCGCCCCGCATCAAACAAGACCCGTCCGCTCCATTGCCATCCCTAGTTTTGGAAAAAGATGATCAATACATATATATCTAAAACTGATGTAATAAATGATGAAAGATGTGTAGGGACCAAAAACAATCTACAAAAAGGCTCCTTAGAAGGGATTTGCTGACCCAAGAAATTTACTTCAATTCATTTTGACTGTTTTGTGTTAGCTATATTCCAAACTTGTCGGCCATAGGCTGCTTTCACTTTTCTAATGTCAATTCTATGTCATTTATTTTGCCTATAAAAACCTCACTTCAAATTCCCAGACTTTCATGTTTACTCGCAGGTTTTTGCACTTTTACTGAAATAGACACATACATAGTCATTGCATGGTTCCCACGTAAGAGAAAATATATATTCCCCTAACTCTTACCCTCAAAACCCACATAATAAAGACTCTGCATTTTCACTATAAATTGCTGGTTTTAGTGCTCATTTTCTCTTCATTACATTCTGCCTTCCTTCTTTTATTTTCCTTCTTGGAGCCATGGACCCAAAACAGCAGTCTGCTGTCAGAGATGAATCCTCAGTTTCCATGAATGAATCCGAGGTACATTTTCACATCATTTTTGGTTAATTATTTGATTGTTTAGCTATATATATATGGTCTTGTTTGTATTTTTGGACTTTGTTGTATAGGATTCCTTTGGCTTTTCTTGTCCTATTCTGGTTCTTTAGCAAACAGCATTTGAGATCCAACTCTATGTGTATCATCTGTCCGAAAAAGTACACACGTATAGAACGAGTTAGATATACATTTCAGAATTCATTCTTTCGGCTCAAAATTCCCACCGTCTAAATTATGAATCATCATTTAACAAACATAAGATTTCTGTATATACACCGTTGTAGTTGATTTGATATGAAAAAAAGAACAGAACAAAGAAAACAGCCGAAAGGTTTGGCTATGATAGAGCCAGCTGGGAGCTGAATTAATGCTTTGTGTGATAATTATAATATCTGATTGTTTAACATGAAAAATGGTAATCATCGTCCATCATTGTATTGTCACTTGTTTATCTGACCAAAAAGGATACAGCCATTAATTAATTTATATATGTATCTAAGCTGCCTAATTAATCAAATAAACGAAGAAAAGAAAATTAAAAGCATGCTTAACTTCACTAAAAAGTGACTTTAACTTTTCCTTAAACAAAAACTCGCCATTTGTATTAATGCATGCTTTCTTCTCGTGCATCATGCAAATGAAAACCTTCAAAAAGGTAATAATGGATTCCACCTACTTTTAGTTTTTACTCAATCTCTCAAGTGATCACATTGATTATAAGTTCATTGTTTCTCTTTCACTTTTTAAATAAAAGAAAGTCTGAACTACAAATATTTTTTAAAAGTACTGATTTTTACAGCTACTTAATAGATACAAATAGAGTTGTACAGTAGTTTTTTGCTGGAGAACACACCGAATGGCAATTTCACCTAATCTTTTCATCATGCATACGCTTTGTGTGGTATTATGTTCGCTTTGTTAGCTTCTAATTAACAACTACTAATTATTTTGTTTTATTTGCTATTTTCTCGGTAGTCCTTATCTTCAATCTCAAATCCATAAAATTCTGGTCCTCCCAATTATTTAGGACGTAAATCACCTTAAATACTTTTTGTTATTTATAGGTAATGGCATTTTATCATTCTTTCCATTTTTTGTTTCGATCAACAAAATATAAATTATACTATACTCGCTCCGGTCCATAATAAGTGACTAATTTATCTTTTTATTTTGGTCTAAGATAAGTGTACATTTATATAACCAAGAAAAAATTCAATTTATTTTTTCAAAATTACCCTTATGTACATATCCCTAAAAAGTCTTTTACTCCTCACATTAACTACGTTGCAACATTTAATTAAGGGTAATTTAGTCACACTAACTAGAATTTAGTATTATTTCCTTAATGGGTGTGTCCAAGACATATTGGTCACTTATTGTGGACCGGAGGGAGTATTTTTTTTTTTTTTTAACATAGGAGGTTGTGGGTAGGGAAAGAGTATGATTTGGTGGAAAATGGACCTTGCACCTCTATGTCCAAGGTTCTAGGTACACTTCCAAGAAATGTGAGCTTAGATAGCCAGCTGAATTTAATACCAGATTAGCATTTTTCTCAGTCAAATTGATTATCCATTTTGAACACAAACTATTTGTTGAAACAGAAAAAGACATATAATCTAGAGTAAAGATTTGCATTTTGATTCCGCTCATAACTAAATTTTCTTTTGGAAAAAGAAACTAAATGCTAATAGCCACCTTTGCATTATGTACTTTGTCAACTTTTATTTGGATTTCATGATCACCTCAGATTTATTGTGTCTACATCCAAATCTGACATAATCCTAAAAAAGTTACTCCTCTTTTTGACTCAACTTTTCAAAAACTTTTTACTAGAATTTGAACCAATGAGAAAGCTGAATTATCCCCTCTATATGGTCCCACACGATATTCTAATTTATTCTTATCAAAACAATTATTATAGGTAAGTCAAAGTTAATCGAAGTACCAAAAGAAAATCTTATACAACATTTTGTTTGTCTTCGTTTTTTTTTTTTTAAGTGGGGTGGGAGAGAAAAAAAGGAAGCATGCTATATATTACTATATAATATGAAACCTCATGATATTTCATGAAAGGATATAATATTTGAAATGTGATATCTTTTTATGTATGGCCAACAGGAAGGGAAAAAGAGACTTTTGGATTGTTGTACAAAAGATGGATCAACAGACAGGCATGGGAAACCAGCAATCAAGGCAAAAACTGGTGGATGGAAAACTGGAGCTCTTTTATTAGGTCTACTAATTATACTCTTACTACCATAGTTCCCCCCTGCCACAACATTTTCCATTTAACCACTTATGATTATGATAATTTCAATACTCAGGACACAAAGAATAAAAGTCATATTTTTGTATATATAAAAAGAAGAGATAAAGTAATTAACGACTAATTAGATCAAGCCATTTGAAGAGAGTGGTTTAACCATAAAAATAGGGAAAGAAACTTTAAGACAGTTGAGATTAAAATAAAAATCTGTTCCATTCAAGAAAAGATCGAACAGCATGCATGGCCATTGTTCTAGAAAGGCTTAAGTTATATACACAGAAAATACAAAGAATTTTTACAATATCAGTAGTGTAATTTAACATGTTATACCAGGTTATTTACTTTATTTATCAAGTTATCATATCATATTTGTCGTAAACAATCACATGTTATTCCATTCATTAAACTTAATCTGATGTATAAAAATATTACATATTATCAGTGCATAAAACTTAAACTCTTTAGAGAAGGGCAGAGAAAGCGATTCACCCTTGCGTTGAAAACATACATCTACAAGAAGAAAGAAAATGAGGAGTTGGTTTGACGATGCCAAAATATACAAAGAGAACTAAGAAGTAGAAAAAACAGGAAGAACTCATATTTTCCAAGTTTATAACATACATTTACAAAGTGCTTAATATATAATTAAGCTGAAAATATCTGAATTAAACTTCTTTATGATAATATGGTAGCGTTGTGTTCTTTGCTTGATGCAGTCAGTGAAGGATTGGCTGCAGTTGCATTTACTGGAGTGGAAGTGAACATGGTTCTTTTCTCAAAGACTGTCTTAAGGCAGTCAAATGCTGAAGCAGCAAACATGTTCAGCAAATGGATGGGAACTCTTTATATTTTCTCTTTGCTTGGAGCTTTTCTAAGTGATTCCTACTTTGGAAGATACCTCACTTGCATTGTTTTTCTAGCTGTTATGAATGTTGTAAGTTATATTTTTTTCGGCACACCCCCTTAGGCCCCACAATCTATTTTCAAGATAATTGACGTTTCTAAATCGTGAGGATTCATATAGCCGATCCCAATTTGCTCTTTGCAGGGTTTGGTGGTATTGTCTCTGTTAACTCAAGCATTTATGCTTGAACCTGAAGGTTGTGGCAAGTTGGGAGAGCTTTGTAAACCACAATCACAAGTCGAGGTTGCCATGTTCTATTTATCGATATACTTACTAGCTCTTGGGAGTGGCTCTATAGAACCAGCACTTGCCACACTTGGAGCTGATCAATTTGATGAAGAGGATCCAGAAGAAAGTCGTTCCAAGACGAAATTCTTTAGCTACTTCTATGTTGCTCTAAATCTTGGATCATTGGTTGCAGAGACACTTCTGGTTTATATGGAAGACATGGGAAGATGGGTACTTGCCTTTTGGATATCTACAGCTTGTGGCTTTGTTGCTTTGCTCTCAATCATTAGTGGCGCCCCTAGGTACCGCCATATTAGACCTTGTTGCAACCCCATCTCCAGGTTCTCTCAGGTAATCATCGCTTCTATTAGGAAAATAAAGCTTACTGTTCCTTCACATGGAGAGGGGTTGTATGAAGCACGAAGCAGAAATGAAAAAGACAGCACCAGAAGAATCTCTCATACAGATGACTTCAAGTAAGCTTAGCTTGCCCTGTTTTAGGATCTTATAATGCTGATTAATTTCATCAACTCGAACATATGACACGTTCCTTTAACTTGTACGAATAGGTTTCTTGATCGAGCTGCAGTTGTAACCCCATCAGACATGCTTATATTACCTGATAAAAGTGAAACTCATAACCAATGGAGGCTATGTACTGTGACACAAGTTGAAGAAGTGAAATGTGTGCTAAGACTACTTCCAATATGGTTTTGCACAATATTGGCATCCATTGTCTTTGTGCAAGTGCTTTCTCTCTTCGTCGAGCAAGGATCTGCAATGAACACAAGCACAATGATCTCGGGGTTTCACATTCCACCAGCAAGCATGACATCATTTGACATCATAAGCACATCCACCTTCATCATTTGCTATGAGAAGATCATAATTCCTCTGTATGTGAAACTAACCAAAAGTAAGCCAAAGCTCCCGAGTGAGCTTCAAAGGATAGGGATTGGACTTGTCATTTCAACAGTAGCTATGGTGATTGCAGGTTTGGTTGAGCAACACAGACTAAGGTTTGCTAATGAAGGAGGGGAAGAGACAAGTTCCTTGAGTATTTTCTGGCAAACTCCACAATATGTGCTTGTCGGAGTAGGGGAAGCATTCATCTATGTTGCTCAGTGGGAATTTTTTGCATCACAAATTCCCGATAATCTGAAGAGCATGGGGCTTGGGTTGTCCATGTCTTCCTCAGCACTAGGTAGCTACTTGTGCAGCATTATATTAAGTGTGGTGATGAAGATCACAACAAGGCATGGAAAGCCAGGTTGGATACCTGCGAATTTAAACAACGGGCACTTGGATAGGTTTTTCTTCCTTTCAGCTGCTTTGACTGCACTAGATCTTGTACTATTTGTTGTGTGCGCTAAAAGGTATAAGTCTATAGCACTAGAAAAAAGAGAGATAGGACAAGAGATGGAAGCTACAGCTTGAACTAATCAAAATTGTAACAACTCCACAACAATTGTTCTATTGTTTAGGAAGAAACACAAAATGAAGTAGAGCATTGTGGAGCCTTACTCAAGAGGAAAGAAGAAAATTAAATAGAAACCAAAAGAAAGCATGCTTAATTAGATACTGAATGTGTTGTGTTTTGTGACAATCTTGGTATTGACAAAAACCTCCTTGCAATCTTGGTTTTGTTGTAATGCTTCATATATAGGATCATGTTAATGATAGAACAGTCATGTTTTCATGTTTCGGTAGAGTCCACTCTCAACTCACGGTAACAAGGCTTAAAATCTTTTGAACATTAGAACAGGCACTCATTCTACTGACTTCCAGTTGCAGGTCTTTAGCAATAGTTTTGTATCATTGTCATACCTATGTCACGTTAATGACTTTCAAAAAGCTATTTTAGGGACTGCAGTTTTCCTTCATAAATGTTTGCTTGTGGTTACAGAGTAAACTGAAGAGCATGCAGATTTGGACAATATTCAGACTAAGCTATAACACATATTACTGTGTCAACCAGTTAAACAAATCTCCACAAAAGAAAATGTTTTAAAGAAGGAAAACTGGGACTCCCTAGGAGCAATGCAGCCTCTATCTGCCTCGTGCACACTTTACATCTTAAATTATTTGGACCTGTAGCCCCCAAACATTGTGTTTGAAGTTTCTTTACATCTAAAAATAATTTTCTCCTAAAATTATTAAACTGGGTGGCTTAAAATATTAGGATGTATATAAAATTTTATAAAAAGGGCAACCCGCTGCAGTAAACTCCCGCTATGCGTGGGGTCCAGGGAAGGGCCGGACCACAAGGGTCTGTTGTACACGGCCTTACCTTGCATTTCTGCAAGAGGCTATTTCCACGACTCGAATCTGTGACCTCCTGGTCATATGGAAGCAACTTTACCAGTTACGCCAAGGCTCCCCTTCATATATACAATTTATGCCCCGATAAAATCAATTCTTGTACAGTATATTGCTTTTGAATTATATAATGTTTAATGCATTTTCTCTATTTTTTTTAAAAAAAAATTAATCTGTTTTTATTTCAATTTTTATTTTTAGAATTATCAGTCTAAAAAGTCATGGTTCCGGGCTATGCCTCGCCCCATTGGTAAACGCTTTGTTCTACACCACAAAAGATTAAATAACATCCGTACACAACAAGATTTGCATTACTTACCAGATATAAGTAGGAGCAGCGAAGAAAGCTTATTTTGGGAGGTGAGCTTACAGATATCCCAATCAATAACATGAAATAATTCTCATTGTCTAATTTGATCTTGCAATGGAAAACTGAGCATCTACTAGGCCTACCTGATACTTCCATTTTAAGTTCTAATACGGTTTCAGTGCTACAATAAGGTGAATAAACACTTTCTTTGGTGCTTATCCTCTATTAAACTTCCCAATAAAAGTGAGTATAAATCTAACGCAAGCGGTCTATATAGGATGCACAGTATTGCGTCCTTCATAAATTTAGAATAACCTGTGCAGATCACTTGGATATCTTGGCAGTAAGTTCTCTTACCAGCTTCGCAGCAACCATTGCAGTCATGCCATCAACAGTATCACGCTGTGGGTTGAACTCAACAACATCAGCACCAACAACATCCGCTTGAAGGTTATGCAGTATGTTTAGAACATCACGGAAAGAGAGACCGCCTGGTTCTATATGAGATACTCCGGGAGCAAATGCTGGATCCATACAGTCGATATCCACAGAAATATACACGCCCTTCGCACCTTCACCAAGTTTCTGAAAAGTACAAAAGTATTTACCAATTGAGATTATCAATGTAGCAAATAAATGATGAAATGCCAGTGTATAGACATTCGAGGTCTGGCAGTGTTTACATTTGATAACATAACGCAAAATATGAAACCAAAGGGGATAACTTATAGTAGGATATACAGAGAATCAGAGAGAAATATGAGAGTAGTATGCATCTGGAATAGACTCAGCACATTTGAAACTCCTGAACTGATGAACACGTTTGCAAGTATATAATTTGGGGAGAAGAAAGAAGAGTGGAAGGGAAAGGAAAGAGATGGTAAAGAAAGACAGACCAGATTCTCCAAAAATTGGCGGTCTCTGGAAAAAGTTCGCATTTCGTATTGCTCCACGCCAAACCTTTTTCCTTGTTCACGACCTTCTTTTGTAATTGATCTAATTCCCACCTACAAACAAGATCAAGGGTTTTGTTAAACAATTTCTAAGGTTTATGCTAGCGAGAGTAAGCTACTTGTAAACCCAAAGAGTACATCATTGAACAGCTTATCCTATCGCAGGAGAGATCGTTTTACATAGGAATGCAAGAAATGTAGTACAAAGTTATACATGCTTAGTTGGTCTATAGGGAAAATTTAGATTACTTGCAAAAGCCGTCGAGCGTAACCACCCTCCATAATTCGTGCAAAGCTTGATGCATGTGAATATTTGTTTCCTTCAAAGGAATGGTAAATATCAGGATGAGCATCAAGGTGAAGGATATCAATAGGTCCTCCAAGCTTTTCAGACACAGCTCTTACAACAGGATAGGATATGGAGTGATCACCCCCTAACACCAAGGGGCGCAATGGATCCTGAAAAGTCAATATGAGAATTGAATTAACAAATTATTAAGTACGGGAAAAAGAAAAGAAACCGAAGCATATAAACCATTGCCTAATAAGAACTACTTTGAGTAGAGTTCATAATTGTAGAGAATTGTTTATCCCGACATCAAAGTATATTAACATTCCATTCAGAAGTAAGGAAATCATACAACAAAAGTGAGTTTTGATGTTTCATTGGATAACAGCTGGGAAAAGCTGATTTCTTTCATTCAACGGAAGATCTTTTTCTGTTTAGTTGTTCACTTTGAGGTGAAAAAATTGGCTAGGACTATTGTGGCAGTACAGAAAGGCAACAATATTTTGATGCCCATATAGTCATCAGTAAACTGTCTCAAGCAGGTCCTTCCAGCTCCAAAAATCATGTTATGGATAAAAGATCCATGAGAACAGCATATGAGGTCATGAAGAGAACTCTCCTTTACCCTTTTTAACTTCTCTTAGATATGGATGAAGGTGAGAGCTAATTTTTCACATTGGTAACTTCAAATAATATACATAGAAAAGATAAAGTTAAAGCTAAAATTCTAGAATAGAGCAGGTAGGAGTCAAATGTAAGAAAAAGAAATACTCTAAATTATATCTTTTTTGTTTCCTGGTTTTGGGTGGGAGGGGGTTTCGGAAGTTTGATATGACGTTATAAAATGGATTTAGTAAATTCTCTAACTTGAATGGGTGCGCCGGGGTGGGTGGGTGGGGTGGGCGGCGGCCCTCCCACCGTTCTAGCAAGGCCTATGATTTTAGTATCCATCCCTTGCAGAAAAAGGACACCAAATACTTTCTCAGAAGTTATTTACATAAAAGATGGTTTACCTCCTCCATCACTAGCTTGACAGATTCACTTATGATACTCATCAACCTATCATCATCAACGCCACTATCTCGCAACTCTTGAACTGGCACATCACCAACATCGGTTAAGATGCGTGAATCATTTAATTCTTTTCCTGCATAATAGAAATAACTTGTTTAGATTTCAGATTTCGAATATCGGTGAGCTAAAAGGAATGTCAACATGTATAGTGAAAATTGCCGATAATAACATTCAAGAGGTTCAGCAAATTAGACTGAGTGTCTGGCTGTTCAAGCAATCAGATAGCACTTTTTGGTGCTACTTTATGGTGTGACTTCCTGGTGATACTTGAACTTTTACTTGTCCAGAAGGATCCGTCAAATAGAGAAAATCTTCCAAACAACATTGATCAGTTGCTGAAAAGCTGATCAGTAGATGCAAGAGATGAATAGGAGGAACAAGGAAGACCGAATTACTCTAGATCAAGGGGTCATAGCAGAAAAGGGAACATGAAATAGTGATTGATTCCCTTCAGATTTTGAGCAAAACCGGACGAGCGACCATAAGCTTCAAGCCACACATGGTTAAAACGATTTAGAACATCAAGTTTCTTCGTTAAGATTCAATTGTTTATTTTTCTTTTTCTCTCTTGGGTCCAACCAATAATCTTTGAAACTTCATTACGATTCACTATTCCTTTAGTATCATGTTCTATTGACACATAAAAGGAAATTAAACTGCTCTACTAAAAGGTAAGATCATTTCCGAGTTTTAATGGCATTGTAGTGCATTAGCCGAAAAATTGCTCAATCTAGGCTACTAAGCTTTACAAAAATGTAATATAGTATGCTAACCAGCAATGCAACATTTCTCTTAATCATAGAACATCCAAGCAACAGCAGCAAAGCGTCAGATATCCAAAATGAAAGTTAGCACCAAGACAACGGAATTTCTACAGCAATGAACTAAATACATAACCTCTACCTAGCAGCTTAAGGTTTTCGATGAGATGAATATTTATCAGGGTACAGCAGACATGGGTCTCGAATTCGAGTGTCACTATTGACCATCACAAAAATACTTACGTGCTTGGCACAATGAAAATTAGGCCCGACCATGATGGAGCTGCAATCTAAAATAAATAAATAGAAAATATCCATTTTTAACAGTTTAAATCTGTCGATGAGCCAGTTCACACACTTCAACAAAACCGACAACAGAGGAGGCCAAAACACCGAGGTATCTGGCAAATGAACCAAATAGACATGCGCAGCAGCTCGAGCTGGAGATAGAACGGCTACTAATAAATGCAGAGAAAAAGATTTACGAAGTGAATGATTCTGACCACTTATCTACTAATATAATTGAAAGCTACACTTCGCGTCAAGATAAAATTTTGGATAAAGGGGCTAGCCCGTTTGGCCAAGCTGCAAAAATCAGTTTATTTTGAGAAGTGCTTTTTTTCAAAAGTGTTTTTCTCAAAAGTACTTTTGGTGAGAAGCAGTTTGTGTTTGGCTAATTAGTTTGAAAAGCACTTCTGAGCAGCAATTAGTGTTTGGCCAAGCTTTAAAAAACTGCTTCTAAGTGTATTTTTCTCAAAAGTGCTTCTCAAAAAAGTGCTTTTGGAGAGAAGCTACTTTTTTCTGCTTCTCCAAAATTGCTTCTGCTTCTCCTCAAAAGCACTTTTTTTCCTTCCAGAAGCTTGGCAAACACCTCAATTTTTGGCCAAAAGTGCTTTTGGCCAAAAAAAAGCACTTTTGGCCAAAAATAAGCTTGGCCAAACAGGCTATAGGTTGGCTGGTGTAACCACTGCTGAACTAAGGTTTTGGGTTCAAACACCTACATCTTCTTTACAATTTCCGACCCCGCCACCCCCTTCCCTCTCATGATTAAATTAAACAATTTCACAGTAGTGCATTCTTCCTTACACAACATGATGAAAGTGATTATTCACTTTCCAGACTTCTGTATAGTAATTACATGGAAATGCAGATGGTTCTGCAAATAATATGTATTGCACTCTTTAGTCACTACACATAGATTTTCAAAAATGACATGAGGAGAAAAACCCCCCCCCCTCCCCCCGGGGGTAGGGGGTGGGGGATGGGATGTCTTTCACCATATATATCAAAATCTCAACTGCAACTAGATCTGATATTGGATAGAATGAGTATAAAGCTTAACCCAATATTTATTGAATATGGGATTGTGATTTGATGTTCCCCAAGGAAATTATAGTCTTTTGAAACTCATCTCGCACGAAGTAAATGATGTGAAGAATAATCGTTTTAACAGGTAGATACTTGATTTACCTTCCTCAGTCGTGGAGTTAGTGCTGCCACACCAAATGGCCTCTCGTATACGAGGAGGAGCAAATGCTGGCCCCTGGAGAAATGAAGAGTTATGTCCCAAAGGAACTCCAAGAAGAGACGTTGAGGCCACAGCACCTCCGAGAGCACGAATAAGCTCTCCCTGTAAGAATAAACTAAAAAGATCAGGAAGGGAATAAGGTCATTCATTCACGTCAACGGTCTTACAGAAAAATAACTCAATCGTCAAAGCAGAACCAACTTGTAGGTCAGTGCGAACGAGAAACAACAAGCCCTAAAGGGAGAGCTTGTAAGACAATGCAACAGAAGTAGCTGCTAGCTTCTTTCTCTCCTTCTCTCCTGGTACCCTATGTTCTATACTATCCTTAACCATGATAAGGAAATTGACCATTATCATATTAGGATACACCTTCCACTTTCCCATTGCATTTGTATGACTAGATTAAGTGATGATGTAGGGATACAGACCAAGCAGAAAGTTAACACTGCTTTTAAAATGGCAAACAATACAAAACCTAAAAATATCTCTGCTGCTGGCGAAATGTTGTCATGCATATCATCTCCAGTCATACATAAAACTTTTTTCTAATGATTATTATCATATGTAAAACTACTTTACATAATAACTCAATGCTGAATCTACAAACACCCACGCCATTAAGAACCACCAAGATAAACCAAAGAAAGCTTTTGCATGGGTGCTGTTAGGCCATTAGTTCAAAACCCTTGTACAAAAGGTTCTACTCACAACTAGTACTTACACAATTAGCTTGCTGTAGCCAAATACAAAAATACTAATGCATATCATATCACCATAGTTGCCCACTCAAAATTACATTCTTCCACATCCTACATTACCTTAAGCTTTGCTCTTTCACGAATAAGTGTAAGAGATGCTTCTATAACACGATTCTGTCCTTTTTCTACTAATTCTTTTGGAACATTCGCCGCGTTCAATTTCTGCATATAGTGGATTCCCATCCTTCCTGCACACTTCATATTTGCTAATTCTGGTTATCCTGCAAAGTCTGGTCAACATAGAAAAACAAAAAGACATACAACTTAATACAAAAATCTAAAGTTGCTAAACAGACAAGAACAAGACAACATAGAGAGAAACTAACAAAGCATGAAGTGACGCAACAAAATTCACCAGATCTATTATATGACCTATCTTCAACGGTTGGTCATGTTTATGAACAAACATCAACCACCAAATTGCTATGTTTTTCCTACTTAAATCCCCAAAAGAAGAGAGGACACTTAGAAAAGACCCTCCACAAGTCTGTTAAGATTTCAAGCCAACCATGGCATATCTACAGGAATAAGTCTGCTTTTTCAAGAAGAGCTTTTCAATTTTGCAATTGTTTCTGGTAAAAGGGTTTGTCGTCAATCAAATTGTGAACATACAGAAAGGCATAGTATAGTTAAGTCATGTCACCACCAAAAACAACTACATCTCACCCCTCAGTCCCAAAAGAGTTGGGGTCGGCTACATGAATCCTCACTGACCATATGTCTCCAGCTGAGCTCAACTCATGTCATCGTCATATTGAATAAAAATAAAAGCAATTAAATATACATAAATAATATTAAAGAGGTTGTGAGTTCGAATCTCCCCAAGAGGGGTTGCTCTGCTGGTAAGCAACCCCCACTTCCAACCGAGAGGTTGTGAGTTCGAGTCTCCCCAAGAGCAAGGTGGGAAGTTCTTGGAGGGAAGGATGTCGGGGTCTATTTGGAAACAGTCTCTCTACCCTAGGGTAGGGGTAAGGTCTGCGTACATACTACCCTCCCCAGACCCCACTAAGTGGGATTATACTGGGTTGTTGTTGTTGTTGTTGTTGTTTATATTTTTAATAGCATAAAAATATATAAATCTACGGTAAGGTCAAAATACTATTAGAAAAGCAATAGGTTCAAAATCAACTTACTAACATGACTAAAACCTATTTCCAACTATTCTCCACTAGTAGATATCTTTTTCTTCCATCAGATAGTGAAAAAATAGAAGGGAAGGAAAAACAAGCAAGGAAAAAAGAAAAAATCAAACTTTTTCCTTGACCGAAGATCCTCCAAAATAGGAATTTTTTACTCAAGCTAAACAGCCAAACCCATGTTCATATTCCCGTACAATTTCCAGTTCCTAGCTATTCTTTGGTTAATCAACCAAAAGTATAGCAATTTTCTTTAACTCCCATTATTTTTTATCTTTCTTGGAAGAGCTAAACTTCCTCTGTAAACGGAAATAGTACAACCCAACAACAGACGTACATACTTATAGATGAACAATGTTTAAAGAAGCACCAAATTCAAGAACCAAAGCTTACTTCTTGAATGGCAAGAAAAAGCAATATTTATTGGGAAGAAGGACGAAGAAGGCTTGGAAGGTGATATAGTAACAAAACAGCAAAGGTATCAAATTTGCAGATAACATATTTAAATAAGCACATAATTCAAGACAGAAAAAGCTTAATTGTTGAAGGGTAAAAGATTAACATAGTAGTAAGAAGGAAAAGAATAAGGTTCTAAATAGGGTATGAAGAGGAACAAAGCGAGAAAGTGATCATACCTGCAAGAAGCAGAGGCAAACAACAGGTCAAGAGAACCGAGAGTTGAATAGATCTAAGGGAGAAAGGGTTGTGGAAGGACAGAAGAGCGAAGGTGGAGAAGGGGCATGCAGTCCTTTTTGTAGTTGGTAATATTTGCTGCTTGCAGCAAATGGAGTGTGAAAAATGGAGTCTTGCCAATAATATTAGTGATCCAACTAGATTAGCGCACTTCGCACGTAATCACTGACTGCTAAACCCAATCCATCCCCTATCGCTAAACGGATTTGTCCGACCAACCTAATTAAATATTCTTGATACCCCTCCTGGCTCCTGCTTGATTTTAGATAGCACGAGACGAATGGATTTTTCATTTTATAGTCTGCTTCTTCAAAGTCAAAAATATATTTTTTAAAATCTTTTTTTTAAGTTAAAGTATTTGGTCCACTTTTATAAGGAAAAAGTATTTTTTAATATATGCATAAACAATTTTGGAGAAGCAGAAAAAAATAGTTTCTTTTCGAATGCATTTTTGAGAAAAATACACTTAGAAACACTTTTGGTTGTTCAGAAATAATTTTCAAATTAACTAGTCAAACACAAATTATTGTTCACCGAAATTACTTTTAAGAAAACCACTTATCAAAATAAACTGATTTTAAAAGCTTAGTTGAACATGTTATTAATCCAGTTACATACTAATACAGTATCCAAATACTTAATACAGTATTTTGAGAATTGAATTGATCATTGAGCAGAGATAGAGATGTTAATGATAATACAATTCCTTCAATCCGCCCAAACTTGGACAGGTTGAACCAAGTATTTTGACGAATTATTTTGAGCATAGCCAAGTTAATCTATCTAGATGCTCGGGTCAATCTGAATTGTATACGTAGCCCCAGTTGACTAATTATAAAACTTATTAAATTATAACCTATTGTTTAGTCTAAATTGATCCTCCACTTTAATTCAATAAAAAACAATCAAATTATAACCTAACTCATTCATGATTTCGATATTTTTTATTCAACTAATTGTAGTTAACTCGTCCATCATATGTTTGACTATTTGTCGTTGAGGAATAATTAGAGGGAAGTGAATGGAAATAAATTGAGTTACCCAAATTTGGCAGCTGACGACATCAGCTACTTTTTGGCCCGTTTCCCGTTGCATATCACACTCTTCTATGTGCCAATTCACAATCACGGACGCAATTGGGCGGCTGACACCACCTCATTGGCCAACCACACCAAACTTCTCTAACGTCATCATGGTTAAGGCCAGAGAGAAAAGTAAATGCAAAGTTCTAGCTCCATATTAAAATCTGTCCTCCATTTTTTTTTTGAAGAGAAAGGAAGTCGCTGGTAGGATTCTCATTTGGGAAAAGTACGCCAAACGTCAAATTTATCGTTTGTAAATATACTTTTCACAAATTTACTAGCCGTAGCTATATTTAAATTTTATAGCATATTTATAAAATAAAAATTAATTATTTTGAACTGAAATAAGAGAGTAACAAACTCACGTAGCCTAGTTAATTAGAGCAGTCGTTTCGTTAGCGGAGATCTTAAGTTCGGCTTTCAGCAAGAGAATTTTATCTTTATGTATTTCTGTATTCGCCTTGGTTGTATTCGTTGCGCGAACGAATACAATAGACACATGCTATGTTCGTTGCATGTTTGAATACAAGTGATACAAGCTTGTAATAATTAAACAGTAGCTACAAATAATAATGAATAGTTACTAGACTCTAAACTATAATATTTTACGAAAAATCCTTTTCAATTTTCATGTCACCCACTGGGCCTACATCAGATCAATTGCAGGCCTGAGATTCACTATTGGACTGTTTGTATGGTTTAAACCCGAGCCCAGTGAAAGTAACCCGTTGACGCTCGGAGCAAGTGATCTAATATGGTAAAAATGGCGTGTAGTAGCCACTAAATAAGGGTGTATTTAATTTTTATCTACTATTTAAAATGCTTATCAAAAATAGCCACTACTAAGGGGGAAAAACACAATTACCCTTTCTCTATTTCTTGTATAATCCCAAAATCGACGAAAACCTTTATTTTCATTCGTTCAGAGTTAAGACGAGAGCGGTTCACGGTTCCGTGTTCTGCGCTTCTTCATCTTCCTCGCATGCAAACTGCAATCTCAGTTAAACTTTTGCTCATTCATCTTCTCTGTCATCTTTTGTCAATCGCGACTGGTAATATGTTTTTTTTATTCATTTTTGTTTTTCTTTATGTGTAAGTTGGTTCAATGTCGTGTGAAGTATGTGTGAAATTTCAAAAATTAGCATTATATGTTGATTCAGTGTAGTATATTTTGTGTGATTCTGTTTTTGATAAATTTTTAGTGTGTGAAATTTGAAATGTGTTTGTGGTTGATTCAATATATTTGATTATGTAGGTATATTTCATAAAAATAGTCGTAGAAATTCATAAGCTTACTGTGATTATGAATTTTCAGTTAACTGTGTTCATTAAATGTAAGGAAGAAACGACATTAAATTTTGTAGTTGGAATTCAAAGTTAAGGATTGATTGTCCTAACTTTTGCACATGAAACTTGAAGTTAAGGACTAAGTGTCCTTAACTTTGGATGTTGAAAGTATAAGTTAAGGACTGTATTTCCTTAACCTTTGCACTTACAATTTAAAGTTAAGGACTGATTGTCCTTAACTTTTGCACATGAAACTTGAAGTTAAGGACTAAGTGTCCTTAACTTTGGAAGTTGAAAGTATAAGTTAAGGACTGTATTTCTTTAACGTTTGCACTTAAAATTTAAAGTTAAGGATTGTATTTGCTTAACTTTTAAACTTGAAATTTTAAGTTAAGTCCTAATCTTTGTTTGTTTTTCCTTCTTTTCTAGTGTTATAATGGAAGGCGATCATTTGTTCGATTTTGACGATTGGCGTAATTTTCTGGTACATTGGAAAGGAGATTTTCAATATAAGGAAACAATTAAAAGTTTTTTGTCGAATAGACAATGGAAGAAATTGAGGGAAAGTATTTTTGGCAACTTCTTCAGATTACAAAGTGTGAAGTTCTCGGGTAAACTTATGCACTGTGTATTGCTTTCTGAAATTGTTAGTAATGAACCTGATTCGATGACCTTCAAGGTATTTGACCGCGATATTAAGTTTACTCGTGATGCATTCCATATTATTACTGGTTTGAAGTCTTATTCGTCGCTTGACATGAAAGGTTTAAATGAGAAAGAGAATAGGCTTTTAAGAGTCTATTTCCCTGGAAAGGACAAAATTGAGTTGGCTGATTTGTATAGTTTTATTTCTAGTCGCCCACATGGTACAACTTCATCATTTGCTGGCAGTGATGATGATGCTTTGAAGTTGGCAACACTCTATTTTGTTGAGTCGGTTTTGATGGGCAAGAGGAAAAATAGGAATGTGTCGGAGCAAATAATGAAAATTGTTGACGATGATGCACTTTGCGCTTCCTTCAACTGGGGCTCTCTTGCTTATGGGACGCTATTAAAATCATTGAAGAGTTGCTTGAAATCAAATGAGAATGATGTTGAGAAGGAGAAAGAGAAAGAAAAAGATATTGATAGCTACACTTTAGTTGGCTTTCCTTTTGCGTTTTGTGTCTGGATTATGGAAGTACTTCCTATTTTCCAAGAGAAACAATTTGTGAACTTCAAAGAAGCTGGTTATCCTCGAATGTTATGTTATTCTGAAATGAAGTCCCCGCAATTTGATGCTCTTTGTAGAAAATATTTCCATAATGAAAAAGTAAGTTAATATAATTACTATCTCTTTTTTTGTTTATTTGTTTTAGTTATGTATACTTATGTTTAGTTTTTCTTATATAATAGGTGTTTAAGTTGATTGAAGTTTCACCCTTTATTCCCGTGGAAGAAGAAGGTACAGAGCCTCTTTGTGTGGAGGAGCCAGTTTCACAAGATCAAGGCTCAAGGTCTTCTTCCACACAATTTGACGAAGGCGTACTTAAGGAAATTGTTAGAGTATGTGTTTCTGCCTTTGAATAGTATTAGTTTTTTATTTGATTATTTCTTGCTTACGAACACCTTTTTTTATATTATGTTTTTTGATTCAGAGATTATCAGAGAGTTTTAAGAAGAATTTGCAAGCAGAAGTTACCAGAGTTAATCAGAAAATTGCTGTATCAGAAAAAAAGATTGAGAATGAAATCAAGGTAATTTCAGTTAGTCCAACTTTAGGATTTTGTGTCCTTAAATTTTGAACTTGGAATTGAAAGATAAGGACTTCTTGTCCTTAACTTTTGAACTTTGAAATGAAACTTAAGGACATCATGTCCTTAAGTTTTGAACTTGGAATTCAAAGTTAAGGACTTCTTGTCCTTAACTTAAGGATTGCATGTCCTTAAGTTTTGAACTTTGAGTTCAAACTTAAGGACTGCCTGTCCTTAAGTTTTAAACTTGTCCTTCTCTTTGTAACTTAGTTGCTTTCTCAGGATTTAAAGAAAACTCTAGGATCAAAGCTTGATACTTTGATGAACATGTTTGGGAAAGCTGATCAGATGAACACAGATAGAGAATCTAGTGTTCCAATTAGAAAATATGGAGTTGATGATCATTGTCGTGCTACTGAGCCTACTGGCATATTCAACCAAGATGCAGGTGGTGTTGAACGTGATGATATGGATGTGCATGCAGAGGGTCAGTATGAAAGAGAATTTAGAGATGTACATCTAGATGATGAAACTGAAAATGTTACTGATATTGGGAAAGGTTAGATATAGATTTTGATTTTTTTTCCGTTGAAATGTATATTCAATAGATTAATACATATAAACTATGCATGTGCATGCAGAAGTTGAAGATTTAGGAGATTGTCAAGAGTAGGAGAATCAACAAGAGAAAGGAGTGCCACAGAAAATTTGTAGAGTTTGTGGACTGCAATCACAGGAGGATTTAACAAGTCCATTGGGGACAAGTGTCGGCGAGATTGTATGCAAATGCTTAGAAGGAACGTATGATCTCTCTACACCGCTGTCATACAAAGAAAAATTTGGAGTTCAAACTTGTGTCAGTCAAGGTTAGATAAAATTTTCATTATATATTGTATCTTTATTTTAGTGAATTATTAGAATGGGTATTAATTGCAAATATTACAGTATCTTTTGAAGCAGCAAGCGAAGAAGCTGGAGTGCAATATCAAGAGAAAACTGGACTACAATCTCAAGACATAGGCAGAAGTGAGATTGGTTCCAAATCTATAGATGCAACATGTGATGATGACGATGTAGCTGGAATGATCTTGGATATTGCAAATGGTTAGACAGTGCTTTTTTAATTTTATATATATTTGTTTTAATTAAAGATTATTAACATGTTACCTCTTGTAAATATTTTTGCAGAATCTTGTCAACAAGCATCTAAAGATCATGGTGAACAACTGCAAGATAAAGAAAATGTGGAATTGCAAGAAAAAGAAAATGTTGCACGCAATATCTTAGCTGAGTTGTCTCTTGAAAAAACACAAGAAGGTACTGCGGAGAAGACAGGTACTGATTGTGCCCTAATTATTATATGTACAATTGAAATTTTGTCTCTTCATTTGACCTGTTACAGAAAACTAATATGAATATGTATATATATATATATATAGTGTCGCCAGCAGAGGAAAACAAAGAGAACACTAATGATGACGATCTTAACCAATATACAAGGAAAAGAAAGAGAGACAATATTGGTTATGATGGTCCGTCATTTTCTCTTTTTACTCCTACTCCTCCAAGTACACAAATGGACATTGATGTGACTTTAACTATGGAGGGTGAAGGAAATGTTGAAGAAGAACTTGGTCGAGGTAAAAGGAACAAGAAGTTAAGCTAGCAGTTGAAATCTCCTTTTGATAAGGAAGGAAAAGCAGTAAGTTCCAAAGCAGACAATCAATATACTCCGAAGAGTTCAGGTTGGATAAAATCAACTTATACTCGTAGGTGTATTTTTCATTATGCCACAGAAGATGAAAAATTAGTGAAGAAATTCATTGTGTGGTTGGGCAAGGAGAAAAGGAGAGGTCGCAAAAAATAGTAAGTCTCTTAATGTGTTTCACTACATCCTTAACTTCTGTGATTGTAAGACTAATTTTAGGACTAACTGTCCTTAACTTATAGATTCAAGTTTAAAACTTAAGGACTTCTTGTCCTTAAGATTTGAACCTAGAATTCAAAGTTAAGGACAGAAAGTCCTTAAGTTCTAAACTTTAATCTATAAGTTAAGGACCAAGTGTTCTTAGCTTTTGAATTTGATACTCAAACTTAAGGATTGCATGTCCTTAGCTTATGGATTTTGAATTCAAACTTAAGGACAGACAGTCCTTAAGTTTTAAACTTGAATCTATAAGTTAAGGACCAATTGTCCTTAGCTTTTGAACTTCTAATTCAAATTTAAGGATTGCCTGTCATTAATTTTTCAGCATGAAAGGCTAAGTTCAGGATTAAATTCTAACTTGACATTTTCAAAAATTTCAGGGGACAAATTGATTTATATGTTGATGATAATAGTGTGAGGAAAAAACCATACAAATTGTATCATCAAAAAATCAGTAGCAAAATATTTTTCCTTGAGCTTTCAGATAGCAAATTTGTTCTTGATGATAAGGTTAGATAATTCACAAGGCATTTATTTTTGTCTATTATTAATTTATCATTTTTTCATTATTTTATGACAGATTTGTTATTGATTTGTTTTATTTTTTGCCTTTTTATGAAGCATATTGACATTGCTCTCTATTATCTGAGAAAAAAGGAATGCTACCACCCTCGCGATCATCCTTTTCGATGCACAACTACTGATGTTCTTTTTGATAATTATATGGCACTTGTGTATAAAGATTTCAGTGAAGATGCTAGTGATGAATTTTGGTGTGCTGGTGATAATCAGTTATTTCTGACACCATATGTGTGGGGGACAACCGTAGATGTGGAATTGCATGGACTGAGGTTGACAAAATCTTTTTTCCATGTCGGCTTCCTTCAGAAGATGATAAAGCTGTGACACACTTTCTGTTGGGAGTATTGGACTTGAATCAGAAAAAGATTGATGTATACGATTCCATATACAGTGAGCCATATAAAGCAGGAATGAACTACATGCAAATGTATGCACGCATGATCCCCCATTTGCTAAAGTTCTCACAGTTTGACAAAAATCACAAGTCTTTTGGGAATGTCTTCAACAAATTTGATATACAGTGGTAAAGATCACCACACCAAACTGGATCGTACGTGTTGTTATTTGTTATATTATTTATATGTACTTAAGATTTATTGTTTAATTCACTGCATATCTTACATTTCTCTTAGGACTGATTGTGGTGCATTCCTGGTCAAATTTGTCGAGTTGTTGATGATTGGAAAGGACGTGCAGCAATTCCAACCCGAAGACATAAAAGACTTTCGAAAAGAACTTGCTGCAAATCTTTGGGAACATGGTGAATGGAAAAGAAATTCTGGTTATGATACTCCACCAGAAAATGTTGGTGATGATTATGAGAGTGAAAATGAAACATTCTGTCCAAAGGAGTTGTAAAGAAATTGTGGTGTTATTTTGTATAAAATTGCTGTAAAGGTGACATCTGAATTCTGCCAGTTTAGGATAGTTCTGAAATATTCTGTAAATTTGTGAAAAGGCACTTATATTTTGTTTTGTTGGCATAGCGTAATTTTTTGTAACAGCTATGCAAAATTACAATTTCAAAAGTTATGTCAAGGCATTTTGTTATTTATTTCGTTGTTTCTCTCAACTGTTGATTTGTCCATTGAGTTTGTTAGTATTTGTTCATGACTAAGTGTAAGTGAACTTCAAATTCAAAGTTAAGGACCAAATGTCCTTAACTTTTGAACTTGAAATTCAAAGTTAAGGACTGACAGTCCTTAAGTTTTGAACATGGAACTATAACTTAAGGACCTCATGTCCTTAACTTTTGAACTTGTATTTCAAACTTAAGGACTCATGTAGTTAATGACAAACAGTCCTCAAGTTTTTAACATGGGACTATAACTTAAGGACCTCATGTCCTTAACTTTTGAACTTGAAATTCAAAGTTAAGGATAAACAGTCCTTAAGTTTTTAACATGGGACTATAACTTAAGGATCTCATGTCCTTAACTTTTGAACTTGAAATTCAAAGTAAGGACAGACAGTCCTTACATTTTTAACATGGGACTATAACTTAAGGACCTCATGTCCTTAACGTTTGAACTTAAAATTCAAAGTTAAGGACATACATTCCTTAAGTTTTTAACATGGGACTATAACTTAAGGACCTCATGTCCTTAACTTTTGAACTTGAAATTCAATGTTAAGGATAGACAGTCCTTAAAATTTCAAAATTGCAAGTTGAACTTACTGACTCCTGTTAATAACTTTTAATTGTTGAACTCAAAAGAAATTAAAAGAACGTAACAAGATATAAATATTGAAAATCTAGGCAACCGCTCAAATTAGAATAATAATGAATGCAATCTATAGCAAAAACTTAAAAGAGTCGATAAATATAAGTGTATATTTCTACTCTTCTCTATGCTTTCTTGAAAATGGATGGAGTGCCGGAGAATATATACAAGCTGTTCTATTATGACCAATTCTTCTGCAACGACCATATTTGAATGTTATTTTTGATGGCTCGGTAGCAGGAATGTGCCTTTTCTTTTGCCTTCTACCTGGTGGCACTTTGAAATCTGGAGGTTTAACAATTTGTGACTTAACACTCTCTGGTACAATCCAAGAATCAGTATGTCCTACAGGATGTATTTGTCTTTCATATGTTTTCAGCCAAGATTCCTTTAAGTACCAGTGCGAACAAAAGTCGGACTTCTTGATGTTTCTCTTCTCGATAGTTGCAATTGCATGTATGCATGGTGATTCATCAAGTTGAAATTGAAAACAATCACATGTTCTTTTGTTTAAGTCTACCAAGAAAGTTATTCCTTCTTCTTCAACTCTAGAACGCCATGAATCAACAGGGAAGACCTTCAATGTTGAAAAATTATAAGTGAGTACATTATGTTAAAATCATAATATAAACATAAAACATAATACTTACGTTCAAAGTAAATGCTAAATCTATTCTTTTCTTCAATTCTTCCTCTACCCAACAAGAAACATCATAAAATGTTCCTTCTGCTTTATTTCTTCTTTCATAAAACCAACGTTGTAGCTTCACTTGAATGAAATCCATCATTCTTAGTATAGGCAGCTCCCTTGCTTCTAATAGCACTGAATTCATCGACTCAACTATGTTTGTTGTGAGCATGTCATATCTTCGTTGTGGACTACAAGAACGTGCCCATCTTTCCGGTGGTTCTTCCATCAAGTAGTCATAAGTTTTCTTATCTACATTTGCAATATCTGACATGTATATGTCAAATTCTTTACGCTTGTATACTCTTGCAGCACTTTGGAAAAGTTTTATGACCTCACTTTTCACCTTTCTTCGCTTTAGGTTCTGCTCCAAATGATAGATGCAAATCCCATGATGGCTTTCAGGATATACCTTTACAATGCCATTTGCAATAGCTTGATGCCTGTCTGATAAAAAAATCAAATTCTCACGGCTCCCAATTGCATTGCGAAGCTGACTAAAGTACCACTCATAGGAATTGTTGTTTTCAGATTCTGCTATTCCAAAGGCTAATGGGAAAATTTGGTTATTTGCATCTTTTGAAACTGAAATCATTAAAACACCACGATATTTTGACTTCAAAAAAGTCGCATCAATAGCAATCACTGGTCTACAATGATTCCAACCAGCTATCGATGATCCATATGCGTAAAACATATAAAGAAACCTGAAAATACAATATAAAACAAGGTTAAAATACCTGAAGTTTAGGACAGTCGGTCCTTAACTTACATTTACAAGTTATAAAGTTAAGGACATGCTGTCCTTAAATTTTATTTCAAAGTTCAAAACTTAAGGACTGGAAGTCCTTAACTTTTAATTACAAGTTCAAAACTTAAGGATAGGCAGTCCTCAACTTCTGGTTACAACTCAAAAGTTAACAAGGCTAAAGACAGCATGTCCTAAATTGTTTACCTGTTGTTGTCGTCTATCTTTATGTTAGTATAAGTTCCCGGGTTCTTACTTGTCATCATATACAAGTATGAACACAACAATTCATAATTTTCTTCAGGACTTCCTCTTATTAAAGTGGAAGCATGTTGAATAGCACGCCACGCCTTGTGATATCCAATGTCTAGTCCATGCAATTTTTGCATCTCTGCCATGACAAAAGCTGGTGTTACTTCAAATCTTGGGTCCCGAAGATTATCGATAATGTAACCACTAATCAACTTTGAAGTAGCATGCCTTTGATCTGCTTTCCTAGTGTTAACAGAGCAGTCATGCTTTTTCTCAAGCTTTACTATCTTGAATAATGTTGAGTCTTTAATTCTGAAAGCACGCACACACCAACGACACCTATCATCATTGCATGTCAACGAATATCTTATTGAGCTTGATCTAACAACTTTGAATTCAAAATGTCCTTTGATTGCTATATTGGAAAAACAGTTAATTATGCTCTTCTTCTTGTCAAATACTGATCCGACTTTTATTTTATCCAAAGAAGCATTTTCTCTTAATATCGTAGTTGGGGATTCTTTTTGTTTCAAATTTGATCTTCGTCTAGTTATTTGAGTGCAGGTTTTGTCAGCAACTGCTTCGATTACCGGTGCACTCTCTAAGACTTGAATACCCAAAGCTTGTTCGTTGTCAATCTCTATAATGCTTTGTCCTTCTACTTGAATAGAATCAAATGTTTGATGTACCTCTTCATTTAATGGTTGAGCTTCAACCATATCTACTTCAACTATCTGTTGGCATCGCTCTTGATTGTCATGTTGAGTTTTTGTGTTGGCATGTTCATTGCTTGTTGATGCAAAAACTCTTTCCGAAATATCAACTATGAAACGACAGCTCTTGAAGAGTGAATGAGTTTTTAGCAACTCTATACATGTGTGAAGATCTAAATCTTTGGATACAAGCATTCCTTTGCTTGTTCCAAGGTTGATATCAAACCATATCACTATTTCAAACTTTTCTCTATCCAATTCAATAAGCTCAAAAATCTGTTTAACGAAATCTTCAAACTGAATTGACTCAGGTGCTAGGAAAAGCTTTGTTTGATGATCAAGATATTTATAGTCTTCAGTCCATCTACCATTAAAAGCAACTATTATGCATATTGTTTCCATCCTACAAGTCAAGAGAATGGGAAACAAAGGACATACGTTATAAAGCAATCCTTGTAGAATTAAGAACACGTGTAATGTAAGTGCAAGACCAAGATAAGGACTGCCTGTCCTTAACATTTAAACATGGAATTAAAAGTTAAGGACTTCCAGTCCTTAACTTTTGAACAAGAAATTAAAACTTAAGGAATGTTTGTCCTTAACTTTTGAACCAGAAATTAAAACTTAAGGACTGCATGTCCTTAACTTTTGAACCAGAAATTAAAAGCTAAGGACTGTCTGTCCTTTAACATTTAAACATATAATTAAAGTTAAGGACTGTCAGTCCTTAACATTTAAACATGGAATTAAAAGTTAAGGACTGTCAGTCCTTAACTTTTGAACCAAAAATTAAAAGCTAAGGACTGCATGCCCTTTAACATTTAAACATGTAATTAAAGTTAAGGACTGCCAGTCCTTAAGTTTTAAACATGGAATTAAAAGTTAAGGACTGCCAGTCCTTAACATTTAAATATGGAATTAAAAGCTAAGGACTGCTTGTCCTTAACATTTAAACATGGAATTAAAAGTTAAGGACTGTCAGTCCTTAATTTTTGAACCAGAAATTAAAAGTTAAGGACTGTCTGTCCTTTAACATTTAAATATGTAATTAAAGTTAAGGATTGTCAGTCCTTACCATTTAAACATGGAATTAAAAGTTAAGGACTTTGTATACAGAAGAACAGCAACAAAGTGAAGGACATTTTGTCCTTAAGTTTTTTTATTCAATTTGCAAAATGAGGCCAGTAGAATCAAAGTTAAGGACATAGTGTTCTTATTTTTTTGAATTCAATTTCCAAAATGAAGACACTATGTCCGGAATACAGAATTATCATAGGAGGCAATGTCCTATAAATTTATCAATCCAGAAATTCAAAAAAAATCAAATTCTTATCTAATATATAATCAAATCAATACAAATCTAAAAAAGTATAACTATAGCGAAATAAAAATCGATAAAAACACATGAAATTACAACTTACTGTTTATCTATGTCGTTTTTTTGGATTAGAATGTTGAATTTTTGAAATTGGGAAGAGAAATGGTGGTTCGTCCTCAGTTGATCGCCGCTGTGGTAACTGCTGCTGCTGCTCGCTTCTTCTCTTTGTGTAACTGCTGCTTATGTTGATAGCATAGGTATAAGTTATACCAGAAGGACATTTTCGTCCAGTCAGGTATAAGTTTTTTAAAGGAGTGGCTAAAGTCTAAATACATTGAAAATTTTCTAACAGTGGCTTTAAAATAAAAGCCACTGCTTTTAGTGGCTATTTGTGCCGTTCGCCCTCTAATATGGGCCCATCAAACATGGAACATTCCGAAAACTTCAGGCAAAGTTGTTCTCTAGAACATTACCCCCTTCCCAAAATATGGTTAATGACAGTTATAGAAACAAAAAAAGAAAACAGCAGAAAAATGCATCTTCTTCATCACAAAATTCCTCTTCCCTTCCACCGTCAACCTCTCCTCTTCAACCCCAAAATCATCCCCAGAAAACTAATAATCCCAATTCACTCCATGTCCACTTCATCTTCAGAAACAACTCATCAACACTTGGACCAACAACAAGAAGATGAAGAAAAACAAGCTTTATTATTAGCGCAAGTCTTGAAATACCACAAAGAAACCAAACACTCTTTCACCAACTACGCTCGTGGCCCTCGTGGTCTTGATTGGGCTAATCAGCCCAACCCTTTTCGTCGTTACGTTTCTTCTCCACTCATCCCTCTCTTACACTCTCCATTTCCCGATGAATCATCTCCTCTTTACTCCTCACTTTTCAAGACTCTCCCTTTTCCAAAACCCATTTCCCATTCCACAATTTCTCAGCTTTTTTACGATTCTTTAGCCCTATCAGCTTGGAAATCTACTGGGTTTTCAACTTGGTCCCTTCGTGTAAACCCTAGTAGTGGAAACCTTCATCCAACCGAAGCTTATATTATTAGTCCACCTGTTGAATCAGTGTCAGATAAAGGTTTTGTGGCCCATTATGCTCCAAAAGAGCATTCTTTGGAAATTAGAGCCCAATTTCAATCTGGGTTCTTCACAAGATTCTTCCCTGAAAACTCTTTCCTTATTGGGTTATCATCTATTTTTTGGAGAGAAGCTTGGAAGTATGGTGAAAGGGCATTTAGGTATTGTAATCATGATGTGGGCCATGCTATTGCTGCTGTTTCAATGGCAGCAGCAGGGCTTGGATGGGATGTGAAGGTTCTAGATGGATTGGGTTATGAGGAGTTGGAGAAGTTAATGGGCCTTGAACTTTTTCCCAAGTTTAATATCCCGTCTCGGCCCGTGAAAGGGACAATGCCTGAGATCGAATTGGAACATCCGGATTGTGTTCTTTTGGTTTTTCCTAGTGGTGTGAATGAATTTGAAGTGGATTATAAGGAGTTAAGTAATGGTATTTCGGAGTTTTCGGGTTTGGATTGGAAGGGTAAGCCTAATGTGCTTAGTAAAGAGCATATTTGTTGGGATATTATATATAGAACAGCCGAAGCAGCGAAAAAGCCATTAACAATGTTTAATGGATCCGTAGTTGATCCATTTCAGAGTAGTGGAACAACCAGTGAAAGCTCTTATAAGGATTTTAGTTTAAGGGAATTGGTTAGGAAGCGTAGGAGCGCGGTTGATATGGATGGTTTTACCGAAATGGCAAAAGAAACATTTTATCAGATGTTATTGCATTGTATGCCTTCTGGTTCGCATGACAGAGAGAAGCATGTTAGGCAATTGGCATTGCCATTTAGATCACTGGCTTGGGATGGTGAAGTGCATGCTGCTCTGTTTGTTCATAGAGTTGTTGGCTTGCCTAGTGGATTATATTTTTTGGTGAGGAATGAGAACCATTTGGATGATCTTAAGAAAGCTACTAGAGCTGAATTCAAATGGGTGAAACCAGATGGTTGTCCTGATGATCTTCCTCTGTATGAACTGTCAAGAGGCGACTGCATGGAGCTTTCAAAACGATTGTCATGCCATCAGGTATATACTTCTGCTCTTTGATTTGATCATATTAGTGGAGCTGCTTTTGGATAAGTCATATTAGTTGGGATCAATTTGTCTTTAAAGACAAATATAAGTGCTGGAATGAAGCCGGTGCAAATGGATCAGAACAGATGTTGAGGATTCATAGAACCGACCAATCTAGTTTTGTGTTGAAGCTTAATTATTGTTGTTATTTTGATATGATCAAATATAAGTGCTGGAATGAAACCGGTGCATATGGATCAGAACAGATGTTGAGGATTCATAGAGCCGACCAATTTATTTTTGTGTTGAAGCTTAATTATTGTTGTTACTTTGATATGATCATACTTGCGCATAACTTATACCTGTCAGATTGTTACTATTTCTCTGATCAGATACCTCTGGTACCAGAAGATATAGTGACATTAATATTTTTACTTCATATCCAGATTTTTCATCCTCCATTTCTCTATTATCTCGTTATTAATGAGTCTTTTCACATTACAATTATGGTGCCTACAACTTTCTGACATTGTGGTGGAATTTTCAAAAAAGTTGTCATTGTACAAACTCACAAAACATATGATTAGTTCTTACCATTGTAAATGTGTTCTTGGTTGTTTAACTGTAAAATCTTATTTTATTTCTTTTCCCCCTTTCATACTAAGTGCTGTATATCTGATTATAAAATTTAGAATGAAGTGTTTTCATTCTCCAACGGAAATAAAGCTAAAGACAAGGGTAAAACAAACGTTTTGTCATACTTAATATTGTTGATCCTTTACTAGTTCTTATCTCTGTTAATTGTCATACTATGTAGAATCATGATGCTAGGTGGACTTACAGTCAGATCAAGCTCATTTGTTGCTTGTAGCGCTTCAAATGACCTCTTTGGGAAATTCTTTATGCAGGACATTGCTAGTGATGGCTGCTTCAGCTTGGGTATGATTGCCCATTTTGAGCCGACTTTGCGCAACAAGGGTTCTTGGATGTACCCACGGTTATTTTGGGAGACAGGAGTTCTGGGACAAGTTTTGTATCTTGAAGCGCATGCAGTTGGCATCTCTGCAACCGGAATTGGCTGTTTCTTTGACGATCCTGGTATATTCTCTCTACCCTCTCTATTTATCTTCACATTGTAAATGTTTATTACTCACACATGCCAAGAGTCTCTTTCCTTGTTGAACCTCATTTAGGGAATAAAAATGTCCATAGAAGCTGGAAACAATAATATCATGTTTAGAATTGTGTTTTCTACTTAAGATATGCAAAAGATATTTTACTTGCCAGTTCCTAATCTTAAAGACCGAAAGAGAAACTTGCACCCAAGGGTGTAGCCTAGCGGTTAATGAAATGGGAGGAGAACCATGAGGTTTCAAGGTTCAAATCTCAGTGGAGTAAAAAAAATACTTGGTATGCATAGTTACCCGGTACCTATGCTACTGGGAGGTAGTTGGTACGAGGTGTATTGGTGGATGTGTGCGCAAGTTTGCCCCGACACCGCCGCCATAAAAAAGAATGAGCCAAAAGAGAACCCTGAAAAATGTAAAGGAGGAAGTGGAGGGAAATGAAAGAGGACATTGAGAAGTCTAATACTAATTTGAACTTGGTTGTGGATTTTATGGAAGAAGTAATATGAACTTGTGGAATTAACTTATTGTGATTCTTACTATTGTTATCACCTTTTGTTTAAATCACCTTGTTCTTCCGTTGAAATCTGTCACATAGAAAACCTAATGTATGTACTACCTCCGGAGCGTAAAAAATCTAAAGTAATCGTATTAGCAAAATGTGAACCTGAACATATGCATTTATCTTCCTTCTGGATCTTTGGTATTTGACGTCTGTGAATGATCCAGTATGCCCCTTTTCATCTTCCCCTTTCTTTTTCCAGATGATTAGTAAGTGGTGTCGTGTTATAGCTTGATAACTGTACTCGACTAGAGATTAATTGGGTGTTGTATTGCCACTAACCTATCACCCTTCCTTTTGCATGATCATTGCCAGTGCATGAAGTTCTTGGGCTCAAAGGATCAGAGTTTCAGAGTCTCTATCATTTTACAGTTGGAGGTCCAGTTGTTGACAAGCGGATAATGAGTCTGCCAGCATACCCTGGCCCAAGCGTTGATGCTTGATCAGAATAATACCAAAAGGTTGTTTGACTCATTATGTCCAATTTCAGAAACATAACAAAGCTAATTTCACTTGAATTATGCTCATATTTCTTCAGACAATCAGGGAGAAAATAAAAGTTCCTGAAACCTAAAGGTGAAGAAAATGAATATCTTGATATGCTACAGTATATAGTTAGGAACCAAAGTTGAATCTCTGTACATAAACTTATCACGTAATGCTTATGCCAATTCCATCATTGTACAGAACCAACGTTTTCTTCGATGGTGAGAACTTGCATTAAAGTTTTTCTCACTTATCTTCTATTCTCTTTCACGTGGGGGTGTTCATAAAAACCCGAAAAACCGAACCAAATCGAAAACCAAGCCAAACCGACCAAAAAAATCGATACTTTTGGTTTGGTTTGGTTTGGTTTTGGTTTTGAATTTTAAAAACCGATCAAATTAGGTTTGGTTTTGGTTTTAATCAGAATAAAACCGAACCAAACCGACTATAAGATTAGCTATTTCAAATTTATTATTACACTTGTATATATGTATATTTTTATACAAAGTTTCAAAAAATTTATGTTAAATGTTAATAGTTTGCACTTTTAGTATAGTTCTTTACCTTTACATTCTAGTTTGATTGGTAGTTTTCTTTTGTTAAGTGTAAGAATCCATTTCGTATTAAAAATAATATATTTTTAATTGAGTCCTTAAATTATTCATCACTATTTGATTAAATTATCATCAATATATCTTGGTAAATAATAGATTTCTCAAAGGGCAATTGATTTGATATGTTACGTTGAAAATGTGGTCGCCGGAATATTTGTTTGGTAGTTTATACCTTATATTTAAGAAAAAACTGACAAATAACTGAAAAAATCGAAAATCCGACAAAACCCGACATAATCTGAATCGAGGAAAAACCGACTTAATTGGTTTGATTTGGTTCTAATATTTGAAAAACCAATTTATTTGGTTTGGTCTCTTTTTAGGAAAAATCCGATTCAAAACGAACTATGAACAACCCTACTTTCACGCATTGCAGCATATCCTTGTAAAGTCTCTATGTGAATTTGGACTATGCACGGATAGTTAAGTTTCTGTTTTAGACCTCTTTGTTCTTGTCTTTCATTGATAGCATCAATGAGTACAGGAAGTGGCATTGCTGATTTTAGTCATGAGCGTGAAAGACTTTCAAAATTCAAGCAGGACTGCTATAAAGGCAACCCGATGTACTAAGCTACCTTATGCGCGGGGTCCGAGAAAGGACGGGACCACAAAGATTTATTTTACGCAGTCTTACCCTACACAAGTGCTTACTGTCAACCTAATCTATACTATATTAAAAGCACGAAGACCCTTAACGAAATGTCGTTCGACTTTTTTACCCTTAAAAAATCGACTTTACACTAGATAAAATTGTAATTTAAGTTGCCTTCCTAATATTTAGGAATAAACATTCAATTACCATTTATGCTAATTTTCCTAAAGTTAGAACTTTAATATCAACTAGAATTAATTTGTTAATCTTTTCTTATTAGATTGTATTACAATTTTATTTGCAATAGGAAGACGTGATTTTAATACAATAAAGACTTTTGTTTCAAAAGGAAAAACAATACTAGCTTTTTACCACGTCTAATCTCCATATCATTTGTAGGATTTTAAATTAAAACGTTAAAAAAAAAGAAGATTAATCAAGTACACTACTAAATTGATTAATTTCTAGAATACATAATAACTTACATATCGTTCTATCTATCTATATTAAATGCACGAAAGCCCTTAATGAAATATCGTTCGCCTTTTTTTACCATTTAAAATTAAACTTCAAATTAGACAATATCGTAATTTAGTTATTATCGTAATATATAGTACTTTGAAATCAACTAATTTGGTTATAAAATATTTCTTGTGTTAAATTATGTAGGAAGTCCTAATATTTAGGACTTTAATATAAATATTAAAGAAAGCTCGGTGCACTATATGTGCGGGGTCCAGATAAGGCCCAGACCACAAAGATCTATTATCATTTACTTATATTGTTTGGGAGAAATAACAATATTACATTGTCTTAACATAAATATTGTTTGGGGAGAAATAACAGTATTACATTGTCTTTTGCTTATATTTGTTTACGACAATTTTTATATGAAATATGTTTGAACTTATAATTCTAAGGGGAGGACACTATATATTCTTACTATTAAATTAAGATGCATGTACTTAATTAACTATTTTTCTAATAATTAAATATAATTTTTAAATATTATGCGAAAATATCGATGAAGAGAAAAAGATGTTATTCGAGTAAGAAGGAGTTTAAAAAAGTATCTCTATTTTCTATATCATTGCAAAAGCACGAATCCCGAATGCAAAAATAAATAAATTATTTTTTTAATTTTTATTCAATAACTCAAATATATTATTTAATAATATTTACGTAATTTTTTAAAATTATATACTCATTGATATACCCTGAGACTAGTTAATTAAAAGATAAGAGCGAAAGGCAGGGTTTTGTTTCAAAGCTATTACTTTCTGTTCCCATTAGTGTTAATGTGAAGTTAATCTTATAATGTCAGCCATTCACTGGTATAATAATAACTATTATAGTTATAGCCTATAATTATATAGGAGTAGGATATATGATTCATGTGATAAAGACGTCAAGTTAAAGGAAATGGAGATCTTGATTGGATTAGGTTTTAAAGTCAACTTGGTAATAATAAAAAGAGCACTTCCCGCGATTTGAAAATCAGGTCTAAATTGAATTTTGTCTTTTCATCTTTTTTCCTGGAGAAATAGATGCAATGAAATTTTTTAGAGAAAATTTATAGAGGCTAAACCGCACTGGATATTATGGATGTGCCTACTTATTTCCTTTCATAAAGCATTATGTTCTTATAATACATATAGAACTTTCTATGAATTCTTCTTTCAAGCAAATATTGCAAAATGATGATCTTGAGACAGGTAATGGAGTAGACATAAGTAAAATTACTTTAATTTGTTAATACTCTCTAATTGACATTTTTATTTCTACCTACTTTGGAAGGCATCTTTTTCAATGACATTTCCTTCATTTCAGTTCCACTTTTCTCTTTTTAGTCAGATTACTTTTTTTTATTTGGTCGAATATATTGGTATAAAATAATTCCACGATAAATTTCCTTAACATGAAATGAACACAAGGCGCGACCATAGCAATTGATAAGTGTTGAAGAAATCAACAATTTATTGTTTAATTTGAGCGGAGTACTTTTGGTTTTTGTTCCAAAACACAGAGTACTTCAATACATCCTTATCCTGGAAATAATTTTAATAATATTTTTCAGAAAAAAGAACACTAATATTATTACTAATACGGTTTGATTTGCATAGGTATTCGATACATTCTCAAAAGAAAGATATTAACAAAGGAGGAGATAGATCATTTAATTTTCAAAAATTTGCATATTGCTTTCATGTTTTGCTTAGTCGTCTGCCAGTTTGTTGCTATATATATACACCTGTCTCAAGCATTAACAACATGCGATTGTAATAAAAAAAAATATTACTTTAGCGGTGCCTAGTGCTTCAAACATTAACATCTATCTATTAATAAGAGGAGAGGCAAAAGCCACTATTTTTTGACAAGTGGCATCATCACAATAAGACATTTGGCACTTTAAGACATAGCTCCAATAAAATTGGAATTAAAAATAAATTGGACAAAAAATCGCATAATATCAGATATTTTTATTTTGTAAGAAGCAAAATATCAAAAGCATCCTAAAGCTTATGTGCACGTTTAGGAGGGGCACATTTTTTAGACCTATATTTTTGGAGAAAATCTCCAGCAAAATTCGATATTCCATTTTCGTGAACTAAAAGTTTCAGCTTGTTTTATTTTTAACAAGTACTAACTGATTTTACATATGAACGTGAATACACACGTTTATATCTCACTTGCCCTATATTTTAGATTTTATCTAAACCTACGCTATGTAAACCTACCCACGATCTGTAACCATTTGTAACTGTTCAAATCTGGATAGGTAGCATATTCCGACTAACTTGCCAATTTCAACGGCTGTTAATTTGTGTGATATGCGTCCAAGACTCTCATGCTTTTAGGTTTGTTGATACTTTCTCTTAGAAATTAGTATTGTTTTCAAGTCTTGTGGTTGCTTCAGAAATCGTTGAAAGAATCAGATGAGATCACCAGAAAATAGAGTTGTTGTACATCAGCTTCATCACACTAAGGGTTGGCAACTAGCCCCACCAAATTTGGCTTTGCTTTTCCAAAGGACTCTACCACTTCTCACACCAAATTTTGTTTCTACGGCACTTTGACATGGAAGAACAGAGGAAACTCGCAAGAAAAATAGAATATGCATACGGAACCAAAAATGGCCTAAATATTACTCGGATAATAAAGGTATGAACTATTAACATCACTATTTACAAATTTTTATATAAAATCATATAATATTGTACTTAAAGTTACGAACACTAAAAACTAATTGTGACATATGAAAATAGAAAAATATAATTTTATGCAATCCTTTTGTTACAATACAGTTGTACTCTGTTCTTTTCTTTGCCGTTAATTAGATTCTCCTTCTTTTAACTTGATTTGTCTTTCTCCCTAGATTTTTATTTCGCCCTAAACTATCGATCAACTCCTTAAGTTTTTTTAACTATTCAAACTGTAGCATATTATCTGTGTACATTCTAATGATGAATAGAAAATTATGTACCTTTGTTCCAATACAGTTGTCCCATGTTCTTTTGTTTTGCTTAAATTAGTTTTTTCTTCTTTTTACCTCATTCGTTTTTTCTAATTGACCAGAAATAATTTTCCCATAAATGTTAGTGATGTCCTTAATTTTCTTTAATTGTTTAAAGCATTTGCATATTATATGTGTACATTCTAATGATTATCTCTGTTGGAAAAAATAGTAAAAGTAGACTTATTTGAGTTTACACGGTTCTAGATTGTTCATTGAAATCATGTATTTCATTATGAAGCGATGACGTAAAAGATCTATATTATATGCGAGAATGTCAAAAATTAAATTTGGAAAAATTTATAAATCTTAACAAAAGTAATACATGATTAAGACAAAACAAATACGTATAAATTAATTGCTTGAAGTCCAAATTATCTTTCTCGATTCCTCATACATTTTACTTTAAAATAAATTAATATTTTAGGGCTCTGCAATTTGATGTTTAAATCTTAAATAGAAAGAATTTTAACTTGAATTATGTTAGAGCTCCTAACAAGAACTATCATGGACTTGACAAAAATTGTTTCTCTAAATTATTTTCACGTTCAAGCTCTTCTTGGATTAAAAAAAAAAGTGAACATTCAGAAATTTATTTATAGAGTTTTAAATTCATGTCATTATCGTCCATAGCTTCCTATAGAATTCAGAGGGTGATCATTTCAGAGGCTATATAATTTGTTATCATCTCTGCCCTATTTGACCATCTCATCCTTCCTGTGAAGTCATTGAATCTAGTAGCATTTTTTAAAGTTCTTTTGACAAAATTAGTTGTGTATGTCTATCGTATGTAATAGTCGCTTTTCTACATGCTTTAGTCTGTTGCAATTGGAGAAAAATCACAAAACAAATAAGCCCTTCATTACTTATATTTTTACTTTTAAGAGTGTTATTGGCTTTAAACATAGTTTATATTAGTTGATTATATTGTATATATAACTCTGTAGGAATTACTTTTTATTGTTCTTAAATTCCTTGAATAAATTTAGGGTCAATGAAGTAAAACCTTCTTTTTTGATACTTCAAACGCACTTTGGTATGTAAACATACGAATAAATTTATAAATAAAACACGTCTTGACACGACATCCTTTATTGGTTTGATATTTTCCTAAGTTTTTCATCTTAATACAATTAGCTAATTCTTTTGTTTTATGGTTTACAGACTTTGTTGATCCTGCTACTATCAGAAGGAATGCTTTTTGAAAAAGGAAAAATGAAACAACCATTAACAGACATAATAAATCGGTAAAATCCTACTCGATTACGTAGTACACCCATAAAGAGTTGTGGACACATTTCATCGTCTCAGTCTCAGGCACAATATCCAAATTCAATGCAAAAACAAGATCTGCGATGTGGTTTGTCAACTTCAAATGTGCATACAGATCTTTTTCTACCAGATTTAAATGAGCTACGATTATTACAAGGTATTTATTTAACTTAACTTTATTTCTATAATATGAATAGTTCATAAATACTAATTGCATATTATTATAACTTATTAGTAGAAATTGAGGATATCAAACTTTTGCGTTGTACAATCTCTCTATATAGGTAATGAGGTTATAAAGTTATATACTTAATTATACCTATTAAGCTTAAAAGATTGGAAAGAAAAAGGCCTTTAAGTTTTTATAAAGTTAAAACTTTTATTTTCTGTGTTATTTTTAGTGGAGTTATCATAAGTTATGTGTGATTTGACCAAACGTGAAATGGGAAAAAACCTATGGTGCAAATAATGGTTCCATTTGAGCTTTTCCTGTAATTTTGTTATGCTAACTCAGTACTATTTTTTCCAGATTTTTTTTCCTCAGCCCACCTTACTACTAAGTAGTTATGTATTCTTTGAATATAATTTAAGTTGAAATGTCATACATTTAAGACATTGAAATGTCATAAGCTAAAGAAAAATGGTTCAGAGCCTTTGTAATGGGTGTTATTTGGAATACTAATGGGTATGGTAAGCATTATTGTTGTTCTCCTCCTATGAAACAAATGTTTGATGCAAATTTGTTAACAATTGCTATAGACTATAACAAAGGTGAAAAATTAAATTAACTTATACTTCAACCATCCGTCCTTATTGACAATTTGAAGTAACTGTACTGCCACGTGAGATGGCTAGGTATTGATATTCAATAGATGGATATCGAGTTGTATATTTTTTTATTGTTAAATCGAAATCCTAGTATATAGTATCAAATATTATGGAAGTTGTTTCTTTGGTTCCTTGATTTAGTTAATGTTTTTGAATTATTCACAATTAAATTATTATATAGTATTTTACTGGGCGTTTATGCAATCTCATTTTTAGAAATAACTTATTATCATAAATAAGTTCTTTTACAACAATCATATTTTTATTAATATTGTCTTTATTAGTGTTCATTCATAAATACATTTGTGACTATGTTTCAAATAGATAGGATTTCTTACATCAATTGTGTTTAATTTTTTCTATTATGTCATGATTAGTATCCCATTACGAGGATAATCCAAAATATGTTTTTTTTCTTTTGGATGAGTTTTCACTTTTAATATCTTATACACGTATGCCTTATAAAATAATAGATTGTGTACCTCGGAGTCATATTTCATATGTGATTTGGATGATATTACTTCCTATGTGTACTTTCAATGCTCCTTCATATTATTTATGTACCTTCTAATGATGTTAAAAAGTTTCCGTGTTCTAAAAGAGTTAGTGATAGAGTTATTTGAACTTATGCAATTCTGAATTGTTCATTAAAATCATGTTTTGACAAGTCGATGGCGTAAAAGATCTATATTAAATGTAAGAATGTTAAATAATAAATTTGGAATATATTATAGATAAAAAGTAATGTTGAAACATATCTTGGGGATTGGTGGTCTCTAGCAAAAAAAATTTAGACAGACAATTCAATTAAATTCATCTTTTTCTTTTTGGTTTAATTCTTTTTAATACGATCAATAAATTTAGTGTGCAATATATATATGTTCCCAATATCTCTACTTTTTTTATTTAACTGATGCGGGTAAGTATACTAGTTAAGAAGAAAAAAAGAGAGATCTTATAAAATAATGTACATATTGGACAATATACTAAAAGGGTAAGTAATTGAAATATTTCTTTCTTAAAAATTAACCGGAAAGGGCATTTGTACTACAGTAATAGCAAGTGGGGCTGGTAATTATAGAAAGCACCAAATCCGGCAGGCGTGCTTCCACCGAAAGATTAAAATGAACAGACAAACAAAGATGCTTCCCAAGGTTTGAGATATTGTCGGAGAACTCCACCTCCACCACCACCACCGCTTAAACTCTGCTCTTCAATTCCGGTAACTCGTCAGCGGGATCTCCGATCAGGTACCCCTTTTTTCTCATTATAACGAACTTACTTACCTCTTTGGGGTTTTATATTATTTGTTTTCTTGAACAGAGTGACATTAGTTATCCTAGGGTTATCTTCATTTGGAAGGGGGGAAAAAGCAACCTTTTTTGTGTAACTTATAGCTTTAGGGGTTTGCCTTAATCTCTAATTGCTTTAAACAATTGGGATTTGCTTGATTTCATGATTCCATAGAAGAAGAAGCAGCAAAGGGTTGCTATGATTTTTGACCTTGTATAAACAAATGGGCTACTGGGTGTTTTTTGTTTTGTGGAAGAAATAATGTCAGCTAGATGTTTATATTACTAATCTTGCAGAATAATCACTTTTACTTAGTTATGTTTGATGTTGTTTCTATTTTTTTGTTTTTTGTTGTTGTTGTTTTGCAGTGTTAAGGTTATTATGTATGTTGGACACCTTCAGTCGTCGCTCTGTAGTTTTCTTTGGTATGTTATTCAGATTATCTCTATCTCTTTAATATGTACTATCATACTTCGTAGACTGTGTCCTGTTTACTCTAATTCTCGCGCTACTGCTGCTCCTAGAGGTGTTTCTATGTGCAATTTCCTTACTTTCTTCTTGATTTACCATAGTTTGTCCATGTATTTTGAGAATATTTGTGCTGATTCGAAGTTTATTTTGGAGCCTTCTGGCTATTCACCATAGGATCTCCTTTAGTTTTTAGGCATACCTTCCACTGGCAAGTTGATTCCTTTCTGCTATATGTAGTTTCTCTTAAGTTACATCTCCGTGTTATCTATTCTAGGTTACCTATTATCTCCATTATCTTTGTGGTTCAAATTAAGTGTCAGAGCTTTTGGTCTAATGGTGGCCAATGTGCTAGAGTCAACTTTGAGAAACAGCTTTCTATTGAGAGAGATCTTCATAGAAACTTAAAATATTTGGGAGATTTTGATACTTTGACAAAGTATTGGTGATTTGTGATTGTAGAATGTGAAAATGCACCCTGGCAATTCTGGAAATAGAAAATGCATTCAAGACTGGTGTGAAAAGGGTGAGATGTCTTTAATCAGCTTCAAGAAATTCAGTCCATAAGAAGGCTTTTTTTTTTTAAAACTTTACAAGTTAAGATTTTATTAAAACAGTATCAAGTTGATACTGCAAAAAATACAGAGATAATGTTGGCTTGATTACATTAAAATCCTAAGCAATCTAGCATGTCCAGCAGGTTACGTAAATTCGTAACAGGGTTTTCATCTTTCCACTAGTTTAATCAATGAAACAGCCATATTTCAGACTGCATTTCCTCCTGTTTGCCTTCAAAACACCTCTTATTTCTTTCTTCCCATATAGTCCAAGCTATGCTGGCTTGATTACATTAAGAAGGCTTTGGAAAAGCATCAAACTTTGATGAGAAGTTAAAACAGGTTCTTTTCCGACTTAAGAGTGAAAAAAGATGATTTGAATGGATTGTTGGGCCAAATGAGTAACGGCAAAAAACAACTTACAACATTCATAACAACTAGAAAAACAATGCAAGTGAATTTCTTTTCATCCATAATTCTTCTCCATACACTTATCTTATTGGAGTTGACTTTGGTGTTAGTTGTGCAAGAGTGTAGGATTTTAGAAAAACAGGTGATGTAATGGATTAGACCAACAACTACGCCTCAGTCCTATACTAGTTGCGGTTAGCTATATGTATCCTCACTGACCATGTTTCTCTATTTAAGCTTAGCTCATGTCATCATCATATCAAATAAAAAAAGAAGTGCAAAATAAGTTAAATTTGAATAAATAATATTAGTAATTGGTAATTATTATAGCAGTAGTAGTAGTAGTAATAATAATAATAATAATACCCATGGCTATATAATTTGGTGAACAGTTAAGAAGCTATTGTGTCTCCACGTATTCGAGGAGGCTTGTGCAGGGGATCACTTGTTTATAATCTTTTGAGGGGCCATTCAAGTTGGGAATAGAAGGTACTTACTCCTAATGAAATTTATGACTGTCTAGGAATTGTTTGTTTTTTTTTCCTTTTTTTTGGTGGTGGTGGTGGGGGGGGGGGGCATGTTTGGAGGGGAAGGTGCCAAATCTTTTTTCCTTGATTCCTTCTATTGGGAACTTGTTGGAACAGGAAATGAAGGAGGTACAGAAATGAATCTACCACATACCACAACAACAACAACAACAACGACCCAGTATAATCCCACAAGTGGAATCTACCACATACCAGGGCATGGAATACATTCACTTTCTCTTGCCCTTCACTTGGTAAGTTGGTAGGCAATTAGTTCATGTTGCATAGATAAGTGGACAAAAAGGTGCTTGGGAGAAAGAATTCTAAAAGGAGAAGATTTCGTCCACCAAGCGGGTAGATTTTTACGAGGTAAAAGGAATATTTGTAACTGCATGCCCTACCCCTAAGACCATCTTGGTGTACATTAATAAAACTTTCTTTGTACTGATTAAGAAAAAGTTTCTTGGTCAACCCTCCGACCCCCATAAAACAAGAAGAAAAAGAAAAAGAACTTGGTATACTCTATACAATTTGGAGATGCAGCGCCAACGACAAACCTTGAAGTAAGGAGACATATCATGGTGAGTTGGTCTAGTTTATATGAAGAGCAATGAGAGGACACATGCCATATACCATTGCATTGTAGGTCTACATCACAGCTGTGGCTTGGTTTTCACTTTGTTTAATATTTCATGGGTTGTGCCAAAGACATTGGGGCAGGTGTACCGAAGATCAGTAATGATTGGAGTACAACTTGGTGGAACAACATTGTCGCATCTCTTTTGGCTAATTTGGAAGGAGAAGAATGAAAAATGTTTCAAACTGTACGTTGTATGTAAATATCTAAAGAATTAAATTACATTTCATTTATTCTTTTGGGGTAAAGGAAGAAGTGTAAGGTAGTTGGGCCAATGGGATAGGTGACGGTTGAGCACATTTGTACATTTTTTGGTTTTTTGGGGATAACTGAGAAACTCCCTTTGAGTTAGATAACTCAACCCTGGTTCAATTTGGGGTGGGGTGGGAGTGTGTGTGTGTGTTGGGGGTTGGGGTTGTGGGGGGTTGTGAGCCTGTCCCTCTATCGCAAGCTGACTTGAATACCAGTTTTCTTTGTTAAGTTTTCCGCACTCCAAACCATCGTGCTTGAAATTGGTGCAGCAGAAGGTGTCATCTGATTATCTTTGTTGTCGGTTACATGTATTGCCTTTTGTTGGTTTGGAGAGTTCAAGCGCAGAAACTTTTCTTGAGTTTGGTAACAAAAGATATTCTTATGGAGGCTTGGAGGAGTTGGGGTGGAATTCTTGAACTTTTATTGATTTTGGGGGTAGACAATGATGGAGGCAAATTTGTGAGTTATGACTTAAAAATTGATAAGGGATCCTTGTATTTGCTTGTTAGATACTGATGAATTTCTGCTCAGATCTGGATGCGTTAATAACATTTACTTCTCTAATTTTTCCTTTTCTGATAAGGTAAAGTATAATTACATTTACTTTTCCTTATGAGATCTTAAGGTAAAATTGCTCAGGATGGATGCTGATGGTACCAGGGATTGTTTTGTTTAGGTGTCGACAAGCTTTTGATCTTTTGCTGCTTTGTTGCTTTCCCAAGTGTACTCTACTGCTATTTGTAAAGATTTTGTTTTCGACCTTGGCAGATTTTTCTGGATGCTGCAACTGTTAGATGTTTGGAAATTCTTATTTGCCTGTTTGTGATTATTTCATGCATCTCTGACAGGGTTTAGGTTTTACAGGTTAATCACCACAATCTTTTAGGGGTCGGGCTTTGATTAATCTTATCGCATTACAAGTAGCTATGCAACCCAGTGGTGCAAAAGATACACAACTCCGCGAGAGCAACAGCCAAAAGGTCCATCCACAACCTATGGAGGAAGCCGCAAACCAAAATCCTGAAGCAGTTGAAGCTATGGTATCTAGGATTTTTACAAATATCTCATCCCTGAAGTCTGCCTACATTCAACTCCAATCTGCTCATACTCCATACGACCCGGATAAAATCCAAGCTGCCGATAAACTTGTAATTTCGGAGCTGAAGAATCTCTCTGAACTCAAGCACTTCTACAGGGAGCACAATCCCAAACCTGTGTGTGTTTCACCTCAGGACTCTCGCTTGGCTGCAGAGATCCAAGAACAGCAGAGTTTGTTGAAAACATATGAAGTTATGGTGAAGAAGTTTCAATCTGAGATTCAGAATAAGGATTCTGAGATTGGTCAGCTGCAGCAGCAGATACAAGAGGCCAGTCAGAAGCGGGTCAAATTGGAGAAAAACCTTAAGCTCAGGGGCTTGTCAGCCAAAGAATCAGAAAATGCAGTTGACGAGAATGGGCTTTACATCATGGACCTAACACCTGTGCTTTTCAGGTCAGCTGTGGAAGCTGCTTACAGGGCCATTCACGACTTCTCTAAGCCATTGATCAACATGATGAAAGCTGCTGGTTGGGATCTTGATGCTGCAGCAAACTCCATAGAGCCAGATATAGCTTATGCAAAGAGAGCTCACAAGAAGTATGCATTTGAGTCACATATCTGCCAAAGAATGTTCACCGGATTTCAGGACGAATTCTTCTCTGTGAAACATGAGAATTCAGCTGTCACCAAGGATAGTTTTTTCCACCAGTATCTTGCATTACGTGAAATGGATCCACTGGATGCTGTAGGCCAAAGTCCAGATTCCCTTTTTGGGAACTTCTGCCGCAGCAAATATATAGTGGTGGTTCATCCAAAGATGGAGGCTTCATTCTTTGGGAACGTGGATCAGCGAAACTATATTATGGGTGGCGGGCACCCAAGAACAGCTTTCTACCAGGCTTTTCTGAAACTGGCCAAGTCAATTTGGCTTTTGCATAGGTTGGCATATTCATTTGATCCTCCAGTTAGAGTATTTCAAGTCAAGAAGGGAAGTGAGTTCTCAGAGGTTTATATGGAAAGCGTTTTGAAGAATTTTATTGTAGATGAAAACGAGGAGAAGCCTAAGGTTGGTCTGATGGTTATGCCTGGTTTCTATATCGGCGGTAGTGTGATCCAGTGCCAAGTCTACCTAACCGGCGTGAAGGTTACTGAATGATATTTTGTTCTGTCTTTGTATTATGTTGATTTCTATATGTATATCGTGTGATTATACTTTATCGTGCCTTATGTTTTAGCAAATGTTGTTACATACTGGCCGTCTGATGTAAAATGTGCCTTTCAGTAATGACTAGATATAGCGGTGTTCATCGGTTGGTTTGGTATGGTTTTGAAAGATTTTCTTTTTGTATTTTCGGTATTCCATTTAGATATGTTATACCGATATCATACTAAAATAAACTCAGTATGGTTCGGTTGTTCATTTGGTTGCGTTTGTGCGGTTGGTAACTTCTCTATTACTCATTAAAGTAATATTCTATGATCTAAAAAGGTCATTCTCTTAAATTTAAAGTTATAAAAGGGCATGATGTACAAATAGCACTAATTTGTGATTTATGTGAACGATCTTTCAGACTTGAAGATTAAATGCAAAAAAAAAAAAGGACAAATTAAATCAAAACGTTAATGATATTTCATTCTAAAATAAAAGTCATTATTTGAAGTCAAATATTTAAAACAATTTTTAGCACTCTTCGGGCTTTCAAGTGTTTGTAGCTTAGTTGCTGTAACAACCATGGATATTGAGGGATACATTGACATATTAATGCACATCGTATATTTTTTACTGTAATATCCTCGGTAACACCAATACACTATTATTTGTGCAAATTTACAGATCATTAGTTTTATAATATGGAAATGAATCGTAGTAGCCATATCATCTCTGTTAATTTCATTCCAAATCATGTATTTCCAGATCTTGGCAATAAAAAATAAGGTGACAGGTGGTGTGTTTTACCAAATAATTTCTTTTAAAAAAAAACAGAATTATTCATCTGTCATCTTTGAAAGAACTTGAAATGATTCCGAGGCAATAGATTTCTTAAATGTTTTGTTTTCTGATAGGCAACGATTCCGAGGCAACAATGGATAACCATTGAGTGGGAGATCCAAATTCACCCCCCACCTTCCCCACAATCAACTTACTCTCTAGATTAAATTTTAGTCAATCACTTTCAATCTTTTTCTTTTTTAAGGGAAAAACCTAGCTTAGCAAATGCAGAAAAAGAAAACGAGAGAGAGAGAGAATAGGATTTGTTTTCTAATTAAATTATCATCAAAAAGTCATCTTCTACGCACCTTCTATTAGTTAATATTCGGAGAAGTTTAGTTGGTGGAACTATCTTATTTATTTCTTGTTTATAGGAGACCATAGGAAAAAAGAATCGAAGGAGGGCCAAAAAAGAAAAGAAAAACAAAACCTTAACATTTTGTTGTGTTGACTAGTTTAGGCATTGAGTATATCCTAGATGCGTTATGCATGGACCATGATCTTAGCTGCTTCTACTGTTTGAGCACATGATCCTAAACAATACTTTATCAATTTAACTATGTTCTCAATTTTTGGACGGTTTAAGAAATCTTCCTTCAATTCGACCTAAATTGTTGTCGTATCTTACTCAATTTTTTTTTTTTTTTTTGATTTGTTCTACAAAATTCTCAAACCTAAGTTAACGATAGAGTAAAGTGTTTTTCGTGGAAATGAGAAAATTGATTTGAAAAAAAGCAATCAACTTAACAAGTTCAGGGTTTTTGATAACTAGTATAAGGAACTTCCAGTTATTATTAGAGGTGTCCTCAGGTTCGTTAAAATACAATGACCATCTACCATCTTTTGGAGTTAGATTTTGAAACCCAAAATCACATAAAATTAAAGATTTTGAAAACAGGTATGCATATTCTTATGTGTTTTTAGCTTAAGTACGCTTTCTTATTTAGTTTTAAACCTAAAATATGGCTGGTGATTCTCAAATTTGATCTTCAAAATAAAGATTTAACAATCTGAATTATGAGATCTCAGATCTTTACATTATACTTTATTATGTATTAAGATTTATAAATACAATGAAATAAATAATTTAGGTTGATACCAAGCATAATGTTGGTCAGCAATTTACTCTATCTTTTATTTCTTTACTTTGTCTGAGACAAGTTGCGGTATTCATGGATGAGGAAGCGTGCTCCGAACAAGCTAAACAAACCGTTGGCATCACTCTTACCAGACAACCAATTTTCATTTGTTTGTAAAATCAGATTATCTTTTAATTAATCAGTTTAATTTACCGATTTTACTTGCCAATCGACTTAATTACTAGCTCAATAGCATCTGGTTATAATTTGAGCTTTGAGGTTTGTAGTTCCCGTCCCTAAAGGGAGATGTAAAACAATTATGAATTTAAGTTATATACATCAGGTAACTTAATTAATATTTTTTTTACATTATTTAACGTCTGATAGTAAGTTACATACCATTAATTATTATGAAAGCTTAGAGTTTGAAGGAGTTACGATATAATGAAGCTGCTTCATTATATAATTTCTTCTTAGTGCTAATATGAATTATTTGCATAACTATAGGATGTAATACTTTGCTTTCATCTTAGTACTAATATTATAACTTGTTTAGCCAAACTTTTAAAATCAGCTTATTTTGGGAAATATTTTTCTCAAAAGTGCTTTTTAAAAAAGTGTTTTTGGTGATGAGTAGTTTGTGTTTGGTTAATTAATTTGAAAAGCAGTGTTTGGCCAAGTTTTTAAAAACTGCTTCTAAGTATATTTAACTCAAAAGTGCTTTTGAAGAGAGACTATTTTTTTCTGTTTCTCAGAAAAAAATATTTTTTTCCTTCTAAAAGCTTGGCCAAATACCTCAATTTTAGGAAAAAAAAAATACTTTTGGCGAAAAAAAAACTTTTAACCCAAAAGAAAAATCAGCTTAATTTGAGAAGTGTTTTTTTTTTCTAAAGCGCTTTTTTCAAAAGTATTTTTGATGAAAAACAATTTGTGTTTAGCTAATTAATTTGAAATATACTTTTAAGCAGCAATTTGTGTTTGGCCAAACTTTTAAAAAGTGCTTCTAAGTATATTTTTCTCAAAAATGCTTCTCAAAAAAGTGTTTCTGGGAAGAAGCTACTTTTTTTTGCTTCTCCAAAACGGTTTCTATTTCTACTCAAAAGCACTTTTTTTCTTCTAAAAGTTTGGCCAAACACTTTAACTTTAAAAAAAAAAAATACTTCTCAACTTGAAGAAGCTTGGCCAAAAAGGCTATATAATGCTTCCCTTGCTTCAAAAAAAAAATCTGCTTCGAGGGAAGGAAAATATTACGGCGAAATTATGGTGAAACTTGTACAGTTTATGGAATTTATCCCATTGTATCGGCAAAATAATTAAGCAACGAATTAAGTAAATCGAAACACAATAAACCAATTGCTCTGACAAGAATTAATCGCAAACTTTGCATCTGGTTCTTTGAAGGTTCTTGCACGTGTAAAATCATTAAATTAAAGGAAAAGAAGTCAACTCTTATGTATGTGACAAGCCGTTTCTATATAAATACTGTAACTCCGTAGCAATCTTCTCACAAACTTAACATTGCTGATTAGCCATCAATAATCAAGACAATGGAAAAAATTACCCTTTTCCTAATTTTAATTTTCTTCAATATCTCTATCTTCTCCTTTGTTGGAGCAGTGAAGGGCCCTAGTGCTAGACTTTCACAACCTCGTGCCAACAAATTGGTGCTGTCACAATGCAGGCGAACTCGTTATCCAAAGCTATGTATGACTTCTTTGTCAAAATACGTCACTTCTACATCTCAACCCCAAGAGCTAGCTCAAGCAGCGTTACATGTGAGTTTAGTCAAGGCTATCTACGCAAAAGCATACGTGAATAAGGTTTGCAAACAACTCCAACAAACAAAGGCTAAAGATTATCAAGTGGTGAAAAGTTGTTTAGATCAAATCTCAGATGGTGTATCCTTACTTTCCAACTCAGTCCAAGAGCTTCACCATTTGAATTTAGATAAGGAAAGTGATTTTATGTGGCATAGGAGTAATGTTCAAACTTGGCTTAGCACAGTATTGACTGATGCTTTCACATGCATGGATGGAATATCTGGCTACAAAATATTGGGTGGTAAAGTAAAGGCTACAATTAAAGCTAAGGTTCTTAATGTTGCACAAGTTACTAGCAATGCTTTAGCTTTGTTTAATGGATATGCCGTTAGGCATAAAGTTTCTCATCACTCTAGCTCTGGTAAAATTAACAAGCCATAGTGATCGCGTGAATCTTGGATTTCTTTATTTAATTATGATTTTTTTTGTTTGTTATGTATGTCAAAAACGTATGTAACTTCAATTATATATATGCACAATGCATTTTGCAATTCTTTGTTTCTTCTTTTTCTTTTTTTCCTGTTATGTATTTGACCTATATATATCACAATTTCTCTTAGATCTGTTGTGGCACGGATGATCATAAGCAAACTAAATAGGTTCAAATTAGAAGAACTCATGTGTAATTAGAGTTTATATATGTAAATTTTAGTGTAATGTTCAGTATGTCGTTAAGAAAAAAGGTATAATAAATTATCACAAAGAATGTTGAACTATATAATGTCACGACCTGAAAATCAATAATATATCCGGAGTCATAATTCACGACATTCTAAGATTTTACTACAAGTATTTGTCTGAAAGAAAATACATTTGCTTGCGAAATAAAGAAAACAGTAAAGTATGAGGTATAGAAGGGGACGCCAGGGCCTGCGGACACCGGCATGTCTACCTTGGGTCTCCAACTAACAAATCCTATAGCCAACCTCTCGATCAGCCCGAACCAGCTCCAAAATCTGCACAGGAAGTGCAGTATCAGTACGACCGAGCCCATGTACTGGTAAGTGTCGAGCCTAACCTCGACGAAGTAGTGACGAGGCTACGGCGGGTCAATCACAATATAACCTTCATACAGTATATAATAAAAGCAGAAAGAAAGACAGGATAAAATAGAGCAGTAACTTGCAAGAAGTGAATACAGTTCTCGAAGCATATCATCAGTGTTTAGCTACTACCAATCCTTAAGTGCAATTTAAGACTATCGTACAACTAGCATAGTCAAGAAAAAGTATAAACATATAGGTCGTTGCGGCGTGCAACCCGACCCCACCGTATATCTCATGTTCCTCCCTTATTTCCTCTTATTAATAAGAACAATGGGATATAAGTAAAAGTGTTGCGACGTGCAATCTGATCCCACCATATCACAATAATCACAATCATAGTTCACCCTTATTTCACCACAATCCACCCTTTTACACTTGTTGCAGCGTGCAACCCGATCCTACCATACGTATCATTTCACCCTTATTCCTCTTCTATATATCACCCTTATTCCACCTGTTGCGGCGCGCAACACGATCCTACTATATCAGTATCAGTTATTCAGTAAGTACAGAAATTTCACAATTCAAATCACATGACCCTTCACAAGGCTTAACTTCAAACCCAAACAATTAAGAAGCTTATACACTATGAAACTTTACACAAGTAATACTACTCAGCGAGACCAATTTAGAATATGCCTTAAAAGTACCGATAACCAGCTTAAGCAATTAGGAGACAACGAAGCTACGAAATAACTAATATCTTCAACAAAGAGAAACAATGTCTAACAAGTAGCAATTAACTATGGAAATACAAGTAAAACATGTTCCAGTTAAGGTAGGAAAAGACAATATAAGAAGGAGGGGAAGAAAACAGGTAGAAACAGATAACTTGGCGGCGCATAAGTACTCGTCACTTCACATATACGCCGCTCACATGGATTTCATATAGCAAATAAGTCAGGGATTCCTAATCCCTCGAGTCAAAGTTAGACACGACACTTACCTCGCTCTACGGGCCACTCAATGCTCAATTACCGCTTTTCCTCTAGTATCCACCTCCAAGCCACTCATATCTAGTCACAATTAATTCTATAACCTCAATTATTGCTAAAAAAATAAACTACAATGCATAAATTTAGATTTGCAAACTTTCCTCCAAAAAGTCAAAAATCGACCCCAGGCTCCCTTGGTCAAAACTCGAGGTTCGGACCAAAATTCATTTACCCATTTACCCTCGAGCCCGGATATATTATTGGTTTTGGAATCCGACCTCAATTCGAGGTCTAAATCTCCAATTTTCCAAATCCCTAGTTTCTACCCAAAACCCCCAATTCTACCATGAACACTCTAGATTTTAGATTGAAAATTCATGAAATGCAATGAGTAATTAAAAGAAAGTGGTTTAGAATTACTTACCAACACTTTGGGGAAGAAATTAGCTTGGGATAATCGCCTCTAGGTCGTCTAGCATTTTGAAAATTTGAAAGAATGGCTTAAGTCTCGTTTTTTATTCTGTTTTTAATAACTGGGCAGGCCTTCTTCGCGTTCGCGAAGGGCCTGCCGCGCTCGCGAAGGGTAGAGGCCAAGAAGGCCTGCGAGTTCGCGAAAGGTTGCACGCGTTCGTGATGATCTGTCCCCCTATCCATCGCGTTCACGAGCCTTGGCTCGCGTTTGCGTAGAACAACCCACTGATTCCCAGCCCACCTCCAATAACTCCATGCGTTCGGGTGTTGCCGGTCGCGTTCGCGAAGAGCAGACCCACCAGTGCTCCGTGTTCGCGGCTATGGACTCACGTTCGCGTAGAATAAAACCATCCCCAACCTAGCTCACACTTAGAGTTCGCGAGAGTAGCTTCTCGAATGCGAAGAAGGAAACCAGAAAACACTGACTACAGAAAAATTAGATTTTTTTCCCAAGTTCAAAACATCCCAAAGCCTATCCGAAACTCACTCGAGCCCTCGGGGCTCTAAACCAAACATGCACCCAAGTCCTAAAACATCATACAAACTTGCTCGCGCGATCAAATCGCCAAAATAACACCTAGAACTAGGAATTGAACACCAAATCGAATGAAATTTTCAAGAAAGCTTTAAAACTTCTAACTTCACAACCGGACGTCTGAATCACGTAAAACCAATTCCGTTTCTCGCCAAATTTCACAAAAAAGTTATAAATATTATATTAGACCTGTACCGGGCTCCGTAACCAAAATACAGATCGGTTATCAACAAGGCCAAACATCAATAAATTCTTTAAAACTATTAGATTTTCAAACTTTTAATTTTCAACAAAAATTCATAACTCAAGCTAGGGACCTCGAAATTCTATTCCGGGCATACGCCCAGGTCCCATATTTCAATACAGACCCACTAGAATAGTCAAAATACGGTCCTGAGTATGTTTTACTCAAAACGTTGACCGAAGTCAACTAAAATCAACTTTTAAGGCAAAAATTATTATTTTCATCAACTTTCAACATAAAAGCTTTCCGAAAATACGTCCGGATTGCGCACGCAAATTGAGGAGGGTAAAATGAAATTTTAAGGCTTAAGAGCACAAAATCGAGTTCTAAAATATAAGATAACCTTTTGGGTCATCACATATAATTATAGTATTCTCCAAAATAAACTTTAATTAATTTACAAGAACTTCCAAGAGTTAAAATCAAGCCTCTAGTTCTTTCTTTTTGCCCTTTTAAAATTATTTATGTGCCTAGAATTTCTTTCAATTTTGATAATCAAATCTTATCACCAAATATGTGAAATCACTTCTATACCAAATTGATAGAAACTAGGAATACACCAAACAGTATAGAGAACCAGGTTCTCTATCTCTTCCCACAACAAAGAGATAGAAAGTAAAAAATACACGATATTTACCTGGAAAACTCCTTACTTATGGGATTAAAAATCGCGGCCTACCAAAGTAGGATTTCAACTCCACTAAACCGAATAACTTCAGATTAAAACATATTGCAATCTAGGAATTAAACTCCTAATCCCTTGCCCCTTACAATAACTCTATTGTAAGCCTTTTCCAATAATTCTATTTCAAAGCAAACATACCTTGACTAACTCTAGTAAAAAAAACCAAAACAATAATGGTTGAATTTTATCCACTTCTCGAAAGTAGTGCAGGATTAAAAGTAAAAAATAAATGCCAAAGACTCAACAAACCTAAGGACCTGAGACATTTTCAGTATTGAGATTTGGTCCTTGAGTTTGTAATAACTTTGTTCTTGAATACACCTTGAGAGCAGTTCCGGCTAGTGTAACTACCTGATCGTTCGTTTTGAGCTCTAGCTTGTCGTTCAATAGTTTGAGGCTATGAGTAGCTTCACTTCAGGTATATGACTTGTACTCATGGTCGGAATTGAATTTTGGGAAGTTCGAAGTTGATTTGGAAAGAGAAGTCTCATTTCGGAAGCTTTAAGTTGAAAGAATTATCTAAGATTGGATTTTTGAGTAAACGACCTCGAAATCGGGATTTGAAGGTTTCAGAAGGTTTGCATGGTGATTTCGGAGTTAGGCGTATGCCCAGATCGAGTTTTAGGCAACCCGGGAGCATTTTGGCGCCTATTGTGGAAGTTAGCATTTTTGGAAGAATTTCATAAATTTGGGTTGAAGTGCATTTCAATGCTATCGATGTCCGTTTGGGATTACGAGTTTGGGAATAGCTCCGAATGATGATTCTAGTATTAGGAGCGCGATCGGAAGTGAATTCGGAGATCTATAGCCCATTTTGGAGTCATTTGGCTAAAAATTGAAATTTGAAGGTTTTGAGAAGTTTGACCGGAAGTGAACTTTTTGATAACAGGGTCGGATTCCTATTCTGAAAGTTGGAATAGGTTTGTAATATCAAATATGACTTGTATGTAAAATTTGAGGTCAATCGGACGTGAATTGATAGGTTTAGACATCGAAAGTAGAAGTTTGAAATTCTAAAGTACATTAAGCTCGAATAGGTGTGCGATTCGTGATTTCGACGTTGTTTGATATGATTTGAGGTCTCGAGCAGGTCTGCATTATATTTTGGGACTAGTTGGTATGATTAGTTGGGATTCCGAAGGCCTCGGGTAGATTCCGGATGGCTAATGGATCAAATTTGAAATTTGAAGAAGAATTGAAACAGCTGGTATCTAGTGTAACCGCACCTACGAGGTTTTGGCCGCAGGTGCGGAGCCGCAGAAACAACCTTGGTATCTTAGAAGCGGAAATGGCTGGGCTTGGTTGGGGGCGCAAGAGCGACGCAGCTTCCACAGAAGCGAGACCGCAAAAACGGTCCTAGCTCCGCAGAAGCGATCTTGGGCGAGTTAGTTGAGACCGCACCTGCGATAGAAATTTTCGCAGGTGCGGAGCCGCAGAAGCGGCAGGTGGACTGCAGGTGCGAGAAGCAGGCTGGGCAGTGTGTTCTTTTAAAAGCGAGGGTTTGGCTCATTTTCACCATTTTTTCCTCCATGAGAGTCGATTTAGAGCAACTTGGGAATGCCATTTTCACCACCAAGCATGAGGTAAATGGGTTGTGTTAGTTTTGAGTTAAATACATTGATTTTTGTATAGATTTTAGCATGAAAATTGGTAGAAACTTGGGGTTGAGGGGAAAACCTAGAAAATTGGTATTTTTGGATTTTGACAACGATTTTGGACATGAAATTAAAAGTAACTTACATATTTGAGTTCCTGAGGTTATGGATAAACTTTATCTTCGAAAATTTCAGAATCCGGGTACGTGGGCCCGAGGGCGTTTTTGTCGACTTTTCGATCGGGGTTAGGGATTGTTATAACTTGGATTATAATGAGTAATTGAACACATATTAATGGGTTTACATAATTATTGGCTAGTTTTGGAGCATTTTGCATCTATTTGAGTCTTCGAAAGGGCGTGGAATGCCGGTTATGAAACTTCGGAGCGAGGTGAGTCTCCTTTCTAACCTTGTAAAAGGAAATTGTCCCCATAGATGAATTAATTGGTTATGTGCTTCTAATTATGGGGTCTACGTACGCACGAGGTGACGAGAGTGCGTACGTAACTACTATTATATCTATGTCCGGGTAGTTTTAGGCCTACATCATGCCTTGATTGATATCATTGTTAATTTATGTTATTGTTGTCTTGAGAAGAAACAAGATTAGGGTTGCGTAATAATTGTTTTGAAAGGAATTTGAATTGAGAAAATCTAAGATTTTTTAAGGGTTTCCATGAAACTTCGTATTTTCGAAAGAATTGAGAAATATTATAATGACTTAAAAAATCTATGTGTAACCGCGTCGCATGTGCATTTCGCGAGCTGTAAAATATCTATAAAAGCTTCACGTTGAATTGTCCTTATTTTGAAAGAAAATCAAGAAAAAAGATTTTGATTTATTAATCAATTATATTGGTCGCGTCGCATGTATGATTCACGAGCAAGGAAATTTCGTGAATTATACTTGACCGCGTCGCACGTATGATTCGCAAGTGGGGTATTTCCTTCTACTACTCTTATGGGATCGGTCCGTTCGCCTCAACAAGATTTATGTACCATACTCTCATGGGAACGGGCCGTTCGCTTCGGCAGGGTAATAGATGCATCTATGGTTCGCGTCGTTCGACCCTCGACAGTGAGTTTACTTTTATGTTGGATTGGCATTTCCTATATATATACATCATTTTTATGGAACTCGTGAATAATATTTGGCTAGAAGCCGGTGTATCTTAGGGTTTTTCCCTAATTTGATTTATGAAAACCTCTTGAGGATATGCACTGTGAGCACGTGATTTTTGCCTTACGAAAAACTACTCCAAAATAAATCAAAATAAATTTCTTTTACTGTGTAATTTCTGAATTTGCGTGGTGTTAAATATTTGTTTATGTCCGTAAAATGTTTGCTTTGTTATAATTAAACAAAATAAAAATAAAAATACATGTTTCATGTATATCTAGGATTTAAGTATGCATTTAATTAAGTTAATTTAAATAAAATCATAAAAATATGCATTTTGTTCTATTTTTTCCACCGTGTGATTAATGTTGTCTATGTGTTAATAGTTGTTAAAAAGGTAATTAATATTTTTGTAAGGGTAATTTTGTTTTTATAATTTTAATTAAGATTTTGTTATTTAATAATGAAATTAGAAAATAATAAAAATAAAAAAATAATACAAGTTGTACAAAATCGGACCTGGATTAAAATCCAGGCCCAAAACATTAATTCCCCCCCCACAACCCAATCCGAACAGCCCAAGTCTGACCCAGTCCCAAGCTAAGACCAAACGACGTCGTTTGGTCACCTCTCATCAAGGGCCGTTCAATTAAATCCAACCAACGGTCAAGATCCCCTGCCCTTACCCGCAACCCATAACCCGACCCATTGACCCGACTCAGTCCGACCCCAACGTTAAACCAAACGACGTCGTTTGGATTAGTGGATTGATCCTGGCCCTCCATCTTACTTGATCGGACGGACGATACCAATCCACCCCACCCCTATATAAATCCCAAACCCTTACCCCAGCCCCTAACTAAACACCCCCCCATCCTCTCCTGTTCATCGTCTTCTCAAACAGACCCCTAACCCTAGCCGCCCCTATTCCCCTTCGCCTGAAACCCGGCGGCATCAACGCCGCCGGTCACCAAAGTAACACCCCAGAACCCCCTGAGCCTCCTCTATCCAAATATGTTATCTGCTTGGTTCGAATCTCCCTGAAGGTTCTCGAATCTTCATTTGAAGATTCGAGCCAAGTTCAGATCTAAACCAAACAACACCTAGTTAACACCATAGCTTCCCCTAGTCATCCTGAGTATGGATCTGTTGGTTGTTTGGCTCGAATCAGTTCTGAACTTCTCGAATCTTCTTTTGAAGATTCGGACCAAACAAGGACGAACTCAGATCCGTTTCAAACTAACACCAAATGACCCCTAGACTACCCTCACCCTTATATCATGTTTGGTTCCTTTCGAATCTAACCAGAAATGATTAGGTCCCAAATCGAACCTTCAGGAAACCTAGAAATACCAAACTTCTGGATTTTTGTCCAAATTGATTAAAGGATTGAGGTTTAATCGACCTTAGTCGAAGTATTTTCAGTGGAAAATACTTCGACTAAGGTCTGTTTGATTTCAAACAAAAAATCCGAAAGCCGAGTTGAGTTCGAGTCTGATTGAAGATTCAGAGGTATTTTCTATTTCTTTGTGTATTCTACGTGTATTGTTGTCTGTCTTAATAGCTTTTTAATTTTTCATATTTGTTTTGATCAATTCTGTCATTTCTGTCTCCTACCTATCTACTTAATCCGAATGTGAATTGTTTCTGTTGGTTGTGATTGTTTACAATGTGTGTAATCGACTCGATTAAGTTCGTCGATTAGTTATATTACGAATTTTCATTTCTGAAAATGTTAACTAAAACAGTCTGCTTCTATTGTTTTAGACTAATTATTGACAAATGTTGTAAATAGTCAATTGATTAATGCTCGTCAATTAAATCATGATTGTTTGTGAATCAGTGAATTCAAATGTATGTTGTATATGTTGTTTTCTGAACAGGGCATTGTCAGTATATTGACAATGCTCCTGTGTATGTTTGATCTTAGTTCAATTATAAGTTCAGTTTGCATTATTGTGCTGAACCCAGTGTAATATTGTCAAGTTTGAGTTCAAGTTTACAAATGATGATTAGATGTAATTGTGATAGAATGTTTACATTCTTAGGATTCAGTCCAGAACCTAAGAGAATTGGTTATAGCTGTGTTAAATCAGTTTGATAATTAAGTTTGAACAGATTTTTAAATCTGTTTTGTAAATTCTGTTATGATTTTTGCATTTAAGGCAGTAATAACAGTAATTACAGTAGGATTTCAGGGACATTTCTGGGTATGAAACAGATAAAACAGTAAGGGTAATATGATATAATAGTGGGCTGATAATGGAGTGTTAATGGCTATTAGTTAATGATACTAATGGGGAACAAGGGATAATGGGCTGCTGAAAATCAGGGAAAAGTTAGCCTAATGGGATTTAAAGTGGAAAAACAGATTTTTAATGGAAATTTTCTGTTTTTAAAAGATAAAGGGGGTCCAGGCAGCACTTAAAAAGAAAAGGGCAGACCTGTATAAATACAGGAAGCTGGACAGATTTTAGGGAGAGAGATTTTTAGGATTGAGATTTTGAAGAAAAGAAAAGAACTCAGATTTTGTTTAAAAGGAAAGAGAGGAAGAAAACAGAAAGAGAAATAGAAAAGAGAACATTCACACACACACACACAATCTGAAACAGATATAAAAGCAGAAACAGAAAATCAGAAATAAGGAATCCGAAACAGAAAGAAAATGAAATCTGAAATGCATTCTTTCTGGAATCTGTTGTTTGCCTGTGAATGTTGTTCAGTCCAAATCTGAAATTTTTCCTAAGTCTCTGTCACTGTTCATCTGGGTCAACGGGTCTTGTTCAGACTTGTTGTGTTATTGGTATATTCTACTGATTTTGTTATTGCTGCTACTGCTGAAATTTACTCCTTCCACCTTCATTTTCAGGTACATGTCTTTTAAATTTTAAGTTGGAAAGAGATTCAACATGACTCATCAATGAAGTTTGAATTGAAATTCTGTTTTCTATTTGTCCAAGTTCATCAATTTAAATTTCATTTTTGTTTTATGTTAGTTAATTAGTAGTGAATTCAATTTGATAGCTATGAGCTAATTGTCTTACTTTGAAAGTTCGTATAAAGATTTGTAATAATATTAGCTCATTATCTCATTAGTTTAATCATATTAAATTGTCAAAGTAGGGAATATGGCATGAATGTTGGTCATTATTTAATTTTGTTGTTAGTTAAGCAAGAAGTGATGTAGAAGTGCCAAGAAAATTACAGTAGTGATATTTATTGTTAAATAAGGTTAAGATGGTGTTGTTGGTATATTTTTATAAGATAATAGATGTGTGTATAAACGTTGGCGAAAGGTGATATGATGTAGCTTGTTACAATGTTAAAATGTTATGAATGTTTACGATATACAGTTAAGTTGCATGTAAGGTAATTTTATTGAATTAACTTGTATAATAATTCCTTTCTTATAAACTCGATACCTATATACCTTCATAAGACAAATTGATCAAATAATTAGGCTTATTAGATTAAAAGCGATTATATGAGAAATGAAATGTATAAGTACCAATTGCAACACTTGATATCAATGGTAATTAGAAATAGAATTTGCATTAAGTAAATCATGAAAAGTTTTTGGAAAATATTTCCTTCCTTTATGAATCGTTCATTTTCAGTTTCATATGCAATTTATTCTTTGATATATATATATATATATATATGTCATATTTGTTTTTTTTAATAGTATTAGTCATATTTTTATTCTGTCCTTTGAAATTGAATAGTTGGAATGAATATAACTTATATTCGGAAAATATAATCAACGGTCAACATTTAATAAATTGTAAATTCTTTTCAAAGAATTTAAGGGCACCTTAAATGGGAATTTATCATGATTTTCACATAAAAATGTATAGATATAATAAACAATTTGTGGAAAATCCCTAATATCATTACGAATATTTTGCACAATTAGGGATACGTTCGCGTACCCTGATTATATTTTTAAAAGCAAAAATTCGGATTATGCGTACGCGCAATTTCGAACGAATATTTAATAAAAGGATTTTTCCAAAAGGCGTTAAATCAATTTCATAAAAACCCGAGATGTACGGTTCATTATTCAAGAAAAACAAATATTCTTGATCCAACACAATTTCGAAAAATGATTGCTTAATAAATATATTATAAAAAGTTATTGTGTACACGTACGCGTGACACAAGTCCGCAATTTTTTTTAACACGAATATACGTACGCGTAATTCGATTCAAAGAAGGGTCATCAATAAGCGGTAGTAAAAACATGTAACAATCACATAACAAAAGTATTTAATCGAGACAATTAAGCCAATAATAAAAACATTTAAGCGACCGTGCTAGAACCACGGAATTCGGAAATGCCTAACACCTTCTTCCGGATTAACAGAATTCCTTACTCAGGATTTCTGGTTCGCAGAATAAAAAAAACAGAGTCATATTCTCCTCGATTCAGGGATTATAGTTGGTGACTTGGGACGCCTTAAAATTCCCAGGTGGCGACTCTAAAACAAATAAATAAATCCCGTTTCGACTGTCCTTCAATTGGAGAAAACTCCCCACGCGCCTCGCGGTGGCGGTGAAAAGGAGGTGCGACAGCTCTGGCGACTCTGCTGGGGACAAAAGTTGTTACTATAACCCAGAACCATTGGTTCAGGGTTTAAAGAATTCGAGCTTAAAATATCTGTTTTTATTGGCTTTACTTACTATATAATTTTCAACTGTTTATATGCTAATATGCTAAATGTTTTTTTTACCGCTTTAATATTATTTGAATTGTGAATATATACAACTGCTACGAAACCCCCTTCTTTCTGAGTCTTCTGAATTTATGGTGTACACGTGCGCGTGACCCACCTTTCTGTTAAAGTCATACCAAATAAGACGGAGTTGGGACAAGTAACTAGGCCGGGCAGACTTTCGTGCTCCCGGTACATTACCCCCGCTTCGGCTCAAACTGTCCGTTTGGGTAAGCCAGGTTTAGAACAATCAACCTAAGGTTTTACACTTAGAATAACTCAGCCATGTACCGGATCCCTAGTAGGAACGAATATTTGCATCATATGCATTTGGCCTTGGAGACTCAACACAGGGGTTGGGTCTGTCTAGGACAGGTGAACCCAAAATTAAAAGACCATCATGATGCATCTTACTTGTTATTTGTGCATTCATTCGCCTCGAACATGCTTGTTGACCAGCTTAAATAAAATCTTGGTAAGAAGAAAGGAATAAAATGGGTTGCTTTAAAAATTTCGAAAAAATATAGTTTTAAATTTTGAAATAAAGATATTTAATAAATAAAAGAAAAATTTCGAAAATGATTTTTAGTATAAATTTTTCCAAAATAAATTTTGACTTTATTAAAATTAAATTTCAGATACAAAATGAGCACTACACAAAGCCCCTCATCCACAAGTACGGAGGAATTTCTATGTCAGCTTCAAATGTGGTGGTATGATTTAGGCGAAGACGGTCAAAAATGGGTCGTCAAGCATTTGGGAAATCTCACGGACATTATGAAAGTTGAGCCTCGGGATGATCTGATTACGACATTAGTAACTTTCTGGGATCCTGTTCACAATGTTTTTCGTTTCTCTGACTTCGAGCTTACTCCTACATTAGAGGAGATAGCTGGCTATGTTGGTTTTGACGGAAGTTTAAGAAATCAAAGCTTGATATTCACAAAGGCTCCTTCAATACATCGATTCTTCGGTCTTCTGAACATCAGCAGTCAAATCAGGAAAAGCAATGTCATCAATGGATGTTGTTCCTTCAATTTTTTGTATTCCAGGTTTGGAAAGTCAGATGGGTTCGAAATTCATGAGAAAGGCCTTACTAATAAGCAAAACAAAGACACTTGGCAGATGCACCGTCGATTTGCTTTCATGGTGGCTTTTCTAGGAGTCATGGTCTTCCCAAATAAAGAGCGAACAATTGATATTCGCACCGCAAAAATTGTGCAAATCCTCACCACTAAAGAAAATCACACCCTTGTCCCCATCATTCTGTCAGATATTTATCGGGCTTTGACTTTATGCAAATCAGGGGCGAAGGTTTTCGAAGGATGCAAAATTTTGTTGCAAATGTGGGTGATTGAACATCTCCAACAACAACCCAAGATCATACAGTATGGGTCGAACAGAGCTAATTGCATCGAGAGCTATGAGGAAAGAACAAAAAATTACCAAGCTCCAGAAGGGATAGAAGCATGGGTATCTCATCTAAAGGCTTTAACGGCAAATCAAATTGAATGGACTCTGGGATGGCTCCCGATGAGAGAAGTAATACATATGTCAACCTCAAATAGTTATCTACTACTATTGGGATTGAGAAGCATTCAGCCATATGCACCACTAAGAGTCCTAAGGCAACTAGGGAGATATCAAATAGTTCCTGATGAGGAAGATTTGAGTATGCAAGTAATCGAATTACACCCAGAAGCCACTATTCCCGAAGCTCTACTTCAGCAGATGTGGAATGGGTGCCGATACTTGAAAAGTGATACTCAAGTCCTAGACGCTACCAAGGGTGAGATAAATCCTGGATATGCAAGGTGGTTCGAAAAACGGTCTCGCGTGGATGATGTACCAGAACCTGAGCTAAAAAGGCCAACAAAAAGACCCCATGTTCAAAACTTCAATGATAAAATCCAAGAGCGGTTGATCTGGGGAGAAAAAGAAAAAGGGTACAAAGCAACTATCCATGCCCTAAAAGAAAATCTAAGAAGCCTCAGTTTAGAGAAAGATTTGCAAGAACAAGAAGCCGAAGGCGAGAAAAAGAGTCTAGCTTATGAGAATGAAAATCTTCATGCTCGATTCCAGAAAATGAAAAGAATCTCTGAAACGCCAAAGAGGAGCTGGAAAGATCAAAAAACCATCGCCAATCTCTTTGAAAGAATGCAAGATTATGATTCCATTCTTGCGGAAAACGAAAGGGCATTGAGCAAAGCAAAAGAAAGGATCCAACAATTAAACGAAGAAGCCAGATCTAACAAGGAACGCCAAGATAGGCAATCCGAAAAAGACAAGGCTCAATTCAAGAAGGAAAAAGACTATTGGATGCGATCAGAAGACCAGCTTCGTGCACAACTAGAAGAGGCAAGAAGATGCAACAGAGAATATCAACAAGCAGACCTCGATAGGGAAAGATCGCAAGCAAGATTAGAGCAGGCCAGACTCCGAGCTCTATTAGAATCAGCTTTAGATCGTGAAAACCGTGTCAGAGATATAGCCACCACTCGTCAGCAGCAATTGCAAGACCAAGACCAACGTCTCCAAGGTTTCAGGGCACAAATCCACGACCTGGCAGTCTTCACATCTCAAAGTTATGTAAACTGCCAAGGAATGGATTATGAAAGGTTTACAGAGCATGCGCCCACTTTTGCTCGTCATCTAGCAATGGAGTTGGAAAGGATGTATCGTACGCTGGGAGGCCATCCAGGTCAAGCCCCACATTGAGCAGATAATCCAATATTAGAGAACAAAAGTGGAAAGTGGGGCATGTTGTGAGATGTTATGAATTGTATCTTTTATTTTGATTTAAGTGTGTGTGTTTCAAGCTATTTTCTTAAAGTTTTCAAATGTAATTCCATCTTTGTGTAATAAATAAACGTGATTGACTTTAGTCCAAACTACGCAAGGTCTGATTCATGTTTGGCATGATACGTAGACAATCTCTAAGATTCGACCACCACGATAAAAATATATATAGTAAATAAAAGTGAATAACAATAAAAATTTCAAGAAAGCTGGGACGACACAAGCAGCCGAGCAAATGCATAATAGAAAGGGATTATTTGTCTAGGAGCATTGCATCTCAACGTGTGATTATATATGTGTTAAACTCTCAAAACTAACAAGTTTGTTCATTTTCAGAATTCAAGCAGTTAGTTTCTCTAAAGAGTATACTGGCATATTATCACTATCACACAAGATCAAAAGGACTAATACCCGAAAGTATGTCTATCCCAGATGTCGACACAGGTATGGAGATAGAAGATATGGATGTCGGAAAAATGAAAGAAGAGATGTTTAAGCTCAAGCAGCAAATGGCTGAAATGTACCAAGCTTGGTCTACAGGACAGTTACCCCCATCTTACCCAAATAACCCTGCTCCATCAATGACCCAAACTCAGGATAATATCACCACTGAATTATCCCCAAGTTTCCCCATTTATCAGCACTACCGAGGCACCACCTCTCAGACACCACAGTCTCCACCTCCAAAACCAGTCCCGTACCTTCCTCCACCTATGACTCCTGTTTTCGTAGCACCTCCCCCTGCTACATTTCACAAATCTCCTAGTGAGCCTACATTTCAGGCCCAATACAACCAATATTACCCCCGGAGCCCACCTTCAAAGCCTCCGAAATCAATTCAACTGCTCCTCGGTTTGATCTCCCAACCGAAATTGACAAGCCAGCCAAAAATGCTGAACAAGAAGAGATGTTCAGGAAGGTCAAAAGTCTAGAACAGTCGTTCCGAGACATGCGGGGATTAGGTGGGCAAGTCAGTGTAGCATACAAAGATTTATGCTTATTCCCTAATGTACAATTGCCATTTGGCTTCAAGATGCCCAAATTTGACCTATACAGCGGGCACGGCGACCCAGTAGCCCACTTAAGGGGTTTCTGTAGCAAGATGCGAGGAGCTGGGGGAAAGGATGAATTATTGATGGCTTACTTCAGTCAAAGTTTAAGCGGATCAGCTTTGGAGTGGTATACACGCCAGGACCATGGGAGATGGTACACCTGGGATGACCTGGCACAGGCATTCGCATACCATTTCCAATACAATCTGGAAATCATCCCAGATCGATTATCTTTGACCAAATTTGAGAAGAAACACAATGAAAGTTTCAGAGAGTATGGTTTTCGGTGGAGAGAACAGGCAGCAAGAGTGGATCCTCCTATGAAGGAGAGCGAAATGGTAGACTACTTCCTCCAAGCCTTGGAACCAACTTACTATGCCCACTTGGTTTCAGCGGTTGGAAAATCATTCAACGAGGTAGTGAAGATGGGAGGTATGGTGGAAGAAGGCCTCAAGACAAATAAAATCATGAGCTATTCAGCAATTAAGGCAACTACTCAAGCTATTCAAGGCGGGGTAGGAGGAATCGGAAGAAAGAAGAGGGAGGAAGCAGCAGTAGTTGATTCAGGAATTTGGCCGGGACCTAGAGGTCCACCACTTTACTATAATCAACAACGACCTCGCCAATCAGCTTACCACCATGATTCATCCCAACACTACTATCACCCTTCAGAGCCTCATTTTGCCATTAACCATGCTCAAGCATACAATCAGCCACCTGTTCACACCAATTGGCGTGCTCCTGTCACACCAAATACTTACCCACGAGCCTATCCCGGACCAGGTTTCAGGCCTAGGCCAGCATTCAGGGGAGAAAGGGAACAGAAAAAGAAAACTTACACTCCATTGGGAGAGTCTTACACTAGTCTGTTCCACAGGCTGAGACAGCTAGACATGCTGAGACCAATACAATCCAAACTACCCAATCCTCCTCCAAAGAATCTGGATTACACCATTAGCTGTGAATATTGCTCCGGTGCACCAGGCCATGATACGGAGAAATGTTGGCATTTGAAAAATGCAATACAAGAGCTGATTGATACTAATAAAATCGAGGTTCAAACCCCCGAAGCTCCAAATATCAATAGAAATCCAATGCCAGCCCATCAAGAGGCTAACATGATAGAAATCATACAAGCTGATGGGAAGACAAAGAAGCCATCGCAAACTGTCATGATGATCAAGTCTCATGAAACCAAGCCAGATAAGCAGTTAATGGAGGAGAAGCCGGTGTCTAAGCAGAACAAGAATGGTGACGAACCGTCTATGATAGTCGATGAGGTATCATCAAGCAAAGTTGCCGCAAGACAAGAAAGGCCGAAAGTGATAGTACCATGGGTTGCTAACAAACCCATTGTATGCGTGGAAGGAGCACGTACAGATCGGGTTATTATTACACCTGTAATCCAGCTGCCAGTCATCAACAACAAAGCCGTCCCATGGAACTACGAACGAGTGACTGTAATGTACAAGGGAAAAGAAATCAAGGAAGAAGTGTTCGAGCTGCAAGGTTTGACTCGTTCGGGAAGATGTTTTACTCCCGAAGAGCTGAGAAAAACTAAAAACAATCCAATGCCAACAAAGAGAGCCGTGACGGAAGAAGAGGCAGAGGAGTTTTTAAGAAAAATGAAACTACATGATTATTCTGTTGTGGATCAATTAAAGAAGACCCCCGCTCAAATTTCATTGTTGTCATTACTGATCCATTCAGAGGAACACCGTCTGGCGTTGATGAAAATCCTGAATGAAGCTCATGTTCCTGAAAAGATCTCTGTAAATCATTTGGGCAAAATAGCCAACAGAATCTTTGAGACAAACAGAATTACATTTGCTGATGATGAATTACCTGTGGAAGGTACCGAGCACAACAGAGCTCTTTACCTCACCGTGAAATGTGAAAACTCCGTAGTAACCCGGGTATTGGTTGACAATGGGTCCAGTGCAAACATATGCCCTCTCTCCACTTTAAACAAATTAAAAATTAAAGAGGAGAGGATCCAAAAGAATAGTATCTGCGTACGAGGATTTGACGGTGGAAGCAGAGATTCATTTGGCGACATAGTATTGGAACTAACTATAGGGCCAGTTGAATTCACCATGGAATTTCAAGTGTTGGACATGACTGTTTCTTACAACTTGTTGTTGGGTCGACCATGGATCCATGCTGCTAAAGCAGTCCCGTCAACACTACATCAGGCTGTCAAGTTTGAATGGGATCATCAAGAAGTAGTCGTGTATGGAGAAGAAAGTTTAAATGCTCACAACAGCACCATTGTACCGGTCGAGAGAACAGAAATTGACCAAGGACCATGGGTATACCAAGTGTCCGACACGGTGTCGGTAGAGAAAATTCCAGAGGGGAAACACCTTTCGAATCCAAAGATATCCTCTGCATCAGTCATGGTAGCTTATGAAATGCTGAAGAATGGCTTTATACCCGGCAAAGGTCTGGGCTTATCTCTGCAAGGAATTGTACAACCAGTATCTCTCCCCGAGAACTGGGGAACATTCGGTTTAGGGTTCACACCTACCGCCAATGACGTGATAAGGGCCAGGAAGTTGAAACACCAAGCATGGTTTCTTCCAAAACCAGTACCACAGCTGTCGAAGTCTTTTGTCAAGACCGGTGCTAAAAATCGCCCGATAACAACAATTCCTAAATCCCAGGTCAATCCTGAGGAAGAATTAATTGAAAGGTTCGAGAAATTGTTTAGTGATGTGAATATGTTGGAAGGCGGAGAAGGGTGTAGCAACGCAGAAGTTCAATTCGTTGGACCAGAAACAAAGCTCAATAATTGGAAAGCCACTCCTCTCCCAATTCGAAAGGAGTCTTGGTAGTTTATTTTGATTTTCTTTCAGTTTGTTTGGGTTATTTCAAGGTTGTAATCCCAAAGTTTATCTTACAGTTTGTTTGAAGTGTGCAAACCTTGTTATCTTTCATCATCCAATAAAAAGCAGTTTCCTTTTTATTATCATTCCTGATAGTTTTCTTTTCTTTTTCTTCTTTCCTATACAGTTCCTTTTACGCTGGCTCTAGTGATATGGCATGCATGAGGAATCTTCAGCCCAGTCTTAAAAATCAATCTGGTTCCGAAATATTAATTCAAGAAATATATTGTGATTATGATTCAGAATATGATGAAGACGAGGTTTTTGAAGAGATTAGTAAAGAGTTAATTCACTTTGAGGAAAAAATCAAACCTAATTTGAGTGATACTGAGGACGTCAATATAGGGGACACGAATAACGTCCGAGAAACTAAAATAAGTGTCCATCTCGAGCCAAAAATCCGAGAGGATTTAATTAAAGCACTCATAGAATTCAAAGATGTTTTTGCATGGTCGTATGACGACATGCCGGGCTTGAGCACTGATTTAGTGGTCCACAAATTGCCCACCGATCCAACGGTGCCTCCTGTCAAGCAGAGGCTGAGAAAATTCAAGCCTGATATGAGTGTGAGAATTAAGGAAGAAATCACCAAACAATTGGAAGCAAAGGTCATTCGAGTCACTCGATATCCTGTTTGGTTAGCTAATGTCGTTCCTGTGCCAAAGAAAGATGGCAAAATTAGAGTATGCGTCGACTATCGCAATCTCAACAAAGCAAGTCCAAAGGATAATTTCCCATTACCCAATATCCATATTTTGATCGACAATTGTGCCAAGCATGATATAGGGTCTTTCGTGGATTGTTATGCCGGATATCATCAAATTCTAATGGATGAAGAAGATGCAGAAAAGACGGCATTCATCACACCATGGGGAACTTATTGCTACCGGGTAATGCCATTCGGTTTAAAAAACGCCGGAGCAACCTATATGAGAGCAATGACCACAGTGTTTCATGATATGATACACAAGGAGATTGAGGTATACGTGGACGATGTGATCATAAAATCAAAGCATCAGGCCGACCACGTTGAGGATTTGAGGAAGTTCTTCTTAAGACTTCGCAGGTACAACCTCAAGCTTAACCCTGCCAAGTGCGCATTTGGAGTTCCATCCGGAAAGTTGCTGGGATTCATAGTCAGTCGACGAGGCATTGAGCTAGATCCGTCAAAGATCAAAGCCATCCAAGAACTGCCACCCCCAAGAAACAAAACTGAAGTAATGAGTTTGTTGGGAAGGTTAAATTATATCAGCAGGTTTATTGCTCAGCTCACAACAACCTGCGAGCCAATTTTCAAATTGTTAAAAAAGGATGCTGCAGTCAAATGGACCGATGAGTGTCAGGAAGCGTTCGATAAAATAAAAGGGTACTTATCAAACCCACCCGTGTTGGTCCCGCCAGAGCCAGAAAGACCTTTGATTCTTTACTTGACGGTTTTGGAAAATTCATTTGGTTGTGTATTGGGGCAACATGACCTCACTGGCAGAAAAGAACAGGCCATCTACTACCTTAGCAAGAAGTTCACAGCTTATGAGGTTAAGTATACTCATCTGGAAAAGACATGTTGCGCCCTAACATGGGTAGCTCAAAAATTGAAACACTATTTGTCATCCTACACTACTTACCTCATTTCTCGTTTGGATCCCTTGAAATACATTTTTCAAAAGCCTATGCCAACGGGAAGACTTGCAAAGTGGCAGATATTGCTCACGGAATTCGACATCATCTATGTGACTAGAACTGCAATGAAGGCTCAAGCACTGGCCGATCATTTAGCCGAAAACCCGGTCGATGAGGAATATGAGCCGTTGAAGACTTATTTTCCTGATGAAGAAACAATGCATATCGACGAGGTGGAACAAATTGAAAAACCTGGCTGGAAACTTTTCTTTGATGGAGCCGCCAACATGAAAGGAGTCGGAATAGGAGCTGTAATCATTTCTGAAACAGGGCATCACTATCCTGTTACGGCTCAATTGCGATTTTATTGCACCAATAATATGGCTGAATATGAAGCTTGCATTTTGGGGTTAAGGCTAGCTGCAGACATGGGTATCCGAGAAATCTTAGTCATGGGAGATTCGGATCTTTTGGTACATCAAATTCAAGGAGAATGGGAAACCCGAGACTTGAAGCTCATACCATACCGACAATGTCTACATGATCTTTGTCAGCGGTTTCAATCAGTGGAATTCCGACATATTCCAAGAATCCATAATGAGGTAGCCGATGCATTGGCTACCCTGGCATCAATGTTGCACCATCCGGACAAAGCTTATGTAGATCCGATACATATTCAAGTCCACGATCAACACGCTTATTGCAATATGGTTGAAGAAGAATTTGATGGTGAACCATGGTTCCACGACATCAAGGAATATATCAGAATGGGGATATATCTCGCACAAGCCACAGGAGATCAAAAGAGGACCATTAGGCGATTAGCAAATGGATTCTTCTTGAGCGGAGGAGTTTTGTATAAAAGAACACCAGATCTTGGATTATTAAGATGCATAGATGCCAGACAAGCTACAGCTGTCATGTCTGAAGTACATTCAGGAGTTTGCGGACCCCACATGAGTGGATATGTGTTGGCAAAGAAAATCCTCCGAGCTGGTTACTATTGGCTTACCATGGAGCGAGATTGTATCAGTTTTGTGCGCAAGTGTCATCAATGCCAAATACACGGAGATTTGATTCATTCTCCACCATCCGAGTTGCACACAATGTCGGCACCATGGCCCTTCGTTGCCTGGGGCATGGATGTGATTGGACCAATTGAGCCGGCAGCATCCAATGGGCACAGGTTCATTCTGGTAGCTATTGATTATTTTACCAAATGGGTTGAGGCCAAGACATTCAAATCAGTGACCAAGAAAGCTGTGGTCGATTTTGTCCACTCAAATATCATATGTCGATTCGGAATCCCGAAGGTGATCATCACAGATAACGGTGCTAATCTTAACAGCAACTTAATGAAAGAAGTATGTCAACAGTTTAAGATTACACATCGTAACTCTACCCCATATCGGCCCAAGGCGAATGGAGCAGTAGAAGCAGCCAACAAAAACATAAAGAAGATACTTCGGAAAATGGTAGAAGGTTCAAAACAATGGCATGAAAAATTACCATTTGCATTATTGGGATACCGCACTACTGTTCGCACTTCAGTAGGAGCAACTCCTTATTTGTTGGTATACGGCACTGAAGCAGTAATTCCTGCAGAAATTGAGATTCCTTCCCTTCGGATCATCGCCGAAGCAAAGATTGATGATGATGAATGGGTCAAAACCCGTCTAGAACAGTTAAACTTGATTGACGAAAAACGATTGACCGCAGTATGTCATGGTCAATTATATCAAAGAAGAATAGAAAGAGCATACAACAAAAAGGTGCGTCCCCGGAAGTTTGAAGTAGGTCAGCATGTGCTGAAACGTATTCTTCCACATCAGGTTGAAGCAAAAGGCAAATTTGCCCCGAATTGGCAAGGACCATTCATTGTGACCAGAGTATTATCGAATGGTGCACTATGTTTAACAGATATTGAAGGCAAATGCATAGATATGGCGATCAATTCTGACGCGGTAAAGAGATATTATGCATAACTTTTTGAATGTTTGTATTTAGCACTATTTCGAAGATTGAAATGACAAAGGCAATTTATTCTGCTATCCAAACACTATACCATTTGCTTCCCCTTTGAGCCATACTTGTTTCTTTCCTATACCAGTCTCTTGGAATCAATTAAAACAAAAAAATCAAAATCTTCACTATATGTGGTGAACTACGTTTGACCTGATTCCTCAAAGAAGGATACATAGGCGCTTCACGGCTCGGTCATAGGGTGCACGATATACATAATGTGCACAAAAAGTTATGTCAAGCGATCCCAATCAAGAAACTGGGGCAGAAATTGTATTAGAAATAAGAAAAGATTCCAAGAGTTGTAATTTTAAACCCATACCAAAGCTATTTAGCTTTTAATACCTTTTCCATTCCTAACCCTATACCAAAAAAGACCTTTCGATCAATCTTAGAAAAATGCTGAGGCAAGCAAATGAAGTGGTTCATAACACTCTGGTACAAACAAGGAAAGAAAGTAAAAATGAGAGAGTCTTATAGGTGAAAACCCACACGGGCACCATAAGGCGACGGAAGTTGAGAGAAAAGTAAAATGAGAGAGTCTTATAGGTGAAAACCCACACAGACACCATAAGGCGAAAAGGAAGTGAGGAAGTGAAAAATGAGGAAAATTTATCGATGAAAACTCCTTGAGACAATTGAAAGGAGATTGATTAAAAGACTGGGTTGATTAATCCGAAATGCATACCCTGATCATTGGTGCCAGTAATTCCAATCAGATAAGTCCTTTATTCCTTTTCCAACAGTCATCCAAAAATTGGATTTTTCTTTTCATTCTATAATTGTCGAAATCAGCGTATTTCGTTACTAATAATCTTACTTTCTCCAAGCTTTGAGATAAGTTTTATTCCAAACAAATAAGAAGGAATGTCAAGGTATACTACCAAGATTCAAGGTTACAAAATACAGCCACGAAAGGTGGGAGATAAAATACGGGTGTAAGAAAGATGAAATCAAAAGTGGATCAGCAAAGTCAGAAGAGGCACATGATTACAGTTGAAAGGTTTTGAAGGAAAACACACAGAGGGGAATCCTATAGTCAAGGATCAATTACAAAGACAAAACAGTCTTTTCAATCATTCCAAGGCAATAAAGAGAGACGAAGAGAAACATCACCATCTGCAAGAATACCACAACCAACCACCCTGCTTTAAACTAACGAAGTTTTCTTTGATTTAAAACAGGGGCAAAAACAATATTTGTGTCAGGAAATACCTGGTAAAGAAAAAGAAGAAGTCAGGCGTCCACCTGGAGAATGAGGATGAGAAAAAGAAGAAGTCAGGCGTCCACCTGGAGAATGAGGATGAGAATTAAAGAAGTCAGGCGTCCACCTGGAGAATGAGGATGAGAAAAGAAGAAGTCAGGCGTCCACCTGGAGAATGAGGATGAGAAAAAGAAGAAGTCAGGCGTCCACCTGGAGAATGAGGATGAGAATTAAAGAAGTCAGGCGTCCACCTGGAGAATGAGGATGAGAAAAGAAGAAGTCAGGCGTCCACCTGGAGAATGAGGATGAGAAAAAGAAGAAGTCAGGCGTCCACCTGGAGAATGAGGATGAGAATTAAAGAAGTCAGGCGTCCACCTGGAGAATGAGGATGAGAAAAGAAGAAATCAGGCGTCCACCTGGAGAATGAGGATGAGAATTAAAGAAGTCAGGCGTCCACCTGGAGAATGAGGATGAGAAAAAGAAGAAGTCAGGCGTCCACCTGGAGAATGAGGATGAGAATTAAAAGAAGTCAGGCGTCCACCTGGAGAATGAGGATGAAGAATTAAAGAAATCAGGCGTCCACCTGGAGAATGAGGATGAGAATTAAAGAAATCAGGCGTCCACCTGGAGAATGAGGATGAGAAAAAGAAGAAGTCAGGCGTCCACCTGGAGAATGAGGATGAGAAAAGAAGAAGTCAGGCGTCCACCTGGAGAATGAGGATGAGAAAAGAAGAAGTCAGGCGTCCACCTGGAGAATGAGGATGAGAAAAGAAGAAGTCAGGCGTCCACCTGGAGAATGAGGATGAGAGAAGAAGAAGTCAGGCGTCCACCTGGAGAATGAGGATGAGAAAAAGAAGAAGTCAGGCATCCACCTGGAGAATAAGGATGAGAATTAAAAGAAGTCAGGCGTCCACCTGGAGAATGAGGATAAGAATTGAAGAAGTCAGGCGTCCACCTGGAGAATGAGGATGAGAATTGAAGAAGTCAGGCGTCCACCTGGAGAATGAGGATGAAAGAATTAAAGAAGTCAGGCGTCCACCTGGAGAATGAGGATGAGAATTAAAGAAGTCAGGCGTCCACCTGGAGAATGAGGATGAGAAAAAGAAGAAATCAGGCGTCCACCTGGAAAATGAGGATGAAGAAAGAAAAGAAGCAGTCGAGGCACCCACCTGAAGAACGAGGGAAATGCAATTGAAGTGTTGAAATCAAAAGCCCGCTCATATGAAAAAGGAGCACACTTAGAATCAATAAAACAGAGGAGTCCAACAAGATCCCCAACAAGAAACAACAAGAGTTCCAAAAGGAATACGGAATAAGACCAATGCCCAAGAGTCACCAAGATATCAAGACAACAAGAAACGCGAGAGCATGATCTAGATAAGATTTTATAATTCATGTACCATAGTCTAGTTTAATTTTGTATTTCCTTTACAGTAAGGTGTAATAAGGAGGTCAGCAAGCAGTAAAAACAGCACGAAGCAGCAGTAACATCACAGTCCCACGGTAGTCCCAGCTACCAAAACTTCCCGAACTACATTGACCTGATTCCTTTATAGCCAAGGATATGTAGGAAACCTTTGAAGCAGAGGTTCAGTCAAATCTTTCTAAAAATGCTTACCCCGGAGTATTCGAACGGGCAAAAAATCGCTCGTGTCCGCTCACTTTATCTTTGTACGAAAACTCTTCGAGTTTCCGCACAAAGAGGGGCAGCTGTGAGCACGTGATTTTTGCCTTACGAAAAACTACTCCAAAATAAATCAAAATAAATTTCTTTTACTGTGTAATTTCTGAATTTGCGTGGTGTTAAATATTTGTTTATGTCCGTAAAATATTTGCTTTGTTATAATTAAACAAAATAAAAATAAAAATACATGTTTCATGTATATCTAGGATTTAAGTATGCATTTAATTAAGTTAATTTAAATAAAATCATAAAAATATGCATTTTGTTCTATTTTTTCCACTGTGTGATTAATGTTGTCTATGTGTTAATAGTTGTTAAAAAGGTAATTAATATCTTTGTAAGGGTAATTTTGTTTTTATAATTTTAATTAAGATTTTGTTATTTAATAATGAAATTAGAAAATAAAAAAAATAAAAAAAATAATACAAGTTGTACAAAATCGGACCTGGATTAAAATCCAGGCCCAAAACATTAATTCCCCCCCACAGCCCAATCCGAACAGCCCAAGTCTGACCCAGTCCCAAGCTAAGACCAAACGACGTCGTTTGGTCACCTCTCATCAAGGGCCGTTGGATTAAATCCAACCAACGGTCAAGATCCCCTGCCCTTACCCGCAACCCATAACCCGACCCATTGACCCGACTCAGTCCGACCCCAACGTTAAACCAAACGACGTCGTTTGGATTAGTGGATTGATCCTGGCCCTCCATCTTACTTGATCGGACGGACGATACCAATCCACCCCACCCCTATATAAATCCCAAACCCTTACCCCGGCCCCTAACTAAACACCCCCCCATCCTCTCCTGTTCATCGTCTTCTCAAACAGACCCCTAACCCTAGCCGCCCCTATTCCCCTTCGCCTGAAACCCGGCGGCATCAACGCCGCCGGTCACCAAAGTAACACCCCAGAACCCCCTGAGCCTCCTCTATCCAAATATGTTATCTGCTTGGTTCGAATCTCCCTGAAGGTTCTCGAATCTTCATTTGAAGATTCGAGCCAAGTTCAGATCTAAACCAAACAACACCTAGTTAACACCATAGCTTCCCCTAGTCATCCTGAGTATGGATCTGTTGGTTGTTTGGCTCGAATCAGTTCTGAACTTCTCGAATCTTCTTTTGAAGATTCGGACCAAACAAGGACGAACTCAGATCCGTTTCAAACTAACACCAAATGACCCCTAGACTACCCTCACCCTTATATCATGTTTGGTTCCTTTCGAATCTAACCAGAAATGATTAGGTCCCAAATCGAACCTTCAGGAAACCTAGAAATACCAAACTTCTGGATTTTTGTCCAAATTGATTAAAGGATTGAGGTTTAATCGACCTTAGTCGAAGTATTTTCAGTGGAAAATACTTCGACTAAGGTCTGTTTGATTTCAAACAAAAAATCCGAAAGCCGAGTTGAGTTCGAGTCTGATTGAAGATTCAGAGGTATTTTCTATTTCTTTGTGTATTCTACGTGTATTGTTGTCTGTCTCAATAGCTTTTTAATTTTTCATATTTGTTTTGATCAATTCTGTCATTTCTGTCTCCTACCTATCTACTTAATCCGAATGTGAATTGTTTCTGTTGGTTGTGATTGTTTACAATGTGTGTAATCGACTCGATTAAGTTCGTCGATTAGTTATATTACGAATTTTCATTTCTGAAAATGTTAACTAAAACAGTCTGCTTCTATTGTTTTAGACTAATTATTGACAAATGTTGTAAATAGTCAATTGATTAATGCTCGTCAATTAAATCATGATTGTTTGTGAATCAGTGAATTCAAATGTATGTTGTATATGTTGTTTTCTGAACAGGGCATTGTCAGTATATTGACAATGCTCCTGTGTATGTTTGATCTTAGTTCAATTATAAGTTCAGTTTGCATTATTGTGCTGAACCCAGTGTAATATTGTCAAGTTTGAGTTCAAGTTTACAAATGATGATTAGATGTAATTGTGATAGAATGTTTACATTCTTAGGATTCAGTCCAGAACCTAAGAGAATTGGTTATAGCTGTGTTAAATCAGTTTGATAATTAAGTTTGAACAGATTTTTAAATCTGTTTTGTAAATTCTGTTATGATTTTTGCATTTAAGGCAGTAATAACAGTAATTACAGTAGGATTTCAGGGACATTTCTGGGTATGAAACAGATAAAACAGTAAGGGTAATATGATATAATAGTGGGCTGATAATGGAGTGTTAATGGCTATTAGTTAATGATACTAATGGGGAACAAGGGATAATGGGCTGCTGAAAATCAGGGAAAAGTTAGCCTAATGGGATTTAAAGTGGAAAAACAGATTTTTAATGGAAATTTTCTGTTTTTAAAAGATAAAGGGGGTCCAGGCAGCACTTAAAAAGAAAGGGGCAGACCTGTATAAATACAGGAAGCTGGACAGATTTTAGGGAGAGAGATTTTTAGGATTGAGATTTTGAAGAAAAGAAAAGAACTCAGATTTTGTTTAAAAGGAAAGAGAGGAAGAAAACAGAAAGAGAAATAGAAAAGAGAACATTCACACACACACACACAATCTGAAACAGATATAAAAGCAGAAACAGAAAATCAGAAATAAGGAATCCGAAACAGAAAGAAAATGAAATCTGAAATGCATTCTTTCTGGAATCTGTTGTTTGCCTGTGAATGTTGTTCAGTCCAAATCTGAAATTTTTCCTAAGTCTCTGTCACTGTTCATCTGGGTCAACGGGTCTTGTTTAGACTTGTTGTGTTATTGGTATATTCTACTGATTTTGTTATTGCTGCTACTGCTGAAATTTACTCCTTCCACCTTCATTTTCAGGTACATGTCTTTTAAATTTTAAGTTGGAAAGAGATTCAACATGACTCATCAATGAAGTTTGAATTGAAATTCTGTTTTCTATTTGTCCAAGTTCATCAATTTAAATTTCATTTTTGTTTTATGTTAGTTAATTAGTAGTGAATTCAATTTGATAGCTATGAGCTAATTGTCTTACTTTGAAAGTTCGTATAAAGATTTGTAATAATATTAGCTCATTATCTCATTAGTTTAATCATATTAAATTGTCAAAGTAGGGAATATGGCATGAATGTTGGTCATTATTTAATTTTGTTGTTAGTTAAGCAAGAAGTGATGTAGAAGTGCCAAGAAAATTACAGTAGTGATATTTATTGTTAAATAAGGCTAAGATGGTGTTGTTGGTATATTTTTATAAGATAATAGATGTGTGTATAAAAGTTGGCGAAAGGTGATATGATGTAGTTTATTACAATGTTAAAACGTTATGAATGTTTACGATATACAGTTAAGTTGCATGTAAGGAAAATTTATTGAATTAACTTGTATAATAATTCAGCCATTATAAACTCGATGCCTATCTACCTTCATAAGACAAATTGATCAAATAATTAGGCTTATTAGATTAAAAGCGAGTATATGAAAATGAAATGTATAAGTACCAATTGCAACACTTGATATCAATGGTAATTAGAAATAGAATTTGCATTAAGTAAATCATGAAAAGTTTTTGGAAAATATTTCCTTCCTTTATGAATCGTTCATTTTCAGTTTCATATGCAATTTATTCTTTGATATATATATATATATATATATATATATATATATATATATATATATATATATATGTCATATTTGTTTTTTTTAAAATAGTATTAATCATATTTTTATTCTGTCCTTTGAAATTGAATAGTTGGAATGAATATAACTTATATTCGGAAAATATAATCAACGGTCAACATTTAATAAATTGTAAATTCTTTTCAAAGAATTTAAGGGCACCTTAAATGGGAATTTATCATGATTTTCACATAAAAATGTATAGATATAATAAACAATTTGTGGAAAATCCCTAATATCATTACGAATATTTTGCACAATTAGGGATACGTTCGCGTACCCTGATTATATTTTTAAAAGCAAAAATTCGGATTATGCGTACGCGCAATTTCGAACGAATATTTAATAAAAGGATTTTTCCAAAAGGCGTTAAATCAATTTCATAAAAACCCGAGATGTACGGTTCATTATTCAAGAAAAACAAATATTCTTGATCCAACACAATTTCGAAAAATGATTGCTTAATAAATATATTATAAAAAGTTATTGTGTACACGTACGCGTGACACAAGTCCGCAATTTTTTTTAACACACTTCTACACATTTTTGTTTTGATTATGATTCTAATTTTATAATGCTACAATGCTAAATTAAGCTAAATAAGACTAAGGTAAAACTATTGCGAGTTGTTCAAATGATTAAAAGGCACTAGGGCAGCGACTTTCGCCTAGGTGGTCAATTGACGGATTCTTGAGTCTAAAGCTAGATTCTCACATTTAGGGAGTATGATATAACCATTGCACGATTCTACTCACTCTACACCTCTCGGTAGTTCGAGTGATTTTGCCCAAATTGACTTTCTGACCAATTGGGTATGCAAATTTCTGCAAGCAATCAAGGTTCAAGTTGGGTATTACTATCTCTAGGTTTAACTCTTTAATTGGGGCTATCAATCTCTTGAGTACGCCCCAATTCCTTGTTGGACTAATTTCATGGACTTAGGCTCTCTTTCTCAAGAAGAGCCAAAGTCTACTAGGCATAAACTAGTGTTTGCAACCACTAATTCACAATGAAAACCCTAAATTAGCCCAAATATCAAAAACCCATAAACAATCAAGCATCAAAACACAAGACCCATCAATTATCTACACTAGGGTTGAGCCACAACCCTAACTAAGGGGTCTAGCTACTCATAATTAGAGAAAAAAACAAAGAAATAGATGAAATAAATCCCATAATAATTAATTGCTAAATTAAACTTGAAGATTCAATGTTGAAATCATGCTAAAATTACTCGAAATAGCTAAAAAGAACGAAGTCACGAGCGCAACTCTCAGTACAAACTATTTGATGACCTAAAAATGGGAAAAAAAATCTATTTATACTAGGTTGAAAATCTGGACAGAAATACCCCTGCGGGGCTAGTGCGGACCGCACAAAAATGAGTGCGACCGCACTAAGGCTCTGAACTTGAATACTCAACTCTCTGAACTTTGGCAATGCGGACTGTACGAAATCGAGTGCGGCCGTGGTGACTTCCATTGCGGTGCACACAAAAAAAGACCGCGGACCGCATTGAGCTTCAACCTCCAAAACACTACCTCTCTGAACCTTGGCTCTGCGGACCACACTAAATCGACTGCCGCTGCAATGATCCTAATGCGAACCGCACAAAACCCCTTGCGGCCGCATTGCCTTTTGGCCTGAATAACAACCTCTCTGAACTTCACTTGTGAGGACAACACAGAATGGTGTGGGGCCGCATTGGCCCTGTTTGACTTAGCTTTGTCTTGTTTTGGTACTTGTGCAAGTTTCATTTCTTTTTGAGCTGGTTTTTGACATCTTGTCACCTTGTTGATCAAACCTATAATCAAGCACAACTTGTGAGCCTTTGGGACTATTTTGTGCACATTTCTAATCAAAACTTAAGCAAGAAGGAGTGTAAAATGCATCATATTTCCTAGTTATCAACTCCCCCAAACTTAAGATTTTGCTTGTCCTCAAGCAAACAAAATAAGACCCACCCCTTAAGAGAAAATCCAAGAATTTCAGCTGTCCTAAAGTGAACTCATCTAGCATCAGTTGGGACTAATAATTGCGCTCAATACAAATGAATCATTAACAACATTTACTCCTTTAAACACCATGGATTAAGTGCAACACAAGAGCATCAAGAGTTGACTCAACACATCAAAGAACTCTTTCTACTACTTTGATCATTGTGGAACCCATACTCACACATCCTCAACTCTCTCTAAGCAAACCTCACCTTTGGGATAGTGGCACTCAGAATGAGGTTAATGGAAACTCACTCATCTCTCTCAAGGAAAGTCACAAGTCCGGCTCTAAGTACCATATGCTTGTCCCTTATGTGAGTTACCACTAATGTAAGCTTCATTCAACTCAAGATCATATAGGGCGTTTGTGGAGACATAGTAAAGTCTTTTGGTTCAGGGTAGGAAATGTTTGGTCTAAGTAGGTTTCGTCTTCCCTTAAGCATTTCTTTTGTTTCATTTTGGCACACATTCACTTGATTTTTTAAGTCATTTCACTTCTTTCTAAGGGGTTAGAGAGACACACTATCACTCTTTCTTGTTTATTTCAAATCTTTTCTCCTTTCTCAACTTTCCACACCTTTCATTCTTTGCTTTTCTTGAATCCCTTTATTCATTTCTATATTGAACATTCTTTTTTAATTTTTGCTTTTCTTTCTTTTTCATTGCCTTTCCTTTTCTTCATTTTGTGCCTTTTTACCACTTTGTTGCAATCCTCGTCTCTCCCCCAAACTTATACTTTTGCCATGTGCTAAGGAAAGATTGAGTGCCAAGAGAGGGTATCTTTTAGAACGGATAAAGGCTTGTATTATGGTTCTTGAAGGAAAAAGGTCTAAGGCTCAAAAGGGTTGACTAGGGATTTTATCATTGTTAGGCTATGGAGGTCTTCAAGCTATCATTTGGATCAAGGAGAGCCTGTAATCATGTCTCAAGTCAAAACTCACTTAGGATTTTGCCTCAACAAACATTCAGGGCAAGTTCTAGACCAATGGCTCGAAACTTGGACTTGCAATGCAAATTTCTCACCACACAAGATATGGGATCGCTAAAGATACAAAGTCGGGAGCCCACAACAACCTTAGATAAGATTTGAGCACACAATGGTTCCAAAAAACCACTTGATGATTATCGGCCAACACAAGAGTCTCAAGGTCACAACTTTCACCATCCTATACACAACGATTTGTTTTTGACCATAAGATCAAAGGCAAATGTGCTAGGCCCAAATGAAGCTTTGCTTGAGGCACTCTTAACCACTAACTACTAAAAAGCAAAAAGAAAGGAAAAACAGACTCAAACCCTTAAGAAGGTAGTCATTCCATCCATTATCGGGAAGAGTCACCCGGTTCACACAAATTCCACCTTTGGAAAGAACCGTGGCATTAAGAAAACCAAAGGCTTATTACAAAAATCCAAAACAAGAAGCTACGAGCACAAATAAGAAGCTAAGAACGAAAAATAGTGGAAAGTAATATGAATATATACAAGAGGGGCTTGATCTTATATACAATAAGGGGGAAGAATATATACAATGTAACATAACTTTTATATACGGATCCAAAGTGAAAGTACGAAAAATGTAATGAAGTGCTAAAATTATATACATACCAAGGATGAAAAAGGAAAGAAAGAGATAATAAATTTTGTCATATATATACAGTCATTCGGCAAATAAAAGTAGGTCCTACCCCCTCAAATAAAAGCTGGCATTGTCCTCAATGCCAACTAAGCAAAATAAGCACCAAAAATAAAGGGAAGAGGATACAGAAACTCCCTATGGCCTGTCTGCCTGCATGGGATCCTGAGTGGTCCCTGGGTCCTCTGTAATCTCGGGAACCTGAGATTGGCTCCCTATGACCTGTGGCTCTGTTGAGACCTGTGCTTGGACCTGGATCGAGGCCTAGGCTAACTCTTGGGGCTGGCTGGAGGAGTCTCCCTGCGGGACCTCCAACTGTATGACTGCGTCATCTGCACGGTGGAATCAGCCTCTTCCTCTTGGGAGGCTAATCGCTGCCAACTCGATGCTACACTAATGTTGGAAAAGCGGGTCGCAATAGCTTTTACCCGATATAGGGATCATGATCGATTTTCTCAGGGAGCTAGTAGTGGAGTTGGATTGTCTGTCTAGCCTAGAGATGTGTTTGTACTCCTAATCACTTCTATACATTTTTGGGTTTTTAGATTATAACTACTATTGCCAAACTATAAATTGAAACTAGATTATGCTACGAGATAATTGTTAAGTTGAATCTAATGGGAAGAAGGGCACTAGGGTCGTAACACTACCTAGGTGGTTAATTGACGGGTAGATGTTACTAAGGTTCGATTAACATAATTGGGGCTTATGCTATAACCGTTGCACAATTTTACCCACTCTCACACCTCTCAGTAGAGAGAGTGATTTTTCCCAATTGACTCTATCGAGACCAAATGGGTAGGCAAATTAGACCAAACAACTAGGGTTCAAGTAGGGTAACTACTCTCTCGAGGTTTAACCCGTTAATTAGGACTATCATTTCTCATGAGTCCATCCCAATTCCTTGCTGGGTCAATTTGGGGTCATAGACTCTCTTTTTCAAGAAGAGTTAAACCCACAAAGCTTGAATCAGTGTTTGCAACCACCAATTCTAGATTAAAATATAAAATCAACCCAAATAGCAAACACCCATAGTCAATCTAACACTAGATGGCAACACCCATCAATTACCCACACTAGTTTTAGCTACACATGCTAGATAAAGAAATTAAAGAAATAGATGAAGAACTAAACATATTAATTAATTGCTAAAATTAAACTACAAGAATCTATCGTAAATGTAAAGCAAAAGCGCCAAAAATGGCTAGAAATATCGTTCTCAGGAGCGCAGCTCACGTCTGAATACCAAGATGACCAAAAAATGGTAAAATGTTCTATTTATACTAGGCTGAAAAAACTGGACAAAAATACCCCTACGGGGTCAGTGCGGGCCGCACTAAATGGACCACGGCTGCACTGGGCTCTTTGACTTTGACTTTTGCTTCTCTGAACTTAGACTCCGTGGACCGCATAGAATGGACCGCGGCCGCGGAGGGAGCTGGCGCGGTCCGCGCAATCACGACCGCAGACCGCATGACATTGGCTTTGCAAACTTTCATCTCTCTGAATCTCATGACCACGGACCGCACAAAAGAGTAGTGTGGCCGCGGAGCCTTCACCGCGGACCACGAGATGTGTACCGCGGCCGCGTTGCCTCTATCCTGGTTTACCAACTCTCTGAACCACCTAGTGCGGCCGTATTCAACTTTGCGCGGTCCGCACTAGGACTTCTTTCCTTAGATTTATTGGTCTTTGATACTTGAGCAGGTTTCACTCCTTTTTGAGCCGATCTTTGACATTTCGTCACTTTGTCGATCAAACCTGCAATCAAACACAACTTGTGAGCCTTTTAGGACTATTGTGTAACAATATATGATCAAAGCATAGGCAAGTAGGGGCATAAAACATTTTAAAATCCTAACTTATCAACTCCCCCAAACTTAAACCTTTGTTTGTCCTCAAGCAAACAAAATAAGACCCACTCATTAAAGGAAAATCCAAATAATTCCAGCTGTCCTAAGGTAACCTCAACAAGCATCAATTGGGACTAACAATTGCCCTCAATACGAATGGATCATTAACAAAATTTAAACTTTGAAAAACTATGGATCATGTGTGACACAGGAGCATCAAGAATTGACTCATTACATCAAAGAACTCTCTCAATTACTTTGGTCGCTGTGGAACCCAAACTCACACATCCTCAACTCTCCCTAAGCAAACCTCACCTTTTAGAGTATAAGCACATAAACCAGGGTTAATGGGAATTCACTCGTCTCTCTCAAGGAAAGGTCACAAGTCCGGCTCTAAGTACCATATGCTTGACCCTCATGTAAGTATCCACTAATGCGAGCGTCATCCAACTCAAGATCATATAGGGCTTTTGTGGAGTCAATGTGAAGGCTTTTGGTTCAGGGTAGGAAAAGTTGTTGGTCTATATGGGTTCTATCTTCCTTAAGCACTTCTTTTGATTCATTTTGGCATAATTCTCTTTGACTCTTTGAGTATTTCACTTCTTTTCAAGGGGTTAGAGAGACACATTTTCACTCTTTCTTATGCAATTCAAAACGTTTCTTCTTTTTCTACTTTTTCCACACATTTTTCGCTTTTGTTTTTCTTTAATCCCATTTTATTCTTTGCACATTGGGCTTTCTTTTTGTCATTTTCTTTTCTTTCTTTTTCATCGCCTTCCTTTCCTTTTGCTTTTGTACCTTTTACCACTTTGTTTCCTTTCTTGTCTCTCTCCCCTAAACTTAGACTTTTGCCATTACTCAAGGGACGATTTGGGTGCCAAGAGAGGGTATAATTTAGAACGGGTATAGGCTTGTAGCATTGGTTCTTGAAAGAAAAAGGTTTAAGGCTCAAAAGGGTTAGCTAGGAATTATATTCATTGGTAGGCTATGGAATTGTTCGACTATTATTTGGATCAAGGAGAGCCTATAATCACTTCTCAAGTCGAATTTCACTCAAAATTTTGCCTCAACAAACATTCAGGGCAAGTTCTAGGCCATTGGCTCGGGAGTTGGACTCACAATTCGATTTCTCACCACACACACTCAAGGATTGCTAAAGACATAGATTCGGAGGCCCACAACACCTTAGACACGATTGAGCACACAATAGTCCCGAAAGACCACATGATGTTTGTTTGGTCAAAACAAGTCTCAAGATCACTACTTTCACCATCCTAAACACAACCACTTGTCTTTGACCATGAGATCAAAGGCAAATGTGTTAGGCACAAGTGAAGCTTTGCTTGAGGTACCCTTAATTATAAACTACTAAAAACAAAAGAAAAATAAAAAATGGACTCAAACCCTTAAGAAGGTTGTCACACCATCCATCATCGGGAAGAGCCACTTGGTTCGCACAATACTCCACCCGTGGAAAGGACCGTGGCATTAAGAAAACCAAGGGCTTATTGAAAATGCCAAAAACGAAACAAAAAGGCTGCGAGCCTATCTACTAAGCTAAAAATGAAAAATTTGTATGAAAATAGAAAATAGAATGAATATTTACAATAGGGGATTAGAATATATAATGAGGGATGAATATATACAAAAATGTAACTTTATATATAGACCAAAGAGAAGATAAAAAGTGCGATAAAAGTAACTAAATGTAAAGTTATATACATACCAAATAGAAAATCAACATAAACATAAACTAAGTCAATTAATATATACAATCATCCGGATAAAAAGTAGGGCGCACCCCCACAAATAAAAGCTGACATTGTCCCCAGTGCCAACTAAACAAATCAGCATCAAAAATCAAGATGAAAGGATATATGAGCTCCCTAAGCCTCGTTTGTATGCATGGGAACATGAGTGGTCCCCGGGTCCTCTGTATGTACGGGAACCTCAAACTGGTTCCCGGTCTCCTACTGCTCAGCTGTTGGGACTGGGGCCTGTACCTGTACGAGCTGAATATCTGGAGCAACCTGTGGCTGACTGGAGGAGACCTCCTATGGGTCTGCCAACCGGATGACCGCCTCGTCTGCACTAGGGAGCTTCCTCTTCTTCCTAGGAAGCCTCTAAGTCTGCTCCTGCTGTGGCTCTGCTACTGGTGCTGCTGCTGGGGCTGGATCCCCGAATAATAAGTCAAGAGGCATTTGGTCTTCCATCAGCTTGTCCACATCTGCTCTCAGCTCTTTCACCGACTCCTTGGAAGCCCGTATTTTGCGCAGCTTCTTGTGCTCCCGGCAAGCTCTTTCAGGGCCTTGCCATGTGAATCTACTGCCTTAGCCAAGGCACCCTGAGTACTAATGATATTTTCCTGGTTCTCCAGGATCTTCTTTAATTTATCCTTAATGGCCTGTGGAAACTGTGCTGGCTGCGGTGCCGGCTGAGCCGCAATGGTAGAAGTCAATATGGACAACTTAGATGACGCAGCTGACATCCAGTTGTTCAAGCTATGAAGTGTCTGGCTCAGTTGGTTGGGAGTGATAGGATGGGCCCGGGAAGATGGAATCCCCGGGCCAGCTGAATTGGATGGACCAACAGTAGTGGAAGGTCCCGGAGGCATGTCAACGACTGTAGACGCAGGCTCAGTGGAGGGCTCTACCGCAACCGACTCTTCAAACTGGATGATTAGAGCAGAAGCAGGTGGCTTGTAATTTTTGTCCTTGGGGTTGTCTAACCCCTTCAGACTATACCATGAAAACGGAGCCACAAGTTTGTCCTTGATGTCAAAAGGTCTCTTCTCCACCTCCAGGTACCTGAAATACATAGTGAGTGTGCTGGGAAAAGGGTAGTTCCGGTCATGCTCAACCCCCACTGTAGAAATGAAGCGGGACATCACATTTCCCCCGTTGATAGGGTATCCTGCCATAATAGATGCAAGAAGAACAGCCCGGGCAAGCGGAATAGTCTGATCATGGGTAGTGGGATCAAGCCGACTGCACAAAAAAGTCAACCATCCCCTAGCTTTAAAGTTAAAAGTCCTCCGAAGTATTTTGACCCTTGATTTCAACCACTCTGGAACCATAACCGGGACTGCCAGGTATGAGAATAACCACGGACGAACCTCCTCGCCCATTGCCAACATTTCATTGTAAAGGGACTCATCTTCTTCGTTGAACCCCAGGTATTCATTTAGTGCCTTCCCGGTAAATACCACATTTTTGTTTCGCACTTTGGTCACTTTAGTGCCCTTCAAGATGTGGGCCACATTGCTATAAAATTCCTTGACCATGTACTCATTCGCCTTCACATAATTATCTTTGAAGTGCTCCCAACCCATTCAAGCTTGAAACTGTCTATGTACATTAGGGTGTAGGGGTAGAAGGTCTCTGTCAATAACGCTCCTCTCAAGAATCAACTTTCGTGCCGGCCACCATTCCCTGAACTTGTGGAACGCCACCTGGCTGACGAATCTATCTTCCCAAACAACGGGATTTCTAGTCCAGTCAACACCCCCAACCTGAGGCACACCACCCCCAGGTAACTCCCTATCTCCCTCATCACCCTTAGCACCCCCTTCAAATATTGAAGCTGTGGGAGAGGTAGAGTATTCATCCCCACTACCTGCCGCTGAGCCCTCAGACGACCCAAAAGAAATGTTGATTGATGCTTGAGCATCAGGGGAAGAGGGGGGAGTGTCTCTATGTATGGCCCTCTCCGGATACGGAATGTAAAGTGGTACTGAATCTGAAGAGATCTCCCGGGAGGGCTCGTACTCACTCCTCGAGTTGTCAATGGCTCTGTCGGCTACTTTGATTGCTTTCCTCATGTCCTTTATGTTTTTTTCTAGCCTAGGGAGTGAGTTTTACCATCCTCTACTTCCCTCCCCGGGAGGAATCACCTCGTCCGGGTTGTTTCGAGCCTTTGCCTCTTTGTTTGACCATTATCTGCAAGCATACACATCTAACATGGTCAGTATCAGCACAGGCAGTGAAACAAGTGTTGAAATTGAATTATAGACAGGAGATTAAATGTTGCAGAAACAATTGCAGAACAGAGCACCGCAGCCCGCACAAACAGGAGTGCGATCGCACTGGGGCACCGCGGACCGCGCAAAAGCGATCGCGGTCCTCATTGGGACAAGGCCCTGAAAAATATCTCTCTAAATCTCCCCACCTCGGTCTGCACAAAGTGGGATCGCGACCACAGTGGGCCAGCGCAGACCGCATAATGTCAATGCAGCCGCGCTGGGTATAGGTTCAATTTCAATCACTTGGGTACCGCGGTCCGCACAAAATGGCAATGCGGACCGTGTCAGGGCACCGCGGACCGCACAAAGGTGACTATGGGCCTCAGAGAGTATTTTGTACAGACACTAAGTTAGGGCTTAAGTTTTTGCTATTTTTGTTCAATTTTTACACCTAACTTGTCCCTACTCGATTGCCCAATCACTAAGCATATTCAGCACACAAACCCAACATTTAAAACTACCTTATGCTAATAGTTAAATAAAGAAGAAAAAAACTACGAGAAGAAAAAAGCTAAGACTACTAGGCATGAAAATAAAAGGCAAGTATAAAATTAATCGATGAAATATGGATGAAATGTTACCAGATTGTGAAGATAGAATGCAACTAATCAATGCAAACAAGAATTACAATCAAATGAGAGTGTGAACAGTGCTTTTAGGCTTCTGAGTGTTAAGAGTTCGAAAAGGGTAAAGGGTGACCCTTGGGGTCTTTTTATAGAGAAGCAATGGGACCCATCCTCACCTACCAGCGCGACCGCACAAAACTGACTGCGGACCGCGCTGGGTTTCTTTACTTGAAGCTTGAGAAGGCAACCTCCGCGGACCGCACAAACCAGACCGGGCCATGGAGGTCCACCACGGACCACACTAAATGGAATGTGGCCGCGGTGGCAAACTTCAGAGAGCACCACTTTTGACCATCACCAGTGCGGACTGCAGAAAGTGCAATGCGGCCGCACTGGAAAATTTCAGAGACTGTTCAACTTTTTTCAAACTATTTTGCACTGCATCAACTCAATCCCTGCAACATCTCACAATCAGTTAGCTCAAAAATCAAACCTACACTACCAAGAAAAACACAGAAAACAACAAAAAGAAAAAGACATGGGTTGCCTCCCAAGCAACGCCTGATTTAACGTCACGGCATGACGCATGTTACCAGCACATCACTTTAGATGGAGAAGTGCCACCACATGGCTATCATTAAATTTCCCAAGATAATGTTTGACCCGATGTCCATTGACTCTGAATACTTCACCATTCTTGTTCCTTAGATCAAGAGCACCAAATGGGGTCACGAACACAACTTCAAAAGGCCCACTCCACTTTGACTTGAGCTAACCCGAAAACAGACGTAATCGAGAATTGAACAAGAGAACCATATCTCCAACCTTGAACTCCTTGCCCCGAGAATATTTGTCGCGAAGGTACTTCATTTTGTCCTTGTACAAGGACGATCTGGAGTAGGCATGGAATCTAAACTCATCGAGCTCATTAAGTTGTTCAACCCGAAGATTTGCCGCAACATCCCATTCTAAGTTCAACTTCCTCAAAGCCCACATGGCCTTGTGCTCTAATTCTACCGGAAGATGGAAAGACTTCCCAAACACCAACCAATACGGAGACATACCAATCAGAGTTTTGTAAGCCGTCCGATAAGCCCAAAGAGCGTCATCCAACTTTTTCGACCAATCGGTCCTATTAGCATTGACAGTTTTAGACAAGATACTCTTAATTTCTCTGTTTGAGACTTCCACTTAGCCACTAGCTTAAGGATGATAGGGGGTAGAAACCTTATGATTGACACCGTACTTGGAAAGCAACGTGTCGAAATCCTTGTTGCAAAAGTGAGACCCCCATCACTAATGATAGCACGAGGAGTGCCAAACCTTGTGAAGATACCCTTTTTCAAAAATTCCACAACACTCCGGGCTTCATTGTTGGGCAAAGCCACGACTTCAACCCACTTTGATACATAGTCCACCGCCACGAGAATGTAAGTGTTCCCACAAGAGCTCACAAAAGGACCCATGAAATCAATGCCCCAAACATAAAAAATATCCACTTCGAGAATTGTATTGAGGGGCATCTCATCCCTTTTAGAAATTCCGCCGGCTCTTTGGCATTCATCACATCTCTTGACCACATCACCCGTATCTTTAAACAAGGTAGCCAATAAAATCCGCAACTAAGCACTTTAAAAGCCGTTCTCGCCCCGCCATGATAGCCACCATAGAGGAATGACAAGCCTTAAAAATACCCAATTGTTCCTCCTCTGGGACACATCGTCGAATCATACCATCGGTGCAAATCTTAAACAAATGTGGCTCGTCCCAATAAAAATCCAGGCTATCCCACTTGAGCTTCTTCCTTTGGTTGGAAGAGAGCTCACACGAGATGATTCCGGTAACAAGATAATTTGCGACATCAGCGAACCACGACATTTCATTCATTGACACCGCAAGGAGTTGCTCGTCGGGAAATGCATCGCTTATATCAAGGCCGTCACAAGGCCTCCCCTCCTCCTCCAAATGGGACAAGTGGTCCGCCACTTGATTCTCACTCCCTTTTCGGTCAACAATTTCCAAATCAAACTCTTGGAGAAGCAATACCCATCTCATCAATCTTTCTTTTGAGTCTTTCTTGGTCATCAAATACCTAAGGGCGGCATGGTCGGTATGCACTATCACTTTGGCCCCCATAAGGTAAGGTCGGAACTTTTCCATAGCAAAAATAATAGCCAATAACTCCTTCTCGGTGACTGTGTAGTTCCTTTGAGCCTCATTCATGGTCTTGCTTTCATAGTACACCGGATGGAACATTTTGTTGATCCTTTATCCCAAAACAGCCCAACCGCAACGTCACTAGCATCGCACATGAGCTCAAAAGACATGCTCCAATTTGGTGTGGTAATGATGGGGGTAGAATTCAACTTGAGCTTAAGAAGCTCAAATGCTTGCATACAACTCTCATCGAACAAGAACTTTACATCTCTCTCTAGAAACTTGCATAACGGATGTACCACTTTAGAAAAATCCTTTATGAACCTCCGGTAGAAACCCGCGTGCCCAAGGAAACTCCTCACCCCTTTGACAGAAGTAGGGGGAGGGAGCCTCAAAATAACCTCAATTTTGGCCTTATCAACTTCAATTCCTTGCTTCGAGATCTTGTGACCCAACACTTTACCTTCTTCTACCATAAAATGACACTTTTCCCAATTGAGAACAAGGTTGCTGTTTCACATCGGGCTAACACTCTATCCAAGTTTACCAAGCACTCCTCAAAAGAATCCCCAACCACGCTGAAATCACCATGAAAACCTCCAAGATATCCTCCACCATGTCAGTGAAAATAGCCATCATGCAACGTTGGAAGGTCGCCGGAGCATTACACAATCCAAATGGCATTCTAGAGAAAGCGAATGTGCCATAAGAACATTTAAAAGTGGTCTTCTCTTGGTCCTCCGGGGCAATTAGAATTTTATTGTACCCCGAGTAACCATCTAGAAAGCAATAGAAAGCCCAGCCCACAAGACGATCAAGCATTTGGTCAAGGAATGGCAATGGGAAATGATCTTTTCTAGTCACCTTGTTCAGCTTTTGGTAATCCATACAAACTCTCCACCCAGTGACCTTTCTAGTGGGAATGAGCTCATTGTTGTCATTGGTCACCACGGTCATACCACCCTTCTTCGGCACACATTGCACTGGAGAAGTCCACGAACTGTCAGAAATAGGATAAAACACCCCAGTATCTAGCCACTTGATAACCTCTTTCTTCACCACCTCTTGCATCGCCTCATTTAGTCTTCTTTGATGCTACAAGGAAGTCCTTGCATCCTCATCCAAAATGATCTTATGCATGCAAAATGCGGGGCTTATACCCCGAATGTCGGCCAATGTCCATCCAATCACCTTTTTCTGCTTTTGAAGTACTGCCAAAGTGGCGTCAACCTGCATGTTAGTTAAGCAAGATGAAAGAATAATAGGTAAAGTAGAATTTGAACCCAAGAATTCATACCTGAGGTGTGGAGGAAGTGGCTTCAACTCCAACACCGGTGGCTCCTCAATTGATGGCTTTGTTGGTGGAGTTTTGCGATTTTCAAGATCCAAAGATATCTTCCTAGGCTCATATGAATATGAACCCATACCACGCAATGCATTCACGCACTCCACTTTACTAGCATCATCATTGACATCCATATTAAGAAGCACGACCTCAAGGGGATCTTCAACGTGGATCATGGAACTTGTGTCATCCACTATCACAGTTGTGACAATGTCCACAAATGAACACACCTCCGTGCTATTGGGTTGTCTCATTGATTTGCAAACATGGAATACCACCTTCTCATCCCCCACTCGGAAAGTCAACTCACCCGCTTCTAGATCAACCAATGCCTTCCCCGTAACTAGGAAAGGTCTACCAAGAATAATCGGCACTTCAAAGTCTACCTCACAATCTAATATGACAAAGTCGGCTGGCAATATAAACTTATCCACCCAGACAAGTACATCATCAATTATGCCAAAAGGTCGTTTCATCGATCGATCCGCCATTTGAAGTCTCATTGAGGTAGGTCGAGGTTGTCCAATTCCCAATGGTGCAAGGAATGGTGAAAGCACCGAGATCTTCAAGCTTCAGGGCCATTGAATGAACTATAGCACTAACTTGGTGAGTCATCTTTATAGTCTCACAATCCATAGAACACTTCTTTATGACCAAGTCTTTCATGAATTTTGCATAGTCTGGCATTTGTTCAAGTGCCTCCACCAATGGAACATTAATAGATAAGCTCTTCATCATATCAATGAACTTTTTAAACTGATTTTCATTCTTCTGCTTCGCGAGCCTCTGAGGATAAGGTGGAGGTGGCCTTGACAAAGGAGCCTTGGCTCTTGGCACAACCGACTCAGGCATGTCAATCACGTGTTCCCTAGACGGGTTCACGACATCTTGAGTTTCTACCTTGGCCTCATCAATATCAATCCTCATATAATTGTTCACATTCTCTTCAACCACATCTTCAACAACCAAAGGTACATTATCATCACGCAACTCAACATCTTTATCCACAATGCTTTTGCTTTGAGGCATTTACATCACCGCCTCTCCCACTTATTGTTGTAACCACCATCACATGATTGTTATTCCCACCCTTCGGGTTCACTACCGTATCACTTAGTAGAGCACCATTGGGATGAGTATTCAACGATTGAGATATTTGGCCTAATTGCACCTCCAAGTTCCGAATAGATGTATTATGAGAAGCCAATTGGGCATCGGAATCTTGGTTCTTTTTCATCATTTGCTCGAACATGCTTTCAATTCTTCCCATATCACCTCCGGAGGAACTAGGACCTTGAGAAGGGAAAGGGGGTGGATTGCTCGGTTGTTGGTATATTGGGGGCCTTTGAAAGCCCATCCCCCTGTTGCCTTTCTTGGTTTCCATTATTGTTCCACCCTTCTTGATTGTTGTTGTTGCTCCAATTATTGTTGTTCCCATTCCAATTGCCTTGATTGTTACCTTGATTACCCCAATTGTTGTTTTGATTGTTATTGTTCCAATTGCCACCACCTTGTTGTTGGTTGTTATTATTCCAATTACCTCCTCCTTGTTGTTGATTGCCCCAATTTCCTTGGGGATGACATTGTTGATTCGGAGAGTTGCCTCTATTCCCTTGGTAGTTATTGACATATTGGACCTCTTCGCTTTGATCATCATAGCACTCATTTGAATAACAACCACCATCATTGTTGTTGTCATATTGTTCACAATTACCTTGAGGTTGTTGTCCTCTTTGCCTCTTTTTCAACATAGAAACACCTTCCATTGCATTGACTTGGCGCGAGTTTTGGACTTGTTGCAATTGCACCTTTGCCAATTGATTCATAGTTGTTGTAAGCTCGGCAATAGCTTGGCCATAATCGTGCAATTCCTTGTGCAAATGGATGACCGTAGGGGTCACCTTGGGGCACATTTGCTCGGCTTTTCCATGCCGAAGAGGTGTCGGCCATTTCATCAAGTACATAACATGCCTCTTGGTAAGAAAGTTTCTTAAAGTTCCCTCCAGCCAATTGGTTCACAATGCATTGATTCGTGGTGTTGATGCCCCGATAAAAGGTTTGTTGAATCATAGCCCCTGAAGGCTAGAATTTCATCCCGAAGAGCTGCTTTACTCCGAAGAGAGAACGGGAAAAGCCTCAATCTCAACGCATCCTCGGACATGTTTGTCTGCTTGCTACCCCAGCATGTAACCACGAACCCCTTCAAGTGCTTGTAGGCATTTTGATCGGAGGTGCCCGTGAAATACCCTCTTTGCTCGAGCAAGGTCAACATAACATTTGTGATTTGAAAGTTCCCCGCTTGGATTCGGGGAGGAATAATAGCACTGGCTATCCTTGATTTGGTAAAACTTTGGGAGCCACTCTCGGCGGTGGAGGAGGAGGGTCTGGAATATTGTTGTTCTCAGTTGCATTTACATTGGCTTTTCGGCCTCTCTGTGGAACTTAAGGTAAGACCTCATCTTGTTCTAGATCCTCTACATCCTCCCCCGCTATCACATTGCCGAGAGGGTCATTTGCATTAAGAGCCATTTGTACCTGATTGATCGACACAAACAAAATTAGTAAACAAGAAGGAAAGAGAAGCAAAACACAAAACTAAATAAATAGATAGTCAACACCGTAAGCTCCCCGGCAACGACGCCAAAAAGTGATTGCTGCCAACTCGACGCTACACTAAGGTAGGAAGAGCGGATTGCAATAGCTTTTACCCGATATGAGGGTCGGGATCGATTTCCTCAGGGAGCTAGTAGTGAAGTTGGATTGTCTGTCTAGCCAAGAGATGTGTTTGTACTCCTAATGTCACTTCCATACATTTTTGGGTTTTTAGATTATAACTGCTATTGCCAAACTATTAATTGAAACTAGATTATGCTACGAGATAATTGTTAAGTTGTATCTAATGGGAAGAAGGGCGCTAGGGTCGTGACACTACCTAGGTGGTTAATTGACGGGTAGATGTTACTAAGGTTCGATTGACATAATTGAGGCTTATGCTATAACCATTGCACAATTTTACCCACTCTCATACCTCTCAGTAAAGAGAGTGATTTTTCCCAATTGACTCTCTCGAGACCAAATGAGTAGGCAAATTAGACCAAGCAACTAGGGTTCAAGTAGGGTAATTACTCTCTCGAGGTTTAACCCGTTGAGTGGGACTATCATTTCTCATGAGTCCATCCCAATTCCTTGTTGGGTCAATTTGGGGTCATAGACTCTCTTTATCAAGAAAAGTTAAACCCACAAAGCTTGAATCAGTGTTTGCAACCACCAATTCTAGATTAAAACATAAAATCAACCCAAATAGAAAACACTCATAGTCAATCTAACACTAGATGACAACACCCATCAATTACCCACACTAGGGTTGAGCCACAACCCTAGCTAATGGTTTTAGCTACCAATTACCTACACTAGGGTTGAGCCACAACGAGTAGCGAGAAGTAGAAACCCGGAGGTGTGGCAACACCGTTTTGTGAGTGAGGTGGCCTATCATAAGTTCAGAGAATGGTGGCCTGTGAGGAAATTGGATCCGGAGCAAAGTTTTGTGTATAGAGACCTCTTCCTCACAACCCCAATGTGAGAAGATAATTTAGAGAGAGAGAGAGAGTAGGCTGGGAGTACTTCTTAAGCAACTGTGTGGATGCAAACGAGCACCTGGTCAAGGAATTCTACACCAATACTGCCCACATCAAGAAGGGCACAAAAGTGACCAAGGTGCGGAATTTTAAAGTGCTATTTGATGGGAAAGCAATAAATGACTACTTGGGCTTCAATGAGGAGGATGAATCACTATGTATCTGGAGAAGATGGCATTAGGTGAGGCGGCCCGTCCTGGTTGGCATAGTACTTGGCAATCCCAGGTACCACCCCCGATTGGTTGAATGTGGGAGTGAAGATCTTAAGGAGAAGTTTGAATTTCGAGGCTAAGGGGTGGGTGACATTCGTGTGCAGCAAATCGGACCCCACTACCCACGACAACTCACTCCCTCTTCATCGGGCGGTACTGGTAGAATCAATTATGGCGGGGTACGCGATTAACGTCGAAAATGTGATGTCTCGGGTTATTATGCAGGTAATGAGTGAAGGTGATAGAAACTACCCCTTCCCCAGCTTCTTAACCATGTACTTTAGGGACCTAAAGGTAGAAAAGCGGAAATTTGATGTAGAAGTGAAAGCAAAGGCACCGTTATCATGGTACAACATGCAGGTTGATGACAACTAATCGCAGCCTACTCCGCACCACTAAAAAGTAGCGAGAGAGGGTCGCAATAGCTTTTACCCGATTTTGGGTCGGGACCAATTTCCACAGAGAGCTAGAAAGGGAATTAAGTATCTATTTAGGTTAGGATTGCGTATTGGTTCTAAATTGCACTTCTATTAATTTTTGGGTTTTCTTTTATAATTCTACTATTATCAAACTATAAATTATACTTGCACCTAGATTAAGCTAAGAGTAAAATGCTACAAGTTATTCAAATATTCTAAACGGCACTAGGGTAGTGACTTTCACCTAGGTGGACAATTGACGGGTAATTGCGTCTAAGACACGATTGACAGGATTGAGGAATATGTTATAATCGTTGCTCGATATTACCCATTCTCACACCTCTCGGCAGAACGAATGATTTTGCCCAATTGACTTTCTCAAGACCAATTGGGTATGCATATTTGCTCAAGCAACTAAGGTTCAAGTCGGGTATTACTCTCTCGAGGTTTAACCCTTTAATTGGGACTATTAATTCTCTTGAGTCCATCCCAATTCCTTGTTGGATCAATTTCGGAGACTTAGGCTTTCTTTCTCAAGAAGATCCCAAGTCAACTTAGCACAAACTAGTATTTGCAACCACTAATTCAGTAATTAAACCATGAAGTTGACCCAAATAGCAAACACCCATAGTCAATCTAGCCCTAAATTGCAACACCCATCAATTACCCACACTAGGGTTGAGCCACAACCCTAGCTAATGGGTTAGCTACTCATGCTAGATAAAGAAATCGAAGAAATATATGAAGAACTAAATATATTAATTAATTGTTAAAATTAAACTACAAGAATCTATCGTAAATGTAAAGCAAAAGTGCCAAAAATGGCTACAAATATCGTTCTCAGGAGCGCAACCCACGTCTGAATACCAAGATGACCAAAAAATGGTAAAATGTTCTATTTATACTAGGCTGGAAAAATTGGACAAAAATACCCCTGCGTGGTTAGTACGGGCCGCACTAAATGGACCGCGGCCGTACTAGGCTCTTTGACTTTGACTTTTGCTTCTCTGAACTTGGACTCTGTGGACCGCGTAGAATGGACCGCTGCCGTAGAGGGAGCTGACGCGGTCCGCGCAATCATGACCGCCGACCGCATAGCATTGGCTTTACAAACTTTCATCTCTCTGAATCTCATGACCGCGGACCGCACAAAAGAGTAGTGCGGCCGCGAAGCCTTCACTGCGGACTGCGAGATGTGTACCACGACCGCGTTTCCTCTAGCCTGGTTTACCAACTATTTGAACCACCTCGTGCGGCCGCATTCAGCTTTGCGCGGTCCGCACTAGGCCTTCTTTCCTTAGATTTCTTGGTCTTTGATACTTGAGCAGGTTTCACTCCTTTTTTAGCCGATTTTTGATATTTCGTCACTTTGTTGATCAAACCTGCAATCAAGCACAACTTGTGAGACTCTTAGGACTATTGTGTAACAATATATAATCAAAGCATAGTCAAGTAGGGGGCATAAAACATGTTAAAATCCTAACTTATCAGAGGCCTCTCCGACTGCACTGGCTGGGGACGGGCTGCTGGCACCGGGTCATCTAGCAATAAATCCAAAGACAGTTGATCTGCTTTCACCCTATCAACCTCAACCCGCAACTCCTTCACGGACTCCTTGGAAGCCCGCGTCTTCCTCATCTTCTTGGCCTCCCTAGCAAGCTCCTTGAGAGCTTTTCCATGAGAATCCATAGCCTCTGTAAGAACTTTCTGAGTGTCAAGGATTTTCTTCTACTTGTCCAGAATATCCTTAAGGGCGTCCTGAATAGCCTGTGGGGCCTGTGGAGGCGGAGGTGCCGACTGAACTGCCATGGTAGAAGTAAGGACAGACAACGTAGAGGAAGCTGTCTGCATCCAGTTGTTGATGCGGAAAAGGGCCTGGCTCAGATGGTGGGCAGTCACTAGGTAGGCTGGGGTGGAGGGTATGTCTAAAACTGCCGAAGTGGATAGACCATGGGGTATGTCCGCTGAGGTGGAAGAAGGCTGAGTAGGAGCTGCTACCACTACTGGCTCTTCAAACTGTCCAGTTGAAGTAGTGGCTATTCCGTTATAGTTCTTTCCTTTAGGGTTGTTGATAACTAGGGATTTTGACGCATTTTATACTCCTTCTTGCTTACGCTTTGATTATAAATTCATACAAAATAGTCCCAAAAGGCTCATAAGTTGTGCTTGATTGCAGGTTTGATCAATAAAGTGACAAGATGTCAAAGATTAGATCAAAAGGAGTGAAACTTGCACAAGTACCAAAGACAAGACAAATTCAGGAAAAACAGGCCTAGTGCAGCCGCATTACACTTTGTGCGGTCCATACTAAGGAGATTCAGAGAGTTGGTACTTCAAGCATCAAGGTAGTGCGGCCGCAGAAGGTTTTGTATGGTCCGCACTGAAGGCAATGCGGCCGCACTACCATTCTGTGCGGTCCGCAGAGTCAAGGTTCAAAGAGGGTGAAGTGGAGCTTTCAAGCCTGTGCAGTCCGCGGTCTAGTTTGTGCGGATCGCACTAGAAGTCTCCGCGGCCGCGGTCCATTCTGTGTGGTCCGCGGAGCCTGAGTTCAGAGAGCCAAGTTTTCAAGTTCAAGAGCCTAGTGCGGCCGCACACCATTTTGTGCGGTCCGCACTAGCCCCGCATGGGCATTTTGTTCAGTTTTTCCAGCTTAGTATAAATAGATCCTTTTTCTATTTTTAGGGCATCAAACATTTTATAATAGGTGCTACGCTCGTGGGAGCATATCTTGTAGCCATTTTGGGATTTTACTTACTTTTTATCATTGAATTTGTATTTAACTTAGCAATTAATTAATATGTGTTCATCTTCATCTATTTCTCTATTTTTCTCTTTAAGTATGAGTAGCTAGACCCATTAGCTAGGGTTGTGGCTCAACCCTAGTGTGGGTAATTGAGGGGTGTTGCAATTTAGGGCTAGATTGAGTATGGGTGTTTGCTATTTGGGTCAATTTCATGGTTTAATTACTGAATTTGTGGTTGCAAACACTAGTTTGTGCTAAGTTGACTTGGGCTCTTCTTGAGAAAGAGAGTCCAAGTCTCCGAAATTGATCCAACAAGGAATTGGGATGGACTCAAGAGAATTGATAGTCCCAATTATAGGGTTAAACCTCGAGAGAGTAATACCCGATTTGAACCTTAGTTGCTTGAGCAAATATGCATACCCAATTGGTCTTGAGAAAGTCAATTGGGCAAAATCATTCTTTTTACCGAGAGGTGTGAGAATGGGTAATATCGAGCAACGATTATAACATATTCCCCAATCATGTCAATCGTATTTTAGATGCAATTACCTGTCAATTGGCTACCTAGGTGAAAGTCACTACCCTAGTGCCTTTTAGAACATTTGAACAACTTGTAGCATTTTACTCTTAGTTTAATCTAGTTGCAATTATAATTTATAGTTTGATAATAGTAGAATTATAAAAGAAAACCCCAAAATGAATAGAAGTGCAATTTGGAATCAATACACAATCCCAACCTAAATAGATACTCAACTCCCTTTCTAGCTCTCTGTGGAAATCGATCCCGAACCAAAACTGGGTAAAAACTATTGCGACCCTCTCTCGCTAATTTTTAGTGGTGCGGAGTAGATTGATGCTTTTTGGCGTCGTTGCCGGGGAGCTAACGGTTTTGGCTATCTATTTAGTTTGTTTTGTGTATTGTTCTTCTTTCCTTCTTTGTTACTTACTTGTTTGTGTCACTACTCTGGTACCAATATGGCTTTGAACAATGCTAATGACCCTCTTGGAAACATGATTGCGGGGGAGGAGGTAGATGATGTTGAGTAAGATGAGGTGCCTCTTGTACCTCAAGGACAACGTAGAAGCCGCAATGCCAATGCTAATCCAAATGACAATATTCCAGACCCTCCTCCGCCACCTCCAAGAGTGTCTCCCAGAGTACTTCCGAACCAGGGTTATGCAAGTGCTATCGTCCCACCCAGAATCAGGGCGGGCAACTTTCAGATAACCAATGTGATGTTGACCTTACTTGAGCATCATGGGTACTTCACGGGCGCTGCGGATCAAAATGCCTACAAACATCTCAAGGGGTTCGTGGATACATATTGGGGGAGCAAACAGACAAATATGTCCGAGGATGCTCTAAGGTTGAGACTTTTCCCATTCTCACTTCGGGGGAAAGCATTAGATTGGCTAGAGAGACTCCCCAACCATTCTATCACAACTTGGGATGAGTTGGCGGATAAATGCATTTCTAAATTCTTTTCACCCGGGCATATGGCAGCACTTCGAGATGAGATATTGGATTTCAAGTAAGAGCCCACGGAATCTTTGCATGAGATTTGGAGTGGTATAGAACGATGGTGAAGGAATGCCCCAATAATGACATGACCAAGGCCATGATCCAACAAACCTTCTAACGGGGCATAAATACTACAAATCAATGCATTGTGAACCAATTGGCCGGGGGTAATTTTATGAAATTATCGTATGATGAGGCATGTGATGTACTTGATGAGATGGCTAACACTTCTTCTACATGGCAAAGTAGGTCCAATGTTCCTCAAGGTGACCCTACAGTTATTCATTTACACAAGGAATTACATGACCATGGGCAAGCTATAGTGGAGTTGACAACTACTATGAATCAATTGGCTAAGGCACAGTTACAACAAGTCCAAAACCCTCGCCAAGTGAATGCTATGGAGGGTGTTAATATGCTTGTCAATAAGAGGAGGCAAAGAAGGCAACAAAACAAAGGAAATTCTGAGCAGTTTGATGATGCGCGTGATGGTTTTCAAAATGATGGTTATGATGACCAAAGTGAAGAGGTTCAATATGTAAACAACTATCAAGTCCAACGGGGTAACTCTTCCAACCAACAACAGTGGAGACCTCAAGGCAATTGGGGCAATCAACAACAAAACAGTGGCAATTGGGGGAACAAGAACCTGAACAACAATTGGGGCAATCAGAACAACAATCAAGGCAACCAAGGAAATTGGAATGGTAATAACAATAATTGGGGTGACAATAATAATCAAGGAGGATGGAGCAATGGAAACCAAGGAAACCGGGGGCAAGGCTTTCAAAGTCCCCTAATGTACCAACAACCGAACAATCCACCACCATTTCCATCTCAAGGTCCTAGTTCTTCGGGTAATGATATGGGATTGAAATGATGTTCGAGCAGATGATAAAGAGGAATGCGGATTCTGATGCACAATTAGCTTCTCACAATACCTCTATCCGAAACTTGGAGGTGCAATTAGGCCAAATCTCTCAGTCATTAAATACTCGCCCGAAGGGTGCTCTACCAAGTGATACGGTAGCGAACCCAAATGGGGGAACAATCATGTTATGGCAGTTACAACAAGAAGTGGGAGAGGTAGTGATGTGAATGCCTCTAAGCAAAATCAAGTCGTGGAGGATGATGTTGAGTTGCAAGATGACGAAGTCCCTTTGGTAGTTGAAGATGTGGTTGATTAACATGTGAACAATGAAGTGAGGATTGATATTCAAGAAGTCGAGGTAGAAACTCAAAATGATGTGAACCCGTCTAGGGAACACATAATTGACATGCCGGAGCCAGTTGCGCCTAAAGCCAAGACACCTTTGCCAAGGCCACCTCCACCTTATCCTCAAAGACTCGCGAAGAAAAAGAATGATAATCAGTTTAAAAAGTTCATTGACATGATGAATAGCTTATCTATTAATGTGCCTTTGGTGGAGGCACTTGAACAAATGTCGGGCTATGCAAAATTCATGAAAGACTTGGTCACAAAGAAGCGTTCTATGGATTGTGAAACCATAAAGATGACTCACCAAGTTAGTGCTATAGTGCATTCAATGGCCCCAAAGCTTGAAGACCCCGGTGCTTTCACCATTCCTTGCACCATTGGGAGTGCGGATTTTGCCAAGGCTCTATGTGACTTGGGAGCTAGTATCAATTTGATACCCTACTCGGTTTTCAAAACTTTGGGTATTGGTCAACCTAGGCCAACCTCAATGAAACTTCAAATGGCGGATCGATCGATGAAGCGACCCTTAGGCATTATTGATGATGTGCTTGTCTGAGTGGACAAATTCATATTGCCGGCCAACTTTGTGATTTTGGATTGTAAGGTGGTCTATGAGGTTCCTATTATCTTGGGAAGGCCTTTCCTTGCAACGGGGAAGGAGTTGGTTGATGTTGAAGCGGGTGAGCTCACTTTCCGAGTGGGAGATGAAAATGTAGTCTTTTATGTGTGCAAATCTATGAAGTAGCCCAACAGTACCGAGGTGAGCTCTTTTGTTGACCTCGTTACAGCAGTGATAATTGATGACACCAGTGTAATGATCAATGTGGAGGACCTATTGGAAGTCGTATTATTAAATCTTGATGTCAATGAGGATGCAAGCCGAGTGGAGTGCGTGAATGCTTTACATGGAATGAGATCTTATTCTTATGATCCTAGAAAATTGTCTTTGGATCTTGAAAACCGGAAAATTCCACTAACAAAACCATCAATTGAGGAGCCACCGGTGTTGGAGTTGAAACTACTTCCTCCACACCTCAGATATGAGTTCTTGGGCTCAAATTCTACTTTACCAGTTATTCTTTCTTCTTGCCTAACTAACATGCAGGTTGAGGCCACTTTGACAGTGCTTCAAAAGCGAAAAAGGGCACTTGGATGGACTTTGGCTGACATTCGGGGAATAAGCCCCTCATTCTGTATGCACAAAATTATCTTGGAGGATGATGCAAAGCCTTCCTTGGAGCATCAAAGAAGATTGAACGAGGTAATGTAAGAAGTGGTGAAGAAAGAAGTGATCAAGTGGTTGGATGTCGGTGTTGTGTACCCCATTTTCGATAGCTCATGGACTTCTCCGGTGCAATGTGTACCGAAAAAGGGTGGTATGACTGTGGTAACAAATGACAACAATGAACTTATTCCCACTCGGACAGTTACCAGATGGAGGGTATGTATGGACTACCGGAAGCTAAACAAGGTAACCCAAAAGGATCATTTCCCATTGCCATTCCTTGACCAAATGCTTGATCGTCTTGCAGGGCGTGCTTTTTATTGCTTTTTGGATGGATACTCAAGGTATAATCAAATCTTAATTGCCCCAGAGGACCAGGAGAAGACCACCTTACTTGTCCATATAGAACCTTCGCTTTCTCTCGGATGTCGTTCGGGTTGTGTAATGCTCCAGCGACCTTCCAACGATGCATGATGGCTATTTTCACCGACATGGTGGAAGATATCTTGAAGGTCTTCATGGATGATTTCAGTGTGGTTGGTGATTCCTTTCAAGAGTGTTTGAGAAATTTGGATAGAGTATTAGCCCGATGTGAAGACACCAATCTCGTGCTTAATTAGGAAAAATGCCACTTCATGGTGGAGGAAGGCATAGTGTTGGGCCACAAGATTTCAAAGTGTGGAATTGAAGTTGACAAAGCCAAGATAGAGGTGATTTCAAGGCTTCCTCCCCCTATTTCTGTCAAGGGGGTGAGGAGTTTTCTTGGGCAAGCGGGTTTCTATCGGAGGTTTATAAAAGATTTTTCAAAGGTGGTAAACCCCTTGTGCAAGCTACTAGAAAAGGATGCAAAGTTTGTGTTCGATGAGGGATGTATGCAAGCATTTGAGATTCTCAAGCTTAAGTTGACCACTACCCCAATCATTACCGCAACAAATTGGAGCTTGCCTTTCGAGCTCATGTGTGACGCAAGTGACGTTGCGGTTGGGGATGTCTTGGGTCAAAAGGTTAACAAGATGTTTTATCCGATGTACTCCACAAGCAAGACCATGAATGAGGCTCAAAGGAACTACACAGTTACCGAGAAAGAGTTGTTGGCTATAGTGTTTGCAATGAAAAAGTTTCGGTCGTATCTTATGGGGGCCAAAGTCATAGTGCACACTGATCATGTCGCTCTTAGGTACTTGATGACAAAGAAAGACCCAAGGCAAGTTGATGCGATGGGTGTTACTACTTCAAGAGTTTGATCTAGAAATTGTGGACCAGAAAGTTAGTGAGAACCAAGTGGCGGACCACTTGTCTCGTTTGGAGGAGGAGGGGAGGCCTTGTGATGTCCTTGAGATCAATGATTCGTTTCTCGACGAACAACTCCTTGCGGTGTCAATGAATGATATGCCATGGTTTGCCGATGTTGCCAATTACCTTGTGACTGGAGTAATATCGTGTGATCTCTCTTCTAACTAAAAGAAGAAGCTCAAGCGGGATAGTTTGGATTTCTATTGGGATGAGCTATACTTGTTCAAGATTTGTATGGATGGTGTGATTCGTAGATGTGTCCCGGAGGAAGAACAATTGAGTATCTTAGAGGCTTTCCATTCTTCACCCTATGGTGTCCATCACGGTGGGGTGAGGACCGCCTCAAAAATTCTTAATTGTGGATTCTATTGGCCAACCTTGTTCAAAGATGCGGGTGATTTTGTGAAGAGGTGTGACGATTGCCAAAGAGCGGGTGGAATTTCAAAAAAGGATGAGATGTCTCTCAATACCATTCTTGAAGTGGATATCTTTGATGTTTGGGGCATCGATTTCATGGGTCCATTTGTTGGCTCTTGTGGGAATACTTACATTCTCGTGGCGGTTGACTATGTCTCAAAATGGGTTGAAGCCATGGCTTTGCCTAACAATGAAGCCTGGAATATTGTTGCATTTCTTAAGAAGAGCATTTTCACAAGGTTTGGCACTCCTCGTGCGATTATCAGTGATGGGGGGTCTCACTTTTGCAATAGAGCTTTCGACACATTGCTTTCTAAGTACGGTGTCAATCACAAAGTTTCTACCCTCTATCATCCTCAAGCAAGTGGTCAAGTGGAAGTCTCCAACAGGGAAATCAAAAGTATATTGTCAAAGAGGGTCAATGCTAATAGGACCGATTGCTCGAAGAAGTTGGATGACGCTCTATGGGCTTATCGGATGACTTACAAAACTCTGATTGGTATGTCTCCGTATTGGTTGGTGTTTTGGAAAGCTTGCCATCTTCAGGTTGAGTTAGAGCACAAGGCCATGTGGGCTTTGAGGAAGTTGAATCTTGAATGGGATGTTGCAACCAATCTTCGTGTAGAGCAGCTCAATGAACTTGATAAATTTAGATTTCATGCCTACTCTAGTTCGTCCTTGTATAAGGATAAGATGAAGTACCTTCATGATAAATATGCTCGTGGAAAGGAGTTCAAAGTAGGTGATTTGGTTCTCTTGTTCAACTCTCGGTTACGTCTGTTTCCGGGAAAGCTTAAATCAAAATGGAGTGGGCCGTTTGAAGTTGTGTTTGTGATCCCTTTTGGTGCTCTTGATTTGAAAAATAAAAATGGTGAAGTCTTCAGAGTTAACGGGCACCGAGGTCAAGCATTATCTTGGGAAAATTAATGATAGCCACGTGGTGGCACTTCTTCACTTCAAATGATGTGATGGTAACCTGCGTCGTGCCGCGATGTTAAATTAGGCACTTCTTGGGAGGCAACCTATGTGTTTTTCTTCTTGTGTTCTTTGATTTTCTTTGTAGTATAGGACTGATTTTTGGACTAACTGGTTGTGAGATGTTACAGGGTTGTGTTGATGCAGTGTAAGATAAGGTGGAAATATGCACAGGTCTTTGAAGTTGCCAGTGCGGCCGCACTACATTTTGTGCGGTCCGCACTGGTGAAGGGTGAATCTAGACCTCTCTGAAGTTTTCCAGTGCGATTGCACTACATTTTGTGCGGTCCGCACTGGACCTCTGCGGCCGCAGTCCATTCTGTGTGGCTTGTAGAGCATTGCCTTCTCAGGTTTGAACATAACTGTGCAGTGCGGACCGCGGTCCATTTTGTGCGGTCCGCACTGGTTGGTGAGAATGAGCCCTAGGGGATTTTCTATAAATAGACCCTGAGGGCTCCCTTTTACACTTTTCGCAAATTTGAAATCTCAGAGAGTATAATAACTATTCACTACCATTACTTGCTCATAATTACTTCTTGAAACTTATTTGCTTCAATTCATCTCATAATCTGGTACCATAATCTTCTTTTTACTTGTTTAATTTTCATTTTCTTAGGTGCTATTTCTTTTTCCTTTCATTTTTTCTTAAATGCAAAGTTAGGTTAGTTTAAATTTTGATTCATGTGGAATTAGATAGCTTAATGGATTGGGTAATCACTTAGCAACACCTATTAGGTGCAAAAATTGGACTTGAAAGAAAAATTTCATGAACCCTAGCTTAGTGCCACATCTGGGCACTCAGTGTAGACCGCGGTCATTTTAGTGCGGTCTGCGGTGCCCTTGTGTGGTCCGCATTATAGTTTTGTGCGGACCGCACTGAAGAACTTTTGGGAAGCTGAACTTTGGGCAGTGCGATCGCACTCCATTTTGTGGTCCGCACTAGCCCCTGTGCGGCCGCACTACTGTTTTGTGCGGTCCACACTGTCAAGATGCAAAGGGTGGGTATTCTGAACCCCACCCCTATGCGGACCACGGTCAATTTTTGCAGTCTGCACTGACCTCTGTGCGACCACACTCTATTTTATGCGGTCCGCACTGAGCTGGTTTCTGCAACTGTCTGAAATTTTTCATGCCTGATCTACAACTCATGCTATAACACTGCTTTCAACTGCTGTAATGATATTAACGATTTCACTTGATTGTGCTTGCAGGCTATGTTTAAACAACGAGGAAAAGGCTCGAAACAACCCGGCAGAGGTGAATCCTCCCGGGGTGGAAAGCAGAAAATGGTACGACTTACTGCCCAAGCGAGGCAAAACATCAAGAATATGAGTATGAGCCCTCTCAGGAAATCTCTTTGGATTCTATACCTGAATACATCCCGTATCCGGAGAGGGACAGACACAGAGACACTCATCCATCATCACCCACTGCCCAAGCACCAACTGATGTTTCTTCTAGGTTGTCTAAAGGCTCAGCAGCCGGTAGTGGGGAATACTCCATCTCTCCCACAGCTTCATTATCTGGGGAGGGTGCAGAAGGAGGTGAGGAGGATATACAGGGAAATGAGGAGGTAGTTGAAGGAGGTGAACCTCAGGTAGGAGGCGTTGCTAGAACTAGGAAACCTGAAGCTTGAGAGGATAGATTTGTAAGTGAGGTAGCATACCATAAGTTTCGGGAATGGTGACCGGTGAGAAAATTGATTCCGGAGAGGAGCTTCATAGATAGAGACCTACTACCCCACAACCCCAACGTGCAGAGATAGTTTAGGACTAGAGTGGGTTGGGAGCATTTTATAGATAACTGTGTGGACGCCAATGAACACTTGGTCAAGGAATTTTATTGCAATGTAGCCCACATCAAAAAGGGCTCCAAAGTGATCAAGGTTCGGAACCTCAAGGTGTTATTTGATGGGAAGTCGATTAATGAATATTTGGGCTTCAATGAGGAGGATGAGACTCTGTATATGGAGAAGATGGAGATAGGCGAGGAGGTCCATCCATGGCTAGCACAGTACCTGGCAATCCCAGGTACCGTCCCCGATTGGTTGACTGCTGGGGTTAAAATATTGAGAAGGACCTTGAACTTTTGAAGCGAGGGGATGGGAGACTTTTGTTTGCAGCTGGTTGGACCCTACCACTCATGACAACACCCTTCCTCTCCACCAGGCTGTATTGGTTGCTTCGATTATGGCGGGGTACCCCATAAATATGGGGAATGTGATGTCCCGAATTATCACTATTGTGGGCGCGGAGCATGACCGGAACAATCCTTTCCCCAGTTTTCTCACAATGTACTTCTGGGACCTGAATGTGGACAAAAGGCCCTATGACATCAAGGTCAAGGCGACAACCCCATTTTCCTAGTATAGCATGAAGGGGGATGACAACCCCAAGAGTAAGAACTAAAAAGTACCAGCTACTGCTCTAACTGGCCAGTCTGAGGAGCCGGTTGAGGTAGTGGCTTCTGCTGAGCATACCTCCACATCTCCAGATATCCTTCCCGGTCCATCCACATCCTCAGCCATTCCTTCTGGCCTATCCACATCAGCAGGCCCAGATATCCCATCTACCCAGGCCCATCCTATTACTGCCCACCATCTGAGCCAGGCACTTTTGAGTATCAATAACTGGATGCAGACTGCCTCATCCAAGTTGTCCATTTTGACTACCACTGTAGAGGCTCAGTTAGTTCCCCCAGCTCCACAGGTGCCACAGTCGATAGAGGATGCGCTCAAGGAGATACTTGACAACCAGAAGAAGGTCCTCGATACTCAGGCTGTGCTCTCAAAGGCAGTCGATTCACATAGCAAGGCTCTCAAGGAGCTTGCTAAGGAGCATAAGAAGCTGCGTAAGACACGAGCCTCCAAGGAGTCCGTGAAGGTGCTGCGGGCAAATGTTGATAGACTGAAGGCAGACCAGCTGCCTTTAGACTTGTTGCTTGATGACCCAGTGCCAGCAGCTCACCTACAGGTAGAGCAGACACAGAGGCCTCCGAAGAGGAGGATGAGGATTCCTAGAGATGATGATGCTATTATCCAGTTGGCGGACCCACCGGAGACTTCCTCCAGTCAGCCACAAGATGTACCAGTTCCAGAGCCTATCGAGGTCTAGGCCCAGGTCCTAGTAGCAGAGGAGCAGACCACCGGGAATCAGTCTGAGGTTCCCGAGCACATAGAGGACCCATGGACCACCCATGATCCTATGCAGACATATAGGGCTTAGGGAGTCTTCTATATCCTTTTTCTCTATTTTTTATGCTTATTTAGACTAGTTGGCATTGGGGACAATGCCAGCTTTCATTTGAGGGGGTAGGCCCTACTATTCATTTGATGGATGACTGTATATATATTGATACATTTTTATGCTTTCTTGATTTTTCATCTTTGGTCTGTATATAATTTGATATTTAGTTACATTTATTGCACTTTTATTTTACTTTGGGTCTGTATATAAAGTTATATCACATTGTATATATTCATCCCATCTGTTGTATATTCAAATCCCCTCTTGTATATATTCATTCTATTTTTCGCATAATATTTTGTTTTTAGCTTCTTATTTATGTTCGTAGCTTTTTGTTTTGTTTTGGACGTTTTCAATAAGCCTTTGGTTATCTTAATGCCACGGTTCTTTCCAAAGGTGGAGTGTTGTGTTAACCGGGTGGCTCTTCCCAATGTTGGATGACGTGACAACCTTCTTAAGGGTTTGAGTCCGTTTTCCTTTTTGTTTTTAGTAGTTTGTAGTTAAGGATACCTCAAACAAAGCTTCACTTGGGCCTAGCACATTTGCCTTTGATCTCATGATCAAAAACAAGTTGTTGTGTTTAGGATGGTGAAAGTCGTGACCTTGAGACTCTTGTGTTGACAAATAATCATCAAGTGGTTTTTCAGGACCATTGTGTGGTCAAATCGTATCTAAGGTCATTGTGGGCCCCCAACTCTATGTCTTTAGCAATCCCTTAGCTTGTGTGGTGAGTAATTGAATTGCAAGTCCAAGTCCCAAGCCATTGGTCTAGAACTTGCCCTGAATGTTTGTTGAGGCGAAATCATAAGTGAATTTTGACTTGAGGCATGATTATAGGCTTTCCTTGATCCAAATGATAGTTTAAACAATTTCATAGCCTACCAATGATATGATCCCTAGTTAACCCTTTTGAGCCTTAAACTTTTTTCTTTCAAGAACCATGATACAAGCCTATCCCGTTCTAAAAGATATCCTCTCTTGGCACCCGATCTTTCCTTTAGCACATGGCAAAAGTATAAGTTTGGGGGAGAGATGAGGATTGCAACAAACTGGTAAAAAAGCACAAAATTGAAGAAAAGAAAAGGCAATGAAAAAGAAAGAAAAGCAAAAAGACAAAAAGAATGTTCAAAGTGAAAAAGAATAAAAAGGGATTCAAGAAAAAACAAAGAATGAAAGGTGTGGAAAGTTGAGAAAGGAGAAAAAGGTTTGAAATGCATAAGATAGAGTGACAGTATGTCTCCCTAACCCCTTAGAAAGAAGTGAAATGACTCAAAGAGTCAAGAGAATGTGTGCCAAATGAATCAAAAGAAGTGTTTAAGGTAAGATGGAACCTACTTAGACCAAAACATGTCCTACCCTGAACCAAAAGCCTTCACAATATCTCCACAAATGCCCTATATGATCTTGAGTTGAATGAAGCTTACATTAGTGGATACTCACATAAGGGGCAATCATATGGTACTTAGAGCCGGACTTGTGACTTTTTCTTGAGAGAGATGAGTGAAATTCCATTAGCCTCATTTTGCGTGCCAATATTCTAAAGGTGAGGTTTGCTTAGGGAGAGTTGAGGATGTGTGAGTTTGGGTTCCACAATGACCAAAGTAATTGAGATAGTTCTTTGATGTGTTGAGTCAACTCTTGAAGCTCTTGTGTCGCACTTGATCCATGGTTTTTCCAGGGTTAAATGTTGGTAATGACTCATTTGTATTGAGGGCAATTGTTAATCCCAATTGATGTTAGTTGAGGTTGCCTTAGGACAGCTGAAAATATCTTGGATTTTCCCTTAAGGGGTGGGTCTTATTTTGTTTGCTTGAGGACAAGCAAAAGGTTAAGTTTGGGGGAGTTGATAACTAGGGATTTTGACGCATTTTATACTCCTTCTTGCTTACGCTTTGATTATAAATTCATACAAAATAGTCCCAAATGATTCATAAGTTGTGCTTGATTCCAGGTTTGATCAATAAAGTGACAAGATGTCAAAGATCATCTCAAAAGGAGTGAAACTTGCACAAATACCAAAGACAAGACAAACTCAGGAAAAACAGGCCTAGTGCGGCCCATTACACTTTGTGCGATCCGCACTAGGGAGATTCAGAGAGTTGGTACTTCAGGCATCAAGGCAGTGCGGCTGCAGAAGGTTTTGTGCGGTCCGCATTGAAGGCAATGTGGCCACACTACCATTTTGTGCGGTCCGCAGAATCAAGGTTCAGAGAGGGTGAAGTGGATCTTTCAAGCATGCGCGGTCCGCGGTCCAGTTTGTGCGGACCGCACTAGAAGCCTCCACGGCCGCAGTCTATTCTGTGCGGTCCACGGAGCCTGATTTCAGAGAGCCAAGTTTTCAAGTTCAAGAGCCTAGTGCGGTCGCACACCATTTTGTGCGGTCCACACTAACCCCACAGGGGCATTATTGTCCAATTTTTCCAGCTTAGTATAAATATATCCTTTTTCCATTTTTTTGGGCATCAGACATTTTAGAATAGTTGTTGCGCTCGTGGGAACGTATCTTGTAGCCATTTTGGGCATTTTTACTTACTTTTTATCATTGAATCTTTGTATTTAGCTTAGCAATTAATTAATATGTGTTCATCTTCATCTATTTTTCTGTTTTTCTCTTCAAGTATGAGTAGCTAGACCCATTAGCTAGGGTTGTGGCTCAACCCTAGTGTAGGTAATTGATGGGTGTTGCAATTTAGGGCTAGATTGACGATGGGTGTTTGCTATTTGGGTCAACTTCATGGTTAAGTTACTAAATTAGTTGTTGCAAATACTAGTTTGTGCTAAGTTGACTTGGGATCTTTTTTAGAAAGAAAACCTAAGTCTCCGAAATTGATCCAACAAGGAATTGGGATGGACTCAAGAGAATTAATAGTACCAATTAAAGGGTTAAACCTCGAGAGAATAATACCCGACTTGAACCTTAATTGCTTGAGCAAATATTCATACCCAATTGGTCTTGAGAAAGTCAATTGGGCAAAATCATTCGCTCTGCCGAGAGGTGTGAGAATGGGTAATATCGAGCAACGATTATAACATATTCCGCAATCATGTCAATCGTGTCTTAGACGCAATTATCCGTCAATTGTCCACCTAGGTGAAAGTCACTACCCTAGTGCCTTTTAGAATATTTGAACAACTTGTAGCATTTTACTCTTAGCTTAATCTAGTTGCAATTATAATTTATAGTTTGATAATAATAGAATTATAAAAGAAAACCCAAAAATTAATAGAAGTGCAATTTGGAACCAATACGCAATCCCAACCTAAATAGATACTCAATTCCCTTTCTAGCTCTCTGTGGAAATCGGTCCCGACCCAAAATCGGGTAAAAGCTATTGCGACCCTCTCTCGCTACTTTTTAGTGGTGCAGAGTAGGCTGCGATTAATTGTCATCAACCTGCATGATGTACCATGAGAACGGTGCCTTTGCTTTCACTTCTACATCAAATTTCCGCTTATCTACCTTTAGGTCCCTGAAGTACATGGCTAAGAAGCTGGGGAAGGGGTAGTTTCTATCACCTTCACTCACTACCTGCATAATAACCCGAGACATCACATTTCCGATGTTAATCGGGTACCCCGCCATAATTGATGCTACTAGTACCGCCCAATGAAGAGGGAGTGAGTTGTCGTGGGTAGTGGGGTCCAATTTGCTGCACACAAATGTCACCCACCCCTTAGCCTCGAAATTCAAACTTCTCCTTAAGATCTTCACTCCCGCATTCAACCAATCGGGGGTGGTACCTGGGATTGACAAGTACTATGCCAACCAGGACAGGCCGCCTCACCTAATGCCATCTTCTCCAGATACATAGTGATTCATCCTCATCATTGAAGCCCAAGTAGTCATTTATTGCTTTCCTATCAAATAGAACTTTAAAATTCCGCACCTTGGTCACTTTTGTGCCCTTCTTGATGTGGGCAGTATTGGTGTAGAATTCCTTGACCAGGTGCTCGTTTGCATCCACACAGTTGCTTAAGAAGTACTCCCAACCTACTCTCTTTCTCTCTCTCTCTAAACCGTCTTCTCACATTGGGGTTGTGAGGAAGAGGTCTCTATCCATAAAACTTTGCTCCGGATCCAATTTCCTCACAGGCCACCATTCTCTGAACTTATGATAGGCCACCTCACTCACAAAACGGTGTTGCCACACCTCCGGGTTTCTAGTTCTCACTACTCGTCCCACCTGAGGTTCACCCCTTCTCATACTGTCTCTTCATCTCCTACTGCCTCTTCTTCTCCTTCTACACCCTCTCCGGATAATGAAGCTGTAGGAGAGGTGGAGTATTCATTTCCACTACCGGCAGCTGAGCCCTCAGATGACTCAGAAGATACACGCACTGAAGCTTGGGCAGTGGGGGAAGGTGGAGGAGTGTCTCTCAGTCTATTTCTCTCTGGCCAGTCAGTAATGTACTCTGGCACTGAATCTGATGATGCCTCCCGGGAGGGCTCGTACTCACTTCCCGACTGATCAATAGCCCTATCAGCAGCTCTGATGAGTTTCCTTGTGTTTTTTATGTTTTGTCGGGCTTGGGGGGTCAACTTTAACATCTTTTGTTTCCCACTCAGGAGGACTCTCCTCTACCTACATGTTTAGAACCCTTGCCTCTTTGTTTCATCATTGTCTACAAACAACATTCATTAGACTTGTTAGTATCCAGAAAAGCATTGTGATTCACAATTGCAGAAAAATGTTGCAGACAGTTCAACTTGAAGAGTGCGGACCGCACAAAATGCAGTGCGACCGCACAGAGGCCAATGCGGACCACACAAATGGCACCGCAGTCTGCACAGAGGTGGGGTTCAGACTACCCACTCTTTGAATAAATGCACCGCGGAACGCACAAAATGGCAATACGGTCTGCATTATGGCACCGGGGACCGCACAAAATGCAATGTGGTTGCGGTCCTCAATGATCAGGTTTTAGAACTTTTAACAATGCGGTCTGCACAAAATACCATTACGGACCGCACAAGGGCACCGCGGACCGCACTAAATTCCACTGCAGTCCGCACTGAGTACCAAAGCACAGCATCAACCTAGGGTTCATGTCCAATTTTTCACTAATTAAAGAGTCCCTAAGTGTTTGCCCCATGTTTTAGCTACCTAATCTTAATTTAAACAAGAAATTAACTAATCTAAGTTACCAAATCGAAAGAAATACGGGAAAGGTAAGAAGAAAACACAAAAAAAAAACTAAAAGAAAATAAATAAATTAAATAACTAAAAAGAAGTTAAATTTACCAGATGTGAGAAGTACTGAAGATTAATCGAGACTATGCAGATGAATTCGTGCAATTTTACTGATGAACAGTGATTTCTAGGGCTTTGAGAGTAAAGGATCGAAAAGTTCAACCGGTTGGCCTCAGGTACTATTTATAGAAAAGGTCCTGGGGCCCAGCTTACCTATCCACTACAGACCGCACAAAATGCAGTACGGTCTGCACCATACGGAATTTATACAATTTTGAGAAGGCAACCACTACGGTCCGCACAAAATGCTTCGCGGCCGCAGTGGTCCATCGCGGACCGCACAAAATGTAATGTGTCCGTGGTGGCAAACTTTAGAGAGTTGGTTTTTACATCCATCATCAGTGCGGTCCACACTAATTTTGTGCCCCCGTACTAAGTTCTTTGCGGCCGCACAAAATATATTGTGGTCCGCATTGCAAACTTCAGAGACTTGAACGATTTTTTCCACTTTGTCCTGCACTGCATCAACACAATCCTGTAGCATCTCACAACCAGTCAGTCCAAAATTAAATCCTATACTACAATGAAAATCAAAGGAAAACAAAAGGAAAAACACATGGGTTGCCTCCCAAGAAGCGCCTGATTTAACATCGCGGTACGACGTAGGTTATCATCAAATCATTTGAGATGAAGAAGTGCCACCACGTGATTGTCATCAATTTTTCCCAAGTAGTGCTTGACCCTATGCCCATTCACTCTGAAAACTTCCCCATTTTTGTTCTTTAAATCAAGTGAACCAAACGAGGTCACATACACTACTTCAAAAGGTCCACTCCATTTTGACTTGAGCTTTCTCGGAAACAGACGTAATAGAGAGTTGAACAAGAGAACCAAATCTCTCACTTTGAACTCCTTGCTGCGAGCATATTTATCATGAAGGTACTTCATCTTGTCCTTGTACAAGGACGAACTGGAGTAGGCATGGAATCAGAATTCATCAAGTTCATTAAGCTGCTCCACACGAAGATTGGCTGCAACATCCCATTCAAGATTTAGCTTCCTCAAAGCCCACATGGCCTTGTGCTCTAACTCAACTGGTAGATGGCAAGCTTTCCCAAACACCAACCAATACGGAGACATACCAATCCGAGTCTTGTAAGCAGTCCTATAAGCCCATAGAGCGTCATCCAACTTCTTCGACCAATCGGTCCTATTTGCATTGACCGTCTTTGATAATATGCTCTTGATTTACCTATTGGAAATTTCAACTTGACCACTCGCTTGAGGATGATAGGGAGTATAAACCTTGTGATTGAGACCATACTTTGCAAGCAAAGTGTCAAAAACTCTATTGCAAAAATTAAACCCCCCATCACTTATGATTGCACGTGGAGTACCAAACCTTGTAAAAATGCTCTTCTTGAGAAATGAAACAACACTCCAGGCTTTATTGTTGGGCAAAGCCACGGCTTCAACCACTTTGAAACATAGTCCACCGCCACAAGAATGTATGTGTTCACATACGAGCTAACAAACTGGCCTATAAAATCAATGCCCCATACATCAAAAATATCAACCTCAAGAATGATATTGAGAGGCATCTCGTCTTTCTTCGAAATTCCACCCGCTCTTTGACATTCATCACACCTCTTCACTAGTTCACTTGCATCTTTGTACAAAGTAGGCCAATAAAACCCACAACTAAGAACTTTGGAAGCCGTCCTCGCCCTGCCATGATGGCCACCATAGGGAGAGGAATGACAGGCCTCCAAGATACTCAATTGCTCTTTCTCTGGGACAGACCTTCGGATCACACCATCCGTGTAAATCTTGAACAAGTACGGCTCATACCAATAGAAATCCAAACTATCCCGTTTGAGCTTCTTCCTTTGGTTAGAAGATAGTTCACACGGGATTATACCAGTCACAAGGAAATTAGCAACACAAACCATTGCATACCATTCACCGACACTGAAAGGAGTTGTGCGTCAGGAAATGAATCGTTGATCTTTAGGCCATCACGAGGCCTCCCCTCCTCCTCCAAGCGGGACAAGTGGTCCGTCACTTGGTTTTTACTACCCTTCCGTTCCACAATCTCCAAATCAAACTCTTGAAGTAATAAGACCTATCGCATTAGTCTAGATTTGGAATCCTTCTTCGTCATCAAGTACCGGAGTACGGCATGGTCGGTATAGATTATGACCTTGGCACCCATGAGATACGGCTGAAATTTCTCCATTGCAAACACAATAGCCAAAATTTCTTTCTCGGTCACCGTGTAGTTCATTTGAGCATCATTCATTATCTTGCTCGCATAGTACACCGGATGAAACGTTTTGTTCACTCTTTGACCCAAAACCACCTCAACCGCAACATCGCTCGCATCACACATGAGCTCAAAGGGCAAGCTCCAATTAGGTGCGGTAATGATAGGAGTGGTGGTCAACTTGTGCTTGGGTCTTTGATAAATCTCCGTTTGAACCCTGCATGCTCAAGAAAACTTCTAACTCCCTTGACAGAAGTAGGGGGAGGGAGCTTTGAAATCACATCAATTTTTGCTTTGTCTACCTCAATACCATGCTTTGAAATTTTATGCCTAAGAACTATACCCTCTTCCATCATAAAGTGACATTTCTCCCAATTGAGAACAAGATTGGTTTCTTCACAACGGGCCAAAACTCTATCAAGATTCTTAAAGCACTCATCAAATGAATCACCCACAATGCTAAAGTCGTCCATGAACACCTCCAAAATGTCTTCCACCATATCAGTGAAAATGGTCATCATACACCGCTGGAAAGTAGCTGGTACATTACACAACCCAAAAGGCATCTAAGAAAAGGTAAAAGTGCCATATGGACAAGTGAATATGGTCTTCTACTGATCTTCCGGAGCAATCAAGATTTGGTTGTACCCAGAATACCCATCCAAGAAACAGTAGAATGCACGCCCAGCAAGTCGGTCTAACATCTGATCAAGAAAAGGCAATGGAAAGTGATCCTTACGGGGCATTTTATTCAACTTACGGTAGTCCATGCATACCCTCCAACCGGTGACGGTTCTGGTAGGAATCAATTGATTTTGTGAATTTGCATACATGAAAGACCACTTTTTCATCACCCACCCGGAAGGTGAGTTCCCCTACTTCCACATCAACTAACACATTCCTAGTAGCAAGGAAAGGTCTCCCCAAAATGATAGGAACTTCATAATCCACCTCATAATCCAAGATCACAAAGTCAGCTGGCAAGATAAATTTGTCCACCCGGACAAGTACACCATCAATAATACTCAATGGTCTCTTCATTGTTCTATCTGCCATTTGAATCTCATGGAAGTCGGCCTAGGTTGCCCAATACCCAAAGTTTTGAAAACTAAGTAGGGCATCAAATTGATACTAGCCCCCAAATCACATAAAGCCTTAGCAAAGTCTGCACTCCCAATAGTGCAAGGAATGGTGAAAGCACTGGGATCTTCAAGCTTCGGGGCCATTAAATGCACTATTGCACTAACTTGGTGAGTCATCTTTATAGTTTCACAATCCATGGGCCATTTTTTATTCACCAAGTCTTTCATGAATTTAGCATAGCCCGGCATTTGTTCAAGAGCCTCTACCAAAGGCACATTAATGGATAAGCTCTTCATCATGTCAATGAACTTTTTAAACTGATTTTCATTTTTCTGCTTCGTGAGCCTTTGAGGATAAGGCGGAGGTGGCCTTGGCAAAGGTACCTTGGCTTTAGGCACAACCGGTTCCGACATGTCTATTACGTGTTCCCTAGACGGGTTCACGTCATTTTGAGTTTCCACCTCGGTATCTTGAATATCAATCCTCACTTCTTCGTTCACATTGTCATCAATCACATTTTCAACCACCAAAGGAACTTCATCTTCTTGCATCTCAACTTCATCACTCAAAATATGCTTTTGTTTGGAGGCATTCACATCACCGCCTCTCCCAATTCTTGTAGTTACCGCCAGAACATGATTGTTCCCACCCTTCGGGTTAACCACCGTATCACTAGGTCGAGCCCACTTAGGATGAGTATTCAAAGACTGTGAGATTTGGCCTAACTGCACCTCCAAGTTTCTGATTGAGGTATTGTGGGAGGCCAACTGCGCATCAGAATCTGCATTGTTTTTCATCATTTGTTCGAACATCATTTCAATTCTACCCATATCATTTCTAGAAGAAACTTTTTTTTTTACAGCAAGTCGGTCTAACATCTGATCAAGAAAATGCAATGGAAAGTGATCCTTACGGTCCCTTTATTCAACTTTCGGTAGTCCATGCATACCCTCCAATCGGTGATGGTTCTGGTGGGAATCAACTGATTTTGTGAATTTGCAACCACGGTCATGCCACCCTTCTTTGGTACACATTACACCAGCGAAGTCCAAGAGCTATCAGAGATGGGGTACACAACCCCGACATCCAACCACTTGATCACCTCCTTTTTCACAACTTCTTGCATTGCTTCGTTCAATCTTCTTTGATGCTCCAAGGACGGCTTTGCATCATCTTCCAGAATAATCTTATGCATACAGAATGCGGGGCTTATTCCCCGAATATCAGCTAAAGTCCATCCAATTGCCTTTTTCCGCTTTTGAAGTACCGCCAATGTGGCATCAACCTGCATATTAGTAAGACAAGAGGAAAGAATAACTGGCAAAGTAGAACTAGGGCCTAAGAACTCATACCTGAGGTGTGGAGGCAGTGGTTTCAACTCCAACACCAGAGGCTCCTCAATTGAAGGTTTTGTTGGTGGAGTCTTCCTATTTTCAAGGTCCAAAGAAAGTTTTCTAGGCTCATAAGAGTACGAACCCATTCCATGTAACGTATTCACATGCTCCACCCGGCTTGCATCCTTATTGACGTCAAGATTCAACAAAACGGCCTCAAGGGGGTCCTCCACATGATCATTGCACTGGTACATCAACTATTACTGTCATGACAAGGTCCACAAAAGAGCACACCTCGGAATTGTTGGGCTTTTTCATTGACTTGCACACATGAAAGACCACTTTTTCATCACCCACTGATCGCAGCCAACTTCGCACCACTAATAAGTAGCGAGAGAGGGTCGCAATAGCTTTTACCCGATTTTGGCTCGAGATCGATATCCACAGAGAGATAGAATTGGAATTGTAGTATCTATTTAGCCTAGGATTGCGTAGCGTTCCAAATTGCTCTTCTCATAATTTCTGGGGTTTTCTTTTATAATTCTACTTTTAACAAATTACAAATTGTAAATTAAGCTAAGAGTTAAATGATACGGGTTGTTCAAACATTCTAAAAGCACTAGGGTAGTGGCATCCTCCTAGGTGGTTAATTGACGGGTACTTGAAACTAAGGCTCTATTGACATGATTGGGGAGTATGATATAACCGTTGCACTACTATACCCACTCTACACCTCTCGGTGGTTCAAGTAATTTTTCCCAATTGACTTTCTCAAGACCAATGGGTATGCAAATTTACTCAAGCAACTTAGGGTTCAAGTCGGGTATTACTCTCTCGAGGTTTAACCCTTTTATTGGGGCTATCAATCTCTTGAGTACACCCCAATATCTTGTTGGATCAATTTCGAAGACTTGGGCTCTCTTTCTCAAGAAGAGCCCTAGTCAACTAAACATAAACTAGTGTTTGCAACTACTAATTCAGCAATTTAACCATGAAATTGACCCAAATATCAAACACCCATAGTTAATTTAGCCCTAAAATGCAAGACCCATCAATTACCCACACTAGGGTTGAGCCACAACCCTATCTATAGGGTCTAGCTACTCATACTTGAAGAGAAAAACAGAGAAATAGATGAAGATAAACACATATTAATTAATTGCTAAGTTAAATACAAAGATTCAATGGTGAAAACTAAGTAAAAATGCCCAAAATGGCTAAGAAGATTCTTCTCACGAGCGCAGCTACTGTATTACAATATCTGATACCCTAAAAATGGAAAAAGGATATATTTATACTAAGCTGGAAAATCTGGACAAAAATGCCCCCACGGGGTTAGTGCAGACCACACAAAATGGTGTGTGGCCGCACTAGGCTCTTGAACTTGAAAACTTGACTCTATGAACTCAGGCTCCGCGGACCGCACAGAATGGACTGCGGCCGCGGAAGCTTCTAGTGCGGTCCGCACAAACTAGACCACGGACCGCACAAACTAGACTGCGGACCGCACAGGCTTGAAAGCTCCAACTTCACCCTCTCTGAACCTTGGCTCTACGGACCGCACAGAATGGTAGTGCGGCCATATTGCCTTCAGTGCGGACCTCACAAAACCTTCTGCGGCCACACTGCCTTAATTCCTGAAATACCAGCTCTCTGAATCTCCCTAGTGCGGACTGCACAAAGTGTAGTACGGCCGCACTAGGCTTGTTTTTCCTGAGTTTGTCTTGTCTTTGGTACTTATGCAAGTTTCACTCCTTTTGAGTTGATCTTTGACATCTTGTCACTTTGTTGATCAAACCAACAATCAAGCGCAACTTATGAGCCTTTTGGGACTATTTTGTATGAATTTATAATCACAGCATAAGAAAGAAGGAGTATAAAATGCGTCAAAATCCCTAGTTATCAACTCCCCCAAACTTAAGCTTTTGCTTGTCCTCAAGCAAACAAAATAAGACTCACCCCTTAAGGGAAAATCCAAGATATTTTCAGCTGTCCTAAGGCAACCTCAACTAACATCAATTGGGACTAACAATTGCCCTCAACACACGTGAGTCATTAACAACATTTAACCTTTGAAACATCATGGATTAAGTGCGACACAAGAGCATCATGAGTTGACTGAACACATCAAAGAACTCTTTAAATTATTTTGGTCATTGTGGAACCCAAACTCACACATCCTCAAATCTCCCTAAGCAAACCTAACCTTTATAATATTGGCACGCAAAACGAGGCTAATGGAAATTCACTCATCTCTCTTAAGAAAAAGTCACAAGTCCCGCTCTAGGTACCATATGCTTGCCCCTTATGTGAGTATCCACTAATGTAAGCTTCATTCAACTCAAGATCATATAGAGCTTTTGTGGAGACATTATGAAGGCTTTTGGTTTAGGGTAGGACATGTTTTGGTCTTAGTAGGTTCTATCTTGCCTTAAGCACTTCTTTTGACTCATTTGGCACAATTCACTTGACTCTTTGAGTCATTTCACTTATTTCTAAGGGGTTAGAGAGACACACTGTCACTCTTTCTTATGCATTTCAAACCTTTTCTCCTTTTTCAACTTTCCACACCTTTCATTCTTTGCTTTTTCTTGAATCCCTTTTTATTTTTTTTCACTTTGAACATTCTTTTTGTCTTTTGCTTTTATTTCTTTTTCATTGCCTTTTTTTTTCTTCATTTTTGTGCCCTTTTACCACTTTGTTGCAATCCTCATCTCTCTCCCCAAACTTATACTTTTGCCATGTGCTAAAGGAAAGATCGGATGCCAAGAGGGGTATTTTTTAGAACGGGTATAGGCTTGTATCATGGTTCTTAAAAGAAAGAGGTCTAAGGCTTAAAAAGGTTGACTAGGGATCATATCATGCTATGGAATTGTTCAAACTATCATTTGGATCAAGGAGAGCTTATAATCATGTCTCAAGTCAAAATTCACTTATGATTTTGCCTCAACAAACATTCAGGGTAAGTTCTAGACTAATGGCTCGGGACTTTGACTTGCAATTGCAATTACTCACCACACAAGCTAAGGGATTGCTAAAGACATAGAGTCGGGGGCCCACAACGACCTTAGATACGATTTGAGCACACAACGGTCCCGAAAAATCACTTGATGATTATTGGTCAACACAAGAGTCTCAAGGTCACGACTTTCACTATCCTAAACACAACACTTTGTTTTTGACCATGAGATCAAAGGCAAATGTGTTAGGCCCAAGTGAAACTTTGCTTGAGGTACCCTTAACTACCAATCTACTAAAAACGAAAAGAAAAAATGGACTCAAACCCTTAAGAAGGTTGTCACGCCATCCATCATTAGGAAGAGCCACCTGGTTCACACAACACTCCGCCTTTGGAAAGAACCGTGACATTAAGAAAACCAAAGGCTTATTGCAAACTTTGAAAACAAGAAGCTACGAATCACAAATAAGAAGCTAAGAACAAAAAATTTGCAGAAAATAGAATGAATATATATAAGAGGGGATTTGTCGAATATACAATAGATGGGGATGAATATGTACAATGTAGCATAACTTTAAATACAGACCCAAAGTAAAATAAAAGTACGATAAATGTAACAAAATATCAAAATTATATACAAACCAAAGATAAAAAGATAAGGAAAGCATAAAAATGTATCAAATATACATACAATCATCCAAATGAATAGTAGGGCCTACCCCCTCAAATGAAAGCTGGCATTGTCTCCAATGCCAACTAGTCTAAATAAAGCATAAAAAAGGTAAGAGAAAAAAGGATATAGAAGACTCTCTAAGGTTCGTCTGTCTGCATAGGGTCATGTGTGGTCTGTGGGTCCTCTGTGTGCTCGGGAACCTCAGACTGGTTCCCGGTGGCTTGCTACTCTGCTACTTGGACCTGGGCCTGGACCTAGACAGGATCTGTAGGTAGTACATCTTATGGCTGACTGGAAGAGGTCTCTTGTGGGTCAGCCAGCTGGATGATTGCATCATCATCTCAAGGGATCATCCTTTTCCTCTTAGGAGGCCTCTATGACTACTCCGGCTCTGGATGAACTACTGGGGTTGGGTCCTGGAGCAATAAATCTAAAGGTAGGTGATCTGCCTTCAGTCTGTTTACATCTGCTCTCAGCTCCTTTACGGACTCTTTGGAGGCCCGTGTCTTCCTCAGCTTCTTGTGCTCCCGAGCAAGCTCCTTGAGAGACTTGCTATGTTAATCAACTACCTTTGAGAGTGCAGCCTGAGTATCGAGGATTTTCTTCTAGTTGTCAAGTATCTCTTTAAGCACATCCTTTATCGACTGTGGTACCTGTGGAGCTGGGGGGAACCGACTGAGCCTCAACCACTGTAGTGAGTGTGGACAACTTGGATGAGGCAGTCTGCATCCAGTTGTTTATGCTAAGAAGTGCCTGGATCAGCCAGTGAGCAGTAATAGGATGGTCCCCGGAAGATGGGATCTCCGGGCTTGCTGATATGGATGGACCGGCAGGATTGGCTGTGGATGTAGAAGGAGGCTCAGTAGGGGTCACTACCACAACTGGCTCTTCAGACTGGCTAGTTGGGGTAGTAGCAGCAACTTTGAAATTCTTGCTTTTGGTATTGTCATCCCCCTGTATACTGTACCAGGAAAACGGGGCTCTCGCCTTGACCTTGATGTCATAAGGCCTCTTGTCCACTTGCAGGTCCTGGAAGTACATCGTGAGGAAGCTGGTAAAAGGGTAGTTCAGGTCATGCTCTGCTCTCTCAATAGTGATAATCAGGGACATCACATTCCCCATATTTATGGGGTAGCCTGCCATAATAGAAGTAACCAACACAGCCCGGTAGAGAGAAAGGGTGTTGTCATGAGTGGTAGGGTCCAGCTGGCTGCAAACAAAAGTCTCTCATCCCATTGCTTCAAAGTTCAAGCTCCTTTTCAGTATTTTAACTCCAGCAGTCAACCAGTCGGGAACGGTACCTGGGATTGCCAGGTACTGTGCTAGCCATGGACGGACCTCCTCGCCTATCTCCATCTTCGCCATGTACAATGTCTTGTCCTCCTCATTGAAGCCCAGGTATTCATTTATCGACTTCCTATCAAACAACACTTTTAAATTCCGAACCTTGGTCACTTTGGAGCCCTTTTTGATGTGGGCTACATTACAATAAAACTCCTTGACCAAGTGTTCGTTGGCATCCACATAATCATCCATGAAGTGATCCCAGCCACTCTAGTCCTAAACTGTCTCTGCACATCGGGGTTGTGGGATAGTAGGTCTCTATCTATGAAGCTCCTCTCTGGAATCAATTTTCTCACCGGCTGCCACTCCCGAAACTTATGGTATGCTACCTCACTTACAAATCTATCCTCCCAAGCTTCGGGTTTCCTAGTTCTAGCAACGCCTCCCACCTGAGGCACACCCCCTTCTTCTACTTCCTCATCTCCCTGTATATCCTTCTCACCTCCTCCTGCACCCTCCCCGAATAATGAAGTTGTGGGGGAGGTGGAGTAGTCCCCACTACCAGCTACTGAGCCCTCATACGACCTAGAAGAAACATGTATTAGTGCTTGGGTAGTGGGTGATGGTGGAGGAGTGTCTCTCAGTCTATGCCGCTCTAGCTAGTCAGGGATGTATTCAAGTATAGAATCCGAAGAAATTCTCGGAAGGGCTCGTACTTATTCCCTGACATGTCACAAGCCTTATCAGTTGCTTTTATGGCCTTTCTCATATTCTTGATGTTTTGCCTCGCTTGGGCAGTAAGTCGTACCATTTTCTACTTCCCACCCCGGGAGGATACACCTCTGCCGGGTTGTTTCGATCCTTTTCCTCGTTGTTTAACCATGATCTGCAACCATAATCTTATAAACTTGTTAGTATCATTGCAGCAATTAAGAAGCAATTGAAATCAGTAATGCAGAACAGGGAAATAGAGTTGCAGAAGTTTACAGAAACTACCCAGTGCGGACCGCACAAAATGGAGTGTGGCCGCACAGGGGCCAGTACGGACCGCACAAAATGGCCATACGGTCCGCACAGGGGTGGGGTTCAGAATACCTACCCTCTGTATCTTGACAGTGCGGATCGCACAAAATGGTAGTACGGCCGCACAGGGTCCAGTACAGACCGCACAAAATGTAGTGCGGCTGCACTGCCCAAAGTTCAGCTTCCCAGAAGTTCTTCAGTGCGGTCCGCACAAAATGGCACCGCAGGCCGCACTGGGGCACTGCGGATCGCACAAAAATGACCGCAGTCCACACAGAGTGCCCAGAAGTGGCACTAAGCTAAGGTTCATGAAATATTTCTTTTAAGTCCAATTTTTGCACCTAATAGGTGTTGCTAAGTGATTACCCAGTCTATTAAGCTAACTAATTCCACATGAATCAAAATTTAAACTAACCTAACTTAGCAATTAAGAAAGAACAAGAGGAAGAAGAAATAGAAGCTAAGAAAATGAAAATTAAATGAAATTGACAAAAATAAACAAGTAAAAGGAAGATTATCGTACCAGATTATGAGATGAATTGAAGCAAATAAGTTCAAACAAGTAATTACGAGCAAGTAAGGGTAGTGAACAGTGATTATACTCTCTGAGATTCAAATTTGCGAAAAGTGTAAAAGGGAGCCCTCAATCTCTATTTATAGAAAAGCCCCTAGGGCCCATTCTCACCAACTAGTGCGGACCGCATAAAATGGACCACGGTCCGCACTACACAGTTATGTTCAAAACTGAGAAGGCAATGCTCTGCGGTCCGCACAGAATGGACTGTGGCCGCAGAGGTCCAGTGCGGATTGCACAAAATGTAGTGCGGCCGCACTGGCAAACTTCATAAAGGTCTCGATTCACCCTTCACCAGTGCGGACCATACAAAATGTAGTGCGCCACAATGGTAACTTCAGAGACTATGCATTTTTCCACCATGTCTTACACTGCATCAACACAACCCTGCAACATCTCACAACCAGTTAGCCCAAAAATCAATCCTATACTACAAAGAAAATCAAAGGAAACAAGAAGAAAAACACATGGGTTGCCTCCCAAGAAGCGCCTGATTTAATATCGCGGCACGACGTAGGTTACCATCACATCATTTGAAATGAAGAAGTGCCACCACGTGGCTGTCATCAATTTTTCCAAGATAATGCTTGACCCGGTGCCCATTAACTCTGAAGACTTCACCATTTTTGTTATTTAAACCAAGAGCACCAAAAGGGGTCACAAACACAACTTCAAACGGTCCACTCCATTTCGATTTAAGCTTTCCCGGAAATAGATGTAACCGGGAGTTGAACAAGAGAACCAAATCACCTACTTTGAACTCTTTTCCACGAGCATATTTATCATGAAGGTACTTCATCTTGTCCTTATATAAGGATGAACTGGAGTAGGCATGAAATCTGAATTCATCAAGTTCATTTAGCTGCTCCACACAAAGATTGGCTGCAACATCCCACTCAAGATTTAGCTTCCTCAAAGCCCACATGGTCTTGTGCTCTAACTCAACCGGTAGATGGCATGCTTTACCAAACACCAATCGATACGGAGACATACCAATCGGAGTTCTGTAAGCCGTACGATAAGCCCATAGAGCGTCATCCAACCTCTTCGACCAATCGGTCCTATTAGCATTGACCGTCTTTGACAATATACTTTTGATTTCCCTGTTGGAGACTTCCACTTGACCACTTGCTTGAGGATGATAGGGGTAGAAACTTTGTGATTGACACCGTACTTAGAAAGCAACGTGTCGAAAGCTCTATTGCAAAAGTGAGACCCCCCATCACTCATAATCGCACGAGGAGTACCAAACATTATAAAAATGCTTTTCTTGAGAAATGCAACAACACTTCGGGCTTCATTGTTAGGCAAAGCCATGGCTTCAACCCACTTTGAGACCGCCACAAGAATGTGAGTATTCCCACAAGAGCTAACAAATGGACCCATGAAATTGATGCCCCATACATCAAAGATATCCACTTCAAGAATGGTATTGAGAGGCATATCATCCCTTTTAGAAATTCCACCCGCTCTTTAGCATTCGTCACACCTCTTCACAAAATCACCCGCATCTTCGAACAAGGTTGGCCAATAGAATCCACAACTAAGAACTTTCGAGGCGGTCCTCACCCCACCGTGATGGCCACAATAGGGTGAAGAATGGTTGGCCTCTAAGATACTCAATTGTTCTTCCTCCAGGACATATATACAAATCACACCATCCGTGCAAATCTTGAACAAGTATGGCTCATCCCAATATAAATCCAAACTATCCCGCTTAAGCTTCTTCCTTCGGTTAGAAGAGAGCTCACACGAGATTACTCCAGTCACAAGGTAATTGGCAACATCAGCAAACCATGGCATATCATTCATTGACATCGCAAGGAGTTATTCATTGGGAAATGAATCATTGATCTCAAGGCCATCACAAGGCCTCCCCTCCTCCTCCAAACGGGACAAGTGGTCCGCCACTTGGTTCTCACTACCTTTCCGGTCCATAATTTCTAGATCAAACTCTTGAAGTAGTAACACCCATCGCATCAATCTTGCCTTGGAGTCTTTATTTGTCATCAAGTACCTAAGGGCGGCATGGTTGGTGTGCACTATAACTTTGGCCCCCATAAGATACGGCCGAAACTTTTCCATTGCAAACACTATGGCCAACAACTCTTTCTCGGTAACTGTGTAGTTCCTTTGAGCCTCATTCATGGTCTTGCTTGTGTAGTACACCGGATGAAACATCTTGTTAACCCTTTGACCCAAAACAGCCCCAACCGCAACGTTACTCGCATCACACATGAGCTCGAAAGGCAAGCTCTAATTTGGTGCGATAATGATTAGGGTAGTGGTCAACTTAAGCTTGAGAAGCTCAAATGCTTGCATACATCCCTCATCGAACACAAACTTTGCATCCTTTTCTAGTAGCTTGCATAAGGGGTTTACCACCTTTGAAAAATCTTTTATAAACTTCCGGTAGAACCCCGCGTGCCCAAGAAAACTCCTCACGCCCTTAACGGAAATGGGGGGAGGAAGCCTTGAAATCACCTCTATTTTGGCTTTGTCAACTTCAATCCCACGCTTTGAAATCTTGTGGCCCAATATTGTGCCTTCCTCCACCGTGAAGTGGCATTTTTCCCAATTAAGTACGAGATTTGTATCTTCACATCGGGCCAAAACTCTATCCAAATTTCCCAAACACTATTCAAATGAATCTCCAACCACACTGAAATCGTCCATGAAGGCCTCCAAAATATCTTCCACTATGTCGGTGAAAGTAGCCATCATACATCGTTGGAATGTCACTGGGGCATTACACAACCTGAACGGCATCCGAGAGAAAGCGAAGGTTCCATATGGACAGGTAAAGGTGGTCTTCTCCTGGTCCTCTAGAGCGATTAAGATTTGATTATACCCCGAGTATCCATCCAAAAAGCAATAAAAGGCATGCCCCGCAAGGCGATCAAGCATTTGGTCAAGGAATAGCAATGTGAAGTGATCATTGCGGGTCACCTTGTTCAGCTTCCGGTAGTCCATGCATACCTTCCATCCGGTAACTGTCTGAGTGGGAATAAGTTCATTGTTGTCATGTGTCACCACAGTCATACCACCCTTTTTTGGTACACATAGCACCGGAGAAGTCCACGAGCTATCGGAAATAGGGTATACAACCCCAGCATCCAACCACTTGATCACTTCTTTCTTCACCACTTCATGTATTGCCTCGTTCAATCTTCTTTGATAATCCAAGGAAGGCTTTGCATCATCCTCCAAGATAATTTTGTGCATACAGAATGCAGGGCTTATTCCCCGAATGTCAGCCAAAGTCTATCCAATTGCCCTTTTTTGCCTTTGAAGCACCGCCAAAGTGGCCTCAACTTGCATGCTAGTTAGGCAAGAAGAAAGAATAACTGGTAAAGTAGAAATTGAGCCCAAGAACTCATACCTGAGGTGTGGAGGTAGTGATTTCAACTCAAACACATGTGGCTCCTCAATTGATGGTTTTGTTGGTGGAGTTTTCCGGTTTTCAAGATCCAAAGACAATTTTCTAGGCTCATAGGAATAAGATCCCATCCCATGTAAAGCATTCACGCGCTCCACTCTACTTGCATCATCATTGACATCAAGATTTAATAGCACGGCCTCAAGGGGGTCCTCCATATTGATCATAGCACTGGTGTCATTCACAATTATAGTTGTGACAAAGTCTACAAATGAGTGTCACACCTCCTTTTTGCGCGCCCGACCCGAAGGGTTAAATGCGCGGGTGGAGTTTTTCCAATTTAAGTGACAATATTCGAAATGGGATTATTTATTTTATTCAGAGTCGCCACTTGGGAAAGGTTTGGCTTTTTGGTGTCCCAAGTCACCGGTTTATCTTGAATCCCAAATCGAGGAAATTTTTGACTTTTCCAAATGAAGTCTGCGAACCATAAATTCTAAGTAAGGAATTCTGTTGACCCGAGGGAAGGTGTTAGGCACCCTCGAATCACGTGGTTCTAGCACGGTCGCTTAAATAGTTATAAAGGCCAAATATCTAATTTAAATACATGTTATGACTTACGTGTTTTTAATAAGTTTAAACCGCTTTTATTATTATCATTTATTTTTTTTATAGAATTGCAACGTCGTGAAAATGCATCTCGAACCACGTCACAATCAATGCGCCCGTGATCGTCGACACATTTGGACTTCGTTGAGATTTGGATTTGGGTCACATCAATGTGCACACGAATTTAAGAATATAATTTACTTAAAGTCGCGCCTAAAGAATCTAACGCGTTATTCTCTTTAGGGAGGGCAGTGGAATCACTAACAGTCCGTCCCAAATTCTAAGTATTTATCATGATCAATTATTGAGGGCCCCGCAATTTGCTTTTTATTTGGCGAGGCTCGTCTCATTATTTTAGAAGGGAACCCTACAGTGGCTACATTTCTATTACATTTGTTCCTAAAACTAAAAGAAAAAGAACATGCTAATTTAACTATATGCTTTTGCCTAATCCGGATTCTTATCAATTTCTGATTAATTATTTACAAAGTAGAGAAAACACTACACTTCAATGGAAAATTGCTTTAGTTTGACAGAAGAAATCCGCTTAGTCTAATGAAACACGACACTTAATCCGAACAAACATTTTTTAGGCCAAAGTTAGATTAACTTGTTTAAATAGGGTTGATAGAATTCCTTAGTGAAGAATACCCCCGATAACATTCAAAACTAATCCTATAAAGGCCTAAAGAAATCGAAAACCGGGCAGTTCAAAACCGCATTATGTTTGGCTAGGTTTAATAGCCATTTGCCCTTACTTATTCAATACATGCTGAAAAAGTGAATTTAATTTTAACAATCACATTAAATAATTTCTCATTTCAAGAGTTCTGTTTACATCCTGTATGCCACTAAACGAATCGAACACCACAGTTCAAATCAGCATAGTACAAGCTTAACAATGTATTCCCTATCAGCTATAAACTACAATTTACATAAACTTGACAACATTTATGAAAAGGCAGTCAGTAAACGGGTGATTATAACTCTTTCAAATCTTTCTATTCATGCTTTTTCAATGTTACATTCAGCTACACCAATGTGAGACTTGAGATGTGTACCTGGAAACAACTGAAAATGCCAAAGAGAAGAGGAAGAAGATAGGGAAATCAGCAACAGCAGGAAACAAAATAGCAGCAGCAGCAGGGCAGGATAGCAGCAGACAAAACAATACAGCAAGAACAGGCTCGAGTGCAGAAATGCAACTATGGCCAATAGAAAGCAGTAGCCAAATGACAGCAACACCCAGTGGAGTAGAATCAGGACTCCAGACAGACCAAACCAGTAGTAAACCAATGAAAACACTCGACTAGTAAACACAACTGGAACTTCAAAGAATCAGAATTGTTTTTGAACAAATTGAACAGCTGAAACCCAAACAATAATAGGAGGAAACAGTTTCTGATTGTTGACTGTACACCTTCTATCCCTTAACCTCTCTCTCTCTCTGTGTTTGTGTTTTTTCTTTTTCAGCTCTTCAGGTTCAGACTCTATCCCCCTCTGTGTATCTATTTGTATTTCAGCTCTCTCTTTCAGAAATTCCTCACAGTCTGTCTATTTTCTCTCTTTTTTTTCTCCTTCTCTGATTCTGTCTCTATATCCTCCTCTATATCTCTCAATGTGCCCCCTTTATAAGCCTTCACATTACTCCTTTTAACAGCCTGTTTAGAATATCACAGTACCCCTCACATGTGCCCTTTTTCATTTTCAGATTCCAATTAGTTATTTAAGCATTAACCCCCATCAACATTCCCTGGCAGACTTAACTTTTGAAAGGTTTAATACTTTTAAAACTAAAGCAAGGTATGGGCAGTAGAATCTATCTGACAGCATATGCTGTCAAATTGTTTAAAACTTAAAAGCCTTCTTAATGCAGAAAAACAGGCTGTGCACAAGGCACATGAGGTGCACCAATGCACATGTTGTGCACGAGTGCACATGCCTTCCAATTTAAACATAAACAATCCTTTTTACATTAACTGATCAATTCAAACAATCTATAAGTAAGCAAAATTGGTTTTTAATTGGTTCAACAAATGTTCAACAGAAGCAAATCGATTTACTATGCTCAGACAGTTGAAACTAATTGACGACTCATGTCGACTCGACTATATTAGCATTAACATACACAATCGTAGCCAAAATCAGACATTCAGAAGTATGGGACACATGACTCGACTTATACTGATTAAAACAGAATTGTACTTCGAGGAATTAGTTAGTCAGTACAAATTTGGAATACAACCAATACACATGCCTTATCAGAATAGGAGGAGAGGGATTCAGACAAACACAGAGGTTCAAACAAAGTGGACAAACAAAAGTTGATAAAATTAAAACAAATATGAACAGTCTTTTAAAACAAATCACACGGGCTAAAAACAAATAAAGGAAAAGAAAGCAGACTCACCTTAAACTTGAAAAGTTAAAAGTTTGAACCCGGATTTGGACAGACCTTTCTTAAGGCTGAACGGACTTTAATCGAAGTGTTTCTCAGATGAGAAACACTTCGATTAAGGTCCATTAGACCTTAATCTCTTTGGTTTGAACCGTTTTGAACCAGTGACGAGGGACCTTGTGGTTTCAAAACTCAGATCTAATATTCGTGCTTCCCTGGTTAGATTCGGACCAAACCAAGTATGGTTTGGTCACGAGGAGGATCCGGGGAGTGTCTAGTATGAAGCTGGGGTTGGTTGGTGTAGATCGAGTTTTGACTCGAATCTTCAAATGAAGATTCGAGGACCTGGGGGTGATTCGAAGTGTGTGGTTGGTAGATTTAGGTTCAGGATGGCATGGGGGTTCTATGGTGTTCAGGTGGAGGTCACCGGCGTTCAGGCCATCGGGTTTCTGGTGAAGGTGTGCAGGGGCGGCTAGGGTTTGAAGGGGATGGGTTTGGTGAAGACGAAGGCGGGGGTGTTGGCTAGGGGGGCAGGGTAAGGATCTAGGCTTATATAGTTAGTGGGTGGGTTGATCTCAACCGTTAGATCAATCTAGATCTACGGTTTGGATCTGATGGTCTTAAATGAAACGGTGTCGTTTTGAGGGTTGAGGGTTGGGGTCGGTCCGGGTGAGACGGGTCGGGTTTATTGGTGGGTTATGGGGAATTGATCTTGGCCGTTGATCAATTCGAGATCAACGGCCCAGATCAACCTGTACCAAAACGACGTCGTTTGGATTCTCTGGGCATCAGGTGGTCTGGACCGGGCAGGCCTGGGTTTTGGGCTGTTCGTTTGGGCCAATTTTGTTAAAATTGGCCCAAGTCCGGAAGAATAAAGGGACCCTTTCTTTTCTTTTTTTTTTATTATTTTTATTTCTTTTCCTTATTTATTTAAAAACAAAACTAAGCCAAAAAATCAAATTAAGATTAAACATACACTCAATACAATTATTTGCACACACACTAAAATATTTCAACACAGGTAAAGTCAAACAAAATAAAATCACGGACGAAGATGCCTATTCGTGATTTTCTATTTAACGACCAGATTACGGTTCGAAATATGCAGGACACATATATATTTTTTTTGAATTTTGTTTTAATAAAGTAAATAAAAATGGGCCGAAGTCACAAATAAATCAACAAGGTGCCGCACAGAAATCCAAAATTTGTACAGCAGGGCCAATTATTATTTTTTATTTCCTTTTGGAGCGATTGTCATGCGAAACAAAAATCACGTGCTCACAGCTGCCCCTCTTTGTTCGGAAACACGAAGGGTTTTCGTGCAAAGATAAAGTGAGCGTGTATGAGCAATTTTTGCCTATAGACCACTCCGTATGAAGCATGTTTTTTTTGAAAGATCTGACCGAATCTTGCTTCAAAGATTTCCTACATATCCTGGGCTAAACAGGAATCAGGTCAATGTAGTTCGGGAAGTTTTGGTAGCTGGGACCACCATGGGATTGCAATGTTTGCTGCTACTGCTGCTGCTGTTTTCACTGCTACGTTACTAACCGCCTTATTACAACCAAACGAAAATTAGAAACTGAACTAACTACTTATATGTATGTCAACTGCTAGTTACAAGATTCCTATCTATGATTCTTTTACGACTTGATCTTGGGTCTTAGCTGATTCTGCTTGTAGACTCTGATCTGAATCTTGATGCTTGCGAGTTGCGGCGACTTGTGTAACCTCTGGGATACTGAGTGAGACGCGATTGGCAAGGTTCAGGCCCTTAATTAAACGTTGGAGTCAATCCGCCCTCCATTCACTCTGATATCTCGGAATGTCTTCTTTTTGTCTTTTTCTTCTTTGATTCTGAGTTGAGACTCATCTCGTAGGTCATTTCGATCCGTGTGGCTCGAGGTTAGACCTACGGGAAAAAACAAACAAACGAACGAAATTTTCTGCCCCAGTTTCACTAGGAAAATTTCGTTAATTATTCACCAGGAAATTCATAAAATTGATGAAAGAGGATACGCATGCTCAGTTCAGGGTTGGAGCCCTAACACCGGCTAGCTGGGGAGAGGTTCGGTTTGGGGTTTTAAAACCCTAATGCCGAACAAAGGAAGAATCCAGTTTAGGGTTCAAAACCCTAATGCTGGCTGGAAGAAAAAGTTCAGTTTAGGGTTTAAAACCCTAATGCTGACTAAAAGGAAAATTCAGTTTAGGGTTTAAAACCCTAACGCTGACTAAAAGGAAAATTCAGTTTAGGGTTTAAAACCCTAATGCTGACTAAAAGGAAAATTCAGTTTAGGGTTTAAAACCCTAATGCTGACTAAAAGGAAAATTCAGTTTAAGGTTTAAAACCCTAATGCTGATTGCATGGAAAAAGCTCAGTTTAAGGTTTAAAACCCTAATGCTGATTGCATGGAAAAGCTCAGTTTAGAGTTTAAAACTCTAATGCTGGCTGAAAGGAAAATTCAGTTTAGGGTTTAAAACCCTAATGCTGATTGCATGGAAAAGCTCAGTTTAAAGTTTAAAACTCTAATGCTGGCTGAAAGGAAAATTCAGTTTAGGGTTTAAAACCCTAATGCTGATTGCATGGAAAAGCTCAGTTTAGAGTTTAAAACTCTAATGCTGGCTGAAAGGAAAATTCAGTTTAGGGTTTAAAACCCTAATGCTGATTGCATGGAAAAGCTCAGTTTAGAGTTTAAAACTCTAATGCTGGCTGAAAGGAAAATTCAGTTTAGGGTTTAAAACCCTAATGCTGATTGCATGGAAAAACTCAGTTTAGAGTTTAAAACTCTAATGCTGGCTGAAAGGAAAATTCAGTTTAGGGTTTAAAACCCTAATGCTGATTGCATGGAAAAGCTCAGTTTAGAGTTTAAAACTCTAATGCTGGCTGAAAGGAAAATTCAGTTTAGGGTTTAAAACCCTAATGTTGATTGCATGGAAAAGCTCAGTTTAAAGTTTAAAACTCTAATGCTGGCTGAAAGGAAAATTCAGTTTAGGGTTTAAAACCCTAATGCTGATTGCATGGAAAAGCTCAGTTTAGAGTTTAAAACTCTAATGCTGGCTGAAAGGAAAATTCAGTTTAGGGTTTAAAACCCTAATGCTGATTGCATGGAAAAGCTTCAGTTTAAAGTTTAAAACTCTAATGCTGGCTGAAAGGAAAATTCAGTTTAGGGTTTAAAACCCTAATGCTGATTGCATGGAAAAGCTCAGTTTAGAGTTTAAAACTCTAATGCTGGCTGAAAGGAAAATTCAGTTTAGGGTTTAAAACCCTAATGCTGATTGCATGGAAGAGCTCAGTTTAGAGTTTAAAACTCTAATGCTGGCTGAAAGGAAAATTCAGTTTAGGGTTTAAAACCCTAATGCTGATTGCATGGAAAAGCTCAGTTTAAAGTTTAAAACTCTAATGCTGGCTGAAAGGAAAATTCAGTTTAGGGTTTAAAACCCTAATGCTGATTGCATGGAAAAGCTCAGTTTAGAGTTTAAAACTCTAATGCTGGCTGAAAGGAAAATTCAGTTTAGGGTTTAAAACCCTAATGCTGATTGCATGGAAAAGCTCAGTTTAAAGTTTAAAACTCTAATGCTGGCTGAAAGGAAAATTCAGTTTAGGGTTTAAAACCCTAATGCTGATTGCATGGAAAAGCTCAGTTTAGAGTTTAAAACTCTAATGCTGGCTGAAAGGAAAATTCAGTTTAGGGTTTAAAACCCTAATGCTGATTGCATGGAAAAGCTCAGTTTAAAGTTTAAAACTCTAATGCTGGCTGAAAGGAAAATTCAGTTTAGGGTTTAAAACCCTAATGCTGATTGCATGGAAAAGCTCAGTTTAGAGTTTAAAACTCTAATGCTGGCTGAAAGGAAAATTCAGTTTAGGGTTTAAAACCCTAATGCTGATTGCATGGAAAAGCTCAGTTTAGAGTTTAAAACTCTAATGCTGGCTGAAAGGAAAATTCAGTTTAGGGTTTAAAACCCTAATGCTGATTGCATGGAAAAGCTCAGTTTAGAGTTTAAAACTCTAATGCTGGCTGAAAGGAAAATTCAGTTTAGGGTTTAAAACCCTAATGCTGATTGCATGGAAAAGCTCAGTTTAGAGTTTAAAACTCTAATGCTGGCTGAAAGGAAAATTCAGTTTAGGGTTTAAAACCCTAATGCTGATTGCATGGAAAAGCTCAGTTTAGAGTTTAAAACTCTAATGCTGGCTGAAAGGAAAATTCAGTTTAGGGTTTAAAACCCTAATGCTGATTGCATGGAAAAGCTCAGTTTAGAGTTTAAAACTCTAATGCTGGCTGAAAGGAAAATTCAGTTTAGGGTTTAAAACCCTAATGCTGATTGCATGGAAAAGCTCAGTTTAGAGTTTAAAACTCTAATGCTGGCTGAAAGGAAAATTCAGTTTAGGGTTTAAAACCCTAATGCTGATTGCATGGAAAAGCTCAGTTTAGAGTTTAAAACTCTAATGCTGGCTGAAAGGAAAATTCAGTTTATTTTTTTTTTGGGAAACTCTGTGGGAGTTTGCATAAAAGGAAAGACTCTGTGGGGATTTGTACAGGGGGAGATTCTGTGGGGATTTGTCCGAAGGTGGACTTGCTGGGGAAGATTTCAAGATTGCTCTCTTTCTTCTTTACTCCGGAGCGCCATCAAACGTCATGATTCATCATGCTTAGGTAATCATATCAACGAGATGAGGTGCTTTCCTTCATGAGACGGGATTCCGTGCAAACAAACCTGCCACCTGTCCTTTCCGGTGTGTCCTGAACTCGGGGTTAAAATGCGAAAAGGATTCGAAAAGAAACAAAGAAAAGGGAAAACAAATCAGAAAAGGAGTCCCCTTTTCGGGATGAGAAAAACTTATCTGAGGAAGATAACGCTGGCTTTAAATGACATGACATGCCCTTTGGACTGGACGTCTGACCTTCTAAGAGCATGCGTTTTCCTGAAACAGAACGGATCTGTGATTCCAAACTGGCGGCACCCTGCCGAAACTTTCTTGGGATGGCGTCATTCTTTTTCGGTCAACAGCGCCCTTTGCGAGTTTTCGCTGGCTGACCTCTCTCATTTCTCTTCCTGTCATCGCTTGATAGCACTCTTTGCGAGTTTTTACTAAACAAGCTCTCTCATTTTGGTTTCTCTTCTCCCGTCGCCTCGTGGTGCCCGAAGGTTTTCACCGCCGAGACTCTCTCATTTTATTTCTCTCAACTCAGGGTGTGCCGGTTTCCATTTGTGATGCTTATTGGTTTCCCACTATCTTTGGTAATTGATCTGAAGGCTTGTGCTTGGTAAAGAGAGGTAGATGATACTAACTTCTAAACTGCTCGACGTGCCCCGGTTTCAATTTCAGGGTGAATGGGATTTTATTGTTGGTGTGACTGAACCTCAGGGAGAGGCTGCCTACGTATCCTTTCGGAATCAAGTCAAACGTAGTTCAGGCCTCAATCAAATTTTGTTTTTGTTTTCTTTCTTCGTTTTTTTTTTTGTTGTTTTTTTTTCTTCTTTTTTTTTCTTTTTGTAGAGAGGATTGGGTAGTGTTTAGGGAGTAGTGGGGAATAAAACCTTCGCCATTTTCAAATGTGTCAGGACCACCGGAGTATGATTTAGACGTAGTACCTCTTGACTGCATCTGCATTTACTGCTGTGTCGGGGTCATTTCCTTCGATATCACCTAAATACAATGCTCCTCGCGGCAGTATCTTCCTTACAATGTATGGGCCTTTCCAATTTGGGGCAAACTTTCCTTTTGCTTCTTCATGATGCGGCAGAATACGCCTCAGTACTAGCTGACCTACTTCGAAATTCCGGGGTCGGACTTTCTTGTTGTAAGCACGGGCCATCCTCCGTTGGTATAACTGTCCGTGACAAACTGCGGCCATTCGCTTTTCATCAATCAACGTCAATTGCTCCAATCGAGCCTTGACCCACTCGCTGTCTTCGATTTCTGCTTCGACAATAATTCGAAGCGAAGGAATTTCTACCTCTGCCGGTATTACAGCCTCGGTCCCATAAACCAAAAGATAAGGAGTCGCTCCCACCGATGTGCGTACCGTAGTGCGGTATCCCAATAATGCAAAAGGTAACTGCTCATGCCACTGTCGGGAACTTTGTATTGTCTTCCTCAAAATCTTCTTGATGTTTTTATTTGCAGCTTCCACAGCACCATTGGCTTTTGGCCGATAAGGAGTGGAATTCCTGTGTGTTATCTTGAATTGCTCGCACACATCTCCCATCAAGTGACTGTTCAAGTTTGCTGCATTATCTGTAATGATAGTCGCAGGAATACCGAAGCGACAGATAAGATTTGAGTGTACAAAATCCACCACAGCTTTCTTGGTGACCGACTTGAGAGTGACAGCCTCTACCCATTTCGTAAAGTAGTCTATGGCCACTAGTATAAACCTGTGTCCGTTCGAGGCCTTTGGTTCAATTGGTCCAATGACGTCCATGCCCCAGGCGACAAATGGCCATGGTGCGGACATGGGATGCAGTTCCGTGGGAGGTGCATGAATCAAATCACCGTGCACCTGACACTGATGACACTTCCGAACGAAACTAAAGCAATCCTTTTCCATGGTCATCCAGTAATAACCTGCTCGAAGGATTTTCTTTGCCAAGACATACCCGTTCATGTGAGGTCCGCACACACCTGCGTGTACTTCGTGCATGATCTTTCTCGATTCCTCGATATCGACACATCTTAGGAGATTGAGGTCCGGGGTCCTCTTATATAACAAATCACCGCTTAGAAAGAAACCACTTGCATGTCGCCTAATGGTCCTCTTCTGATCTCCAGTAGCATGCTCTGGGTATTCTTGCGTCTTCAGGAATTTCCTGATGTCATGGTACCAAGGCTGCGTACTTGATCCTGCCTCGATTACACTGCAGTAACCGTGTCTTTCCTTGATTTGGATTTCCAAAGGATCGACGTGGGCGTTGCCCGGGTAGGGCAGCATTGAAGCCAAAGTAGCAAGTGCATCTGCCAGTTCATTGTGACACCTCGGAATGTACCTGAATTCTATTGATGTAAAGCGCTTGCTGAGGTCCTCCACATGTTGTCGGTACGGGATAAGTTTGACATCCCGAGTTTCCCATTCGCCTTGAGCCTGCCGGATGATCAGGTCAGAATCTCCCATAATCCAGTAAGTCTTCGACATCCTGATCGATTGCCATATGCATGCCCATAATGCAGGCTTCATACTCAGCTGTATTGTTTGTGCAAAAGAAACGCAGTCTAGCTGTGGCGGGATAATGCTGACCGGAAGGCGAGATCAAAATTGCCCCAATCCCTACACCCTTGGCGTTCACGGCTCCGTCAAAGAACATCTTCCAAACATGAGCTTCCTCCGAGATCACTTCTACGGTGTTTACCTCTTCATCTGGAAAGTAAGTATCCAATGGCTGGTATTCCTCATCGATCGGATTTTCGGCCAAATGATCAGCTAATGCCTGGGCTTTCATGGCCGTGCGAGTGACATAAACTATGTCGAATTCCGTAAGCAAGATTTGCCATTTAGCCAGTCTCCCAGTAGGCATTGGTTTCTGAAATATATACTTCAAGGGATCCAACCTGCTTATGAGGAATGTAGTGTGGGCTTGGAGATAATGTCTCAGCTTTTGAGCAACCCATGTGAGAGCGCAGCATGTCCTTTCCAGCAGAGTGTATTTGGCCTCGTAGCTGGTGAATTTCTTGCTCAGGTAGTAGATTGCTTGCTCTTTCTTTCCGGTTATGTCGTGTTGCCCGAGGACGCAACCGAAAGAGTTCTCCAAGACTGTCAGATACAAGAAAAGTGGCCTCCCTGGTTCTGGAGGGACCAAGACTGGGGGATTCGAAAGGTATTCTTTGACTTTATCAAAGGCTTCTTGACACTCCGTTGTCCACTTAATCGCCGCATCTTTCCTTAACAGCTTGAATATGGGCTCACACGTGCTTGTCAGCTGGGCAATAAACCGACTGATGTAGTTCAACCTGCCCAAAAGACTCATCACGTCTTTCTTTGTTCTTGGAGGAGGCAAATCTCTGATGGATTTTATCTTAGTTGGATCTAGCTCGATACCTCTCCTGCTTACGATGAAACCCAAAAGTTTGCCCGATGGAACTCCGAAAGCGCATTTGGCTGGATTTAGCTTCAAGTCATACTTCCTTAGCCTCTTGAAGAATTTCCTCAAGTCTTGGATGTGATTATCCTGCGTCCTGGACTTGACTATCACATCGTCCACGTACACCTCTATTTCCTGGTGCATCATGTCATGGAAAATGGCGGTCATGGCCCTCATGTAAGTAGCCCCAGCATTCTTTAGACCAAATGGCATGACCCGATAACAGTAGGTGCCCCAAGGCGTGGTGAAGGCAGTTTTCTCGGCGTCCTCTTCATCCATCAGTACCTGATGATACCCAGCATAACAATCTACAAAAGACTGTATCTCGTGTTTGGCACAATTATCAACGAGGATGTGGATGTTGGGCAGCGGGAAATTATCTTTGGGACTTGCTCTGTTCAGATCTCGGTAATCTACACATACCCGAGTTTTCCCGTCCTTTTTCGGTACTGGAACCACATTCGCCAACCATGTTGTATATTGGACTACCCGGATCACTCCCATTTTCAACTGTTTGGTGATCTCCTCCTTAATCTTGTCACTGACCTCAGTTTTGAACTTTCGTTGCTTTTGTTGAACTGGAGGACAATCAGGATGAATCGGCAATTTGTGAACCACTAGATCGACACCTAGTCCCGGCATGTCATCATATGACCAAGCAAACACGTCTTTAAATTCAAGAAGAAGTTGAATTATCGCCTCTCGCATTTTCTTGTCCGTGTGAATGCTTATCTTGGTCTCCCGGATTTCTTCCGGGGTTCCTAAATTTACCGGTTCAGTGTCATTCAGATTTGGCTTAGGTTTATTCTCGAAATATTCCAACTCTCGGTTTATCTCCCTAAAAGCCTCTTCCGCATCATATTCTGGTTCTGGGTTCATTAATTCGCAGTTAAATAGCTCATTGTGATCTGGGCGTGAAGTCCGCAAGCATGTCATATTTAAAGCCGCATTATTAGGACTGAAAAGGAAGATAAGAGGAAAAGTAATAAAAATCAGAACAAAAGAAAGAATAGGAAAGCAATGATGATTTTTTTTTATATTTTTGTATATTTTCTTTGGAAAGTTGGAGGACAACAACGTTTACAACTAGGAATTCAAAACAACAATTGAAAAGAAGAAAACGTTCAAGTTATGTCCCGGAGATAACTTGTGATACAGGAAAGGTGGCAGGGCAGGTCTACCCGGACTTCCGTCTAGTCGGGAATGGCGTGGCCTCCCAGTTTTGAAGTTGGGCGTTCGGTCCCATGTACAGCATCTCAGCAGTGCTTGTGCCTTCACCTGGTTGAACCATGTGGACCTCGTAGAGCATTTCTCTCATCGCCCCACATATTTCCTCGATTTCCTCAGCTGTGAAGACCTTATCATCTTCTTTTCAGCGTACCTTGGCCTGACGAAAATCGCATGTAAATCCGGCAGTGGTTGAGGCAACTTCTAGCCCTCATTTCTCCTTTTCTTTGCCCATTTTTCGTCTGCTGGAGTAGGTTTGAAACCTAGTCCAAAAGGTTTCTTGATGACTGGTAAAGTAATGGGTTCTGTCATTCCCTAAAGGGTTCGTCCAAGCCCCTTCCCTGGCCTAAATCCGTGCCGGATCATCTCTTTGGCCACCATGACCGAAGCGTTAGACAAGAAAGGCTGGGGGCAAGGTACTCCCTCTTCGTGCTGCTCTGCCAGTACCACCTCGAAAGCTTGATAGACCGTATGTTCGCTCCCTTCTCTCGGTTCAAGATACGGGATGGATGGGTCCCGATAAATGGCATGTTCGTCTTCCCCATGGACCACGATCTCTTGGTCTTCATACTCGAACTTCACCATCTGGTGAAGAGTGGAAGGCACGGCTCCTGCCGCATGGATCCAAGGTCTACCAAGGAGAAAATTGTAGGATGTGTCCATGTCGATCACCTGGAAGGTTACTCGGAATTCGACTGGTCCTATGACCAACAACAGGTCTATTTCTCCCATGGTATCTCTCTTGATGCCATCGAAAGCTCTTACGCAGACATTGTTGGGTCGGATTCTTCCGGTCCCAATTTCCATTCTCTGTAGCGTGGAGAGCGGGCAAATGTCAACGCCTGAACCTCCATCCAACATTACCCGCTTGACATAGTAGTCCTCGCATTTGACTGTTAAATGCAAAGCCTTGTTGTGTGCTGCTCCTTCCGGGGGTAGATCGTTCTTGCTGAAGGAGATTTGGTTGACGGCGAAGAATCTTTCTGTCATCCGCTCTAATTGCTCAACCGAGGTTTTAACCGGCACATATGCCTCATTCAGGGTCTTCAGTAAGATCTTTTGATGCTCGGCCGACCTTATCAATAATGATAGCATAGACACCTGCTCAGGGTGCTTGCGCAGCTGATCTATCACTTCGTAATCCGGCATCTTCATTTGTTGGAAGAACACTTCCGCCTCTTCGACACTCACAGGCTTCTTTGGAGGAAAGCGCCTTTGTGTGGCGTTGTTCAGTTCTTGGGTATTTGAGTACCCTCCAATGAAAGTATTTTCTGGAAGTTCTCCCATGATCTCTTTTCCTTTGTACATCACCAAAGTCTTTTGATAATTCCACGGCACTGTGGACAGGTTGGTCATTGGCTTTTGTGGCACGCGTCCGATAACCACTGGCTCATTCAGCCGAGGTGGTTGAATCGCCCCCCGGACCACATAGGCCCCTTTTGGCACGTACATAGGTTTTGTCTTTTTGATCCCGGATTTCTGCGTCTTTTCAGCTTGACCTCGCGGTACGTAAAGAACTCCGCCCTTTGCTGGTACCACTTTCTTTTCCACCTTCTTTTCAGACTTGCTCTCTGCAACCTTGGCCTCCTCCCCCTTTTCTGATTTTTGGTCTATTTCAGGCCTCTTCCCTGTGTCGACAATGGCAATTATGGCTTTCAAAGCAGGATCGAACTCTTTGTCTTCACAAATCATGCCGATCAGCGGCCCATTATTGTGAGCGGGCAATGGATTGTTTGTTACATTCGGGATCTCCTCGTCCCTTAGCACTATTTTCCCCTGCTCTATCAAATTTTCGACCACTCTTTTCAATGACCAGCAGTCGTTTGTATCATGTCCCTCGGCCCCTGAATGATAGGCGCATCTGACTCCGGCTTTGTAAGAAGGAGATGTCGGGTTTTGCCTTGTTTGAGGGATGGGTTGCAAGAAACCCAACTGGACCAACTTTGGGAACAAAGTTGAGTATGGCTCACCGATGGGCGTGAAAGTCCGCCGTCGAGGTGGCTCTTGGGGGCGGTAGTTATTCTGCGGGGGTTGTGGGTTATAGTGGTTGCGGTAAGGAGGCTGATTTCTGGGAGGTGGAGCTGGGCCTCGGTTGGCTTGTTGTGGTGGATGGTTATAAGGTTGGGCATTCATGACCATATAAGGTTGATGAGCATATGCCGAATTTGAATGGGGGTAATAGTGTTGTGGGGCTCTTTCCGGAAAATGGGGCCTGGGATGACGATACTCCCTTGCTTCAGAGGCTGCCATAGTCGTTTCTTCTTTCTTCTTCCCCCTTGTTGTTCCTCCAGACCCGCTTTGGACGGCCTGGGAGGTTGCCCTTATGGCTGCTTGACTCAAAATCCTTCCCGTTTTCAACCCATTTTCCACCATCTCTCCAATCTTGATCGCTTCCGCGAATGGCTTACCCATGGCCGACATCATGTTCTGGAAATAGTCAGACTCTTGAGCCTGGAGAAAGGTAGTGACCATTTCCACTTCATCCATGGGAGGCTTTACTCTCGACGCCTGTTCACGCCACTTAATAGCATACTCTCTAAAGCTTTCCGAAGGCTTCTTCTTCAAATTCGACAGAGAGTTTCGGTCTGGTGCAATGTCGATGTTATACTGGAATTGTTTTACAAAATCTCTGGCGAGATCATCCCATATATGCCATCGGGACATTTCCTGATCCATATACCATTCCGAAGCTATCCCTACTAAACTTTCCCCAAAGTATGCCATTAGCAGTTCTTCTTTTCCGCCGGCTCCCCGCAATTGGTTGCAGTATTTCTTAAGATGTGCAATGGGGTCACCGTGCCCATCGTATTTCTCAAACTTGGGGGTCTTGAAACCCGTTGGCAGGTGCACGTGAGGAAACATGCACAGGTCGGCGTAAGAGACGCTCTTTTGCCCGCTAAATCCTTGCATATTCTTCAGGCTTTGTTCAAGGCTTCTCATCCTTTTGGCAATCTCATTTTGTTCTGCAAATATAGGGTTCTGATCCTGCCCGGGTGCAAGCTCGCACTGAGGCGGTAAAGGATTAGTATTGGTAGCGAACCTAGTTGGTTCCATTGAGAACGATGGGGCTTGGAATGTAAAAGATGATGAGTCAAAGCTTGGCTTGTATGTGGTAGGTTGTGCCGTAACCGGGCAAGGCGATGCAGTAAAGATGTTCATGCTTGCATCAGTGGCCGACATTCGGGGATGAGGCTCAGAAGGTGATCCAGCAGAGAAGGCGGAGGTGGCTGGGTACCCAAATGGAGTAGCAGGATAATTTATGGGGACATTGGACGTTCCACTTGACCTGGAGAATAATTCAGGGAATCCGGGGACGACACTTGGCGGCTCTTTCCCGTTGTTCCAGTCGTCCAGCATTTCCAACATGCGGAGCCGTAGGATTCTATTTTCCTCCGCAGTTCTGGATTCAGGTGTGAGGACGGCTGAGATTGAGCTCTCCTCCGAAACAGGGGTCGTTTGCAATGGAATTTCTGAAGACATTTCCACACTTCCTTTTGACCTGGTGAAGTAAGTGTGAGTACTGCTTCTTGCCCTAACAACAGGTAGTTGAATACTTCTCCTTGACCTCGTGAAATATGAGTGCGAGGCCAGACTTTCACCAAACCAACCGTCTTTTCAAAAACCCTGGATATACTCAACGACAAACGCACGGTTAATTTGTAGCAAATAACAGATAGTTAATCTCACGTTGGGCATGATGCACCTATACAGTTAAGTGGATTACTATATGTTTGCTACGAGAGCATGCGTCATTCCGGCATTTTTCCTTTTATTAGTTTTTCCTTTCTTTCCTTTTCCCTTTTGTTTTTTTTTTCTTTTTGTTTTTTTTTTTATTTTGCAGTAAAAGAAATGCGACCGGATCCGATGAGGATTGCCTACGTATCACGATGCCTACGTGAATCAGATCATTACGTAGTTCGAAAAACACAAATGAGCGTGAAAGAAGCAAACTCTTTATTATTGAAGCAGTCTATTACAAACTACATTCTGCAAAAATCAAACTTTGAAAAAATAAACCTAGACTCAAAAATAGACTAAAAAAATCACCCTGATGGAAAAACAAACAGAAGACGCTAAGATACGGGCTTGACTTATGAGTGCATTATGGTTTTGCAAATTGGTGTCCGCGGGGCATCATTCGGCCTTGCCGCGGTCCTAGGCGTGAAATCCCTCTCAAGTTGCTCCAGCTCATGCATAGTCTGCTTGACATAAACCATTACTGCCGAGGGGAAGGTAACACTGGACATGTTCTCACATCGCAGACATCGTCTGGTGATGGCATGGGCAATGGCTTTGATCCTATCTCTGGTTTGCTTCTTTTCTATGAGTAGGCGTTTTATCTGATCGCTGCATATCTCGAATACTTGAATATCCTGTATATGCTGATGCTCCAATCGCCGTACTTCCAGCTTCATCTGGGCTATTGAGTCATACCAGTATCTGCTCTCAATTTGGAAATCCTTGGCCTGACTAGCTGCTTTGATCTCAAGTGCTGCCATCTCTCTCTTTATCTTAACAACAGTCTTCTTGTGGTCGCCTTCCAATTGATTCAGGTATCTGCGATGCTTATCTGTTCTTGTATCCCACTGTGCTTTGAGCTCTGCTATGACGTTTTCAGATTTCTCCAAACCATCTTGCCACTCTCTGATCTCGCTTTTTAGCCTTTTTATCAGGTGCTCGTCTGATCGACGCCTTGGCTGTTTATCTGCATCCAACCTTATCTGTTTGATCTGGGCTCTGAGCTTTTCATTTTCTTGAATCAACCTGTTCCGCTCTCCCAGATCGGTAGCAACTTGCACGTTGTGTTCATATTTCAAGTTTTCCACTTGTTGCTTTAACCTGCTGATTTCGGCGCAATAGCCTCTTTCTTTTGCTAACCAATCCCACTGCTTTTGTGATGATTCGGTAAAATTCCGGATGTGGGGTCTCTTAGCTGGCCTTTCATGTTCGAGTTCCCTTCTGTACCATGCAAGGTAACCTGGCGCCGTTTCTCCTTTGGCTCGATCCCGCATGCAAGTATCTAATTTCAAATATTGACCCTCATTCCAGATTTGGCGAATCTTTGCTTCTGGGAACTGTCCGTTAGGACTTATTTCAACTGCTTGAGTGCTTAGATCTTCCTCATGAGGTACTTTCTGGTATCTTCCGAACTGTCTTAAACTCGGCAGGGTGCGTAAGGTTGAATGCTCTTAAGCCCCATCAGTAAGAAATGAATTTTAGATGCAGACATATATAGGATCTCGTCAACAGGCAACCATCCCAACGTCCATTGTATTTGGCTGGCCGTAAGAGTTTGAAAGAACGAGGTCCATGCCAGGACTCCTTTGGGCAAACTGATCTCTTTGGTTCTCTTGTAAGATTCTTCTATGCGAGTCTTTTCCGGGGAACCATGGCTCAAAATCTCGGAATGATGGCAAAGGTGCTCGGTCATCCATATCTGTAGGAGCAAGTTACAACCTTCGAAGAAATTTCCCGCAGCTTTACAAGCTGTGAGAGCTCGAAAGATGTCGGATACCACCATAGGCGCGAGAGTACTGTCACTTTGCGTGAGTAAAGTGTTGACGACCCCAGATATCTTCAAATCAATGTTTCCATCTTTCCTTGGAAATACCAGAAGACCCAGGAACATTATCATGAACGCTACCCGTCTGTGCTCATCCCACTTCTGACGAACTCCTTTGTTGCATAGTTTGTTGATTGGATTATTGAATCCCCCCTCATGACCGTACCTATCATATATGAAGCATGGGGTACAGAATCCGGCTACCAGATCCGGGTTGTGGACTGTTCTGGGTATCTTCAATGAATCTAGGAATCGATGTGCCGTGACGACTCTTGGGGCGACCAAGTATTTTTCCCTCAAGGGAAACTCAGTATTCCCGATGTATCCGGCCATTTCTTCCAAAGTCGGGGTGAGTTCAAAATCAGAGAAATGAAAAACATTGTGCGCCGGGTCCCAATAGGTAACCAAAGCTCTTATGATATCTCCCCGAGGCTGGATTTCCAACAGACCCACAAGACCTTTCAGATATTTCTTAACCTCATTTTGTCCTTCAACACCTAGATCATTCCACCATAGCCGTAACTTGACAGGGATTTTGGTCATTATTGAAAAATGTTCATTTTGCATCGTGCTCATCCTGCACATTTATTAAGGTGATTTTAACAAAAATGACTGACTCAAAATATTTTACAGAGGGGACCAAGCTTTGAACACGGCCTTTAAGCACTTCGGGGACGAAGATTTTAAGGCTGTGTGGGTCTAAAAATGCTAAGCAAAACCCAAAAGTGGCTATTTATGCAAAGTCAGCCTTCCGGCGTCCCTTTCGGGAACATTCGGCTATTCATGTCAAAACAGCGTCACCCTATTCATTTACGACCCTTTTTATCGTTTTTTTTTTCAAATTAGAAAACTCAAAATTGCCAACACGACCTTTCAACGCCTCGGGAACGAAGATTTTAAGGTTGTGTAGGTCAACTGGACTAAACCTTAAAAATGACCCAAAGGTGGCTGTTTATGCAAAGTTAGCCTTCCGGCGTCCCTTTCGGGAACATTCGGCTATTTATGACAAAAAAAAAGCACCTGACTTATTTATGACTCTTTAAAAATTTGAAACATATTTTTTGATTTTGGCTATTTTAGCAAAATGGGGTTGAACCCGACGAGGGTTGCCTACGTATCTCACATCCGGTGAGAATCAAACCGGCGTAGTTCGGGAATATCGTAAAAATAGGAAAAATCGAATAAACCTAGGAATCAGGAATACGTATTTTTATATTTTTTTTTGTTTTTGAAAAGAGAAAGATTAAAGGAACTATTTTTTTTTATATTTTTTATTTTATTTTTTTTTAGAAAAAATTTGGACTATTAGTCTGAATTCGTAAAAGGGGTACTACAAAAGAAACAACACATTTTTAAATTATGAATTTTCGATTTTTTTTTTTTTTACTTTTAAAATAAATACCTTTTCTTTTTTCTTTGAAAGTGATAAAAGAAAAATTTTTGTATATATTTTTTTTAACAACTCTCAATAAACAAAACAGTTTTTTTTTTTAGAAAAATTCCGGCGAGGTTTTGACACTACTTGGACATTGGTTTTATTTTCCAAAAATAAGTAATTATCTCCCCTACGCTGCTATTTTCCCTTTTTTTTAAGAACCGGTCGACATGCGGAACCGAAGCAAATAAATGCACAACACAGATAGGAATGCAGCATGATGGTCTTTTCCATTTCAGGTTGCCTGTCCTAGACGGACCCAACCCCTGTGTTGAGTCCCCTAAGTCAAATGCAATATGATGCAAATAAGCGTTCCTACTAGGGATCCGGCATGAAGTTTCGTTATACTAGGTTTAAACCTTGGTATTTGTTCTAGACTGTGTACCCGAGCGGACAACTCGAGTCGAGGAAGGGGGCTACGTACCGGGGACCCGCGAGATCGTCCGGCTTTGTAACTTGTCCGACCTCTTTCTTATTTCAAGTATTGACACTAACAGAATAGGGAGTCTCGACCAGCGAGCTTCTCCCCGGAGGTAAGAAAAGAAGGGTTTCGGCACAGTTTATATACAGTTCAGATAATATCAAAAGCGGTAAAAGACAACATTTAGCACTTTTATGCAAAACATGTAATAAAGATCAGATAATAAAGCCAAATATAACAATTATTCTAAGCTCGAATTCTTGGACCCTGAACCAGTGGTTCTGGGTCAACAAATCCCCAGCGGAGTCGCCAGAGCTGTCACACCTCCTTTTTGCGCGCCCGACCCGAAGGGTTAAATGCGCGGGTGGAGTTTTTCCAATTTAAGTGACAATATTCGAAATGGGATTATTTATTTAATTCAGAGTCGCCACTTGGGAAAGGTTTGGTTTTTGGTGTCCCAAGTCACCGGTTTATCTTGAATCCCAAATCGAGGAAATTTTCGACTTTTCCAAATGAAGTCTGCGAACCAGAAATTCTAAGTAAGGAATTCTGTTGACCCGAGGGAAGGTGTTAGGCACCCTCGAATCCCGTGGTTCTAGCACGGTCGCTTAAATTGTTATAATGGCTAAATATCTGATTTAAATACATGTTATGACTTACGTGCTTTTATTAAGTTTAAACCGCTTTTATTATTATCATTTATTTTTTTTATAGAACTGCAACGTCGTGAAAATGCATCTCGAACCACGTCACAATCAATGCGCCCGTGATCGTCGACACATTTGGACTTCGTTGAGATTTGGATTTGGGTCACATCAATGTGCACCCGAATTTAAGAATATAATTTACTTAAAGTCGCGCCTAAAGAATCTAACGCGTTATTCTCTTTAGGGAGGGCAGTGGAATCACTAACAGTCCGTCCCAAATTCTAAGTATTTATCATGATCAATTATTGAGGGCCCCGCAATTTGCTTTTTATTTGGCGAGGCTCGTCTCATTATTTTAGAAGGGAACCCTACAGTGGCTACATTTCTATTACGTTTGTTCCTAAAACTAAAAGAAAAAGAACATGCTAATTTAACTATATGCTTTTGCCTAATCCGGATTCTTATCAATTTCTGATTAATTATTTACAAAGTAGAGAAAACACTACACTTCAATGGAAAATTGCTTTAGTTTGACAGAAGAAATCCGCTTAGTCTAATGAAACACGACACTTAATCCGAACAAACATTTTTTAGGCCAAAGTTAGATTAACTTGTTTAAACAGGGTTGATAGAATTCCTTAGTGAAGAATACCCCCGATAACATTCAAAACTAATCCTATAAAGGCCTAAAGAAATCGAAAACCGGGCAGTTCAAAACCGCATTATGTTTGGCTAGGTTTAATAGCCATTTGCCCTTACTTATTCAATACATGCTGAAAAAGTGAATTTAATTTTAACAATCACATTAAATAATTTCTCATTTCAAGAGTTCTGTTTACATCCTGTATGCCACTAAACGAATCGAACACCACAGTTCAAATCAGCATAGTACAAGCTTAACAATGTATTCCCTATCAGCTATAAACTACAATTTACATAAACTTGACAACATTTATGAAAAGGCAGTCAGTAAACGGGTGATTATAACTCTTTCAAATCTTTCTATTCATGCTTTTTCAATGTTACATTCAGCTACACCAATGTGAGACTTGAGATGTGTACCTGGAAACAACTGAAAATGCCAAAGAGAAGAGGAAGAAGATAGGGAAATCAGCAACAGCAGGAAACAAAATAGCAGCAGCAGCAGGGCAGGATAGCAGCAGACAAAACAATACAGCAAGAACAGGCTCGAGTGCAGAAATGCAACTATGGCCAATAGAAAGCAGTAGCCAAATGACAGCAACACCCAGTGGAGTAGAATCAGGACTCCAGACAGACCAAACCAGTAGTAAACCAATGAAACCACTCGACTAGTAAACACAACTGGAACTTCAAAGAATCAGAATTGTTTTTGAACAAATTGAACAGCTGAAACCCAAACAATAATAGGAGGAAACAGTTTCTGATTGTTGACTGTACACCTTCTATCCCTTAACCTTTCTCTCTCTGTGTGTTTATGTTTTTTCTTTTTCAGCTCTTCAGGTTCAGACTCTATCCCCCTCTGTGTATCTATTTGTATTTCAGCTCTCTCTTTCAGAAATTCCTCACAGTCTGTCTATTTTCTCTTCTTTTTTTTCTCCTTCTCTGATTCTGTCTCTATATCCTCCTCTATATCTCTCAATGTGCCCCCTTTATAAGCCTTCACATTACTCCTTTTAACAGCCTGTTTAGAATATCACAGTACCCCTCACATGTGCCCTTTTTCATTTTCAGATTCCAATTAGTTATTTAAGCATTAACCCCCATCAACATTCCCTAGAAGACTTAACTTTTGAAAGGTTTAATACTTTTAAAACTAAAGCAAGGTATGGGCAGTAGAATCTATCTGACAGCATATGCTGTCAAATTGTTTAAAACTTAAAAGCCTTCTTAATGCAGAAAAACAGGCTGTGCACAAGGCACATGAGGTGCACCAATGCACATGTTGCGTACGAGTGCACATGCCTTCCAATTTAAACATAAACAATCCTTTTTACATTAACTGATCAATTCAAACAATCTATAAGTAAGCAAAATTGGTTTTTAATTGGTTCAACAAATGTTCAACAGAAGCAAATCGATTTACTATGCTCATACAGTTGAAACTAATTGACGACTCATGTCGACTCGACTATATTAGCATTAACATACACAATCGTAGCCAAAATCAGACATTCAGAAGTATGGGACACATGACTCGACTTATACTGATTAAAACAGAATTGTACTTCGAGGAATTAGTTAGTCAGTACAAATTTGGAATACAACCAATACACATGCCTTATCAGAATAGGAGGAGAGGGATTCAGACAAACACAGAGGTTCAAACAAAGTGGACAAACAAAAGTTGATAAAATTAAAACAAATATGAACAGTCTTTTAAAACAAATCACACGGGCTAAAAACAAATAAAGGAAAAGAAAGCAGACTCACCTTAAACTTGAAAAGTTAAAAGTTTGAACCCGGATTTGGACAGACCTTTCTTAAGGCTGAACGGACTTTAATCGAAGTGTTTCTCAGATGAGAAACACTTCGATTAAGGTCCATTAGACCTTAATCTCTTTGGTTTGAACCGTTTTGAACCAGTGACGAGGGACCTTGTGGTTTCAAAACTCAGATCTAATATTCGTGCTTCCCTGGTTAGATTCGGACCAAACCAAGTATGGTTTGGTCACGAGGAGGATCCGGGGAGTGTCTGGTATGAAGCTGGGGTTGGTTGGTGTAGATCGAGTTTTGACTCGAATCTTCAAATGAAGATTCGAGGACCTGGGGGGTGATTCGAAGTGTGTGGTTGGTAGATTTAGGTTCAGGATGGCATGGGGGTTCTATGGTGTTCAGGTGGAGGTCACCGGCGTTCAGGCCGCCGGGTTTCTGGTGAAGGTGTGCAGGGGCGGCTAGGGTTTGAAGGGGATGGGTTTGGTGAAGACGAAGGCGGGGGTGTTGGCTAGGGGGCAGGGTAAGGATCTAGGCTTATATAGTTAGTGGGTGGGTTGATCTCAACCGTTAGATCAATCTAGATCTACGGTTTGGATCTGATGGTCTTAAATGAAACGGTGTCATTTTGAGGATTGAGGGTTGGGGTCGGTCCGGGTGAGACGGGTCGGGTTTATTGGTGGGTTATGGGGAATTGATCTTGGCCGTTGATCAATTCGAGATCAACGGCCCAGATCAACCTGTACCAAAACGACGTCGTTTGGATTCTCTGGGCATCAGGTGGTCTGGACCGGGCAGGCCTGGGTTTTGGGCTGTTCGTTTGGGCCAATTTTGTTAAAATTGGCCCAAGTCCGGAAGAATAAAGGGACCCTTTCTTTTCTTTTTTTCTTTTTTTTTTATTTCTTTTCCTTATTTATTTAAAAACAAAACTAAGCCAAAAAAATCAAATTAAGATTAAACACACACTCAATACAATTATTTTCACACACACTAAAATATTTCAACACAGGTAAAGTCAAACAAAATAAAATCACGGACGAAGATGCCTATTCGTGATTTTCTATTTAACGACCGGATTACGGTTCGAAATATGCAGGACACATATATATTTTTTTTGAATTTTGTTTTAATAAAGTAAATAAAAATGGGCCGAAGTCACAAATAAATCAACAAGGTGCCGCACAGAAATCCAAAATTTGTACAGCAGGGCCAATTATTATTTTTTATTTCCTTTTGGAGAGATTGTCGTGCGAAACAAAAATCACGTGCTCACAATGAGCACACCTTAGTGATATTGGGTTGCTTCATAGATTTACAAACATGAAAGACGACCTTTCCATCTCCCACTCGGAAAGTGAGCTCACCCGCTTCAACATAAACCAATGCCTTCCCCGTTGCAAGGAAAGGCCTCCCTAGAATGATTGGGACATCATAGTCCACTTCACAGTCTAAAATCACAAAGTCGACCGGCAATATAAATTTGTCCACCCGGACAAGCACATCATCAATAATGCCTAAAGGTTGCTTCATCGATCGATCCGCCATTTGTAACCTCATGGAAGTCTATCTAGGTTGCCCAATACCCAAAGTTTTGAAAACTGAGTAAGGTATCAAATTGATACTAGCTCCCAAATCACATAGAGCCTTGGCAAAATCCGCACTCCCAATGGTGCAAGGAATGGTGAAAGCATCGGGATCTTCAAGCTTCGGGGCCATTTAATGCACTATAGCACTAACTTGGTGAGTCATCTTTATGGTTTCACAATCCATAGAACGCTTCTTTGTGACCAAGTCTTTCATGAATTTTGCATAGTCCGGCATTTTTTCAAGTGCCTCCACCAAAGGCACATTAATAGATAAGATCTTCATCATGTCAATGAACTTTTTAAACTGATTACCATTCTTTTTCTTTGCGAGTCTTTGAGGATAAGGTGGAGGTGGCCTTGGCAAAGGTGTCTTGGCTTTAGGCACAACCGGCTCCGGAATGTCAATTATGTGTTCCCTAGACGGGTTCACATCATTTTGAGTTTCTACCTCGACTTCTTGAATATCAATCCTCACTTCATTGTTCACATGTTCATCAACCACATCTTCAACTACCAAAGGGACTTCGTCATCTTGCAACTCAACATCATCCTCCACGACTTGCTTTTGCTTAGAGGCATTCACATTACTACCTCTCCCACTTCTTGTTGTAACTGCCATAACATGATTGTTCCCCCATTTGGGTTCGCTACCGTATCACTTGGTAGAGCACCCTTCGGGCGAGTATTCAATGACTGAGAGATTTGGCCTAATTGCACCTCCAAGTTTCGGATAGAGGTGTTGTGAGAAGCTAACTGTGCATCAGAATCCGCATTCTTCTTCATCATCTGCTCGAATATCATTTCAATTCTACCCATATCATTACCCGAAGAACTAGGACCTTGAGATGAAAATAGTGGTAGATTGTTCGGTTGTTGGTACATTGGGGGCCTTTGAAAGCCTTGCCCCCGGTTTCCTTGGTTTCCATTGTTCCATCATCCTTGATTATTATTGCCACCCCAATTATTGTTATTACCATTCCAATTCCCTTGGTTGCCTTGATTGTTGTTCTGATTGCTCCAGTTGTTGTTTTGGTTGTTAATCCCCCAATTACCATTGTTTTGTTGTTGATTGCCCCAATTGCCTTGAGGTCTCCACTGTTGTTGGTTGGAAGAGTTGCCCCGTTGGCCTTGATAGTTGTTTATATATTGAACCTCTTCTCTTTGGTCATCATAACCATCATTTTGAAAACCATCACATGCATCATCAAATTGCTCAGAATTCCCTTGGTTTTGTTGCCTTCTTTGCCTTCTCTTATTGACAAGCATATTAACACCCTCCATGGCATTCACTTGGCGTGGATTTTGGACTTGTTGCAATTGTGCCTTAGCCAATTGATTCATAGTAGTTGTCAACTCTGCTATAGCTTGCCCATGGTATTCTATACCCTCTTCCACCATAAATTTTATGCCCAAGAACTATACCTTCTTTCACCATAAAGTGGCATTTCTCCCAATTGAGAACAAGATTGGTTTCTTCACAACGGGCCAAAACTCTATCAAGATTCTTAAAGCACTCATCAAATGAATCACCCACAATGCTAAAGTCATCCATGAACACCTCCAAAATGTCTTCCACCATATCAGTGGAAATGGTCATCATACATCGCTGGAAAGTAGCTGGTACATTACACAACCCAAAAGGCATCTGAGAAAAGGTAAAAGTGCCATATGGACAAGTGAATATGGTCTTCTACTGATCTTCCGGAGCAATCAAGATTTGGTTGTACCCAGAATACCCATCCAAGAAACAGTAGAATGCACGCCCAGCAAGTCGGTCTAACATCTGATCAAGAAAAGGCAATGGAAATTGATCCTTACGAGTCACTTGATTCAACTTGTGGTAGTCCATGCATACCCTCCAACCCGTGACGGTTCTGGTAGGAATCAACTGATTTTGTGAATTTGCATACATGAAAGACCACTTTTTCATCACCCACCCGGAAGGTGAGTTCCCCTGCTTCTACATCAACTAACACATTCCTAGTAGCAAGGAAAGGTCTCCCCAAAATGATAGGAACTTCATAATCCACCTCATAATCCAAGATCACAAAGTCAGCTGGCAAGATAAATTTGTCCACCCGGATAAGTACATCATCAATAATACCCAATGGTCTCTTCATTGTTCTATCTGCCATTTGTAATCTCATGGAAGTCGGCCTAGGTTGCCCAATACCCAAAGTTTTGAAAACTAAGTAGGGCATCAAATTGATACTAGCCCCCAAATCACATAAAGCCTTAGCAAAGTCTGCACTCCCAATAGTGCAAGGAATGGTGAAAGCACTGGGATCTTCAAGATTCGGGGCCATTGAATGCACTATTGCACTAACTTGGTGAGTCATCTTTATAGTTTCACAATCCATGGGCCATTTTTTTGTCACCAAGTCTTTCATGAATTTATCATAGCCCGGCATTTGTTCAAGAGCCTCTACCAAAGGCACATTAATGGATAAGCTCTTCATCATGTCAATGAACTTTTTAAACTGATTTTCATTTTTCTGCTTCGTGAGCCTTTGAGGATAAGGCGGAGGTGGCCTTGGCAAAGGTACCTTGGCTTTAGGCACAACCGGTTCCGACATGTCTATTACGTGTTCCCTAGACGGGTTCACGTCATTTTGAGTTTCCACCTCGGCATCTTGAATATCAATCCTCACTTCTTCGTTCACATTGTCATCAATCACATTTTCAACCACCAAAGGAACTTCATCTTCTTGCATCTCAACTTCATCACTCAAAATATGCTTTTGTTTGGAGGCATTCACATCACCGCCTCTCCCACTTCTTGTAGTTACCGCTAGAACATGATTGTTCCCACCCTTCGGGTTAACCATTGTATCACTAGGTCGAGCCCACTTAGGACGAGTATTCAAAGATTGTGAGACTTGGTCTAACTGCACCTCCAAGTTTCTGATTGAGGTATTGTGGGAGGCCAACTGCGCATCAAAATCTGCATTGTTTTTCATCATTTGTTCGAACATCATTTCAATTCTACCCATATCATTACTAGAATAAATAGGACCTTGGAATGGAAATAGGGGTGGATTGTTCGGTTGTTGGTACATTGGGGGCCTTTGAAAGCCTTGCCCCCGATTTCCTTGGTTTCCATTATTCCATCCAACTTGATTGTTGTTACCACCCCAATTGTTGTTGTTATCGTTCCAATTTCCTTGATTGTTTTGATTGTTGTTCTGATTACCCCAATTGTTATTTTGGTTGTTGTTCCCCCAATTACCATTGCTTTGTTGTTGTTGATTGCCCCAATTGCCTTGGGGTCTCCATTGTTATTAGTTGGAAGAATTGCCCTTTTGTCCTTGATAATTGTTCACGTATTGCACCTCTTCACTCTGTCCATCATAACTATCATCATGAAATCCACCACAGTCATTGTCAAATTGTTCCGAATTCCCTTGGTTCTGTTGACCTTTTGTCTTCTTTTGTTGACAAGCATGTTGACACCCTCCATGGCATTCACTTGGCGAGGATTTTGGACTTGTTGCAATTGTGCCTTTGCTAGTTGGTTCATTGTAGTTGTCAACTTAGCTATAGCATGCCCATGATCATGTAACTCTTTGTGCAAATGAGTAATCATGGGGTCACCCTGGGGCACATTGGCTCTACTTTGCCAAGCAGAAGAAGTGTCAGTCATCTCGTCAAGAATGTCACAAGCCTCATCATAAGATAGCTTTATAAAGTTGCCTCCAGCAAGTTTGTTCACTATGCACTGATTTGTTGTGTTAATGCCCCGGTAGAAAGTCTGTTGGATCATCGCTCAGTCATATCATTGTTGGGGCATTCCTTTACCATTGTTCTATAACGCTCCTAAATCTCATACAAAGGTTTTGTGGGCTCTTGCTTGAAAGCCAAGATCTCATCTCTCAATGCTTCCATATGCCCTGGTGAGAAAATTTTTGCAATGAACTTGTCCGCCAACTTATCCCAAGTAGTGATGAAATGGTTGGGAAGTCTCTCGAGCCAATCCAATGCCTTCCCTCTAAGTGAGAATGGGAAGAGTCTCAACCGAAGTGCATCTTCGGACACATTAGTTTGCTTGCTCCCCCAACAGATATCCACGAACCCCTTGAGATGTTTGTAAGTATTTTAATTGGCAGCACCCGTGAAATACCCATGATGCTCCAGCAATGTCAGCATCACATTGGTAATTGGAAAATTTCCCGCCCGAATTCGGGGCGGGACAATTGCACTTGCATAGCCTTGGTTTGGAAGCACTCGAGGAGCCACTCTAGAATATCTGGGGCGGGACAATTGCACTTGCATAGCCTTGGTTTGGAAGAACTTGAGGTGGCGGGGGAGGATCTAGAATATTATCATTGGCCTGGCGGCCTCTCCTTTGTCCTTGAGGCACAATATGGACCTCATCTTCAACATTGTCATCTACTTCCTCCCTCGGTGGAAGATCTCCAAGAGGTGCATTATTTAAGTTTGCTGCCATTTTGTACTTGAAGTTGTGACACAAACAAATTAGTAACACGGAAGGAAAGAAGAACAATACACAAAACTATTTAGATAGATAGCCAAAACCGTTATCTCCCCGGCAACGGTGCCAAAAAGTGATCGAAGCCAACCATGCACTACTATTGAGTAGCGAGAGAGGTCAAAGTAGCTTTTACCCGATTAAGTTCGGGATTGATTTCCCATGGAGTTATATATTGGAGTTGAGTGTCTACATAAAGTGGATTTGCGTATTTGCTCTTAATTGCACTTCTACACATTTTTGGTTTTGATTATGATTCTAATTTTATAATGCTACAATGCTAAATTAAGCTAAATAAGACTAAGGTAAAACTATTGCGAGTTGTTCAAATGATTAAAAGGCACTAGGGCAGCGACTTTTGCCTAGGTGGTCAATTGACGGATTCTTAAGTCTAAAGCTAGATTGTCACATTTGGGGAGTATGATATAACCATTGCACAATTCTACTCACTCTACACATCTCGGTAGTTTGAGAGATTTTGCTCGAATTGACTTTCTCAAGACCAATTGGGTATGCAAAATTGTGCAAACAATCAAGGTTCAAGTCGGGTATTACTATCTCTAAGTTTAACCCTTTAATTGGAGCTATCAATCTCTTGAGTACACCCTAATTCCTTGTTGGACTAATTTAATAGACTTATGTTCTCTTTCTCAAGAAGAGCCAAAGTCTACTAGGTATAAACTAGTGTTTGCAACCACTAATTTACAATGAAAACCCTAAATTAGCCCAAATATCAAACACTCATAGACAATCAAGCATCAAAACACAAGACCTATCAATTACCCATACTAGGGTTGAGCCACAACCCTAGCTAATGGGTCTAGCTACTCATAATTAGAGAAGAAAACAAAGAAATAGATGAAGTAAAACCCATAAAAATTAATTGCTAAATTAAACTTGAAGATTCAATGTTGAAATCACTCTAAAATTACTTGAAATAGCTAAAAGGAATGAAGTCACAAGCACAGCTCTCAGTACAAACTATCTGATGACCTAAAAATGGAAAAAGAATCTATTTATATTAGGCTAAAAATCTGAACAAAAATACCCCGGCGGGGCTAGTGCGGACCGCACAAAAATGAGTGCGGACGCACTAAGGCTCTGAACTTGAATACTCAACTCTCTGAACTTGAATACTCAACTCTCTGAACTTGGGAAATGCGGACCGCACGAAATCGAGTGCGGCTGCGGTGGCTTCCATTGCGGTTTGCACAAAAAGAACCGTGGACTGCATTGAGCTTCAACCCCCAAAACACCATCTCTATGAACCTTGGCTCTGCGGACCGCACTAAATCGATTGCGGCCACAATGATCCTAATGCGGACCGCACAAAACCCCTTGCAGCCACATTGCCTTTTGGCCTGAATAATAACCTCTCTGAACTTCACTTGTGCAGACTGCACAGAATGGTGTGCGGCCGCACTGGCCTTGTTTGACTTAGCTTTGTCTTGTTTAGGTACTTGTGCAAGTTTCATTCCTTTTTGAGCTGGTTTTTGACATCTTGTCACCTTGTTGATCAAACCTGCAATCAAGCACAACTTGTGAGCCTTTGGGACTATTTTGTGCACATTTATAATCAAAACTTAAGCAAGAAGGAGTGTAAAATGCATCAAATTTCCTAGTTATTACTTACCTCATATAATTGTCATGTTTCATATGTATTCACTTCTTTATTGTAATGATATTATTAGACCATTAGTAAGTGTCGAAGTCGACCTCTCGTCACTACTTTTTCGAGGTTAGGTGGGATACTTACTGAGTATACGTTGTTTTTATACTCATGCTACACTTGCTGTGCATTTTTGTTGCACATGCACATGTACCTATAGTGGCCTGATGGACGTAGCAGCATGGATGATACGGAAACTTAGGTGAGCTACATCTCTCGAGATGACCCATAGCCAAAAAGTCTTTTTCAGTGTATTATATTTACTTTCTGTCCAAGTTTGTATTTCGGACAACTATTGTACCTTATTAGTTTACCTAGTAATTGCTCATGTACTTATGACACCTGTTCTGGGATGATTTTGGGATTATTCAGTAAACAAATTTGTAAGGACATCATTATTTATTCAATGAAATTTATTATTCATTATTTCATGTTTAGCGGAAATGATTGTGAAAATATTAAAATGAGAATTTACTAGCTAAAGGGTGTTGGCTTGCCTGACAGTGGAGTCCGAGGCCATCACGAACCTTAGTGGATTTTAGGTCATTACAACATGGTATCAGAGCCCTAGGTTACCTTAGGTCTCACGAGTCTGGTAGAGTTTTGCGGATCGGTACGGAGACGTCTGTACTTATCTTCGAGAGGCTACAGGGCTGTTGGGAGCACTTTCCTTCTTGATTTCTCATCGTGCGGTTTGATTCCTTTGAGGCTTATGCCTTTAATTCTTTCCTACTCAATCGATGCGACATGAATCGCTTATTATAAATCAAGAATTGAGGAATTTTAATGGTACTACAGATGTGGTGCGTGTTGTTTCCTCCTGCGAGTTTGACTGTACAGCGAAGGATGAGGAAGGGCATGTGGGAAGTTGTGGTGATTAAACTCCTAGAAGGCCAAGTGCGGGAAACATGAGTCAAGTAGTTGCTTAAAGGAGTAAGTTTGACCAAAATGGGAGAGTGGCAGAATAGCATATGGGTTTAGTGGCAGTGTAACTACACACCTTGAGGAAAAGTCAGAGTGATTTGGGAATTTTAATGGATAGTGATTAGGTCCACAGGCTTAATTTGAAATATTGTCTCTTATGCGGCGGGAGATCGGATGCAACAGAAAGGGGGTCGCTTGATACAAAGAAGGATGCAATATAACTTTGAATTGGATGATATTGTCGCACATTTGGCTGATGTCCATAAGAAGTGAACAGACTAGCACAATTGGTGAACGAGCACTGGCTTATGGTGGGTTAATTAGGTCGCAGTGATTGCACCCCGTGCAGTAGTGTTGGAAGATGTCGGCATGTAATTTCCACATGTGGGTTATCTCCTATGAATAGATTAGCGGTCGTGTGGTTGGTGAAGCTTCTGCGAAGAATCCTACTGGCTATCCAGAAAGAAGTCGAATATGTGAATGTAGCAAGAGATTCAGAATGTTCATGAAATGCTAACGGAATAATTTGGATAAATTTGGTTGTTGATTGCGCAAGGTTATGTCAATGAGAGATAAAGAATCTTAGTAGGTTCCAGAGTTGTGTAATAGTAGCTCCAAGCTAAATGGGAGAGTCCCACCGCCTACGATTGGGTTGCATGGTTAACTACTTGTGAGGTTTATTGCTATCGGCATAAGGACGAGTTATTTCAGCTAAGGGAAAAGAATATAAGTGGTAATTTAAGCGAATGGTTCGAGAGATGTGTGCCATAAATAGCCTTATCAATCATGTTCAGGCTTGGGAAAGGTTCAGGATTTACGCTTCGTGAAGATGCGGGTGCTTCATTGAGAGGGTGTTCCTGTGCTAGAAGAGTCTTGGAGTTGATTATATTCAGGACCAAGTCAGAGTGAGTGACTCCTAACAACGGTCCTAGTGGATTCAAAAGTTGTAGTGTAGTGCCTAATGATTTTGAGCCCATAAGTATGGTTAAGAATCGAGCTTTTGCAGCAGATTATAAAAATGAGGCTTGGAATATTCTATGATATCTTCGGCTTGCAGTGTAACATTTGGGGGAATGAGATAAAATGACTTCGAATTTGTATAGGAAGTATCAGAATGGATGTACCAGCTGAGATACGAATATGCACACAAGGAAGTTATGAGGTGGTTCATGGGATTTGAGATAGCATGGTCTCGTGTTACAAGGCCACTCGGGATGAGTTCGGGTCCCAGAAGGCTATGGTAGCTTAGACCACTACTTGAAGATTGCATATGCTACGGTTATGAGAATTCACTAGTGTATTGCTTTGGTTCTCCTGAAATGAGTTAGGTGAAAAGTTTCTATATGATGAAGTATTAATTTATTAGTGGTTTCGAAGTTATGATGAAAATCTTGTATTATTGCAAATCGGCGTGTTACGTACAGTGAGTGGTATGGAATTTGAAAGTGAGAATCAAGGTTATGGTTCGGTGTTGACAAGGATGTCATGAGCTCGGATGAGCAGGAAAGGAGTTTGGATGTTTAAAGTAAGTTGGTATTGTCTTCAGTGTCATCTGAGATTAGTGCCTTATACAAGAGGCTTCGTGTATTAATTTGCAGATTCTTGATCTGCTTTATAGCAGTGCATGGCCGATGGTGAGGTTGTGCAGACTTGTTACCTGGTGCAGAAGGTCGTGGGGGCGTATCCCACGGGAAGATTGTATAAGTGTGACATGTAGTCACTTGATTTATTCAAGATTTTGGTAATATCACTAATTTGAGAATTTATGTCTGGAGGGCACTCAGTTTATTGGGTTGTGGACTATGGAGGTTTACTTCGGTTATGATGGTTGTTCTTGCGAGTTATAGAAAAAAAGGGATTATTAGGGACCCTTGAAAGGTTATTAGCCTAGTACAGTGCGATCAGAATCGACTAAAGATCTGTGGATGTATCTAAATAAGAATGTGGGCTCTGCATCAAGCCATATGTGTTCATTTCAGCAATGCGCTCCTTATGGAAGAGTACTCGGACGTTGGGTGTTATTTCGTCGTCAACTATTTCATGTGATGCTATATTGCGCCGTGTGAGCTGTGAAATGGCTTGATAAATTTTTTATGTGTTGAGGTTCCACGTAGCGATGGTGTTATGTGTGCAGGATGGCTCTTGAGATTCATATCATATATCGCATCTCAGTTGTGCTTGAGTTTCGTAGCTTATGGTGCTATCTGTCTCCCCATGGATGGTATTATGCACTTAGCGTGCTTGTGGCTGATATTCAGTATTTAGTAGTAATGAGCGATTTAGCTCGGTGTGTACCTTCTTATGTGAACCTTATGTGTGGATCGGGTGGCACGCTGCCACGGGTATGTTGTTTGGATCGGGTTGCATACCACAACAGTGTGATGTTGAGTACAGTTCTCTATATCTATTTTTGTGTGTTTTGTTTCCCATTTTTGGAGGAGAGTTCATATTAGTTGTGTGAGTTGAGTAGTCCATTCTAGAGTTCGCTCTCTTCAGGTATCACATTTGGGTTTGTAGCTTATTGGCACATTGTGGCATCATATGGGACTTTTGATCATGTCCGAGGTAGCTTATTGTCTGAGCAATTCGTACTGGGTGAGACGAGATTATTGGATCTAGGATCAGCGCGGTCGGATTATATGAAGTATATTAAAGAGCAAAGATCATTATTTGGTTCAGAATGTGGTAATGGTTCTTATCAGAAGCATAGACCCAATGATTTATTGACTCGGTAGTTGGTTATGAATTTCTACACATATCTTCCATTGTGGCAGTATTGCGAGAGTTGGAACAAGACTTATATATATATCATGAGGTGCATTATGAGCATCAGATTCGGGGAATATCGGTTATTATTATCAGAGAATGTTATAATGGTCCTATGAATGATGTGGTGCATGGTGAGAATTCAGCAAAGGCAAGCAGTCATGTTCTGGTACCTCGTGTAGTTATTGATACGGTGTTCATATATTAGAAGCAGGCCTGGTAGAGAATTTCGGATGTTGGAATTGGTCTCTAAGCTTATTTGCTTGAATAAAAGATAATATCTTCAGAATTGATTGAGCTAATTTGCTCAACTGGGTTGTAGTTTTACGGGTAGGTACACAAGGTGTTAAACAGTGCGGACAACTCCAGTGCAGTTCTTAGCATGTTCAAGGACGAACATATGTTTGAGTGGGATAGAATGTAACAACCCGACTGGTCGTTTTGAGCTCTAGCACGTCGCTCAACAGCTTGAGGCCATGAGTAGCTTCACTTCAGGTATTATGACTTGTACGTATGGTCAAAATTTAATTTGGGGAAGTTCGAAGTTGATTTGGAAAGAGAAGTCTTATTTTAGAAGCTTTAAGTTGAAAGAATTGTCTAAGATTGGATTTTTGAGTAAACTATATTGGAATCATGATTTGAAGGTTCCAGCAGGTTTGTATGGTGATTTTGGACTTGGGCGTATGCCCGGATCGGGTTTTGGGTAACCTAGGAGCATTTTGGCGCCTATTGTGGAAGTTAGCATTTTTGGAAGAATTTCATAAATTTGGGTTGAAGTGTATTTCAATGCTATCGATGTCTGTTTGGGATTCCGAGTTTGGGAATAGCTCTGTATGATGATTCTAGTATTAGGAGCGCGATCAGAAGTGAATTCGGAGGTCCATAGTCCATTTTGGGGTCATTTGTCTAAAGATAGAAATTTGAAGGTTTTGAGAAGTTTGACCAGAAGTAGACTTTTTGATACCGGGGTCGGATTCCGATTCTGGAAGTTGGAGTAGGTCCGTAATATCAAATATGACTTGTATGCAAAATTTGAGGTCAATCGGACGTGAATTGACAGATTTAGACATCGAAAGTAGAAGTTTAAAATTCTAAAGTTCATTAAGCTCGAATTGGTGTGCGATTCATGATTTTAACATTGTTTGATGTGACTTGAGGCCTCGAGCAGGTCTGTATTATGTTTTGGGACTGGTTGGTATGATTGGTTGGGATCCCGGAGGCCTCAAGTGGATTCCGGATGGTTAACAGATCAAATTTGGAATTTGAAGAAGAATTGAAGCAGTTGGTATTTGGTATAACTGCACCTGCGAGGTTTTGGCTGCAGGTGCGGAGCCGTAGAAGCGACCTTGGTGTCGCAGAAGCGGAAATGGCTGGGCTTGGCTGGGGGCGTAGGTGCGACGCAGCTTCCGCAGAAGCGAGACCGCAGAAGCGATCGTGGATGAGTTAGCTGAGACCGCACCTGCTATGGAAATTTTCGCAGGTGCGGAGCCGGAGAAGCGGGTTGGGCAGTGTGTTCTTTTAAAACGAGGGTTTGGCTCATTTTCACCATTTTTTTCCTCTATGGGAGCCGATTTGGAGCAACTTAGGAGTGTCATTTTCACCACTAAGCATGAGGTAAGTGGGTTGTGTTAGTTTTGAGTTAAATACATTGATTTTTGTATAAATTTTAGCATGAAAATCGGTAGAAAGTTCGGGTTGAGGGAAAAACCTAGAAAATTGGTATTTTCGGATTTTGACCACGATTTTGGACATGAAATTAAGAGTAGCTTATATATTTGAGTTCGTGAGGTTATGGATAAACTTTATCTTCGAAAATTTTGGAATCCGGGCACGTGGGCCTGAGGGCGTTTTTGTTGACTTTTCGATCGGGATTAGGGATTGTTATAAATTGGATTATAATGAGTAATTGAACACATATTAATGGGTTTACATAATTATTGGCTAGTTTTGGAGCATTTTGCATCGATTTGAGTCTTCGGAAGGGTGTGGAATGCCGGTTATGGAACTTCAGAGCGAGGTGAGTCTCTTTTCTAACCTTGTAAGAGGGAATTGTCCCCATAAGTAAATTAATTGGTTATGTGCTTCTAATTGTGGGGTCTACATATGCACGAGGTGATAAGAATCTGTGCGTAGCTACTATTATACCTATGTCCAAGTAGTTTTAGGCCTATATCATGCCTTGATTGATATCATTGTTAATTTAAGTTATTGTTGTCTTAAGAAGAAACAAGATTAGGGTTGCGTAATAATTGTGTTGAAAGGAAATTGAATTGGGAAAATCTAAGATGTTTTTAAGGGTTTCCATGAAACTTCGTATTTTCGAAAGAATTGAGAAATATTGTAATGACTTAAAAAATCTATGTGTAACGGCGTCGCATGTGCAGTTCGCTAGCGGGAAAATCTCTATAAAAGCTTCACGTTGAATTGTCCTCATTTTGAAAGAAAATCAAGAAAAAAGATTTTGATTTATTAATAAATTATATTGGCCGCGTCGCATATGATTCGCGAGCGGGGAAATTTCGTAAATTATACTTGACCGCGTCGCACGTATGATTCGCGAGCGGGGTATTTCCTTTTACTACTCTTATGGGATCGGGCCTTTCGCCTCGGCAGGATTTGTGTACCACACTCTCATGGGAGCGGGTCATTCGCCTCGGCAGGTTAATAGATGCATCTGTGGTTCGCGTCGTTCGACCCTCGGCAGTGCACAATTTACTTTTATGTTGGATTGGGTCGTACGCCTCGGCATTTTCTATATATATACATCATCCTTATAGAACTCATGCGTAATATTTGGTTAGAAGCCGGTGTATCTTAGGGTTTTTCCCTGATTTGATTTATGACAATCTCTTGATGATATCCACCATATCTATATATGTGTTCCAGTTACGAAGGGAACTTGCTAGCTGAAAACTTGAGTAAAATAAAGAAGAAGGAGGATGTTCTATGTGTTTTATACAAGCTTACTTCATATAATTGCCATGTTTCATACGTATTCATTTCTTTATTGTAATAATATTATTGGACCGTTAGTAAGTGTCGAAGTCGACCTCTCGTCACTACTTCTTCGAGGTTGGGCGGGATACTTACTGAGTACACGCTGTTTTTGTACTCATGCTACACTTGTTGTGCATTTTTGTTGCACGGGCACATGTACCTCTAGTGGCCTGATGGACGTAGCAGCATGGATGATACGGAGACTTAGGTGAGTTGCATCTCTTGAGATGACCCGCAGCCAGCAAAGTCTCTTTCAGTGTATTATATTTACTTTTTGTCCAAGTTTGTATTCCGGACAACTATTGTACCTTATTACTTTTCCTAGTAATTGCTCATGTACTTGTGACACCGGGATGATTTCGGAATTATTCAGTAAATAAATTTTGTAAGAACATCATTATTTATTCAGTGAAATTTATTATTCATTGTTTCATATTTAGCGGAAATGATTTTGAAAATATTAAAACGAGAATTTACTAGTTAAAGAGTGTTGGCCTGCCTGACAGTGGAGTCTGGCGCCATCACGACCCTTAGTGGATTTTGGATCGTGACACCTAACACTTGAGAGAATGTGATTTTAAGATTTACGAATGTTCGGTCAAACCTTGTATTACTTTATTTAGGTATGAGAGAGCATGTGAGAATTGATAGGGACATCTCATCTTTTGGAATTTGGCGTCTAGCAAGCAGCGGTGTACTGCTGCCATTTAGTATAGTGAGACAACTTTTACAGCTGTAGAGTTGACTGTACCACAACTGAGAAACTGATCACATTCGATCCCTATCTAGTTGCTCGACAACGTTTGGCCAGGCATCAAAACATGAAGAAACATATTATAACAAGACCGAAAGAACACTGGTTTCCTCGAGACTGTTCGGCAAATCATCAAAACCCAAAATAACATAACTTATCACAAATTGTTTTATTTATCAAGTTGCAAAAAAGAAAAAGAAAAGAGACGATTAACATGGAAAGTTTCTTTTTAATACTTAAAATAAATAAAACAACCCAAGGAACTCCATGTGCTGGCTGGAATTAAACTGAACGCCGACTAAACTATATAAATATAAAGATAAACCTAACAAAATTACAACTTACATCTAATTTAATTCTCTGTCTTAATTTGCTGGAGAGTCATTCAACTTGTAAACCACCTTTATTTTACGCCTAAATATATGTTTCAAAGTTCTGCAGAATCCAAACTTTAAAGATCTCTATTATATCTCAAACCTAATCTTAGCATGATGTAATCGGTCAAATAATCTTCAGTATGCTTTAATTTGTTTAATTTGAAAGACTCGCATTCTTAATTAATATCACACTCATTGTAAACAAATGAAAAATTTACAGAACAGAGCTCACCAGATAACCTTTTTTAAAGGACATGTAAGATTGTTTCACGGTTAGTATCACAAACCTTGCAAGTATTTATCTCAATAATACTTGTGTGTTTTAGCAAATTCAGAGTTGGGAGACGGTTGTGCTTAATCTGCCAGAGGAAATACCTGATACTAGTTACTTCTTTCAAATTTTTCGAAAAATATTCTTTTCAGGGGAAGCTAATTAAACAGTGAAGATCATGTAAATATATAAAACTTGTCAAAATCAATTTTACTAATTGTAACCAACTTGTCACTCAGTTTCAGTTTAACTATGCTTCTGGATCGTTACGATTCGAAGTCAGATTGAACATAATTATATAAATTAGAGATCATAGAAGAAAAATTCAAAAGATAATACCTGATGTAATTGAGTACAGGGGCAGCATCCAAACTCAATAATTTTGTCTCAGATACGGTATAATTATATTAATATGAAAATAGATTTTAATTGCGGTATAATCCAAACTCGAATCCATAATGTTAAATGTTGAATATACATATGCTTGAGTACTAATTTTGTCAGCATGTACTTACAAATGATCGCCTCATTGAACAATTAAGATTATTACTTAAGCTTGTAAATGGCTCTAACAAGAATTAAGGTTTTGTCTTTACTATACCCAACCTTAACTCTCGGTTCCTGGAAGCTAGCTGCACGTATTAAATTATGATTAAGAATACTATGGTCTTCTAGTGGGATCTGTGCATATGGCACATGTTACACGAACCATAGTCAAATTCGAGCGCATGTGACATACACCCTTCACATTTTCTCATCATATTTCGAAAAAACAAAATTATTTCAAACAAAATGTTTATGTACTAAGCTCTTTCTTAGAAAATGCTTCTGACAAACAGAAAAAATTGCCCTTCCTCTTTTGCTTGTTCATTTTCTCAACATAATTAATTACCATTTATTGACTTGAGTTGTGTAACAAGATTCTTTGCTATTTTGGGATTTCACTTTCAGGAATTTTAGTTATTTCATTTTGTTATTATAATTGTAATTTTTCTTGAACAAACATTGGGATTCAACTTTTTCTAGTATATACTAGGAGTAATTGATATGATGTTGGGATTAATATATATATATATATATATATATGACAATATTGACCCTATTATATGATGATATTAATTATCTTATACTAAACGATAAAAGTTTATCTTCTTGTTTTGGTTGAATTTTAAGAAAAAGGTCTCTTTTTCCAAGTTGTGTGTTTCTTCAATCGAAATAGTCAAGATGATCTTATCAGTAATTTGAAATTTCTTAAAATTCACCTAAAGAATCATAGGCTTCAATTGCAATTTACTATTCGAGTCTCTACTTTTGTGTAATAATTCTTAGAGATCTAGCTTTATAATTACAGAATGCAATGCCCGAAAATCCAAGTATTATGTTGTTCAACCAATCTCCAATAACCTTTTTCACTACCTATGAAGAAATTCTTTTACCGGCTTAGCTTTAAAATATTGAGTGCTACACATATCAAAAGCTCAAATTTAGATGTCCTGTAAAATGTAGTAAATAAATTGTGACTGTTTTACCTTAAAAATGAAAAAAGAAATCATTGGTTTACCAAAGAAAAAAAAATCACGTGATTTAAGAGACACTCTTACTAACTTTTTGGTGTCAAAGCAATCACACAATAATAAGTTAACGTAATTACGAAATAGCTTGGACAAGAATTAAGGTTTGTGTTTACTAGACCCCAAACATCAGCACCTGGTTCTTCCAAAAAATTGAATTAAAAAACATATTACTCTAGTATTTTGTAAGCAGGAATGAGTGTACTAAACTTCTCATGCTCATGCATGTGATAGCCCTATTCTATATAAACCTTAGCACCCTCTTGACAATTTCCCATCAAAATAAACACAGCAAAAACCATTCTATCTTCATATTCTAAAAGCTTAAGCATTTTCCATTGTTATATTTCTCATAAAATGGCAAAATTTGTCCTTCCCCTGATTTTACTTCTCATCATCTCTATCTTTGTTGTTGAGGGTGCTCTTGTGCCTAAATTCATAGAGTTACAGTGCAGACGCACTCGTTATCCAGATCTATGTGAGAGATCTTTAGCAAACCATGTAAATCCAACATCACAAGATCCTCAAGAAATAGCTCAAGTTGCTTTGAAAGTGAGCATAGTTAAGGCAGTGTACACAAAAATCTACTTGAGAAAAGTGTCCAAAGAACTCAAACAAAACAAGGCCAAGGAATATCAAGCAGTGGAAGATTGTTTAGATCAAATGTCTGATAGTGTTTCTCAGCTCACAAATTCATTTAAAGAGCTTCAACGTATGAAGAGTGCAGATGCAGAAGGAGATTTTGTATGGTGTCAAAGCAATGTTCAGACTTGGCTTAGCACAGTATTGACTGATACATATATTTGCATGGATGGGTTTTCTGGTTATGGCATGGGTGGTAAGGTGATGGCTACAATTAAAGCTAGGGTTCTAAATGTTGCTCAAGTTACTAGCAATACTTTGGCTTTGTTTAATGGATTTGCGGCTTGGCATAAGTCTAATTCTAATGGTGGTAGCTATGGGGAAAATGAGCCTTAAAAGGTTTCCATATATTAATCTTCACATGAGAGTACTGTTTTAGCTAGTTGTGATGTGAACTTTAATTTATGTCTTGATGTTGTATACATAGCATATATTTGTAAACATAAGTAAGACCATGAATTGTGCAAATGATATTTTGTGTATGTATCATGTAAAAGAAAGGAAATAATTTTGATTGGTTAAGTGACAATCTTTTGCTAGAGGTCTTTAGCTTTGTTCAATATTTCTACGAGACATACTCTTCACATATATTTATAAACATAAGTAAGACCATGAATTGTGCAAATGATATTTTGTTACAAAAAAGGAAATAATTTTGATTGGTTAAGCGACAATCTTTTGCTAGAGGTCTTTAGCTTTGTTCAATATTTCTACGAGACATACTCTTCACATATATTTATAAACATAAGTAAGACCATGAATTGTGCAAATGATATTTTGTGTATGTAACATGTAAAAGAAAGGAAATAATTTTGATTGGTTAAGTGACAATTTTTTGCTAGAGGTCTTTAGCTTTGTTCAATATTTCTACGAGACATACTCTTGACACATGGTACATATGGTCCTAATCGAGCTAGGCTTGCTAAGATTGCATCGGTCACTACCGACAGGGGTGTCAATAGTTCGGTTCGGCCGATTATTTTATAAAATTTATACCATACCAATTTTTCGGTTATTCTATTATGTATAACCTAAATTAAACTTTTCGAAACCGTCCCAATCATGTCGGTTTCTCTTCGGTATCGGTACGGTTCGGTTAATTTTCGGTATTTTTTTTTAATATCATGTAAAATTCACCAGTAGAAGTAGAATTGCAATAACATATGTTCTTTTATAGGACTTAGCAAAACTGTCTAGACATTTTTACTGTTTAAAGGGTGATGAATTAAAAAAAAATGGCTAGAGTATAGATCCATCAACTATTCTGCAACAGCATAAAAGTAATCAAACAAAGGCAAAGAAAATATTAATCACACGAGTTGAAAGATATACTAAGCTGGGACCCAAGAATAAAGTCTATAGAAAATTAAATATTCAAAAAGACAAATCTAAATTATATGAAAGAAAACATATTCAATACATTGTAGTTTGCTACTCATAATCGCTAGAATACTTTGTGTCTTGCTAATAAAGATACTTGAAATAACTTAGTTTAAGTAGAAGTAGCATAATAGGTTTTAGGAATTAGTATTTTGAGTTTAATTACTTGTTGGCTTGTAATAGTTTTTATAATTCCAAGGCTCAAAGAAAATTTAATGCATTATTATTTTTAAACTTACTAAATAAATATATTTTCTACACGTAAAATTTATTCGGTACGGTTCGGTATTTTTTTGATTTATTTTTATAAAATAAAAAACCTACCCTAATTATCGGTGCAGTTATAGATTTATATAAAAATCTACGGTTTCTTAAAAAGAAACCTAAAAATCGGTTCGGTGCGGTACGATTTGGTCGATTTAGTCGGTTTTCGAATATCCATTGACACCCCTAACTACCGATGCAAACACCTACATGCTACATATATATGTGCCACGGTTGGATTACACAAAATTTTAAGTGTTTATTAAAGAATATTTTTGGATAAAAAGAGTATTAAAGAAAGTAATACAAGAGAAATGTACATTTTTAGCCGTTTTAAAAAAAATGATCGATAAATTATATAGTTTGTATATGTACTTAATCTATATACTTTTTGACTAGCGAATACAATTGATTATCTACTAACCGGCCAATTCTGTATTTAGCCCGAAATATAATTCTAAGGGGAAAATTCAAAATTAGCCAGATTTACAATTCATTCAAAAATAGCCACAGTTTCAAAAATTATCGAAATTTAGTCACTTTTCATGTAAAGATAAATCTGAACGAAAAATTGTTCAAAATCTGGAAAATACTCCAGCAAAGTATACTAGAACTCCAATATATTATACTGGAGTTTGGAGTTCCAGTATATTATGTTGGACCGATCTCTGTTACAGCAAAATAGTGGCTATTTTTCAATAACTTGGCAAATACTGGCTATTTTTGAATGACCAGTCCGAAAACTGGCTAGCCCGTGCTATTTTAACAATTCTAAGTTGCTTGGACTATTAAAATTCTTGTAAAAATTGTACGAGCACTCTATTCGGTCGCCCTCATTTAACCTATACCCATTTTTTTAAAAACTTTTAACTTGTACCCACTTTTTAAATAACTTCAGCCCCTTACAAATACTAGAAAAAAGATGAATTATACAAAAGACGCACTGTGTAGTTATTATTCATCTTTAGCAAAAACTACAGCGAGGAGCAGAACGCCAACAGAAGTGGAATAAGCCGGAAATACATTAACATGTACATATTCAACATATTCTTATAGATATATGTCCTTATTCTCACGGGCACACAATTTTCTGAGTGTTCTTGAAATTGAAGTTAATTAACAAACTCCCATCCATTCTCCTAAACACAAAGCTGAAGTTACAAAATAAAACTCGACAGTTACAAAACAAAAACTTTAGCTCTAGAGTTGAAGTTCGCCAGTTACAAAAACAAAAACTTCAACTCTTTGCCAGTTACAAAATAAAAACTTCAGCTCTAGAGCTGAAGTTCGCCAGTTATAAAACAAAAACTTCGCCAGTTACAAAAACAAAAATTTAAGCAATTACAAACAAAAATTTCAGCAAATAGAGAACAAAACTTCAGCTACTATGCTTAAGTTCAGCAATTACAAACCAAAACTTCAGCACACTTGCTACTTCAGGCCCGTCTACTAGAATGTTGAAGTTTTGCGTGATTGTCTTTGCTACTTCAGCCCCGTATGCTGAAGTTATGCGAAAAAATGGATACGCTTGTAAATTTTTTTTGCAAAGTGGACACAAGTTAAAACGTGACACAAAAAAGGGGTGTAGATGTAAATCGGCCAAACTTCTTTTCACTCATGAGATAGCCCAACACAAAAAGCCCATAAAATTTTAGAGCCAAATTATGGGCTGTACAGCAATTCAATTTGGGCCGTCTAAGAAGTTTGACCCATCAGCTTACTCCGACGCTAATAATTGCTTTTAAACAGATGAAGTAATCTCTCAGTCCGGCAAATACCAAATACCAGCGGCAAAATCAAATCAAATTAATCAAATCGTCGAAGTGTTTCTCTGCGTCTCTGTTGGGGTTAGCGAAGTAGAAGAAAGGCTCAAAGATGGAGGAAGAATTGAAAATGGAGGCAGTAAGCAAAGTTGAATTAGACGATGAACACGATTCTAAAGAGAGCGTTGTGCAGAGATATTTCCTTCAGGAATGGAAGCTTGTCAAATCACTCCTCGACAATATTATTTCCAATGGCCGTGTCTCCGATATCTCTTCTGTGCATAAGATCCGATCTATCGTACTCTCTCTCTATCTCTCTATCATTTCTTTCCTCTGTTTAAACTGCATAACTATTAGTTCAATGCTATATCTGTAATTGGATATACCATTAAAATATAACTTCGGTGAGTAAATTCTGATGAGGCCAAGCCCAAAAACCTTAATAGTGTACTTGAGTTTCGCTTTCAAAACAGCAATTGCTTACAACTAGTGGAATTTTTATAATAGTTACTCCATCTTTTTTTTCTTTGGGTAATACTTTAACAGCTTGTTTGGATTATTGTTACATGTCATTTCATAATGCATCGTATTGTATTGTACTATATTGTACTGTATTGTATTGTATTGTTTGTTGAATATAATGTTTGGATAGATTGTATCGTTTGCCGTCATTTCATGATATCACACACCAACAATATGAAAAATAAACTTGCAATATTACTAACAACAAATGATACAATAAAATTTAAGCAACAATCAAAACAAACATTGTATTTGAAGTAACAATACGATACAATACAATAGGTAACAACCATCCAAACAAGCTGTAATTCTTTGTTCGACTATTAAACATATATGATTTGCAGATGGACAAATATCAGGAGCAAGGTCAATTACTTGAGCCTTACCTCGAGAGTATGGTTTCCCCTCTCATGTCCATTGTCCGTTCAAAAGCTGTCAAACTGGGTGCTGCCTCGGAAGAAATTCTTGAAGTAATCAAGCCTATATGCATCATAATCTATTCTTTGGTGACGGTTTGTGGCTACAAGGCTGTTGTCAAGTTCTTCCCTCATCAGGTCTCTGACCTGGAGCTTGCAGTATCTCTCCTGGAGAAATGCCATAATACACAAGCTGTAACATCATTAAGACAAGAAAGTACTGGAGAGATGGAGGCTAAATGCGTGATGCTATTATGGCTTTACATTCTTGTATTGATCCCGTTTGATATATCTTCTGTGGATACTAGTGTTGCAGATAATAACTACACTGGAAGTGATGAGCCACCTCCACTTGTACTAAGAATCTTAGAATTCTCTAAGGACTTCCTTTCAAGTGCAGGTCCTATGCGAACCATAGCTGGCTTGCTGCTTTCAAGGCTTCTAACACGTCCTGATATGACAAAGGCTTTTACCAGGTCCAACTGCCAAATCTTTTCCATTTATAACACGATGATTTGAAATCTTACAGCCAAGTTGATTAAATTACCCCCCCCCCCCCAACAACCCACACACAAACAAAGGAAAAAAGTAAACATAAAAGTAGATGAATGCTCTGGTCATTCTCATGCATCCACAGTGATGTTGGTTAATGTGAATGAAGAGATACGTGCTAGAGTGGCATTTACTGCATTTCACTTTGCTTGTTATGTGACACATCCAATTCACTGCTATGCCTGATCAGCAAATGAAATGCATGTCCTTAAGGATGCAAATTGTCATAGATGCCTGCTAAGCATTCTGTTTTATTTTTCTCTGTATTGAACATGAATATTATTTCTTTGAACAGCACAAGAATAAAAATCTTTTAAGATTGAAGATCTGAGAAAAGTAAGGATGTTGATATTTTTGTGCTCCTTAGGGAATTTTCTTTATAACCGAGAGTTCCCATGTGAGTTAGCTCATAGCTGGCCCGAAGGTCTGAAACTCGGGGAAGGATGAGCCTGCCCCTCTGTCCTGATCCCCCTTAAATATCAGCCTTCGTGTCAGTGTCAGGGTTCAACTTAAGATGTGCGCCCAATCCACACATTCCATGCTACATTCTTACCATTCAACCAAAGCCCTTGATGACCTCCTTAGGGAATTATTTAAGTGTTTCAAAGTTCTTTAGCCATATTCATATTTGGTTTCCTGCAATTTTGTTTTCAGCTTTGTGGATTGGACACATGAAGTTATGACATGTCTTTCAAATGAGGTTGTCAATCATTTCCAGTTATTGGGTGCAGTTGAAGCACTATCTGCTATTTTCAAGGTTCGCCTTTTTTTCTTTGTGTCCTCTTTTGGAGTACTTTCTTACTTTATGTATGATTGCTAGAAATTTGCAAGTATTCGTTCCTACTTTAGAACGTATACATTCCTCTGATACTCAAATTCGAATAAACTGCATTCATCTTTCATGCCTTGCCCTTCAGACCATGAAATCCTTATAGGTGCTCTTCCAGGAGCAATTTCTTTTGAGAATTTTCTGAGACAGAGAGTGTATTGACAGTCAGTTTTTTAAAGAAATGGACAGGGTTGGAACATTCAATTTGGATTTTATCAAGTAAATGCCAGGTTTAAGTTTAAATAACTTTCGGATATATCTTCTGGTGTCATGATTAGAGACCTGTTGTTGAATAGAAAAGACAGATCAATCATCAGATGCAGTCTAACATCTTTAATGATGTAGACAGCTCATTTTGGCTGTACTCACTATGGAGTGGTACTATTGTTCAATATGTTATGTAACCTGTTTTATTTGGTAATCTTGCAGTCTTGTTCAATATGAGTATTTTTAAGCACTGTATTTTTTCCTCTAAGTGCAGAATGGAAGCCCTAAACTGCTGCTCAGTGTGGTTCCTGGTGTTTGGAATGACGCATCAGCGCTGCTAAAGTCCAACACTGCATCTCGGAGTCCTTTACTTCGCAAGTACCTTGTGAAGCTAACTCAAAGGATTGGGATTATCTGTCTCCCTCCACGGTATCCAGCATGGCGATATGTGGTTAGATAGCTAATCATGCAAAATATGTAGCTTACGTGTTTCTTTCAAGTTATAAACTGATGGTTACTCTGGTTGAATATTTTGTGCATTTAAATAGCAACTACGTTCAGGATCATCATTGGGAACAAGTTGTCCTACTTTCTAATACTCCCTCCGTTTCAATTTAGAGGATGTAGTTTGACTAGGCACAAAGTTTAAGAAAAAAAGAAGACTTTTGAAACATGTGGTCCTAAAAACTTAAGGGGCAAAAGCTTTGTGGGACCATGACATTTGTGTAGCTATAGAAGCTTCTCATTACGGGTAAAATGAAAAGTTTAAAGTTAAATTGTTTCCAAAAATAGAAATATGTCATTCTTTTTGGAACGGACTAATAAGGAAAGTGTGTCTTATAAATTGAAGCGGAGGGAGTAAAAAAATTGTGGCGCTTTATGGGGAATAAGGAGATTAGGGTCTTTGTAGTTATCCGTTAGGAGCGTCCTATTTTCTTTATGTTTCCCTGCTGATCTTTATTTGATTTTGAACATTGTCCTCCATTCTTTATCTTCTATATCCTTGTCAATATTTCTCTTTCATTTGACAAAAAGAAAAGAAAAGAAAAAAGAATACAGTAGTCTGATGTCTACCAAAGTTAAGACCAACCTATTTGTCAGCTCCTTCTCTCTATTCGATTGCTGGATATTCGTCTTTGTTTCTCATTCCTGCTCATTTTGGTATTCCACTGGAAATACTTCTGTACTGATCTACTCACCATGGAATGTGGAAAGAAATAGTTGGTGATATTACTTGCTTTTTTCATGTAGGGAAGAACCAGCACACTTGGAGGGAATATTACTGCCAATGGAATAAAAAAGGACCAATTCAATGACGCTAGAAACAATGATCCTTCATACTTCTATCAAGACCCAAACTGTCAGGAAGAAGATATAGATGTCCCTGATATAATAGAAGAGATTATTGAATTATTACTGTCAGGATTGCGTGACACGGTATGTCTAAAGGGTGAGCTTCCATTATGTACTGATCTGGCTGTCCTCGTTCTTTACGTATATGGTGCAAGACCCTATACAAATTCAAGTTGATAGCAGTTTTCCTTGGATGTCTTTTCTTAAAAAAGAAATCCTCCTTCACTTCCTCCTCATTGAGTAAGAAGTCCACGATTCTTTTGTTGAAGTTTGATTAGTTTAAGTTCAATATCCACGTATGTTCTTCTCTCTATTTTTGAGCTGGTGCATTTGAAAACTTGATATCTTGATGCTAAGGTTGTGTCTTGGTGTGTGAAAGGAGGGGGATTTCGGCTTGTCAAAAGTGTCAGTTCCTTATGTCTTTTAGGAGCTTTTAGTGCCACTCACATTGTGGAACAGACACTGGAACATTTATTTACCTCTTTTCAGGCCAATCGATCTCATTTTGCATTCATCTGTAGTTACTATTTTAAAAACAGGTATATGTATCCTCATGCAAGCAAAATTTGATTCTGTTTCAACATATTACTGTTGCAGGACTTCCTTTCATCTAACACATTTTCACTATTTATTATTTTCATTGCAACTTTCTCATCTTAGAGATCTTATAACGGTACTACAGGACACCGTTGTGCGTTGGTCTGCTGCAAAAGGTATTGGCCGTGTTACTTCACGGTTAACTTACTTGCTTTCAGATGAAGTCCTTTCATCTGTTCTGGAGCTCTTTTCGCCTAGCGAGGTGTGTTGCCCAGTTGTTTCTCGACAGTTGATCTTCTATTATCTTATGAGATAGCCGCTATATCCGCATACAGAATATTGATTAAGGAGATACATCCGGCAATGCTAATAGTTCCTCTTGCACTTCAAGTTTCTTTTTTGTTCGTTCGGGTTGGATCATAATTAAGTATTCTACTGTTGCAGGGAGATGGCTCATGGCATGGTGGTTGTTTGGCGATGGCTGAATTGGCACGTAGAGGATTGCTGTTACCTGTTAGTTTTCACAAAGTTGTGCCTGTTGTTATAAAGGTTATCTTTACTGAACGTCCTACTTTTATTCCTAGTAATTCTGATCTCTCCTTAACTCCATATATGTGGAACTTTGTGATTGAGCTATTAATTTTCTCCAAAAAGTATGAAGTTGCTAGTGATACACAGTTTGCTTCGTCATTTTCAATCTTTCTCCCTCTTTCCGTGCCTTCAAGTAAAAGTTATTGGTTAAGAAAGCAGGCAACTCATAGTCGACTTGCTCCACTCCATTTTGCTGGATTGCTGCTCTAGTTCTCTCTGGCAAATCTATAGGTCGCTCGGGATTTTGTAGTAACACATTTTAGTATTCAAGGGAAACATTATATTAAGAATCCTTTATCATATTTGTTGCTTCAACTTCTGTTGCAGAAAACGTTTTTTTATTATAAAGGTGGGGGTCCAGTACAACTTGCATGCACCTCGACTACTCCACCGAATACTTGCTAGGCTGCTATCTCTCACCACCACGACTACCGGGTAACCATCTACCAATGCCTAGGCAGATTAATTGGGGCTTTCGCCGCTGCTGGGATTTAAAAAGAAGACATTCTTTCTTCTTGCAGAAATACAACAGATAAGACCTGCTGCCTACTTCCATACACGAGAGAGAGGAAAGGGCCTTTGTTTACCCATGAAGAGTTTGGTGGCTGAAAACTGTAGGCAACCAGAACCACAGATTCCCATAGGACTCATATGTGCTGACTGCTGTGTGCTTATGGATCCAATTTAAATTATTTTTTTAGATGTCATTATTGTATTTTCATGTGTTTTTCTGTGTCTCGAGTTGCGTACTTATGCACATATACTTTTCGCCTTCAAATCACAAGTCTTTTAGATTTTCTATATCATCATCCAATCCTTAGCTTCCAGCACACAAATCATGCTCTTTTGATGTTTACTAATGAGTATGCACGGATAACGATATATTCTTTGTTTGGTTTGAATGAGTTACTGAAACATATCCAATCCAGACTACCTTGTTCAGGATAATGGATTGCACTTGTCTCGGATTATCCACTCACTAAACTTTTGGCTCGTTGAAGCTGGATTTTGTCCCCCTAATAACGAGGGAAAGTTTGTTTCGGCAGGCATTACATTATGACATTCGAAGGGGTCCACATAGCATTGGATCTCATGTACGTGATGCTGCTGCTTATGTTTGTTGGGCATTTGGCCGTGCATATTACCATGCAGATATGAAAAGCGTACTTGAACAGCTTGCTCCACACCTTCTCACTGTGGCATGCTATGACCGTGAGGTACCAAAAACACAGGGGTCATTCCTTACCCAGTCAAGGTGCTTCTTCCTCCAATTGAAATGATGAAACATTGGTATTATTTCCCAGGTTAATTGTAGAAGAGCAGCAGCTGCTGCTTTTCAAGAGAATGTTGGACGACAAGGAAATTTTCCTTATGGTATCGATATAGTGAATGCAGCTGATTTCTTTGCGCTTTCGTCACGTATAAACTCTTATCTTCATGTTGCTGTCTACATTGCTCAATATGATGGCTATCTTTATCCTTTTGTTGATGAGCTTCTGAACAGCAAGATCTGTCACTGGGTATGTTTATATTTGCTTGGTTCCTTGCTTCAACTCATATAAAGCACTTCTTTTGTAAAATATTTATTGGTCTGCTTGAGTGTGGTATGGGAAGATGCATAATACAAATAGCTGCTTCCAAACCAAAGTTTCTTTTAGTGGTCTTAGCAAAAAGAGTACTGTTACAAATTTGGTCACAGACTCACAGCATGGAACTGAAATAGGATAGAAGGAATATGAATAGAATTATGATGGGAATTTGTGTACAAATATCATTTTCTGGTTTAATTGTTTTATGTTTGAGAACATAATTTTTTGCTCCTGATTCCTTAGAAAAGGATGTGTGACGTGTCAGCGAAATTACAGTGTTCAGAAAAGATACTTGACAGAGAAGGTTGTTTTTTAAGGATCTTTTGGATTGGGAAAATAAAGGTGGTGCCTTAAGTAATGCAAACTACTGGGTCGTTTAGCACAAATGTGTAATTCATCTTCTTTCTGTAATTTCTCTAGTTTCCTCCTCCAATTTAACTTAAGACATGCATCCACAGCAGTCCAAATCTGAGAACTAAGACCCTGCTAATATCGTACCAGCTGGCCAATGTACTTAACTTCTTTGTTTGTGCATTAATTACTTCATTTGCTTTCACTTATTAGTTATATTATTGGTGGGTTCTGTTAATTCGTTACCTATTGTTGGAATATAGGACAAAAGTTTGAGAGAGCTTGCTGCAAATGCTCTTTCTTCTCTTGCTAAGTATGATCCGGGACATTTTGCTAGTACTGTTGTGGGAAAATTATTGCCTTGCACATTGTCTTCTGATTTGTGCATGCGTCATGGTGCAACTTTAGCTATTGGGGAAGTTATATTGGCTCTTCATGAGTGTGACTATGTTCTTTCCCCAGGTTGGTATCTCCTTTTCAACTTCAAACTCTTAGTATTTGACTGAGGTCAAAGTTCAAGCTGGTTCTTACTAGTTTCAGATTTAGGTCTTCAATGCATTTTTTTCTTTAGTTCATTCATAAGCAGAGGTACTCAAATTGGATCAGTGATCGATTTCTAGGTTTCGTCGTAAACCTAATTGGTTATTTCCAATTACGTAAATCAATAGTTCAAACCGCACTCAAAGGTAGGGCATTTCCCATTTTTATAGGAACTTCTGTACCAGAAACAATGGTATCTCCAATTATAGCCCCTCTGGGATGTAAAATATATCTCTTCTCACCATCCCCATAGTGTATGAGACAAATGTATGCATTTCGATTAGGGTCGTATTCTATGGTTACGATTCTACCATATATGTCTTTTTCATTCCGTCGAAAATCGATTTTACGGTATAGACGCTTATGACCTCCCCCTCTATGCCTTGCGGTAATGATTCCTCTGGCATTACGACCTTTACCACAATGATGCTGTCCATAGATCAAATTATTTCGTGGATTGGATTTCACTTGACTGTCTACGGTTCCATTGCGTGTGCTCGGGGTAGAAGTTTTGTATAAATGTATTGCGATGCTAGTAAGTATTTTTTTTTTGAGTTCTTTTCTTTCTAAGCTTTCCTTGTTCTCTCTTGATGAGTTATATAGTTCTGCATTTTACCAGAAAGCAAGATTTGCTCATACATCATTATTGAAAGTCTAGAACTATACTGCATTAGAAAGTAAATTAAGTTCAAAAAGAGAAACAATTACTACATGTACGTATATTCCACATGCTTTTGGTGTTATGTGTCCATACATGTAGGGGAAATGTTTTTTCCCTACTGTTCTTTTGTGTATGAAATCATGAATTCAAAGTGGACTATTTGGGGCTAACTTCTTGTCATAGCTGTTTGCTCCCCATTAGTGCTTGTTTTCTTTTTGTCGACCTATTTTCCCTATATCCCAATTGATTATCTGGGGTTATCAGAAGAATATTATTGGGGGAGGGGGGGGGGATAGCTACTTTTGTTAAGTGCGATAGTAGAGAAGCGAGCTATTGTCTTCATTAAGTGTAAATGTGGGGCACAGTATACTTCTGTATTATGTAATACCCAGAAATGACACATAATAATTAAAGAGCAACAGATGTATTCTTGTTCAGTTTTTAGAAAAGTGGATTATTGCGGGAAAGCCAAGATGACAATGAATTTGGAAGGGGAAGTACATTCTAAGACACGCAGTCCTCTTTTTTCATAGTTTTACTGTTACATATAAAATCACCACGTGGGTGTCTTTTAAATTTTTGAATTACCACGAGTCCTTTTTAAATTGTGTGATCTCTCTCAATCTTTTTGTTACAGATCTGCAGAATCAAGTTGCTGGTGTGGTTCCAGGAATTGAGAAAGCAAGGCTATATCGTGGAAAGGGTGGAGAAATAATGCGTTCTGCTGTTTCCCGTTTCATTGAGTGCATTTCTTTAGCTCTTGTCCAATTGACAGATAAAATAAAGCGGAGTCTGCTTGATACACTCCATGAGAATTTGAGACATCCTAATTCCCAGATACAGGTTTATCTTGTGACTTTGTCAGTTTCCTGTTGATTAGCTTCCTTTTAGTGAATTGCCTGATTCACTAGTGTGTTTGTAGGGGGCTGCGGTTGCAGCCTTGAAAAGGTTCTTTCCTGCTTACCTTGTGGCTTCGGAAAGTAAAGGCATCAATACCATTACATCAGGATACCTTGAGCAATTGACTGATCCTAATGTGGCTGCTAGACGAGGATCTTCACTTGCGCTTGGTGTTTTGCCATATAAGTTTCTAGCTAAAGGATGGAAGGATATACTTCGGAAGCTTTGTGCTGCTTGTGAAATTGAGGTAAAGAAGTGCATCTTCTGTTTTGTCTGTTGCTGATGAGGAACTAAGCTGCAAATTATCTTGAATGATTAAACACTTTATACTGTATAGGCTAAACCTGAAGACAGAGATGCTGAAGCACGGGTCAACTCTGTCAAAGCACTTGTATCAGTGTGTGAAATTTTGACCGAGTCAGAAGAATATTCTCATCTATTCTCTGCAGAAGAATGCAGATCTCTGTATGTTTTTATTAAGAATGAGGTTATGCAGACTCTATTTAAAGCTTTGGATGATTACTCTGTAGATAACAGAGGTGACATTGGTTCTTGGGTTCGTGAAGCTGCCATAGATGGCCTTGAGAGATGCACATACATTCTATGCAAGAGAGAACTCAAGGGCTTCTCAAGCAAGTCGGAGAAAATGGAACTTGGATCTGTTTCTCAATTCGATGAGAAAGATAGTGCTAACCAGATGAAATTAATCTTTGATGAAAATGTGGCAACCTGTTTAGTTGGAGGCATTGTTAAGCAAGCAGTGGAGAAGATGGATAAATTAAGAGAGTTAGCTGCAAAGGCTCTTCGAAGGATTTTGCATAATAAATCAATTTTTGTACCATTTATACCTTATCGAGAGAGACTAGAACAGATTGTTCCTGACGACGCAGATCTGAAATGGGGGGTAGGTCAAAATTTGCTTGCCTTCTGTTTTGGTTGCTATAAATTTTGTTATCTGACAAAGAAGCCTTTCTATGTGATCCTGCAGGTACCTACTTACTCATTTCCTCGTTTTCTTCAGTTGCTTGGTATCAGTTGCTATAGCAAATATGTGATATCGGGGTTGGTTATTTCCATCGGTGGCTTGCAAGATTCATTGACAAAGGCATCAGTCAGTGCTTTGCTTGAATTTCTTCAGTCAACAGATGAAAATGTAAATGGTTCTAGAGAGTACAATCTTTCTAATGACATTCTTTGGGTTCTTCAAACGTACAAAAATTGTGACAGAGTCATAGCACCCACTTTGAAGGTAAATTCAACTTCAAGTTTTATTACTGCTAAAGATGATTATCGACCCTTTCCTTAAATTGTAGATCACAATGTGTTCATCTTTCTAGAATTCTCTTGTTATGATTTATGCAAGCAACTGTTTCTTCTTCTTTTTTTTGGCATTGGCAGTAGGCTATAGACGTAATCATAAAATTTTATTGCAGAAATCTGGAGAATTTACATTTTTGTCTGTCTATGCAGTATCCTGGACCTTTATCTTTCTTTTTATTGGTTGAAACCTGAGGTAGGTTCAACAGGCTGAAAATCAGGCGTTGAGCAGAATTAATGGCTCAATTTGCTTAGAGAGAGAGGGACTTAGAGTGATAGAATATATAGTAAGAAGATAATTGAGAAAACAAACTTACCAAACCTAGGCTCTAATTACATGTTAAGAAAATGGACCTTGGGCCTAACTCAATCACAAGAAGAGACATATGAGAAGTACTACATATACGTCTAAGTCTAGGACTGGACGATTGGAGCGAAGAGTAACAAAACATCTGTGGCCCAACATTAGGAATGGCTTTGGTTCTAATACCATGTGAAATAATCTGAGCTTCCAACCCAAAACTTCAAGGCAATGGATGGAATAACTCAGGATAATGCTAAACCATTTTGGAAGCTCTTATGCAACAATGTGGAACATGTTATCTGACACTGATGTGTTTACCTTTTTTGTTTTATTTCAGACAATTGAGATCCTATTCAGCAAAAAGGTATTCTTAAACATAGAGGTTAGTCTACTTTCCACTAGGTTTTTTCTTTTTATTTTAAATATCTAGTATTTCATGTAGCTGGTATCTTCCCTTTGCTCTGGTGTATACTGTGTTTATTCTGCACAAACCAAGTTGTGCTTATCGCTGTTTGCTTGGGGCTGCACGGATGATGTGCCTATACTCATCTCTCTCTCTTTCTCTATCTCACACATATCTTTTAACAGGCCCAGACTGTAGTATTTTGTGCCGGCGTTTTAGAAGCTCTTAGTATAGAGTTGAAAGGATCAAAAGATTTCTACAAGCTGTATGCTGGAATTGAGATACTTGGATATATTTCATCAGTATCAGAGCCCATCAATATCCAGGCATTCTGTCATTTACTACCTTTCCTCACCTACCGATTTCCAAAGGTAGCACAAAGCAGTTGCATAGTGAAACTTAAGATTGGTGAATAAATAGATTAAGAGCATGCCACAATGAACTGAACGTCTTCTCAACAATTGTTTTCAACTATTTTTGCAGATAAGAAGAGCCAGTGCTGATCAAGTTTATTTTGCGCTCCAACAAAATGGGGCTCTTGTACCAGAAGACAAACTAGAGAAAGCACTTGAAATTATCTCCGAAACTTGCTGGGACGGTGATTTTGCAGAAGCAAAACAGAAGAGATTAGAGTTCTGCACGACGTGCAACCTAGACATTGGGACGTTTATGGAAACAAATGTTGGAACAGCCCACAAAGTTGTTGAACAGGGACGCATCAGTGACGAAAATGCATCATACTCTTCACTTGTTGGATCAGCTGGGTTTTAGTTTCCTTGTTTTACATTTCGAGAAAGAGTGCCTATAGTAATGGTTCAAAAGTGGAGTGTTGTCAAGTAGGACTAAATGCTTGCCAGATGCGTGGTAAACATCACCGTAATATTCTGCATGCAATATTATCACCTAAGCGTGGTAATTAATGTAGTTAATCTCAATTTATAGTTTGACCTACATTATGTGATGTGGTGTAAACAATTTTTGATAGTACTCGAGGAGGGAAGGGCCATGCTGATACCTACGTTGGTCACAGAAGTCCATTTCAACCATTTCTTTCAACTAAGAAGGGTCTAGTTTAACCATTTTCCTTAACAAGAACTGAATGATGTCCTAAAGGTGTATCCTTCTGATTAGGGAAAAATCAAAGGGTATTATCATTTTTAGCCCGCGTCAGAATTTATTTACATTTGGTAGCCGAAAGTGTATAAAATTTGTGTATAATTTTTGTATACAACATACAGAATGTTATACATATTTTATATATATATATTAGACAACTATTATTTTTACAGCGGCTATACAATGTCATTTTCCAAAAATCAAGGTATATTTAATGGAGAGTGGCACTGTCCAGTGTATTGCTTGGAATCTTAGAAAGGCAACGCTATCCTATGCGTGGCCAATCTTACCATATGGATAAATAAGTTCCACCATATGGAAATTGAAAGAAATCAAAGTACACATAAGAATTAATTAATTTACCATTACTGTCAAATCGGTCCTAACATTGATAGGCTGATCTGCATTAAGAACTCTCCACCTAAAAGTTTAGCAACCTTAAGATATGGACAGTTGGTATTAACTCAAAATTTCTTCAACGGAAACTTTAGGTGTCATTTGGTTCAAGACTAGTTATGCAAGAATTATAAACTATTATATGATGATTATTAATAGTAATCATAATATAATGATTGTTTTGTAATGAATCATCATACGAAGACTCGCACACAACAAATTAATTATATATGAAATATTGTATTAGAAGTTGCAATATCAAAGGGATCAACTTTGAAAATATTTTGAGCCTTTTACTTGCTCGTAGCCAAGTATTGCCTAATACACCTATATTTGTTTCACATTTATTCCCCATAGGGTAATACAAAAGATTCCCGCATACGCTGTGATGTTACTAGTAATGCAAAATTTTATACCCAAAGCCGATCATTGTTATGAAGAGCTCTATAAAAACCAAACATTTTCATTATATAGAATCCACTTAGTAATTAAAAGTTTTATACCAAAATACGAACATTATATTAATTATACAAAACGTTATATAATGGAATTTTTTTTTCTTAACGGCAAACCGAGCAAGCCCCTTAGATAGAGCTTGATCAAATACGAAATCAGATATCCAAAAGCTTCAGCTTCATTATAGCATTTGACTCGAGAAAAGACTGATTCGTTCATCCAGTTTACTCTATGATTCTCAGTCTACAAACTAGACGACCTTTAAGACCAAAATTTCAAAAGCCAGCCAATTAAAAAATACATTTGACACATAAATAGACCAACTCGTCACTGAAATTTTTGATGCCTGGGTGGATCCTCAATTGCGCTAAATGCTGCACCAAAAGAATGCAAACCACGAATCAAGAACTCAGCCAAGGGAACACCTTGGGAGATGTCGGCAGGCGTGCTGTGAGTACTTCAACTCCAGCCTCTGTGACCTACAAATTATCCATCACCAGAAACACACATCAATCAACCCGAATGAAGCAAAATTACTAAAGTAATTCTCTGATATCTTTAACTAGCGTGCATATATGAATGTTTTCTGATAGCGAGACACAGAAAAAAATCCAATAGTTCTACCAAGCTTGGTTCTGCTTCATTGACGTTCAGCAACATAAACTTTAGTGTTTCTAGATAGAAATAGCCTTGATAAAGATTATTCCGGCATTCTTCTCAGTTCTCACCTCTTGATCCCAGATTCTTGTATACAAGTAAGAAACATTTCAGTCTTTTCTAGTTGATAATTTCAAGTGCAGACATACTAATATTGATGTTACTTTGGGAAATTTTCTATTTGATTGATCTTATTGTTTCCTTTGTCATACTAGAAGACCAGTAAATGTCTCATAATTCTCTAATCTGGTGGTGAAAAGTTTGATTCTGATTAATTTCACTTTAAATCTGACAACTTTTTTGGCCCCCAAGGGGTTGGCCTAGCGGTTGAAGAGCTACAGTAACAATCTTGGAACCAAAGTTCAAATCCCAACAGAAGCGACACAAGATGAATTCTTTCAATTTGCCTAAACCTTGTGGCGCAGAGTTGGGACAAGTACCCGGGTGGATATGTCAGCACTCTGCTCAAGACTTTGATGAACCTACCCGAAACTTGTGCTAGTGAGAGGTATCAAGTGTCTGATACATTAGTCGAGGGCCGCACAAGTTGGCCGGAACACCATAGTATCCACTAATTAGCTCTGACAATCCTTTCCTTCACATCTGATCTATTAGTCTATCCTGGGTGGTGACTAGAATTTGAAAATTTCCAATTGCTTGGGATTTATTAGTTAAAAGGCTTCAGTACTAAGATTCACACACAAGCTTGCTGCGCTCTCACATTGAGTTTGAAGAGCCATTGGTCAAACCATTATTCAGACAAGCCGAATTTAACCACGACTCTGCTCATTAACAGTTCTTATGTGGGACACATTTGTGGAGACTGTCATTCTACTTTTTGCATTTTTCTTCATCATCTTAGGGTAGGAGCACTTGGATTTCATCAAAAAGTCAACCCAAGTATCCTCTCCTTAGAAGGAAGGAGTGTGCTTTATTTAGTTTTAACAGAATAGATCCAAACTAACTGAAATTTCCATTTTATTTTCTTTTGTTCGGGTTTTCAAAATTTCAGTCAGTTACCATTTTCATTTCTCAAAACTAGGGTATTTTATTTGTTTGTTTAAGTTGGAAAAAGAAAAAGCTAAAACCGAAAACCTATGAAGTTCTATTTATTTATCTTTTTCTAGTTCTTTCTCCAAGACTTATTCTGGTTTTATCTTTTGGATATTGTACGATAATTATGATTAGCAAGAGTATGACAATTAATTTCTACAAAACTAAAGGAAGATTTTATAATTTGAGACAGGAACTGAAAACTGAACCTATATAGAAAAAGGCAAAAAAAAAAAAATTCAAACCTATTTAGGTTGGGTAATTGATTTGCCTACCTACCAACTGAAAAGCCGAACTGAATTTAACCTAAACTGACCAACTGCAAACCTCCTAAAAGAATCCTTTACAAAAGAAGCTATAGGCTACAGAAACATCAGAGCCCCCCACCCCCCCCCCCCAAAAAAAAAAAAACAAGGCTGAGCTTATGTTCTTTCCTTGAGCCGGAGGTCTATCGGAAACAATCTCTCTGCCCTCAAGGTTAGGGATGGCAAATGGGGTGGGGCAGGGCGGGGCAGGGCAAAATCTTAATGGGGCGGGGCAGGGCAAAGTCTTAATGGGGCAAGGCAGGGCGGGGCGGGTCAAAACACATTTTCTAAAAATAGTTAATGGGGCAGGGCAGGGATAGGGCAATAAGCAGTGTATTAGAGGACAACAACCCATTAACCAAATGACCTCTTGTAGGTTTCTCAATTTTCACAAGAACTACAACACATACGTGTAGATTTTTTTTATCAGAATTCAAATTTATTTGGTTGAAGTTTAAAAAAGAGTATTTAAGTGCTGCTCCACGTGAATTTTACTTGGGGGAAAATTTGAAGTTTGTAAAGAAAATTATTATTTTATTTAAAATACTTCTCAAATCAATTATGCAACTCCAAATAATGAACCAAACTGCAAAATAAACATAGCTTTGTCAATCTTTAAATTGGACAAGTCCAATGGCCCATTTTTTATACATTATACAATATTGATAAAAACTATATTTTATTCAATCAATATGCATAAACAACTAAACAATATTTTAAATGTTTCAATAGTTAGTTGAAAAGGTAAAAGAAATTAAAAGCATATTGCAAAATAAAAATAAAGAGAAAAAAATAAAAAAGAGTCTAAACGGGGCAGGGCGGGGGCGGGGCAGGGCAAAATTTTGACAAAAGGCTAAATGGGGCGGGGCAGGGCAGGGCGGGTCAAAATTTTAGCGGGTCAAGGCTTGCCCTGCCCCGCCCCGCCCCATTTGCCATCCCTACTCAAGGTAGGGGTAAGGTCTACATACACACTGCCCTCCCCAGACCCCATTTGTGGGATTTGTTGTTATTGTTGACCTTATGGCTCATGATATGTTGCTTTCATGGGAGTCAATACATTGTGAATTGTTTAACTCTCCATGATTTGAGATGCAGAAGTGTAGATTTTACAGTGTTTCTTTCATATCATGGCTTCATGTAGCAAATATATTGGATATCATTGGGTCCAGTTTTATATTTTACCAATGTGTAATAGAAAAATAGATCCGAGAAAAATTTCTCCAGTTAAATACGGTGCTCAGCCACAACAAACCAATTCATCAAGCCAAGTATCTCAATTCAATCTGAAACAGCATACAATAAAGAAGGGCTACCATTAAATCATTCAGATACCAAAAAGGATTATAAAGTAATACCAGGAGGGTGTGTTCAAACTGAGCACTTCGTTTCCCGTCTGCTGTCACAGCAGTCCATCCATCAGGCCACATCCGATCACGCCAAACACCTTAAGTAGAATTAATCGAGACATTAAGGAAAAGAGATTTCATATCGAACAGTAAGTAATAACTTTAGCACTGAAGAGAATTTACCAGCATTAATCATGGGTTCAATTGTAAAAGTTTGGCCAGCTTTCATCACGCCAACTGCTTTATTTCCTGATCAGGTTAAGGTAACCAAAGAGAAAGCTACCAGTAGTAAAGCAAGATCAACTTCGATTACCACAATCTCAGAGGTACTAATTGGACAATATTTGAAAATATTACGTTAAATCGATACAACAGTCATCATTGTGCTAGAAGCTGCAGGAAATATTTGATGCATTTACATTTCACGTGACAGAACAAAGATTTAAATGGTAAAAGACAACTTTTTTTTGATAAATCATAGAATTTTAAATACAAGTTGTTGAGGATACTTGAATAATGTGGAATATTAGGTGCGCAATGGAAAAGTTCTCCAATGCCATGACCACAATATGACTTCACCTGTCACCCCAGTTTACAAGAAGAAAATGACAACATGCAAAACATGTCACCTTCCAACAAAAACTGAGCCTCACTAATCTACCTGATAGGGTAGTTTAGGCAAACTAACTTTTGTTTTATCTTACCACAGATAAGCCAGACATTGAAGCATGTCGATTGATGACCTCCCCAATTTCTCGAAACCGTACCCCAGGCTTAACTGCAAAGAAATGGCATAATGAAAGAAGTGAGACACCTGGAGTTTTGATCAACGCTTTAAGCCAAGATGAACTGAAACATTCTCCCACAAGGCAACATGTTTTATTAGCACACGCTTACAGATTAATTTCACTTCCCTAACTCTTTAAGAGCATATGGAACAGAAAATTCTCAGCAAGACCATTCGAGACTTAGGTATATATATACAGAGCAGATGCAAGCAAAAGGGAAAAGGTGCTATGGACAGATCCAAAGAGCAAACAACTGATCAAATAGCAAAGAATAAAAGGGTAAAGAGCATATTTAACAAGCCTAATTGACTAGTAATACTTACTCTATTTGTTTTTGCAAACTATTGGACTCTGTCTTTCAAGACCTTTTACTTCAGGAATCAAAAGGCATTAAGTTTGATCTTCATAGAACGGTAAAGCCTATGATATGTCAAGTATTCAAGGCATAACATACAGTAATGCAACCTACCAATTGATATTGCTTTCTCCAAACACTCATATGTGCACTGGACTAACCGTTGAGATGCTTCATCAACATTACCAACAAAGAAGGTTTCATTCAGATCACCTGCATAATCAGCAGTGCACTAATTAAATATCAAATCTGCAAGAAGTGAAAACATTACCAAATAGATCAATGGTAAGAAATGGTTTACCATGAACCCCTTTGTAATATACAGTAACATCAACATTTACAATATCACCATCCTCTAATTTCCTGAAACAATAACAAGTGACAAATGACACACAGCCTAAACAAAAAAAATCAGAAAAATACATCCTTCTCCTCTAATCAAAACCACGCATGTAGTAAACACATGCCATGATGACATCAACCAAGGAAAGAGCTGAGACGCAGTCCTCATCAGTAGTTTCATGATTAAGCTTTCAGAAAAAGGAAACTTGGTAATAACACAGTCCTCTCTTCCTTACCCAAAAACAAAGTGGTATGACACCCTTTTTGAAATGAACAATGAGAACTAGTTTCATTTGCGAATGTAAGACCAACCTTGCATCTGGAATCCCATGGCAGATAACTTCATTGACTGACCTGCAACAAGCAGACAGAATTCCATCTTTCAGTAAATTATTGGACCTGCATACACAGTGCATAAAGAACATTTACAAGATAAAGTACCTACGTGCAGCATGACTTGGGGAAAAAATGATAATTCAATGGAGATGGATATGCTCCTGCATATGCCACCCAAAAAAAGAGTTAAAACAGCAGCTCCACATATTAGAAGAACAGGTGATCCAATATAGATCAATTTTTTTAAGAACAGGATTTGCTAAGCGCTGTTATAGATAAAATATGAAGCCAACAAACTTCAGCTAGGATGATTTGCCTACAATCTAACTTAGCAAAGAGCAGCATACTAAAATACAAGCACAAGGTATAAGTGTCATATGAACCCAGGAAAACTTTTTTATTTTTTATTTTTTGGAACTAGGAGCTTAGATCATGTCAAGTATCAATTTGGGGAGCAAAGGAAACATCACCTTCTACCAAGTACTAAAAAAAACAGTACCAGTGAATCATAGTATGTAATATGCACGAAAAAGGAGACTATGTGTAAGTCGAGAGGAAATAAGTGCTTGTGCTTTAACAGAAACTTGAATAAAGCATGACATCTAATAAAATCTAACAAGTTGGGAATGGCCTCCACAACCAAAATATGCAACTATTAGAAGTGATTAAAATGATAAGACCCCTATCAGCATACCAGCGGCAACAGTAGCCTCATGCACCACTGCATCAATTTCATCAGTAGTCACGCCAGGTCGAATAATACGAGCTGCTGCATCCAAAACTTCCCTTGCTATCTGAAGGTAGGATATGAATAAACAAGTACTTCAAGAAATACAATAAAGCTGAAAGAGCAAAGTATTGCCAAATATTTGTCCCTCGCCATCTCTCAACCAAGAAAGCTTAGAATCATTAACTGAGAGTAAGAAGCACAGATATTATACGAATCGTTGTTCTGGTGAAACATTGGGTCTTGAAGATAATAAAAACAATTGTGCATTAAGACTCTCACACACAAAATCCTAAAGACTGGTGAAGAACCAGTGAACATGCTTAGACCATGGTTCTTTGCCAAAGCTGCACGGCGTGGAAACTTTATAACCTTAGGAACACTAACCATCCGTTACTCAGCCGATTGAGGATAGTAGTATAAGTAAATGGAATGAAATATAAGAATTCTGTAAATGAGGTTGGTGCACCTGGTTTACTGTTAGTGGGACAACTATCAGTTCTAGCCTAATAATGCTTTTAGCAAGCATCAAGATAATTGTGTGCTTCCACAAGAGAGTGTAACCACTCCCGTTTTCGCTTGGAATGTGATTGAATTGAGTGCTCTCAATTATTAGACGATAGATGATGGATATACAAATACGTCACTTTCTGTAATCATTGATGTCAGTTATCTGTTCTGGAAAACCCATGCCCCATAGGTTCTTATAAACCCAATCAAAAGCTACTATCTAAAAGCACCGCTGCAGAAAGGAGAAAGCCAAAGTCATTAGAAATACACTCAGGGGCTTGATCCCAGTTATTGGTAATCCATCAAAACTTAACCTATCATAGCTTGAAAGTATCCTGTCATAGAAGGAAATCTAATGCTTCAGTATAAAGCACCTTAGACAAGTCTTCCTAACTTGGTTTCTTTCTGATCTCTAAAATATATGTGAACGCATCCCTTCTAAGGCTTCAATCTCACGCAGATCTCACATAAGGCTTCAGGAAGCAATTGCATGCATTACTAAAAAATTACACTGCACAGTTTATGCATTTTTTCTTGCTGGTGTGCGTAAATCAATTCTCCATTCACATATTCCCTCTGTGTTATTTTCCTCCCCTTTTAGTCGCTAGAATCTTAACTGTGACATCACACATTCCCTAAAGTCCCTTAGAAGTTTCTTTCTAAACCACCTCAATAGTCTAAACAATGGCAAGAATCATTAACCACCAAGATATATACATATTAACTTCACAACTCATTTACTGTCCTGAGACATTGGTGATGAAGTAACGGAAGGTACTTAGAAAAAGACTAGTGTGTGGTATTTAATAAAGGACAGGCAAATGCATGGTATAGCTATTGATAACAAATGGCTATGCTTTAAAGAGAATGAAATATTGATTTATGAAAAGACTAATTAAGAAGATAATTTATTGGTAGAACATAATCAAAAAACATAAGCTGACAATACTTACTCGGCATGTTTCTCTCATCCTCGCAATCAGCTCTGGAGTTTTGATCTTCAAAAAGTTTAGAGAAGAAGCAGGTGGTGTGAGCAAAAATTTAATATGTTAACGCACAAACATCTAGTATAACTGCAAATCATCACTAAACATAAATAGTACCTCAACGACGTGCTGTAAGTCACTATTGGGTTCAATTTTTGGGATACCCTACAAAATAAGACAAACAAAATATATGACATAATATATCTTCTATCATCAATCTTCAGAACGAGAAAAACGTGCAATATTAGGCACATAAGCTCCTTATGGAAAGCAAATTAATAGAAGCAATTGTCAACATCTTTAGCTATCCAGCTCCACAAGAGATGGCAAAAATATGCAGCATGTGTGTATCTGTGTGTGCGTATGACTAACTAGTGCTTGGAATATACAGAAATAAGATAAAATGACTCACATCATCTGCCCAATCAGGTTGATCAATATGAACAGGTACAACACGCTTTTTTGATATTGGATAGGGCCTTAGCGTCCTGAAAGAAGTCAGCACCATAGGTTTTAGACAACAAACATATTTTTATTTTATTTTTATAAGGATTTTAGACAACAAACATTAGCAGCAACTTTGTAGGAAAATAAGAGAAAAAGGGGGAAAAGAAAAAAAAAAGGAGTGAATGTGTCATCCTTGCAGCAGTGTATTACAGCAAGAGCTATGTTCAAAAGGAGCAGAAAGATGAAAGGGAAACTGAAAGATGAAAAGGAAACTAACTTTTTTGTATATAACAGAGGAGCAGAGTATGCTAGGAAACTAAGTAAAGCTAAATACTTTTTGTTGGAACTAAGAAACTAAAACTCCAGTTTACTTATCTAGTTATCTCACTATTTCAGCTATCAAAAGCTTCAAACAAAAAGAAAACGAGTAAAGATAAGAATATATGCAAAGAAGCTTAGAAAACTTTTCATCTTTAACATCGGAATCCTAGAAAAGAAAGTTGGATAATTCATCTTCAAAACACGAGGTACTGAATAATCCCTCCCAAAGACACAAGGTATTGGATGCTTTGACATCAACTTACTGCTGAAAACAAGCAACCCTTCGCACTTACTCCAATATTAGTGCAAATAATAAGTTCTGGTTGACTTTTGGTTCCAAAAGAAAATCATTTTAAAAAGTACAGAGAAATCAAAAGTTTATTTACTCTTCATAACAAGTACTCCTAGTAATGCATGTAGCTGTTTGGATAGCCGCTTAGGTTTATAACACCATGTGTTTTTTGGCAGCAAAAATAAGGTTTGAATATTTTTTTTAAGAAAGGTTTAAGAGAAAAGGCAGTGAGAATTGCAGAAAGATATATAGCTCCCGTTTGGCTATAGATTTTGGCTTCATTTTTTCAAAAAAAAAAATTGAATATTGTTTGTTTATGAAATATGATCTTTGTGAAAAAAAAGTTCAAACACAACTTCAACTTTCAAAAATTATTTTTCAACACAAGTTTCAATCAAATCTATGTCCAAACGCATAAAATAAGGTTTACATAATTTGAGCATGAAATAAGCAAAGACGACTTCATTAATCCAGTTACGTTAAGACTCTTCATTAGAAAAAACTATGCTAGCGTATTTTAGGACTAGGAGGAGGAACACAGTGACTCAAAATAGACTACGCTAGCCTATTCAGTTTCATTAGAAACTTGTCAAGACCTTTCAGTGATTCTCCACGCCAGAGCAAGCAAGTCTAAGAAACTACAGCTGGACTAAATGTCAGTCGAATATGCATTCCATAACTCAACGAGGTTAAGGACAAGCAGAAAAAGCATCCAAACAAGTAGAGGAGGAAAGCAAAACACTGACTCCAAAATAGACTATGCCAGCCAGTTTTAGTTTCATCACAAACTAGCTGAGATCAAATTAAAAGTAGTCCATTATACAAACAAATGTGCTGTTCTAACTTCTACCTTTTCTAATTGAAGAGAAACCATGGCAATCCTCAAAAAGTAACATCAGAGAGGTAAGTAAAAATTACATCAGCTAAGAGTAATAACCATATCAAACATACCCAGCCCAGTCAAAATGCGGAAGTTTGGGTGTTCGAGCCTGTCCTTTCCTCAAGCAATATAGCCAACCATCGCTAAGTGAGGCTGCTCCTGAAGTTTCAGTTGCCAGAGAAGATAACTTTGCCTTCAAGTGGACAGACTTGTGAGAGCCCCAAGATGCCTTGAAACAATCCTGCGTGCTGACAGGAAGCATCTTGCATTAAAACCAAAGTATCAAGCTAATGGCCGGAGAAGATAAATTTAACTATTTTTATCGAAAGAGATCCTCATTTCAGTAGCCTTCTATTTTTTGGCTCACAGTCACAGCACACAGCAGTAGATAACTTTCCAAATTCCACTTTACAGTGGTCTCTCAGACAGATAGTTGCACCTTATATTTTGTTTATTAGCTGCAATGTTATATTCTTATAATATCCTTTAATTATTCCAGTTTCCACCACTGAAACCTAAGTTTTTGACATTGAACAACTTATGCAGATAGGCAATCCATCTTAACAATGTGCCGAATAGTCCTATCACAAAACGCTCTGCAAATATAGCATTAAAGGTGCAGAGGTTATACACACATCAAATCTTTAACAAGCAGCAGGTGCTATCCCTCTCTTACCAAACTTGTACATCCTATGTACCAGCTGTTACCAAAAAAAAAACCACAGATTGATGGTTTCAGCTATGATAGAAGTTATACATATCAGTAACCCCAAAATTAAGCTTTAGCTCGATAATGAAAAAAAGGAGAAGATAGTTCAGAAAGAGAATGGTCATAGCTACAAACCAGAAAGCAGCTCCTTCACGAGGAAGTTTTAACTCCACACACTTGGGACACCTTCGAATAGTAGGGAAAATAAATTAGCAGAGAAATCCGAGTACAGAAACTCTTCTGTGAAATTAACATCACTGTAAGGCCAACTATTGGCAGTATAACTACAAAACCAAATGAAAGATCACCCGTAGCAATTGCCAACAGGTATTGGATGCATTAAATTTCAAACTCCAAGGATGAACAAAGGTACCCAAAAGTAAGTTTCTGATATCCTTACAGATACACTACGTAAAATGGAATTCTATATGATCTATGAGAATCAGTAAAAATATTACTTATACATGGTAACACAGCAAGAAAACGGAACGAGGCAAGGAATGAGGACTCCACCAAATACAAATAAAATGACCAAAATATAGAATGGAGACACCAGCATCAGAATTACTTGTTCCCTTATCTTTTTTACACGATAATAAGGAATATTTCAGAATATCCATCTCCCCTATTTCAAATGAAATACTCTATTATATCCAGACATCTTCAGAATTTTCAGCCACTCAGCTTTAAACCACAGTAGAACCTTGTTTACCTTTGAGAACCAAGAAATCCGCCAATTCCAGCTTTAAACTCATAGGATAATGGGCCCGCCCTCTAGTCTTTATCACCACTTAGATACCAGACTTGTTTCGTTAGCCAGGATCCAAACTTGTGACTTGAGTTTACCACACATCACGCATTATACTACCTTTGCCAACAACAGAAACTATACTCGAACTGCAACATTGATTTTTACAGTAAGGACACAAAAATCCCCTAGCACAATTTTTATTTGTAATCAGATATATTAGCCAATGGTAACAATTTCCAGTCAGCTTTTTTGTTCTCACAGAAATGAAGTTGACACGCTACGATCCAGCTCTAATCCCTTTCATCATCTAAACTCTGAACAGCAGTCCCCAGTTTCATCTTCAACTCATAAGACAAAAACTACCATGTTCCACCTACTGGAATTAGAATATTTTTCTTTCATCTTGACCCCTTTAAAAAAATCCACTTAACTCTTAAAAATTAATCTTTAAGTCTTAAAATCCGAACACATAAGTAAGCAATATGCATAACCTCAAACTCAGTTGAATATCATAAAGCATATATTTGTATCAAAGCCACCCAAGCAATCAAATTCAACAAAGAAAATTACAAAAACATCTTTTTTACAATTGAAAAAAGAATAAAAAATTAAAAAGAGGGGAAACCTACTGAAGATGAGCGGGCTTGCCACATTGAGCACAACATAAAGTAGCTTCACCCACTTCTGCCATGGATTCTTTCAATATTTCTACACAGTACAGATCATTATTAATCACCACATCATCGATAAGAAAAAACCTAAAAATAAAAAGGGTATAGGGTTAGAAAGATTGAATCTTTAGAGCTGGGGAAAGCTGACCTTTGAATATGGTTGTGGGTGTTTCTTGCAAGGGAGAGGAAAATGGCAACTGGGGTTTTTCAGTTTAGGGTTCAGCCGAAAAAGGACCGGAAAACAAAAAGAAAATAAAAAGAAGAATAATGGTTTGAGGTGCTCTGTATAAAATAAGGTCAAATTTAGAGCCTCTTTGGCCAAGGTTGTACAGGCCAAAAGTAATTTTTTGTCAAATTTGGAAATATATCCTTACCATAAAATTATACTAGTATTACTATCCATGCGGATGCCCGAATACTAATTATGTCAAATATTTAAGTTATTTAAATTATATGTAAATAATCTTAAATTTACATTTTTTCAGTAAATATAGATAATCATTGGATATTAACTACATGAAAAAAATTAACCATTTATTCTATTTTTCTTTTTTGATATCATTCTTGTCGGTGTAATTAGATCCTGAAAATAGTCAGGAAGCAAAATAATAATTCATATTTATGGCAAAATAATCTGTCACGGCCCGAATTTTTCCACCCTCGGGAGTCGTGATGGCGCCTACTCGTAGAAGCTAGGCAAGCCACGAAATTAGGAATCTTTAACTCTTTTGTTTTAATCCTTCTTACAACTTATATTAACAAGTGATAAACATTTAAATAACAGTGGAATATGAGATTAAGCGGAAGACTTAGACAAAATAAACCAAAATAATACGGAAATCAACATATGCCCTATCCAGAAACTGGTGTCACAACATTCACGGACTAACTATGATTACTACATACAAATGTCTGAAAGAAAGATCACTGTCTATCTCAGATACAAATGATAACAGAACATAATAAAAGATAGAGGAGACGTCGGGCCTGCGGACGCTTGCAGGGCAACCTCGGAATCTCATTGGACTGAAGGCTGGCTACCCTACTGCTGCTAACCAAGTGCTGCTCCGATATCTGCACAGAGTGTAGAGTGTAGCATCAGCACAACCGACCCCATCTGTTGGTAAGTGTCTGGCCTAACCCCGGCGAGGTAGTGACGAGGCTAGGATCGGACTCCAGATAAACCTGTGCAGTTATATAACATACGGCGAAAAATAAATAGGAATAAGCAGTTTAAATGGGAGGGGGTACATGCTTCGGGGAACATATCAAATCCAACAGCAACTTAATAAGATATGAAAGGACAATTCAATATCTGCAACAATACAATAATAATACTGTTGTGGCGCGCAACCCGATCCCTTATCATTTAATATTGTTGCGGTGTGCAACCCGATCCACATATATAATTGTTGCGGCATGCAACCCGATCCAATATAATATCTATTGTGGCGTGCAACCCGATCCATAAATATATATAATAATGTTGCGGCGCGCAACCCATCCCAAATATACAGTCAACAGTGATCATAATAACAGTCCGGGCAAGAGGTCAACAATAAACTACTTTATCCCGGCAAGAAAATTCAACAGTACAAGTATATACGTCCCGACAAGGGAGAATCAGCTATAACCAATTTTAACTCAACTCCTACTCATCTCAATTATTATCATTTCTCAATCATAAGTATCTTCCACGAAAATAAACTTAAGTCTTTACTCATTATCAAGAATTCACCCACTATAGCATTCATAGTATCATTTAAGAATACAACAAGTATCAATTTAGGACTCACGGTCATGCTCGACACCAACGTATAGATACTCGTCACCATGCCTATACGTCGTACTCAACAAGAAACAATTAGCAAATAGGACTCAACTCCTAATCCCTCAAGCTAAGGTTAGACCGAACACTTACCTCGATGCCACAAACACAATTCACGATTCAACTATAGCTTTACCCCTTGATTCCACCGCGCAATTCGCTTGTATCTAGCCACAAGTTACTTAATTACATCAATAAACGCTAAGTGAATCAATTTGAATGCATGAAAATGAGTTTTCTAAAGTTTTACCCAAAAAGTCAAAATCGCTCACGAGCCCACGTGGTCAAAACCTGATTACACATTCCCCACGAACTCAAATATATAATTTATTTTAAAATCGGACCTCAAATCGAGGTCCAAATCCCTATTTTTTTTAAAAAAAACTAGGTTCTACCCAAAACACTCAATTTCTCCCATGAAAATCATTGATTTGAAGTTGAAATCATGTTAATTAAAGAAAACTAGTTTAAAACGACTTACAAGTGATTTGGAGAAGAAAAGTTGTTTGAAAAATCGCCTCTTATGTTTTTGGGGTTTTGAAAAATGAAAAATAACTGAAAAGCTCGTTTAAATATACTGCCCTCAGATGCCCTGTGTGAACCGCACAAAATCAACTGCGGCCGCACAACACTACTTGTGTTTTGCAGTGACAGATCTTTGTATTTTGGCCATAACTTTCTCTACATATGTCCAAATGCCTATTATAATATGTTTCTGAAAACTAGACACGAAGGGCTACAACTTTCGGTTTTGAATCATCTCAAAATTCCTTATGTATCAAAATATATAGGCTTCCGAAGTCGAACCAGTGAAGTGTTCTTCACCGCTAACCGCACCAAAACTAGTGCGGCCGCACAAGCCCCTCTGCGGCAGCAGTCCATATTGTGCGGACCGCACTAGCCTGTTCAGAGGCCTCCCACCTCTCTGAGCCTGCAACAACTCTATTTTTAAGCCTAAGACGTCTCGGAACCTACCCGAAATTCACCCGAGCCCTCGGAACTCCAAACCAAGTGTACACAAAACTTCAAAAACATCCTACGGATTTATTCGTGTAATTAAATCATCAAAATAACAGCATAAACATCAAATTAAATCTCAAGATCAATGAAATTTTCTCAAAACTTTTTTAAACATCAGTTTTTGCAATTTAAGTCCGAATCACGTCAAATGACATCCATTTTCACCAAATTCCATAGAAACGTCTTAAATCATGTATAAGACTTGTACCGGGCACCGGAACCAAAATACGGGCCCGATACCATCATGTTCTAAGCAAATTTCATTTCAATTTTCCTTAAACAATTTCAGAAAATAAGTTCCTTTAAAAATTCATTTCTCGGGCTTGAGATCTCGGAATTCGATTCCCGATATACGCCCAAGTCTCATATTTTTCTACGGACCCTCCAGGACAGTCAATCACGGGTCTGTTTACCCAAAACATTGACCGAAGTTAAATTAACTCATTTTATAACCAAATTATTATCATTTTCACAGATTTTCATATTTAAGCTTTCCGGTTACGCACCCGGACTGCGCACGCAAATCGAGATGACTCTAAATGAGGTTTTCAAGGCCTCAAAAACACAGAATTTAATTTAAAGCAAGTGATGAAAAAAGGTCATCACATTCTCTACCTCTAAAACAACTGTTCGCCCTCGAACGGACAGAAGAAGGAAGTACTTGAGTAGGGAAAAATATGGGGATACCGCCTCCGCATATCGGACTCGGACTCCCAGGTCGATGCCTCAGGAGACTGACCTCTCCACTGAACACGAACAGAAGGAAAACTCTTCGACCTCAACTGACGAACCTGCCGGTTTAGAATAGCTATCGGCTCTTCCTCATAAGACAAATCCTTGTCCAACTGGATAGTACTGAAATCTAACACGTGGGATAGATCGCCGTGATACTTCCGAAGCATGGACACATGAAACACTGGATACACGATTGATAAGCTCGGCGACAATGCAAGTCTATAAGCCACCTCTTCCACTCGATCAAGAATCTCAAACGGACCAATGAACCTAGGGCTAAGCTTGCCCTTCTTACCAAATCTCATCATGCCCCTCATAGGCAACACTCGGAGCAATACCTGCTCACCGACCATAAACGCCACATCTCGAACCTTGCGGTCTGCATAACTCTTTTGCCTGGACTGAGCCGTACGAAGCCTATCCTGAACAATCCTAACCTTGTCCAAGGCCTCCTGAACCAGATCCGTACCCAACAACTGAGCCTCTCTCGGCTCAAATCATCCAACAGGAGATCGACACCGCCTACCATATAAAGCCTCATAAGGAGCCATCTGAATATTTGATTGGTAGCTGTTGTTGTAGGCAAACTCTGCTAAAGGCAAAAATTGATCCCACGAGCCTCCAAAGTCGATGATACGGGCTCAGAGCATATCTTCTAAAATTTGAATAGTCCGCTCGGACTGCCCGTCTGTCTGAGATGAAATGTTGTACTCAACTCAACTTGAGTGTCCAACTCTCGCTGAACTGCTCTCCAGAAACATGAGGTAAACTGCGTACCTCGATTTGAAATGATAGACACAGGCACACCATGAAGACGAACAATCTCCCGGATATAGATCTCATCTAACCTCTCGGATGAATTGGAGACTGCCACAGGAATGAAATACGCTGACTTGGTCAGTCTATCAACAATGACCCATACTGCGTCGAACTTCTTCCGAGTCTGCGGGAGTCCAACAACGAAATCCATAGTAACCCGCTCCCACTTCCACCCGGGAAGCTCAATCCTCTAAAATAAACCACCAGACCTCTGATGCTCATACTTAACATGCTGACAATTCAAACACCGAGCCACATATACAACGATGTCCTTCTTCATTCTAAACCACCAATAATGCTGCCGCAAATCCTGATACATCTTCGCGGAGCCCAGATGAATAGAGTACCGGGAACTATGGGCCTCCTCTAAGATCAACTCTCAGAGTCCATCCACATTAGGCACACAAACTCGACCTTACAATCTCAAAACTCCATCACCATCTAAGGTAACCTGCTTGGCACCTCCGCGCTGCACCGTGTCTCTAAGGACATACAAATGGGGATCATCATACTGCCGATCACGGATACGCTTCAATAACGAAGAACGAGCAACTGTGCAAGCTAGCACACTGCTGGGCTCGGAGACATCCAAACTCACGAATCGATTGCCCAAAGCCTGAACATCCAAAGCAAGCAGTCTCTCACCGACCGGAATATAAGCAAGACTGCCCATACTGGCTGACTTCCAACTCAACGCATCGGCCACCACATTGGCCTTTCCCGGATGATATAAGATAGTGATATCATAATCTTTCAACAACTCCAACCACCTCCTCTGTCTCAAATTCAACTCCTTTTACTTGAACAAATACTAAAGGCTCTTGTGATCCGTGAACACCTCATATGCCATGCCATATAGATAATGTCTCCAAATCTTCAATGCGTGAACAATGGCTACCAACTCCAAATCATGAACCGGGTAGTTCTTCTCATGAATCTTCAACTACCGCGAAGCATAAGCAATGACCTTGCCATCCTGCATCAACATTGCACCAAGTTCAATACGAGATGCATTATAATAGATTGTATAAGGCCCTGAACCTGTGGGCAAAACCAACAGTGGTGCCGTAGTCAGAGCTGTCTTGAGCTTTTGAAAGCTTGCCTCACACTCATCCGACCATCTGAACTGGGCACCCTTCAGGGTCAACCTGGTCATCGGGACTGCAATGGATGAAAATCCCTCCACGAACCGCCGATAGTAGTCTGTCAACCCCAAGAAACTCTGAATCTCTATAGCTGATGCTGGACTGGGCCAGTTCTTGAATGCCTCAATCTTTTTCGGATCAACCTGAATACCCTCTGCTGATACAACATGACCCAGAAATACAACTGAACTCAACCAGAACTCACACTTCGAGAACTTAGCATATAACTGACTATCCCTCAAAGTCTGAAGAAACACTCTGAGATGCTGCTCGTGCTCCTCCTAGCTGCGGGAATATATCAAAATATCATCAATGAAGACTATCACGAACGAGTCAAATAAGGACTGAACACTCGGTTCATCAAATCCATAAAAGCTGCTGGGGCATTTGTCAACCCAAATGACATCACCAAGAACTCATAATTGTCACACCTCCTTTTTACCTACACCCCCGTGAAGGGGTATAAGGAGAGCTTTTTCTAACTTAAAGTGACAATCGAAACGGGATTTATTTATTTAAAGATTCAGAGTCGCCACTTGGGATAATTTATGGTGTCCCAATTCACCGGTTCAAATCTCGAATCGAGGAAAGATTGACTCTGTATTACAGTCCGCGAACACAGAAATCCGGGTAAGGAATTCTGTTAACTCGGGAGAAGGTGTTAGGCATTCCCGGATTCCGTGGTTCTAGCACGGTCACTCAACTGTTATAATTGGCTTATTATCTAATTTTAATACATGTTTTAGCCTATAGTGCAATTTTAACTTTTATAACCGCTTTTATTCAATTAATTTTTAAGAAAAATTCAACGTTATAAAAAATACGTCTTGAGCCACATCACATAAATGCACCCGCGGTCTTCGACATATTTTATCTAACATTATTGAGATTTGGATTTAGGTCACATAAATGCGCATCCGAGCTTAAGAAAATTAATTTAAATAGCGCGCCTAAAGCAACTACGCACATTTGGATTATTTTCCTAATCTTTGAGATTATTGTGGAGCCCCGAAGCTATGGATTTTGTTGTGGATAAAGTGTATGATTGAGTTATGGAAAGGTGAGTTATATTAATCCTTATCTATGAAAAAGGGACGCCTGAATTATGCCCATGGGCATTAGCTGCTTTACAAAAAATTCGATCTATAGTCCAATTAAAATAGAAGCCCAACAAATGTCTTAAGCCTAACCTTCTTACTTTAATTAGCATTTCAAGAGGCCCAACCCAGTTGCAAACAAACCAAGCACCTAATCTTTTACAGTGTTACGTCTACCACTAAGGCCAAATTCATTTTTAGCAACAATTAACAAAAGAAAATAAATGCATCTGAATCAATCAACTCATGTTCTTTTAACCAAAATTAATTGACAATTCTAGGTCCATTTGAGCATAAAACTGAATTATTAAAATTATTCAATCAGGAGCACCAACTTAAAATCAAGATACATGAAAAAATACTAACAAAATTAATCAGAGAGAAGCGTGTCAACATGAAACATCATAAACCCATTTGCATATAACATTGAACTGACAACATGCTTATATCAAATGCCAGATAAAACTAGCTAGCCGAATTTAGGGAATATATACAAACGGTAGCCATTCACATACTAATTTTTACCAACCAAAAGCCCATTTTATATTGGCTTCATTTCAAACATTCCGTCTGAACTTATAGTTAAACAGTGAAGGAGTATTAATCAAACATATAGATGAACGAATTTGAGGCAGATTTTATAATGCTATGATGTATGTATAGTGGTCACATGATTTGAGGCAAAAATCAGTACCTGAATAGCCGAAGAATAGTATACAATAAGCCAAGTAAAGATATAGAGACGAAGATGAATTCGAGCTTGACAAAGCAGCAATAGTGATTTCAGTAACAACAGTCCTTTAATAGCTCAATCTAAACTCGAAAATCCCAGAGGCTACACAAAGTATCAGCTAAGTGAAGCAACTTGTGAAATCTCGGATATTAGCCAACTTCAAACCCGATAATTCTCACTCGAATTCCATGAGTTGAAATCAAAACAAAAATAAAGTTGTCCTCGTTTTCTTCTTATATTTTATGATGATTTTTTTTCGGAAATCGACTAAGACAAAACTAAAAGAAAATTTCCTCTTTGGGGTGAAGAAGAAGATAAATGAGGTGTTCCTCATTTTTGGACCAGTTGATAGGGAGTGGCGCTGGTCCTTGGGGTCAGTATCTGATTTTTTTCAACTATTTCTCATGTGCGTGTGTGAAGAAAATGAGGAAGAAGAAGAAAAAAAGAAGGGAAGGTCTGTTGATGGTGAAACTGGAGAAGCTTTTGCTCCCAGATGCGCCGATTTTTTGGTGGAGGAGCTCTCTAATTTTTTTTAGCTCCCCCTCAGATAATGTGTGTTTAGGGTATAAAAAGGGGAAGGGTTAATGGGTCAATAGTCTAGGCTGGGTAGGTATAAGGTAATTGGGCCATTGCATTTGTTCTTTGGGGTGGCCCAATACACCAAGACTAAGTCAATTTTTTTCCCATTTTTCTTTTCTTTTATTTTTTCCTTTTTCTTTTCTTTAACTAATTAAAAACCTAAATTAGGCTATTTTTGTATAAATTAAAATTATTTATTTATTTTTAACATTAAAACAACTAATTAACTTAAAACTAAAGAAAAATGCTACTTTTTAAAGACTAAAAGATAAATATGTAAAAATGACAATTTTTAGGATTTTTTCTATGATTTAAAAATGTTAAAAATGCATGAAATGCAAATAAATAAAGAAAAATTCCTAAAATTAATGAAAATTATTTTTGGTCTATTTTTTAGGAGTTATTTTCATGTATGGCAAAATCACGTGCTCACAGGTGCCCCTCTTTGCTCGGAAACCCGAAGGGTTTTCGTACAAAGATAAAGTGAGCGGATACGAGCGATTTTTGCCCGTTTGAATACTCCGTGGGAAGCATTTTTGAAAGATTTGACCGCACCCTGCTTCTGAGGTTGCCTACATATCCTTGGCTATAAAGGAATCAGGTTAGTGTAGTTCGGGAAGTTTTGGTAGTTGGGACTACCATGAAGTTGTGATTTCACTGTTGCTGTTGTTGCTGCTACTGCTTACTGAACCCCTTATTATACCATGACAAAATAAAAAGAAGTTAGACTAAACTATGATCTATAAATTACAAAAGGCCTATCTATATCTTCAAACTTGATCCTGTGATTCTTGTTGCCTTGTTGACTTGTATTCTCCCGGTGAAGTCCCTTTGTTGCCGATTTGGATTGTAATCTGAGATGCTTTCTCTTTTATCCAGGTGGACGCCTGATTGCTGAACTTTGAACTGTATTCCCGTGCTCTCTAGGTGGGCGCATGACTGCTGAACTTGAACTGTATTCCCGTGCTCTCTAGGTGGGCGCCTGACTACTGAACTTGAATTGTATTCCCGTGCTCTCCAAGTGGGTGCCTGACTGCTGAACTTGAACTGTATTCCTGTGCTCTCTAGGTGTGCGCCTGACTGCTGAACTTGAATTGTATTCCCGTGCTCTCCAGGTGGGCGCCTGATTGCTGAAATTATTTGTATTCTCGTGCTCTCCAGGTGGGCACCTGACTGCTGAACTTGAATTGTATTCTCGTGCTCTCCAGGTGGGCGCCTGATTGCTGAACTTGAATTGTATTCTCGTGCTCTCCGGGTGGGCGCCTGATTGTTGAACTTGAATTGTATTCCCGTGCTCTCCGGGTGGGTGCCTGACTGCTGAACTTGAATTGTATTCCCGTGCTCTCCAGGTGGGCGCCTAATTGCTGAACTTGAATTGTATTCCTATGCTCTCCAGGTGGGCGCCTGACTGCTGAACTTGAATTGTATTCCCGTGCTCTCCAGGTGAGCGCCTGATTTCTGAACTTGAACTGTATTCTCGTGCTCTCCAGGTGGGCGCCTGATTGCTAAACTTGAACTGTATTCTCGTGCTCTCCAAGTGGGCGCTTGACTGCTGAACTTGAACTGCTTCTCCCCGTTCTCCAACTGGGTGCCTGATTTCAACAAAAATAGACAAAACAAAGAAAGTTTTCTGTCCCTGTTTGGTAGCCGGGCACATATGTGAGTGTTAGACCAAATAATGTTACCAAATATTCTAAGAATTTGAAAGCTAGATCTCATTATCCAGGAGGGTCCTGAAAACTCCTAGTTAAACAACAGTTTTAATCTAAATTATATCTGTTAAAAGTATGACTTCCGCTAAATCTTGTTATCTAAGAAGGTCTTGAAACTACATCCCATTATCTAGGAGAGTCCTGAAAATCAAAAATCAAGTCTTATCTTAAGAGTGACAACTTTTACGGCTGAATTATACTACCCTACAACAGAACTTACGATAAATCTTGTTATCTAATAGAAATCTTAAAGCTAAGTCCCATTATTCAGGAGGGTCCTAAAAGCTCTTAATTGAATCCTATCTCAAACATGATAACTTTGAAGCCAATTTATATTCCTTAGGGGTACATTTGTACTAGATTTTGTTACTCATGATTGTTTTGAATTTTAAACTAGGTCCCATTTTCCAGAAGGGTTCTGAAAATTTAGTGTCAAACCTGTTTGGTGCCTGCCTTTCCTTACTGAGGGTCCCTCCGAAACAATTGAAATTTTCTGCCCCTGTTTCAATCAAAGAAAACTTTGTGAATTTAAACATGGTGGTTGGTTGTGGCCTTGAACTTCGAAGGCGATTGCTCCTTCATTTCCCATGATAACTTTAATTTCCACTCGAAGATCTTGCTTGTTTATTGACTAACCATTTTCTCTATCACCCTTATCATAGAAAATACCCCGTCTCCATTCAGACCCGATACCCTCCATCTGTTGCATTGCTCATGAACTGCCATTTACCAAACCTTTGTATCTCACATGAATCTCAAAGCATGACAATTGCCACCCGCTCAGTGCGTATGTTGTTCTTTCTCGACTTAAACCACTGGCCTTGGCCTTGAGGTCTATTGTCCCTTCACTCGCCCTGACAACTTGATTTTTGCTTGGAAGACCTTGCTTGTCACTGGTTAACCACCTTCTTTGTCAATTTTATCACAGAAAATACCTTTGATCCGTTCACCTAACACCCTCCATCTATTGCATTGTTCATGAACTGATATTTACCAAACCTTCGTGTTTCACATGTACCCCAAAGCATGTTGATTATTACCGACTCAGTGCGCTTGTTGTTCTTTCCTGACTTATGCCACTTTGACGTGCTAACCAGATCCCGTTTTGTGCAATTGGAAAGTTGGTGGCAAATTTTGAAGTCATTTCTCACTTGTTTTGACCTAACAGACTCAGGAAGAGGAAGTAAACAAGACAGAAGGAACAGAGTAAAGGACAGAGGAAAAAGATGATTCCTAATAAGAAAACTACAAAGTAGAAACCTATCAGATATGGATACCAACTCTAATGACCATGACATGTACCTGCGGTCTATTCTGTTAAGCAAATCTGATCCAACTCTTGTTGTACCTCTAAGCTGTAAAACCGGGCTTCAATGCTCTGATTATCTACTCTGATTCACGATCCTTATTCGACTTGTAGTGCCCGAAGGGTTTTCACCATCAAGCCTATCTCATTTCGTTCTTTCTCTCATCTTACAGTCGCCTCAGGGTGCCCGTGAAGGTTTTCACCGATAAGACTCTCCCATTTTTCTTTTCCTTGTTCAGAACAGAGTGTTGTCCCTGATGTGAATCGCCTCTACTTGCTCGACTTGATATCTCTCAAAGACTGGTCGGAAGGTCTTTCTTTGGACCGTTATGTGGGCTTTTGGATAAGGCTAGAAAGAAAAGGTATCAAAGGATCAAAACAATTCACATGGGTTCAAAATTACAACTTTCGGAATCAGATTTCTTACAACAACCGCAACTTTTGCCCCGGTTTCTTTGCTTAGGGATTTTTATTTTGATGGGACCGAACCGTGAGGCTGCCTACGTATCCTTAAAAAAGAATCAGATCGAACATAGTTCATGTCATAGAAATTACTTGTTGTTGTGATTTTCTTTTTTCTCTTTCTTTTCTTTATCTTTTTTTTGCTTTCTTTTTTTCTTTTTGTTGTTTTTCTTCTCTTTTTTTCTTTCTCTTTTTCATTCTTTTCTTTCTCCTTTTCTCTTTTCTTTCTCTTTTTTTCTCTTCTTCCTTTACTTATCTTTTGTGCTTGCCTTTCTGAACTTTGCTACTGATTCCCAAAGAGGGGTATGAAAGAAAATAAATAAGGCTCAAAGGGGTAACGAAGGATAAAGTGTTTAGATAGCAGAACAAAATGCCTTCGTCATTCCAATCTTCAAAACATGCCAAGTAAAAACAATACAATTTAACCAAAGAAATCATACATAATATCTTTTGACTGCATCAGAATTGATAGTCCTTTCTATACATTTGCCTTCTACATCTGTTGAATACAAAACACCATTTGACAACACTCTCACTCTCATTACCACGAAAGGCCCCTGTCAATTTGGGCAAACTTGCCTTTAAATTCAAACCGATGCGGCATGATGCATTTCAATAGGGTTTCTTTATGTTCTATCTGCCCCAGTTTCACACAATTCGGACTTGAAGTGATCTCAAAATGCCTTTACTTATTTCCCTTAAATGTCCCTATCATCTTCAAAATTGTTTCATTCATTGCTTCATGACTAAACTGACTTTTTAAGACCAGACTGAGAATTACGCATGCATGTCATGTTACTAGAGTCAACAGGAAAAGAACTATAACAAAAAAGGGAACTAAACAAAAATGACTAAAAATAACAGAAAACAAAAAATTGCATTAGACAGATGGTGTAAGGGTTTGAACAATGAAACAAGCAAACTAAATTGGGGCTACAAACCTGGAACAAACCTAGACAACACTAAATGAGCTACTACAATTAAACAGACTAGGCAAAAATAAAAGGATAGAAGGGTTTGAGTCACAAGACAATATCCGGATTACAACCCTGAAATAACCTGGATAATAGAAATGACAACAAAATAAACCACCAAGACTCCTCCCTGGCTAGCCAAGAGAGGAGCATCTTTCCGATCACCAAGCTCAACATCTTAGCCACTGAATTCTGCATCAACAATACTAGGGACCTTCACAAGTCTTCATCACATTGTTCTTAACAAATTGCTTTTGGGTTCCTTTTGCCGGCTCGTTCTTAAGATCAAACTCTGATAGCGCTGAAAGCTCCGTAGCACGTGGACCTCCGAGGATCTCAAAAGAATTCTCATATTCCTTTTTCAAACGAATCATACCCACCATATGCGTCTCATTACGGACATGTGATGGACTTTGGCTAGTGTCTGCTGCATCTGGATTTTGCACGACAATGTCACCTGCGTCAATAAGCTTTTGAACTGCTTTTTTCATGTGCCAACACTTTTCTGTACTGTGACCGGGGGCATCGGAGCAATATGCGCATCTTTGAGAAAAATCAAACTTCTTTGGAAGAGGGTTTGGCATTTTTATCTGAATCGGCTTCAACATGTCCAGTTGCCTCGACCTTTGGAACAAACTGGCATATGACTCTCCAATAGGGGTGAAAGCCTTTTCTTTTTTCAGTAGTCTTTTCAGTTTATATTCTGGCCTCGGTTGGAACCTTTTGCGGGCAGGTGGCTGATATGCTTGAGGGGGCAGGTAAGACATTTGGGTAAGTGGTGTGGACCATCGCGGGCCTCGAGGGTGTGGAGCATATGGTGGTGCATTGTGGATAGGGTACCGAGAAACTGATGTACAATTTGGGGGTTTTGTGGAGAGAAATAGCAGTGGAGAGGATTACAAGGATATCCGCGGGGTTGATATTGAGGTTGAAAGCGTTTAGCAAGAACGACCATTGGACCCTGTCGTCGGCAGGGCTCATCAACATCTTTTCTATCAATGGGAGGACTATCCCGAGTAACTTGTTCGTTCCATCTGAGCCAAAAATCCTTAAAACTTTCCTTGGATTTCTTTTCCATTTGGGATAGGGAGGAGCGGTCTGAGACAATGTCTATATTGTACTGAAAGCGTCGCAAAAATCTTGAGCCACGTCGCCCAATTTATGCCACTTACCGACATCTTGACGATTATGCCATTCTAAAGCTGCCCCAGTCAAGCTCTCACTGAAATACGCTATCAACAAATCATCTTTCTCGCCAACACTTCTCATTTCACTGCAATAATCCCTCAAATTGGCTATCGGATCTCCACACCCATCATACAAGTTAAACTTTGGCACTTTAAACCCTGCGGGCAGGCGAACGTCAGGGAACATACACAACTCTTTGTAAGACATGTTAACCCGATCTCCCGTCCCTTGCATGTTCTTTAAATAATGTTCTATGCTTTTTAGCTTCCCGGATATCTCATCTCGCCCTTCTTTTCCTGTAACCTTTTCATTTTCAGTATGAAGCTCATCCCGAGGGCTCTTCTTGTATGAGTCAGGAACCTTGTGGGCAACCTTTGAGGGGTAATATTGGGCATCATAAGCTTTGAGTGGGTGTTCATTATTGGGGATAGTGGATATGGCAGGAGGGAAATTTTGGGGAAAGATAACTGGAGGACGAGTGATAGAGCTACTAGGGTGGTTGGGAAAGCTGTGATAAGCGGGAAAATCTGGAGAGTATGGGGAATCATCTGGCACTATCATCGGAGTTTGGGTAAGGGTATCATCTAAGAAGGTAAGTGGTGGCGGGGGTGGTGCCTTCCCAGTCATCCAAGCCCGATACATGTCCGATATGTGTTGTCTTAACATCCCTACCTCCTCAGCCAACCCAATGTCCTGTTCAACCAACTACTTTCGGGCACCGGTATCAACCAACTCAGTTCTGTTGTCGCCTGCCATTGCCTTTCGACCTTATGTTGTAGAGAAGAGTTACCACTTTAAGAACCACAAACCAACCACCTTTCTGATGAAGATAACAAAATGAAGTCATCACGTTAGCGTTAGGGCATTTAACATAATATAATATCACATTGCGTGCAATGCACCTAGTCGCAATTATTGGTTCTAAAATGACTTAGAGGGTATGAAGGTCATTTGGCATCATCCCAATTTGTTCATTTCAATCCTTTATTTTCTTTGCTTTTCTGGCACCACTTGGCTTGCCCATTTTCCTTCATTTCTCTTTTTCTAATTATCACTCTTTTCTTTTCTCTCATTTCTCATGTCCCACGACTTCGCCCTCTTTTTTTCTTTTTGTTTCCTTCTTTTTTTCTTCTTTTTTTCTTTTAATAATAAAAAAATTCGATCGAACCCTATGTAGGTTGCCTACGTATCATGACCCCGCATGAATCAGATCTTTGCGTAGTTCTAGAAGATCGAAAATAAAGTAGACAAACTAACGTTCTCATTTTTTTACCTTAATGACTACTCTGATGAGAAAAGAGAAATAAAAGAAGCAAAACCCTTTTTTTGAATTTTCTAGACTTAATGTTCTATAACCTATTTTAAACTCAAGTTTAACGAGAAAAATATTTTTTTTTTGATTCTTTTTTTTAGGAAGGAAATCTAAACAATAAACCAAAGAAAAATATTTTGAATTTTCATTTGATATCTTGAAGAAAGATTGCGAAACGAGAAATGAATCAAGATAAATTTTTTTTTCTTTTGTTAATTTCTCAAAGAAGAACCTCAAAAGAAAATCCTTTTAGATTTTTGGAATTAATACCTTAAAGAAAACCTTTAGAGGTACTAAAAGAAAATTCTCTTCTTTTTTGGATTTTTAGTCTTAATATACTAAAGGAAATATAAAATAATTTTTATTTTGATATTAATTGCCTAAAAGAAAAACAACCTCAAAGGAATTTTTTTTTATTTCTAAAATTAGTATTCTAAAGAAAACTTATAACGAAAATATAAAAATGCAATTTTTTTTTGACTTGTAACACATTTCCAAATACAAAATAAGAAATACAATAACAAAAGACTGGGCAAACTTAACTAGAACATTACAAACTCTAGCATCGCCTAAAAGACTAAATACTACTATACATGACTAGAAAGTAAAACATGAACAATTAACTCAAAAATATAAAATGGCTCCTCGAGTAGCTCCGGAATGCAGTGATCCTAGGGTATCTGTCATGCTCAAACTCTGGTAAGTAAATCCACACTTGTATAAGAAAACTTAAACCAACACTATGTGAGACAAAAACATTCCTTACTAGACACATGCAAGACATGGTTGTGACCATTTTCTAAAATTAACCTATGTGGCTAAAAGTGACTAAAAATGCAAGATTTGGCTAAGACCCCGCGAAGCCAAGAACCTAAGATTTACTAGGAAGACCGGACCCTATGTGGGTTGCCTATGCATCACGCCCCGAAAGACGAGAATCAGGTATGCGTAGTTCGGGCAGATTGGATACGAGCGAGAATTAAAAAAATACCTAATTTAGAGAAAACATATTTTTGTCTTTTCCTTGATAATGATGAAACATGCAAAATCTTTTTGGATTTTCTTTTCCCTTTTTTTTTGTCTTTTTTCTTAATAAAAATGTAACAAAAAATATAATTAGGCCCTACTCGCTTTATTTTCCCACTTCACCCTCTCTTTTTTTCCCTCTCTTTTCTTTTTCATTTGCCCTCAACTATCATTGGTTCGCCAAATGATCCTTTTACCCTTGGACAAATGCAACATGTAGCACATATGATGCGTCAAGATGGTCTGTTATTTTGGGTACACCTGTCTTAGACAGACCCAACCCCTGTGTTGAGTCTCCAAAATCAAATGCATATGATGCAAACAAGCGCTCCTACTAGGGATCCGGCATGAGGCTGAGTAATTCTAGGTTTAAAACCTGGGTGTATTGTTCTAGAACTAGCTTACCCGAGCGGACAACTCGATCCGAGGGGGGGTTGCGTACCGGTAACCAAAAGATCATCCGGCTTTGCAACTTGTCCGAACCTCGTTCTATTTGGGATATGACACTAACAGAAAGAAGTCATGGCCAACATGCACTCCTCAGGAGAGAGAAGAGAGGGGTTTCGTAGCAATTTATATATACAGTTCAGATAATATCAAAACGGTAAAAGCAACATTTAGCACATTAGGCCTAAACATGTAATAAAATCAGATAATAAATAAAGCCAAATATAACAATTCTGGGTTCTTGTCCCCAGCAGAGTCGCCAGAGCCGTCACACCTCCTTTTTACCTATACCCCCGTGAAGGAGTATAAAGGGGAGCTTTTTCCAACTTAAAGTGACAATCGAAACGGAATTTATTTATTTAAAGATTCAGAGTCGCCACTTGGGATAATTTATGGTGTCCCAAGTCACCGGTTCAAATCCCGAATCAAGGAAAGATTGACTCTGTATTACAGTCCGCGAACACAGAAATTCGGGTAAGGAATTCTGTTAACCTGGTATAAGGTGTTAGGCATTCCCGGATTTTGTGGTTCTAGCACGGTCGCTCAACTGTTATAATTGGCCTATTATCTGATTTTAATACATGTTTTAGCCTATGGTGCAATTTTAACTTTTATAACCGCTTTTGTTCAATTAATTTTTAAGAAAAATTCAACGTTATCAAAAATACGTCTTGAGACACATCACATAAATGCACCCGCGATCTTCGACATATTTTATTTAACGTTGTTAAGATTTGGATTTGGGTCACATAAATGCGCATCCAAGCTTAAGAAAATTAATTTAAATAGCGCGCCTAAAGCAACTACGCACATTTGGATTATTTTCCTAATCTTTGAGATTATTGTGGAGGCCCGAAGCTATGAATTTTATTGTGGATAAAGTGTATGATTGAGTTATGGAAAGGTGAGTTATATTAATCCTTATCTATGAAAAAGGGACGCCTGAATTATGCCCATGGGCATTAGTTGCTTTACAAAAAATTCGACCTATAGTCCAATTAAAACAGAAGCCCAACAAATGTCTTAAGCCTAACCTTCTTACTTTAATTATCATTTCAAGAGGCCCAACCCAGTTGCAAACAAACTAAAGACCTAATCTTTTACAGTGTTACGTCTACCACTAAGGCCAAATTCATTTTTAGCAACAATTAACAAAAGAAAATAAATGCCTCTGAATCAATCAACTCATGTTCTTGTAACCAAAATTAACTGACAATTCTAGGTTCATTTAAGCATATACTGAATTATTAAAATTATTCAATCATGAGCACCAACTTAAAATAAATATACATGAAAAAATACTAACAAAATTAATCAGAGAGAAGCGTGTCAACATGAAACATCATAAACCCATTTGCATATAACATTGAACTGACAACATGCTTATATCAAATGCCAGATAAAACTAGCTAGCCGAATTTAGGGAATATATACAAACGGTAGCCATTCACATACTAATTTTTACCAACCAAAAGCCCAGTTCATATTGGCTTCATTTCAAACATTCCGTCCGAACTTATAGTTAAACAGTGAAGGAGTATTAATCAAACATATAGATGAACGAAATTGAGGCAGATTTTATAATGCTATGATGTATGTATAGTGGTCCCAAGATTTGAGGCAAAAATCAGTACCTGAATAGCCGAAGAATAGTATACAATAAGCCAAGTAAAGATATAGAGACGAAGATGAATCCGAGCTTGACAAAGCAGCAACAATGATTTCAGTAACAACGGTCCTTTAATAGCTCAATCTAAACTCGAAAATCTAAGAGGCTACACAGAGTATCGGCTAAGTGAAGCAACTTGTGAAATCTCGGATATTAGCCAACTTCAAACCCGATAATTCTCACTCGAATTTCATGAGTTGAAATCAAAACAAAAACAAAGTTTTCCTCGTTTTCTTCTTATGTTTTTTGATGATTTTTATTTCAGAAATCGACTAAGACAAAACTAAAAGAAAATTTCCTCTTTAGGGTGAAGAAGAAGATAAATGGGGTGTTCCTCGTTTTTGGACCAGATGATGGGGAGTGGCGCTGGTCCTTGGGGTCAGTATATGATTTTCTTCAATTATTTCTCATGTGTGTGTGTGAAGAAAATGAGGAAGAAGAAAAAAAGAAGAAGGGAAGGTCTGTTGATGGTGAAACTGGAGAAGCTCTTGCTCCCAGATGCGCCGATTTTTTGGTGGATGGGCTCTCTAATTTTTTTTAGCTCCCCCTCATATAATGTGTATTTAGGGTATAAAGAGGGGAAGGGTTAATGGGTCAATAGTCTAGGCTGGGTAGGTATAAGGTAACTGGGCCATTGCATTTGTTCTTTGGGGTGGCCCAATACACCAAAACTAAGTCAATTTCTTTTCCCCATTTTTCTTTTCTTTTCTTTTTTCCTTTTTCTTTTCTTTAACTAATTAAAAAACTAAATTAGGCTATTTTTTGTATAAATTAAAATTTTTTATTCATTTTTAACATTAAAACAACTAATTAATTTAAAACTAAAGAAAAATGCTACTTTTTAAAGACTAAAAGATAAATATGTAAAAATGACAATTTTTAGGATTTTTTCTATGATTTAAAAATGTTAAAAATGCATGAAATGCAAATAAATAAAGAAAAATTCCTAAAATTAATGAAAATTATTTTTGGTCTATTTTTTAGGAGTTATTTTCATGTAGGACAAAAATCACGTGCTCACAATAATGCCCGTACCGAGTGCGGAAAGCTGTCTTAGGGACATCAGATGCCCTAATCCTCAGCTGATGGTAGCCATATCTCAAATAAATCTTTGAAAATACCTTGGCACCCTGAAGCTAATCAAACAGATCATCAATCATCGACAATGGATACTTATTCTTAATTGTAACCTTGTTCAACTGTCGTTAATCAATACACATCCTCATCGATCCATCCTTTTTCGTGACAAACAACACCGGCGCACCCCACGGCGAAACATGGGGTCTAATGAAACCCTTCCCAATCAAGTCTTGCAACTGTTCCTTCAACTCTTTCAACTCAAGCAGGGCCATACGATACTGCGGGATAGAAATGGGCTGAGTGCCCGAAGCCAAATCAATGCAAAAGTCAATATCCCTGTCGGGTGGCATACCCGGCAGTTTTGAAGGGAATAACTCAGGAAACTCATGAACGACGGGCAAAAAATCAATAGAGGGAACCTCAGTACTAGAATCACGAACATATGCTAAATAGGGCTAAACACCCATTCTCGACCATATGCTGAGCCTTCACATAAGAGATAACATTACGGTTAGAATGACCAAGAGTCCCTATCTACTCTAAACGAGGCATACCCGGTAAAGCTAAGGTCACAGTCTTGGCATGACAGTCCAAGATAGCGTGGTAAGGTGATAACCAGTCTATCCCCAATATAACATCGAAATCGACCATGTCTAGAAGCAACAAATCCATACGAGTCTCAAGACCCCCAATCACCACCATACAAGAACGATGGACTCGATCTACCACAATAGAATCACCCACCGGTGTAAACACATAAATGGGAACACTCAATGACTCACTAGGCATAACCAGATACAGTGCAAAATAAGATGACACATACGAGTAGGTAGACCCTGGATCAAATAACATTGAAGCATCTCTATCACAAACCAGAATAGTACCTGTGATAACCGCTTTTGAAGCCTCAACCTCGGGCCTGGCTAGAAAAGCATAACATCGGGGCTGGGCCCCACCACCCTGGACTACATCCCTGAGACGACCTGCACCTGGTTGTCCTCCACCCCTAGCGGCCTGAGCTCCACCTCTAAATCATTTACCTCCACCTCTAGCACCTCTACCCCTACCTCTAGCTGGCTGGACGGTCTGTGGAATACTTGGTGCCTGAACCATAACGCGGGAACCCTGCTGCTGCGACTGAGTACCCACTAACCTCGGACAAGTCCTCCTGATATGACCATACTCACCACACTCAACACATCCACCTGAGTGCTATGGTTGAGGAAATTGAGACTGATCCTGGCGACCTGAATGACCACCCCGAACACTCTGAAGCGACGATACATTAATATGAGCTAGTGGTGCACTGTAGGACTGTTGATCAAAATAATGTATCTGCGGACCACGGCTACCTAAAGCACTGTGAGAAACCTGAAGAGTTGACTGAAAGGGACTAGGAGGATGGCCTCTACCATATGAATCTCTGTCTCCAAATGAGGCACCACTGAATCTACCCGAATGATGGAGCCTCTTATCCGACCCATGACTACCTCCCTGCGATAGAACTATCTCCACTCTCCTAGCCACATTGGCCGCCTCTTAAAAAGTAATCTCACTCCCAGCCTCCCTAGCCATCTGAAGACGAATCGACTGAATAAGACCATCAATAAACCTTCTCACCCTCTCTATCTCTCGGTAAGAAGGATGACAAGGGCATGGCCAGCCAAGTCGATAAATCTGGTCTCATACTGGGTATCCATCATGGAACCCTGCTGGAGACGCTCAAACTGCCTCCGGTAGGCCTCTCTCTAAGTAATGGGGAGAAACTTCTCCAGAAACAACACTGTAAACTGCTCCCAAGTCAAAGATGGCGATCCGGTTGGCCTAACCAAGCAATAATCCCTCCACCAAGTCTTGGCAGATCTAGACAAGCGAAATGAATCGACCCCATTGGTCTCAACGATACCCATGTTCCTGAGAACCTTGTGGCAGCTGTCTAGATAATTATGGGGATCCTCAGTAGATGCACCGCTGAAAGTAGAAGTGAAGAGCTTGGTGAACCTATCCAACCTCCACAAAGCATCGGAAGACATAGATGCTCCATCATCGGTCTGAGCTACCACACCCGGCTGAATCATTGCAGTCTGAATCTGGGGAGCTAGCTGCTCCGGAGTGCGGGTAGCAGGAGTCTGGGCCCCTCCTCCAGCCTGAGAGACGGCTGGTGCTACAGGAAGAAAGCCTACTCGGGTGACACTCTCCATGAGACCCACTAATCGGACCAGAGCATCCTGAAGAATTGGGGTAGCAATAAACCCCTCTGGGACCTGAGCTGGGCCCACCGGAACTGCTGGGGTCGGAACCTCCTCATCAAAATCAACCTGAGGCTCCGTCATTGGTACTGCCGCTCGGGGCTGAGCTCTGCCCCTACCTCGGCCTCTAGAGCGGTAGATGAGGAAGCGCGTGTTCTCGCCATCTGCAAAAGAACAGAGTAGAAATTCAATTAGCATTGAGAAATAAAACCGCACGACAGGAAAAAACAAATGTGAAGTTTTCCTAACTCTGTAGCCTTTGGGGATAAATACAGACGTCTGCGTACCGATCCCTCAGACTCTACTAAGCTTGTCCGTGAATTGTCAGACCTGTGTAACCTAGAGCTCTGATACCAACTTATCACGACCGAATTTTTCCACCATCAGGAGTCGTAATGACGCCTACTCGTAGAAGTTAGGCAAGCTACGAAATTAGGAATCTTTAACTCTTTTGTTTTAATCCTTCTTACAACTTATATTAACAAGTGATAAACATTTAAATAACATCGGAATATGAGATTAAGTGGAAGACTTAGACAAAATAAACCAAAATAATACGGAAATCAACATATGTCACTACCCAAAAACTGGTGTCACAACATTCACGGACTAACTATGATTACTACATACAAATGTATGAAAGAAAGATCACTGTCTGTCTCAGATACAAATGATAGCAAAACATAATAAAAAATAGAGGAGACGTCGGGCCTGCGGATGCCTGCAGGGCTACCTCGGAGTCTTAGTGGACTGAAGGCTAGCTCCCTTACTGCTGCTAACTAAGTGCTGCTCCGGTATCTGCACAGAGTGCAGAGTGTAGCATCAGCACAACCGACCCCATGGGCTGGTAAGTGTCTGGCCTAACCCCGGCGAGGTAGTGACGAGGCTAGGACCGGACTCCAGATAAACTTGTGCAACTATATAACATATGGCGGAAAATAAACAGGAATAAGCAGTTTAAATGGGAGGGTGTACATGCTTCGGGGAATATATCAAATCCAACAACAACTTAATAAGATATGAAAGGATAATTCAATATCTACAACAATACAATAACAATATTGTTGTGGCACATAACCCGATCCCTAATCATTTAATATTGTTGCGGCGTGCAACCCGATCCACATATATAACTGTTGCGACGTGCAACCTGATCCAATATAATATCTGTTGCAGCGTGCAATCCGATCCAATATAATATCTGTTGCAGCGTGCAACACGATCCATAAATATATATAATAATGTTGTGGCGCGCAACCTGTCCCAAATATACAATCAATAGTGATCATAATAACAGCCTCGGCAAGGGGTCAACAATAAACTATACTATCCCGGCAAGGGAATTCAATAGTACAAGTATATACGTCCCGGCAAGGGAGAATCAGCTATAACCAATCTTAACTCAACTCCTACTCATCTCAATTATCACCATTTCTCAATCATAAGTATCTTCCACGAAAATAAACTTAAGTCTTTACTCATTATCAAGAATTCACCCACTATAGCATTCGTAGTATCATTTAAGAATACAACAAGTATCAATTTAGGACTCACGGTCATGCTCGACACCAACGTATAGATACTCGTCACCATGCCTATACGTCGTACTCAACAAGAAGCAATTAGCAAATAGGACTCAATTCTTAATCTCTCGAGCTAAGGTTAGACCAAACACTTACCTCGATGCCACAAACATAATTCGCGATTCAACTATAGCTTTACCCCTTGGTTTCACCGCCAATTCACTCATATCTAGCCACAAGTTACTTAATTACATCAATAAACGCTAAATGAATCAATTTGAATGCATGAAAATGAGTTTTCTAAAGTTTTACCCAAAAAGTCAAAATTGACCCCGAGCCCACGTGGTCAAAACTCGAGGTTCGAACCAAAGCCCGATTACCCATTCCCCCATGAACTCAAATATATAATTTATTTTGAAATCGGACCTCAAATCGAGGTCCAAATCTCTAATTTTTTGAAAAACCTAGGTTCTACCCAAAACACCCAATTTCCTCCATGAAAATCATTGATTTGAAGTTGAAATCATCTTAAAAGATATTAATGATTGAAGAAAACTAGTTAAAAACGACTTACAAGTGATTTGGAGAAGAAAGGTTGTTTGAAAAATCGCCTCTTATGTTTTTTTGGGGTTTTGAAAAATAAAAAATAACTGAAAATCTCGTCTAAATATACTGCCCTCAGATGCCCTGCGCGGACCGCACAAAATCAATTGTGGCCACACAACACTGCTTGTGTTCTGCAATGATAAGTCTTTGTATTTTGGCCATAACTTTCTCTACATATGTCCAAATGCCTATTATAATATCTTTATGAAAACTAGACACGAAGGGCTACAATTTTTGATTTTGAATGATCTCAAAATTCCTTACGGATCAAAAGATATAGGCTTCCGAAGTCGGACCAGTGAAGTGTTCTTCACCGCGGACCGCACCAAAACTAGTGTGGCCGCACAAGCCCCTCTGCGGCAGCAGTCCATATCGTGCGGACCGCACTGGCCTGTTCAGAGGCCTCCCACCTCTCTAAGCCTGCAACAACTCTGTTTTAAGCCTAAGACGTCCCATAACCTACCCGAAATTCACCCGAGCCCTCAGAACTCCAAACCAAGTGTACACAAAACTTCAAAAACATCCTACGGATTTATTTGTGTAATCAAATCATCAAAATAATATCATAAACATCAAATTAAATCTCAAGATCAATGAAATTTTCTCAAAACTTCTTTAAACATCAATTTTTGCAATTTAAGTCCGAATCACGTCAAATGACATCCATGTTCCACCAAATTTCACATAAATATCTTAAATCATGTATTAGACCTGTACCCGGCGCCGGAACCAAAATACGGGTCTGATATCATCATTTTCTAAGCAAATTTCATTTCAATTTCCCTTAAACAATTTCAGAAAATAATTTCATTTGAAAATTCATTTCTCGGGCTTGGGACCTCGGAATTCGATTCCGGGCATACGCACAAGTCCCATATTTTCCTACGGACCCTTCGGGACCGTCAAATCACGGGTCCATTTACCCAAAACATTGATCGAAGTCAAATTAACTCATTTTATAACCAAATTGTTATCATTGTTTACAGATTTTCATATTTAAGCTTTCTGGCTACGCGCCCGGACTGTACACGCAAATCGAGGTGACTCTAAATGAGGTTTCCAAGGCCTCGGAAACACAAAATTTAATTTAAAGCAAGTGGTCATCACATAATCAAATGTTGAGACAATGAATGACTCTTTGGATAAGACTTAACTCTTTTACTACTACTTGAACTCTTATTTGGTGTGTTGATATCTCTTAAAAATATTTCTTTCTTAAAATTTCAGTTTCTAAAACATTATTTTTCAATAATAATTATTTTTATAATAATGTAATCGAAAATATTATTTGGCTATCTAAAAATATAAAAAAAAATTAGCTAGTGAATTGTTTTTACTCCATTTTGATATTTGACATTAACCATGTTAAATATCTTAGTTATTTGAATTATATGTAAATAACCTTAACATTTAAACCTTCTAAATAATTATAGATAATCGTTAGATATTAATTAAAAAACACTACATGAAAAAGACTAATATTTTCTCAATTCTCGTAGTGATAATTTTATTTTTGCACTATTCTCATAGGTGTCACTGAAACCTAAAAATAGCCACAAAGTGAAATAATAACTCATATTTATGGCGAAGCACAAAGGCTGACACGATATAAACGATTCTTTGATTACGACGTAACTCTTATATTACGACTTGAACTCTTATTTGGTATGATTTTATCTTTCAAAAAATATTTCTATTTTGAAATTTCAATTTCTAAAACTTTATATATATTATAATAATGATTATCTTTATAATGATGCAAGTGAAGATAGTGTCCTTAATTTAAAATTCACTTTAATCGGCTATCTAAAAATTTAAATGATTCTTTGGCCAGATTTATTTCAGTATGACTCCACTCTAAGTTCATCGATATCTCGCCTCAGAATTTGAATTTTTAATATCCTATATATACAAAAATTTTGTTCTTTGAATTATTAAATGTTAAATTAGTTGATTATTATTATAAAATATTGCATATATTGTCTTAAAATTGTCAAGTAGTTTATTTTTCGACATCATACGTGGTTTAACCTCAATGCAAACTACTCAATTTGCATTAGAATTCAAATTCAAATATCATATCAGTTTGTAAGTAATAGTGATTTTTTAAAAACGATACATAATGTAAATTAAAATAAAAATATTCGAAGATATCCTTATCTTATAATCTATGCATTTGAGTTGAAAAAATATATATTTGAAATAGATGAGATTAATTTTTTAATTTTTTATACTCAACAAAGATGAAACATAAGAAGAAATTTGTTGTCATTTTTATTTCTCGTTTTTAGATCTTTCTAACATTTTTTTCAATATGTATTTTCTTTTATTTTAGTTTTTATATTGTCACACCTCCTTTTTGCGCGCCCGCCCCCGAAGGGTTAAATGCGCGAGGGGAGTTTTTCCAATTTAAGTGACAATATTCGAAATGGGATTATTTATTTAATTCAGAGTCGCCACTTGGGAAAGGTTTGGTTTTTGGTGTCCCAAGTCACCGGTTTATCTTGAATCCCAAATCGAGGAAATTTTCGACTTTTCCAAATGAAGTCTGCGAACCAGAAATTCTAAGTAAGGAATTCTGTTGACCCGAGGGAAGGTGTTAGGCACCCTCGAATCCCGTGGTTCTAGCACGGTCGCTTAAATTGTTATAATGGCTAAATATCGGATTTAAATACATGTTGTGACTTATGTGCTTTTATTAAGTTTAAAACGCTTTTATTATTATCATTTATTTTTATAGAATTGCAACGTTATGAAAATGCATCTCGAACCACGTCACAATCAATGCACCCGTGGTCGTCGACACATTTTGACTCCGTTGAGATTTGAATTTGGGTCACATCAATGTGCACCCGTGTTTAAGAATATAATTTGATTAAACCGTGCCTAAAAAAAGTCTAACGCGTTATTATTTTTGGATAAGGCCGTGAGATTCACTAAACGGCCTGTCCTGGATTCTAAATATTTATTATGGTTAGTTATTGAGGGCCCCGCAATTTGCATTTTTTATTTGGCGAGGCTCGTCTCATTATTTTAGAAAAAGGATATCCAAAAGCGACTACATTTCTATTATGTTTGTTTCCAGAAATAAAAAAATGTATGCTAATTGAAGTATATGCTTTGGCCTAAACCGGATTCTTATCAATTTCTGATTGGTTACTTATAAAGTGAAGAGACGTCATACCTTACGAAAATGCTTTGGTTGGACAAAGAAATTACATATGAGATTGAAGAAATGCAACACTTAATCCGAACAACATCCTTAAGTCGAGTTTAAATTAAATTGTTTAAGCAGGATTAATAGAGTTCCTTATTAAAGGATGTTACTAATGATGTTCAAAACTCGTCCTATAAACTGCCTAAAGAAGTCGAAACTGGGTAATTCAAAAACTGTATTAACTTTGGCTAGATTTAACAACCATTCGCCCTTACGTATTCAAAGCATGCTAAAAGAGCGAGTTTAAGTTAACAATCGTATTAAATAGCTGCACATTTCATTAATTATATATACATCCTGGATACGACTAAACGAGTCAAATGTCACAGTTTCAGATTGGCATAAACTTTAATTAAATACAACCTTACTAATGTATCTCTATTGGGCTCACAGACTAGAACTCACACAACTTAACAACATTTATATAAAGGGAAACTTGTGAGCAATGCAACAGATGATTATAACTCCTTCAGTTCTTTCGATTCAACTCTTATTGCAATATCAGATAGGTTCGAAATGTGTACCTGAGGAGATGCTTACAATGAAGAAAACAGGGGGGTCAGTTGAGTAGCAGTGTAAATAAAACAGCAGCAGTAACAGATGAATAGCAACAGGCCCAATTGAACAAAATCCCAGTGCAAAAGGCAACCAGTGCCGATGGAAAAAATGACAGAATGACAGCAATGACTAGCAGTATAGGAACAGAGATCCAGACCATCCAATTCCAAGAGAATCAACCCAGGCAAACCAAACTAACACTTTTAGCTGATGCTTGAAAGAAAAGAAAGCTGACTGAATAGGCTGAGCAGGCTAAACATTGAACAAAAGCAGGAAGAAAACCAGTTTCTGACTTCTGTATCTTTATCCCTCTTACTATCTATTTCTTTTCAAAATCCAATCTCCAATTTCAGTCTTGAAATCTATTTTGGATATCCAGAGGAATTCTTTTCCGGTTTTCTATTTTTCAGAACTCAATTCTCCTCCAAATGTTCCCTCTCAGTTCCCTCTGTTGTTATCAATGTCTATCCGCGTGTGTGTGTGTATATCAAAATCTTTGTATCTCTCCCCCAGATCTATCTGATCTCCTCTATCTTTTTCTTAACAATTCCCTCTGTCTCTATCTTTGTTTCCTATATGCTCTGTGTGTATTAATATCTATGTATTTCAGCTCTCTCCTCTCCAATCTCTCTCTAAAACTGAGGGAAGTCCTCCTCTTTTATAAGCCTAAAGTTTGCCCTTTAACAGCCTGTTAGACCAAAAGAACACCCCTCCCATGTGCCCTCTTCTTTTCAGTTCCCACTCAGCTATTTAAGTATTAACCCCCATGACATTCCCTTGCAGGCTTAACTTTTTTATTAATGTTTATTATTTCTGAAACTTAAAGCAGAATATGGGCAGCAGGATGTAGTCTGACAGCACATGCTGTCAAACTATTTAATTCAAAAGCACTTAGGCAGGGCACAGGCTGTGCACAAAATGCACATGTTGTGCATAAGTGCACATGCTCTCCAATTTCAGAACTGTGACTAAACAGAACATTGATTTTTACATTTCTGATTCAAATTACTAATTATAAGCACTAAACTCAGTTCCTAAGTGATTCAAGCCATGCTTATCAAAAGTAAATCGATTTGTTATTGTTCAGGCAGCTGAAACTAATTGACGACACATGTCGACTCGACTATATTAATCATAACATGCACAATCGTAGCCAAAAATCAGACATTTAACAATATTGACACATGATTTGAATTATACTGACTAAACAAAGTGGTATTCAAGGAATCAATCAGTCAGTTCAAATTTGAAAATCAGCTAATTGCACAACACTTACATACACATTATCAGAACAAATAGAAAGACTCAATCAAACAACAGAAGTTCAGGCAAAGTGGACAGGGCACAGTTGATAAAATTCAGGGACACAAACAAAACATGAACAGACCTTTAAAACAATCAGATGAACCAAAACAAATAAAGAAAAGAAAGCAAAACTTACTTCAAACCCCGAAAAATCAAAATCTTACTTGGATTCGAACAGACCTTTCTTAAGGCTGAACGGACTTTAATCGAAGTGTTTCTCAGATGAGAAAAACTTCGATTAAGGTCCATTAGACCTTAATCTCTTCGGCTCGAATGGATATGGACCAGTGACGAGGAGCCCTAAGGTTCCAAAAATCAGATCTGGGATTCATGCTTCCCTGATCAGATTCGGACCAAACCAAGCATGGTTTGGTCACGAGGGGGTCTGGGGAGTGTCTGGTGTGAAACTGGGGTTAAACGGTGTAAGTCAAGTTCCGACTCGAATCTTCAAACGAAGATTCGAGAAGGTGGGAAGGGATTCGAGTCACGTGGTTAACAGATCCGTGTTCCGGATGGCAAGGGGGTTCTATGGTGTTAAGGGTGGGGTCACCGGTGTCCGTGCCGCCGGTTTTCATGGTGAATGATACAGGGGCGGCTAGGTTTTTTTGGAGGGGGAATGGGATGAGGATGAAGGTGACCTAAAGCCGGGGTTCGGATAGGGGGGCAGGGTAAGGTTATGGGTTTATATAGTTAGTGAGGGGTTGATTTCTAACCGTTGGATGGGGTGCGATGAAGGGTCAGGATCTCTTGGCTGATAGGGGACGGTGTCGTTTCATCTTTAGAGGGTTTGGGTCGGTCCGGGTGGAAACGGGTCGGGGTCATCAGTGGGTTATGGGGAGGTGATCTTGGCCGTTGATCATTCAGAGATCAACGGCTCAGATCAGACTCAACCATTACGACGTCGTTTGGACGTCCTTGGTGTCAGCTGGACTGGACTGGGTTGCACAGGGGTTTTGGGCTGAGTTTGTTTGGGCCAATTTGTTTAAAATTGGCCCAAGTCCGAAAAGATTTCTTTTTTTTTTATTATTTTATTTTCTTCTTTATTTTAAAAACAAAAACCTAAGTAAATTAAATTAAAATTAAATAAACACTTAATACAATTGTTTGCACACACCTTAGAATATTTTAAAACAGGTAAAATCAAGCAAGAACAAAATCACGGACAAAGATGCCTATTTATGATTTTCTATTTAACAACCGAATTACGGTTCAAATTATGCATGACACATACATTTTTTGTATTTTGTTTTAATAAAATAAAATGGGCAAAAAATCATAAATAATTAACAAAGTGCCATGTAAAAATCCAAAAATTGTACAGCAGGACCAATTGTTATTATTTTTTATTTCTTTTGGAGCGATTGTCGCGCGAAACAAAAATCACGTGCTCACAGCTGCCCCTCTTTGTTCGGAAACACGAAGAGTTTTCGTGCAAAGATAAAGTGAGCGGATATGAGCGATTTTTGCCTATGGACTACTCCGTGTAAAGCATGTTTTGAAAGTTTTGACCGAATCTTGCTTCAAAGGTTTCCTACATATCCTGGGCTAAACAGGAATCAGGTCAATGTAGTTCGGGAAAATTTTGGTAGCTGGGACTACCATGGGATTGCAATGCTTGCTGTTACTGCTGTTGCTGTTGTCACTGCTGCGTCACTGACCGCCTTATTACAACCAAAGGAAAATTGAAACTGAACTAAACACTTATATGCATGTCAACTGCTAGTTACAAGATTCCTATCTATGATTCTTTTGCGACCTGATCTTGGGTCTTAGCTGATTCTGCTTGTAGACTCCGATCTGAATCTTGATGCTTGCAAGTTGGAGGCGCCTATTTATTTCTGCGATACTAAATATGACGGGATTGGTAGAACTCGGGACCTTGATCAAATCTTGGAGCGATCCGCCTTCCATTTTCTCCGGTGTCTCGGGACATCTTCTTTTTCTTTTTCTTCTTAGATTCTGAGTTGAGACTCATCTTGTGGGTCGTTTCGATCCGTGTGGCTCGAGGTTAGACCTGCGGGAAAAACATATGAACGAAATTTTCTGCCCCAGTTTCACTAGGAAAATTTCGTGAATTATTCGCCAGGAAGTTCATAAAATTGATGAAAGAGGATATGCATGCTCAGTTCAGGGTTGGAGCCCTAATATTGACTAGCTGGGGAAAGGTTCAGTTTAGAGTTGAAACTCTAATACTGACCAACTGGGGAAAAGTTCAGCTTAGGGTTTAAAATCCTAATGCTGGCTTGAAGGAAAAATTCAGTTTAGGGTTTAAAACCCTAATGCTGACTAAAGGGAAAAACTCAGTTTAGGGTTTAAAACCCTAGTGCCGACTAAAGGAAAAATTCAGTTTAGGGTTTAAAACCCTAATGCTGACTGCAAGGAAAAGCTCAGTTTAGGGTTTAAAACCCTAATGCTGGCTGAAAGGAAAGAGTTCAGTTTAGGGTTTAAAACCATAATGCTGACTAAAGGAAAAATTCAGTTTAGGGTTTAAAACCCTAATGCTGACATGCATGGAAAAAGCTTAGTTTAGGGTTTAAAACCCTAATGCTGGCTGAATGGAAAAAGTTCAGTTTAGGGTTTAAAACCCTAATGCTGATTGCATGGAAAAAGCTCAATTTAGGGTTTTAAAACCCTAATGCTGGCTGAATGGAAAAAGTTCAGTTTAGGGTTTAAAACCCTAATGCTGATTGCATGGAAAAAAAAGCTCAGTTTAGGGTTTTAAAACCCTAATGCTGGTTGAATGGAAAAAGTTCAGTTTAGGGTTTAAAACACTGATGCTGACTAAAGGAAAAAGTTCAGTTTATGGTTTAAAACCCTAATGCTGATTGTATGGAAAAATTCAGTTTAGGGTTTAAAACCCTAATGCTGATTGAAGGAAAAAAGTTCTCGGGTTATGCCGAAAAGATTCATCGAGTTATACCGGGAGGATTTATCGGGTTATGCCGGGAAGATTCATCGGGTTATGCCGGGAGGATTCATCGGGTTATACCGGGAAAGTTTATCGGGTTATACCGAAAAATTCATCGGGTTATGCCGAAAAGATTCATCGGGTTATGCCGGGAAGATTTATCGGAAAAGATTCGTCGGGTTATGCCGAGGGGATTCATCGGGTTATGCCGGGAAGATTCATCGGGTTATGCCGAGGGGATTCATCGGGTTATGCCGGGAAGATTTATCGGGTTATGCCGGGAGGCTTCATCGGGTTATACCGGGAAGGTTTATCGGGTTATGCCGAAAAGATTCATCGGGTTATGCCGAGGGGATTCATCGGGTTATGCCGGGAAGTTTCATCGGGTTATACCGGAAAAATTCATCGGGTTATACCGGGAGGGTTTATCGGGTTATGCCGAAAAATTTATCGGGTTATGCCGAAAAGATTCATCGGGTTATGCCGGGAAGATTCATCGGGTTATGCCGGGAAGATTTATCGGATTATGCCGAAAAGATTCATCGGGTTATGCCGAGGGGATTCATCGGGTTATGCCGGGAAGATTCATCGGGTTATGCCGGGAATTTGGATAAAAAAAAAGGCTCCTTGGGTTATGCCAGGGAGATCCGGGGCTTATACCGGGATAGTTGAGGAACGAGGTCCTATGCTATCATGATTTGTTTTTCTTTTGAGATGTTCATTTTTTTATTCTTTGTCTTCTTTCCTTCCTTTAGTTCTCCCCTTTCTCTCTTTTTATTTATCAGAAATGCACGAAAGACTTATGGGGAAACTTACCATTGGTCGTTTTCCCGCTGCAAGGCTGTTTCAATGCTTGTGTGCTCCATTTCTTTCGGGCTACACCAGTTTCATGCATGGCTGCTTTGGGGCGCACCTGTCTCAATTTCCTACACAAAGAAAACATTGTCAGTTTGAGAATGGCGGTTGGTTTTGGGGGCCTTGACCGTTCCAATTGCTTTGTCTTAGCCTAATTCTTGTTGAGAAACTCTGCCATTGATTAGTTTTATATGCGAAACCCTTTGGACTACTCAGACTTGCGTTTCCAGATTTTGTGATGATTTGCCTTATAAGGCTTTGGTTTTTCCGTCCCGTTCTGCTTGGGGATTTTGGTGGGGATTTTATCAGGGAGACTCTGTGGGGATTTGTACAAGAGAAACTCCGTGTGGATTTGTCCAATGCGAACTCTGTGAGGATTTTTTTTTGTAGCAAACTTGCTGGGGATGTGCTGGGGTGGACTTCTTTGGGGAATTGTACAAGGGGAGACTCCATGGGGGATTTGTAACAAGGGATACCCTGTGGGGATTTGTCGGTTTTGGAAGCAAATCAACTACCATGGCCAGTCGGGATGGGACTGACGCGCCACTGAGGTCGTACATTTTATTTGACTCTTGCCAAACGGAGCCCTGTAAAACTGGTCCTGCCACCTTTCTTTGCGATTATTACGGAATTAAGAGTTAGATCAAAAAGAACTCAAAGAAAACTATGTAAAGGAGAACATATGAGTTTAAAGAGAAACGCCCCTTTCGGGGAGAAAAGAAGGACTTATCTGGAGTGTATGCCAGTTTCAAACTGACATGACATGCCTTTTGGACTGGATGCCCGACCTCTGAGAACTTGCATTTTCTCATGAATCAAAACAGATCTATATTATTTTTTTTTCTCAAAACCCGGGAACCTTGCCAGGACTTTCTGAGGTGGAATCATCTTTTTGGTCGACAACGCCCTTTGCGGGTTTTCGCTAGTCGACCTCTCTCATTTCTCTTCTTACTGTCGCCTGCTAGTACTCTTTGCGAGTTTTTACTAAACAAGCTCTCTCATTTTCAATTTCTCTTCTCGCATCGCCTCACGGTGCCCAAAGGTTTTCACCGACAAGACTCTCTTATCTTTATTCTCCTCATTTGTTGTATCGGACCCAAATAATTCCATCTTCCTATTTTGGAATGCTTCGTTGATTGATCAGAAGGACTTGAAAAAGGTTTGGGGTGAAAAGAATTTGGGTTGAACTACAACTTTGGAAACTTTTGGGTGGGATTATTGCTGAATCGTTATAACTTCTGCCCCAGTTTTACTTTCGGGGGGAATTCCTAGATTTTTGTTTTGGTGTGACTGAACCCCTAAGGAGAGGTTGCCTACGTATCCTTTCGGAATCAAGTCAGACGTAGTTCATACGACTTTTGTTTTTGGATTTTGTTTTTTTTTTGTTTTTTTTTTTTTTTTTTTTTTGCTTTTTTTTTTCACTTCCCTTCCTTTTTCTTTGTCTCCTCCTTTTTTGTATATATATTTTCTTATTTTTCCAATTCTTTCTTCTTCTTTTTTTCTTTTTCATTTCAATTTTTTTTTTTAATTTTATTTTCAATAATAATTTCAGGTTCCAAAGAGGGTAATCAAAGAAGAGTAACCAGCTCAAATGGGTTTGCAAAGGGTTGATAGTGTTTGGGTAGCGAGAATGAAAGCCTTCGTCATCTCAAACTGTGCAAAGATATCGCCAGAGTGATTTAGACATATCACTGCACCTGCTTTCCAAGCAAATTCTCCATTTGGTAACGTTTTTCAATGACGTATGGACCCTTCTTTTTTGGTACAATTGCTCGTGACAAACCGCAGTTATTAAGGTTATCATTCTGTACGGGTCTAAACCCATTTACTGCTCTCAAACTCTGCTTTAGTGACGGACATTTTCCAAACCATGAACCAATTTTCTTTAGTTGTTCCTACTTTTCAAATTCTTTATATCTCAAATTTTTGACTCATTATTTGAAATCTGATCGGAGTTCTCGTGATCCGGGCATGAAGTCTGCAAACATGTCATGTTATTTAAAGCTGCATTTATCAGAATTAAAGAGAACACAAAAGAAAACATAGAAGGAGAAAATGAGTAATGAAACATGAATTCATTTCTTGGCGTTTTGGGGAAGATAAGGAAAAAGGTTGACATTCAGGAAATTTAAAACATGAAAAATGAAGAAAACATCTAAGTCACCCTCTGGGGTAATTCGTGATGCAGAGAAGGTGGCAAGACAAGTTCATTAGGACTTCCGTTTGATCAAGAATGACGTAGCCTTCTAGTTTTGAAACTTGGTGCTTGGTCCCATGTACGATACTTCAACGGTGCTAGTGCCCTCTCCTGGCTGGACCATGTGTATTTCGCATAGCTTTTCCCTTGTCGCCTCACATATTTCCTCGCTCTCGTCAAGCGGGGACACCTTATCATCTCCCTCTTTGTTGTATTTTGGTTCCTGTGGTATGCGTCCGACAAACACTGGCTCGTTCGGCCGAGGTTGTTTGATCGTCCCCCATACCATTGAGGCCTGCTTGAATACATCACTTATTCCTTTTTCTTGCTCCGGAGTTACCCTGGGTCCTTTTTCTGTATCAGCAATAGCAATTATGGCTTTAAGTGCCGGATCAACTTCCTCGTCTTCACAAATCATCCCAACTATCGGCCCGTTGTTATGGGCGGGCAGCGGATTATTGGTCACATTTGGGATATCCTCGTCTGTCAACACAATCTTCCCTTGGTCTAACAGATTCTCCACAGCTTGTTTCAATGTCCAACAGTCGTTGGTGTCGTGCCCTTCTACCCCTGAATGGTATGCACATCTGACACCCCGCTGATATGATGGTGATCCCGGGTTCTGCCCGTTCGGTGGTATGGGCTGCAACAAATTCATTTGGACAAGCTTAGGGAATAGGGTGGAATAGGGTTCACCGATTGGTGTGTAGTTGGGTCTCCTGGGTGGTTCCCGAGGACGGAAATTATTTTGAGGAGGTCGAGGATTGTAGTGGTTTCGGTGAGGAGGCTGATTCCTAGGATGTGGGGCCTGCCCCCGATTGACTGGTTGTGTCCGCTGGATATAAGGCTGGGTGCTCATGACCATGTAAGGCTGAGGAGCGTAGGTCGCATTTTGGTGGGGGAAATAATGTTGCGAGGTTCTTTCCGAGGAACAAAGCCCGGGATTATGATATTCTCCCACCTCTGACACTGCCATGGATGTTTCCTCTTTTTTCTTCCCTCTTGCCATTCCTCCAGACCCGCTTTGGACGGCTTGGGAGGTTGCCCTTATGGCTGCCTGACTCAAAATTCTTCCCGTTTTCAAACCGTTCTCCACCATCTCTCCAATCTTAATCGCTTCTGCGAAAGGCTTTCCCATGGCCGACATCATGTTTTGGAAATAGTCGGACTCTTGAGCCTGGAGAAAAGTAGTGACCATCTCTATCTCGTCCATGGAAGGTTTTACCCTTGACGCTTGCTCACGCCACTTGATGGCGTATTCTCTGAAACTTTCCGAGGGTTTCTTCTTTAAGTTTGACAAAGCATTTCTGTCTGGTGCGATGTCAATATTATATTGAAACTGCCCTACGAAGTCTCTAGCAAGATCATCCCATATATGCCAGCGAGATATGTCCTGGTCCATATACCATTCCGAAGCGACTCCCACCAAACTTTCTCCAAAATATGCCATTAGCAGTTCTTCTTTTCCGCCGGCTCCCCGCAATTGATTGCAGTATTTTTTAAGATGTGCAATGGGGTCACCGTGCCCATCGTATTTCTCGAACTTTGGGGTCTTGAAACCTGCTGGCAGGTGCACGTGAGGGAACATGCATAGGTCGGCGTAAGAGACGCTCTTCTGTCCGCTCAATCCTTGCATATTTTTCAAACTTTGTTCAAGGCTTCTCATTCTCTTGGCAATCTCATTTTGTTCTGCAATTCTGGGGTTCTGATCCTGCCCGGGTGCAAGCTCGCACTGAGGCGGTAGAGGATTAGTGCTGGTAGCGAACCTAGTTGGTTCCATTGAGAACGATGGTGCTTGGAATGTAAAAGAGGATGAGTCAAAGCTTGGATTGTACGTGGCAGGCTGTGCCGTAATCGGGCAAGGCGATGCAGTAAAGATGTTCATGCTTGCATCGGTGGTTGACATTCGGGGATGAGGGTCAGAAGGCGATCCAGCAGAGAAGGCTGAGGTGGTTGGGTACCCGAATGGGGTAGCAGGATAATTTATGGGGACATTAGAAGTCCCACTTGACCTGGAGAATAATTCAGGGAATCCGGGGACGACACTTGGCGGCTCTTTCCCATTATTCCAGTCGTCCAGCATTTCCAACATGCGGAGCCGTAGGATTCTATTTTCCTCCGCAGTTGCGGATTCAGGTGTGAGGACGGCTGAGATCGTGCTCTCCTCGGAAACAGGGATTGTTTGCAATGGAATTTCTGAAGACATTTCCACACTTCCTTTTGACCTGGTGAAGTAAGTGTGAGTACTGCTTCTGGTCCTAACAACAGGTAGTTGAACACTTCTCCTTGACCTCGTGAAGTATGAGTGCGAGGCCAGACTTTCACCAAACCAACCGTCTTTTCAAAACCCTGGATACTCAACGACAAACGCACGGTTAATTTGCAGCGAATAACAGGTAGTTAATCTCACGTTGGCCATGATGCACCTATACAGTGAAGTGGATTACTACATGTTTGCTACGAGAGCATGCGTCATTCCGGCATTTTTCCTCTTTATGAGGTTTGCCTACGTATCTCACATCCGGTGAGAATCAGACCCGCGTAGTTCGGTCAAATTAACCGAATTATTTTAGAACAAAATTCTTTCCTTTTCAACAAACAACTTTCCATAAATAAAAGACTATTTTTCTATCTTTTTTTGTTTTTTTCTTTTTCTTAGTAAAGCAAATTATTGAAGACAAAACATTTTCCCTTTTTATTATCGCAAAATTTCGGCAGAGTTTTGACAGTAATTGGGCATTGCTATTTTTCAAAGTAGAAAATTAGTCCTATACACTGTTTTTTTTGTTTTTTTGTTTTTATTTTTCAAATACTCCAAAGTCAGGCAGCATGCATGTCCGAGACAAATAAATGCGCGGAAACAAATAGGATGCAACAGGATGGTCTTTTCATTTCAGGTTGCTAGTCCTAGACGGACCCAACCCCTGTGTTGAGTCCCCTAAGTCAAATGCAACATGATGCAAATAAGCGTTCCTACTAGGGATCCGGCATGAAGTCAAGTTATTCTAGGTTCGTAACCTGGGTATTTGTTCTAGACTGTGTACCCGAGCGGACAACTCGAGTCGAGGAGGGGGCTACGTACCGGGGACCCGCGAGATCGTCCGGCTTTGTAACTTGTCCGACCTCTTTCTTATTTCAGGTATTGACACTAACAGAATAGGGAGTCTCGACCAGCGAGCTTCTCCCCGGAGGTAAGAAGAGAAGGGTTTCGGTACAGTTTATATACAGTTCAGATAATATCAAAGCGGTAAAAGACAACATTTAGCACGTTATGCAAAAACATGTAATAAAGATCAGATAATAAATCCAAATATAACAATTATTCTAAGCTCGAATTCTTGAACCCTGAACCAGTGGTTCTGGGTTAAATCCCTAGCAGAGTCGCCAGAGCTGTCACACCTCCTTTTTGCGTGCCCGCCCCCGAAGGGTTAAATGCGCGAGGGGAGTTTTTCCAATTTAAGTGACAATATTCGAAATGAGATTATTTATTTAATTCAGAGTCGCCACTTGGGAAAGGTTTGGTTTTTGGTGTCCCAAGTCACCGGTTTATCTTGAATCCCAAATCGAGAAAATTTTCGACTTTTCCAAATGAAGTCTGCGAACCAGAAATTCTAAGTAAGGAATTCTGTTGACCCGAGGGAAGGTGTTAGGCACCCTCGAATCCCGTGGTTCTAGCACGGTCGCTTAAATTGTTATAATGGCTAAATATCGGATTTAAATACATGTTGTGACTTATGTGCTTTTATTAAGTTTAAAACGCTTTTATTATTATCATTTATTTTTATAGAATTGCAACATTGTGAAAATGCATCTCGAACCACGTCACAATCAATGCACCCGTGGTCGTCGACACATTTTGACTCCGTTGAGATTTGAATTTGGGTCACATCAATGTGCACCCGTTTTTAAGAATATAATTTGATTAAACCGTGCCTAAAAAAAGTCTAACGCGTTATTATTTTTGGATAAGGCCGTGAGATTCACTAAACGGCCTGTCCTGGATTCTAAATATTTATTATGGTTAGTTATTGAGGGCCCCGCAATTTGCATTTTTTATTTGGCGAGGCTCGTCTCATTATTTTAGAAAAAGGATATCCAAAAGCGACTACATTTCTATTATGTTTGTTTCCAGAAATAAAAAAATGTATGCTAATTGAAGTATATGCTTTGGCCTAAACCGGATTCTTATCAATTTCTGATTGGTTACTTATAAAGTGAAGAGACGTCATACCTTACGAAAATGCTTTGGTTGGACAAAGAAATTACATATGAGATTGAAGAAATGCAACACTTAATCCGAACAACATCCTTAAGTCGAGTTTAAATTAAATTGTTTAAGCAGGATTAATAGAGTTCCTTATTAAAGGATGTTACTAATGATGTTCAAAACTCGTCCTTTAAACTGCCTAAAGAAGTCGAAACTGGGTAATTCAAAAACTGTATTAACTTTGGCTAGATTTAACAACCATTCGCCCTTACGTATTCAAAGCATGCTAAAAGAGCGAGTTTAAGTTAACAATCGTATTAAATAGCTGCACATTTCATTAATTATATTTACATCCTGGATACGACTAAACGAGTCAAATGTCACAGTTTCAGATTGGCATAAACTTTAATTAAATACAACCTTACTAATGTATCTCTATTGGGCTCACAGACTAGAACTCACACAACTTAAACAACACTTATATAAAGGGAAACTTGTGAGCAATGCAACAGATGATTATAACTCCTTCAGTTCTTTCGATTCAACTCTTATTGCAATATCAGATAGGTTCGAAATGTGTACCTGAGGAGATGCTTACAATGAAGAAAACAGGGGGTCAGTTGAGTAGCAGTGTAAATAAAACAGCAGCAGTAACAGATGAATAGCAACAGGCCCAATTGAACAAAATCCCAGTGCAAAAGGCAACCAGTGCCGATGGAAAAAATGACAGAATGACAGCAATGACTAGCAGTATAGGAACAGAGATCCAGACCATCCAATTCCAAGAGAATCAACCCAGGCAAACCAAACTAACACTTTTAGCTGATGCTTGAAAGAAAAGAAAGCTGACTGAATAGGCTGAGCAGGCTAAACATTGAACAAAAGCAGGAAGAAAACCAGTTTCTGACTTCTGTATCTTTATCCCTCTTACTATCTATTTCTTTTCAAAATCCAATCTCCAATTTCAGTCTTGAAATCTATTTTGGATATCCAGAGGAATTCTTTTCCGGTTTTCTATTTTTCAGAACTCAATTCTCCTCCAAATGTTCCCTCTCAGTTCCCTCTGTTGTTATCAATGTCTATCCGCGTGTGTGTGTGTATATCAAAATCTTTGTATCTCTCCCCCAGATCTATCTGATCTCCTCTATCTTTTTCTTAACAATTCCCTCTGTCTCTATCTCTGTTTCCTATATGCTCTGTGTGTATTAATATCTATGTATTTCAGCTCTCTCCTCTCCAATCTCTCTCTAAAACTGAGGGAAGTCCTCCTCTTTTATAAGCCTAAAGTCTGTCCTTTAACAGCCTATTAGACCAAAAGAATACCCCTCCCATGTGCCCTCTTCTTTTCAGTTCCCACTCAACTATTTAAGTATTAACCCCCATGACATTCCCTTGCAGGCTTAACTTTTTTAGTAATGTTTATTATTTCTGAAACTTAAAGCAGAATATGGGCAGCAGGATGTAGTCTGACAGCACATGCTGTCAAACTATTTAATTCAAAAGCACTTAGGCAGGGCACAGGCTGTGCACAAAATGCACATGTTGTGCATAAGTGCACATGCTCTCCAATTTCAGAACTGTGACTAAACAGAACATTGATTTTTACATTTCTGATTCAAATTACTAATTATAAGCACTAAACTCAGTTCCTAAGTGATTCAAGCCATGCTTATCAAAAGTAAATCGATTTGTTATTGTTCAGGCAGCTGAAACTAATTGACGACACATGTCGACTCGACTATATTAATCATAACATGCACAATCGTAGCCAAAAATCAGACATTTAACAATATTGACACATGATTTGAATTATACTGACTAAACAAAGTGGTATTCAAGGAATCAATCAGTCAGTTCAAATTTGAAAATCAGCTAATTGCACAACACTTACATACACATTATCAGAACAAATAGAAAGACTCAATCAAACAACAGAAGTTCAGGCAAAGTGGACAGGGCACAGTTGATAAAATTCAGGGACACAAACAAAACATGAACAGACCTTTAAATCAATCAGATGAACCAAAACAAATAAAGAAAAGAAAGCAAAACTTACCTCAAACCCCGAAAAATCAAAATCTTACTTGGATTCGAACAGACCTTTCTTAAGGCTGAACGGACTTTAATCGAAGTGTTTCTCAGATGAGAAAAACTTCGATTAAGGTCCATTAGACCTTAATCTCTTCGGCTCGAACGGATATGGACCAGTGACGAGGAACCCTAAGGTTCCAAAAATCAGATCTGGGATTCATGCTTCCCTGATCAGATTCGGACCAAACCAAGCATGGTTTGGTCACGAGGGGGTCTGGGGAGTGTCTGGTGTGAAACTGGGGTTAAACGGTGTAAGTCAAGTTCCGACTTGAATCTTCAAACGAAGATTCGAGAAGATGGGAAGGGATTCGAGTCACGTGGTTAACAGATCCGTGTTCCGGATGGCAAGGGGGTTCTATGGTGTTAAGGGTGGGGTCACCGGCGTCCGTGCCGCCGGTTTTCATGGTGAAGGATACAGGGGCGGCTAGGTTTTTTTTGGAGGGGGAATGGGATGAGGATGAAGGTGACCTAAAGCCGGGGTTCGGATAGGGGGCAGGGTAAGGTTATGGGTTTATATAGTTAGTGAGGGGTTGATTTCTAACCGTTGGATGGGGTGCGATGAAGGGTCAGGATCTCTTGGCTGATAGGGGACGGTGTCGTTTCATCTTTAGAGGGTTTGGGTCGGTCCGGGTGGAAATGGGTCGGGGTCATCAGTGGGTTATGGGGAGGTGATCTTGGCCGTTGATCATTCAGAGATCAACGGCTCAGATCAGACTCAACCATTACGACGTCGTTTGGACGTCCTTGGTGTCAGCTGGACTGGACTAGGTTGCACAGGGGTTTTGGACTGAGTTTGTTTGGGCCAATTTGTTTAAAATAGGCCCAAGTCCGAAAAGATTTCTTTTTTTTATTATTATTTTATTTTCTTCTTTATTTTAAAAACAAAAACCTAAGTAAATCAAATTAAAATTAAATAAACACTTAATACAATTGTTTGCACACACCTTAAAATATTTTAAAACAGGTAAAATCAAGCAAGAACAAAATCACGGACAAAGATGCCTATTTATGATTTTCTATTTAACAACCGGATTACGGTTCAAATTATGCATGACACATACATTTTTTGTATTTTGTTTTAATAAAATAAAATGGGCAAAAAATCATAAATAATTAACAAAGTGCCATGTAAAAATCCAAAAATTGTACAGCAGGACCAATTGTTATTATTTTTTATTTCTTTTGGAGCGATTGTCGCGCGAAACAAAAATCACGTGCTCACAGCTGCCCCTCTTTGTTCGGAAACACGAAGAGTTTTCGTGCAAAGATAAAGTGAGCGGATATGAGCGATTTTTGCCTATGGACTACTCCGTGTAAAGCATGTTTTGAAAGTTTTGACCGAATCTTGCTTCAAAGGTTTCCTACATATCCTGGGCTAAACAGGAATCAGGTCAATGTAGTTCGGGAAAATTTTGGTAGCTGGGACTACCATGGGATTGCAATGCTTGCTGTTACTGCTGTTGCTGTTGTCACTGCTGCGTCACTGACTGCCTTATTACAACCAAAGGAAAATTGAAACTGAACTAAACACTTATATGCATGTCAACTGCTAGTTACAAGATTCCTATCTATGATTCTTTTGCGACCTGATCTTGGGTCTTAGCTGATTCTGCTTGTAGACTCCGATCTGAATCTTGATGCTTGCAAGTTGGAGGCGCCTATTTATTTCTGCGATACTGAATATGACGGGATTGGTAGAACTCGGGACCTTGATCAAATCTTGGAGCGATCCGCCTTCCATTTTCTCCGGTGTCTCGGGACATCTTTTTTTCTTTTTCTTCTTAGATTCTGAGTTGAGACTCATCTTGTGGGTCGTTTCGATCCGTGTGGCTCGAGGTTAGACCTGCGGGAAAAACATATGAACGAAATTTTCTGCCCCAGTTTCACTAGGAAAATTTCGTGAATTATTCGCCAGGAAGTTCATAAAATTGATGAAAGAGGATATGCATGCTCAGTTCAGGGTTGGAGCCCTAATATTGACTAGCTGGGGAAAGGTTCAGTTTAGAGTTGAAACTCTAATACTGACCAACTGGGGAAAAGTTCAGCTTAGGGTTTAAAATCCTAATGCTGGCTTGAAGGAAAAATTCAGTTTAGGGTTTAAAACCCTAATGCTGACTAAAGGGAAAAACTCAGTTTAGGGTTTAAAACCCTAGTGCCGACTAAAGGAAAAATTCAGTTTAGGGTTTAAAACCCTAATGCTGACTGCAAGGAAAAGCTCAGTTTAGGGTTTAAAACCCTAATGCTGGCTGAAAGGAAAGAGTTCAGTTTAGGGTTTAAAACCCTAATGCTGACTAAAGGAAAAATTCAGTTTAGGGTTTAAAACCCTAATGCTGACTGCATGAAAAAAGCTTAGTTTAGGGTTTAAAACCCTAATGCTGGCTGAATGGAAAAAGTTCAGTTTAGGGTTTAAAACCCTAATGCTGATTGCATGGAAAAAGCTCAATTTAGGGTTTTAAAACCCTAATGCTGGCTGAATGGAAAAAGTTCAGTTTAGGGTTTAAAACCCTAATGTTGATTGCATGGAAAAAAAAGCTCAGTTTAGGGTTTTAAAACCCTAATGCTGGTTGAATGGAAAAAGTTCAGTTTAGGGTTTAAAACCCTAATGCTGATTGTATGGAAAAATTCAGTTTAGGGTTTAAAACCCTAATGCTGATTGAAGGAAAAAAGTTCTCGGGTTATGCCGAAAAGATTCATCGAGTTATACCGGGAGGATTTATCGGGTTATGCCGGGAAGATTCATCGGGTTATGCCGGGAGGATTCATCGGGTTATACCGGGAAGGTTTATCGGGTTATACCGAAAAATTCATCGGGTTATGCCGAAAAGATTCATCGGGTTATGCCGGGAAGATTTATCGGAAAAGATTCGTCGGGTTATGCCGAGGGGATTCATCGGGTTATGCCGGGAAGATTCATCGGGTTATGCCGAGGGGATTTATCGGGTTATGCCGGGAAGATTTATCGGGTTATGCCGGGAGGCTTCATCGGGTTATACCGGGAAGGTTTATCGGGTTATGCCGAAAAGATTCATCGGGTTATGACGGGAAGATTTATCGGATTATGCCGAAAAGATTCATCGGGTTATGCCGAGGGGATTCATCGGGTTATGCCGGGAAGTTTCATCGGGTTATACCGGAAAGATTCATCGGGTTATACCGGGAGGGTTTATCGGGTTATGCCGAAAAATTTATCGGGTTATGCCGAAAAGATTCATCGGGTTATGCCGGGAAGATTCATCGGGTTATGCCGGGAAGATTTATCGGATTATGCCGAAAAGATTCATCAGGTTATGCCGAGGGGATTCATCGGGTTATGCCGGGAAGATTCATCGGGTTATGCCGGGAATTTGGATAAAAAAAAAAGGCTCCTTGGGTTATGCCAGGGAGATCCGGGGCTTATACCGGGATAATTGAGGAACGAGGTCCTATGCTATCATGATTTGTTTTTCTTTTGAGATGTTCATTTTTTTATTCTTTGTCTTCTTTCCTTCCTTTAGTTCTCCCCTTTCTCTCTTTTTATTTATCAGAAATGCACGAAAGACTTATGGGGAAACTTACCATTGGTCGTTTTCCCGCTGCAAGGCTGTTTCAATGCTTGTGTGCTCCATTTCTTTCGGGCTACACCAGTTTCATGCATGGCTGCTTTGGGGCGCACCTGTCTCAATTTCCTACACAAAGAAAACATTGTCAGTTTGAGAATGGCGGTTGGTTTTGGGGGCCTTGACCGTTCCAATTGCTTTGTCTTAGCCTAATTCTTGTTGAGAAACTCTGCCATTGATTAGTTTTATATGCGAAACCCTTTGGACTACTCAGACTTGCGTTTCCAGATTTTGTGATGATTTGCCTTATAAGGCTTTGGTTTTTCCGTCCCGTTCTGCTTGGGGATTTTGGTGGGGATTTTATCAGGGAGACTCTGTGGGGATTTGTACAAGAGAAACTCCGTGTGGATTTGTCCAATGCGAACTCTGTGAGGATTTTTTTTTGTAGCAAACTTGCTGGGGATGTGCTGGGGTGGACTTCTTTGGGGAATTATACAAGGGGAGACTCCATGGGGGATTTGTAACAAGGGATACCCTGTGGGGATTTGTCGGTTTTGGAAGCAAATCAACTACCATGGCCAGTCGGGATGGGACTGACGCGCCACTGAGGTCGTACATTTTATTTGACTCTTGCCAAACGGAGCCCTGTAAAACTGGTCCTGCCACCTTTCTTTGCGATTATTACGGAATTAAGAGTTAGATCAAAAAGAACTCAAAGAAAACTATGTAAAGGAGAACATATGAGTTTAAAGAGAAACGCCCCTTTCGGGGAGAAAAGAAGGACTTATCTGGAGTGTATGCCAGTTTCAAACTGACATGACATGCCTTTTGGACTGGATGCCCGACCTCTGAGAACTTGCATTTTCTCATGAATCAAAACAGATCTATATTATTTTTTTTTCTCAAAACCCGGGAACCTTGCCAGGACTTTCTGAGGTGGAATCATCTTTTTGGTCGACAACGCCCTTTGCGGGTTTTTGCTAGTCGACCTCTCTCATTTCTCTTCTTACTGTCGCCTGCTAGTACTCTTTGCGAGTTTTTACCAAACAAGCTCTCTCATTTTCAATTTCTCTTCTCGCATCGCCTCACGGTGCCCAAAGGTTTTCACCGACAAGACTCTCTTATCTTTATTCTCCTCATTTGTTGTATCGGACCCAAATAATTCCATCTTCCTATTTTGGAATGCTTCGTTGATTGATCAGAAGGACTTGAAAAAGGTTTGGGGTGAAAAGAATTTGGGTTGAACTACAACTTTGGAAACTTTTGGGTGGGATTATTGCTGAATCGTTATAACTTCTGCCCCAGTTTTACTTTCGGGGGGAATTCCTAGATTTTTGTTTTGGTGTGACTGAACCCCTAAGGAGAGGTTGCCTACGTATCCTTTCGGAATCAAGTCAGACGTAGTTCATACGACTTTTGTTTTTGGATTTTGTTTTTTTTTTTTTTTTTCTGATTTGCTTTTTTTTTTCACTTCCCTTCCTTTTTCTTTGTCTCCCCCTTTTTTGTATATATATATTTTCTTATTTTTCCAATTCTTTCTTCTTCTTTTTTTTTCTTTTTCATTTCAATTTTTTTTTTTAATTTTATTTTCAATAATAATTTCAGGTTCCAAAGAGGGTAATCAAAGAAGAGTAACCAGCTCAAATGGGTTTGCAAAGGGTTGATAGTGTTTGGGTAGCGAGAATGAAAGCCTTCGTCATCTCAAACTGTGCAAAGATATCGCCAGAGTGATTTAGACATATCACTGCACCTGCTTTCCAAGCAAGGCTGACGTCGTTTCTTCCGACGTCGCCCAGATACAAATGCTCCATTTGGTAACGTTTTTCAATGACGTATGGACCCTTCTTTTTGGTACAATTGCTCGTGACAAACCGCAGTTATTAAGGTTATCATTCTGTACGGGTCTAAACCCATTTACTGCTCTCAAACTCTGCTTTAGTGACGGACATTTTCCAAACCATGAACCAATTTTCTTTAGTTGTTCCTACTTTTCAAATTCTTTATATCTCAAATTTTTGACTCATTATTTGAAATCTGATCGGAGTTCTCGTGATCCGGGCATGAAGTCCGCAAACATGTCATGTTATTTAAAGCTGCATTTATCAGAATTAAAGAGAACACAAAAGAAAACATAGAAGGAGAAAATGAGTAATGAAACATGATTTCATTTCTTGGCGTTTTGGGGAAGATAAGGAAAAAGGTTGACATTCAGGAAATTTAAAATATGAAAAATGAAGAAAACATCTGAGTCACCCTCTGGGGTAATTCGTGATGCAGAGAAGGTGGCAAGACAGGTTCATTAGGACTTCCGTTTGATCAAGAATGGCGTAGCCTTCTAGTTTTGAAACTTGGTGCTTGGTCCCATGTACGATACTTCAACGGTGCTAGTGCCCTCTCCTGGCTGGACCATGTGTATTTCGCATAGCTTTTCCCTTTTCGCCTCACATATTTCCTCGCTCTCGTCGAGCGGGGACACCTTATCATCTCCCTCTTTGTTGTATTTTGGTTCCTGTGGTATGCGTCCGACAAACACTGGCTCGTTCGGCCGAGGTTGTTTGATCGTCCCCCATACCATGGAGGCTTGCTTGAATATATCACTTATTCCTTTTTCTTGCTCCGGAGTTACCCTGGGTCCTTTTTCTGTATCAGCAATAGCAATTATGGCTTTAAGTGCCGGATCAACTTCCTCGTCTTCACAAATCATCCCAACTATCGGCCCGTTGTTATGGGCGGGCAGCGGATTATTGGTAACATTTGGGATATCCTCGTCTCTCAACACAATCTTCCCTTGGTCTAACAGATTCTCCACAGCTTGTTTCAATGTCCAACAGTCGTTGGTGTCGTGCCCTTCTACCCCTGAATGGTATGCACATCTGACACCCCGCTGATATGATGGTGATCCCGGGTTCTGCCCGTTCGGTGGTATGGGCTGCAACAAATTCATTTGGACAAGCTTAGGGAATAGGGTGGAATAGGGTTCACCGATTGGTGTGTAGTTGGGTCTCCTGGGTGGTTCCCGAGGACGGAAATTATTTTGAGGAGGTCGAGGATTGTAGTGGTTTCGGTGAGGAGGCTGATTCCTAGGATGTGGGGCCTGCCCCCGATTGACTGGTTGTGTCCGCTGGATATAAGGCTGGGTGCTCATGACCATGTAAGGCTGAGGAGCGTAGGTCGCATTTTGGTGGGGGAAATAATGTTGCGAGGTTCTTTCCGAGGAACAAAGCCCGGGATTATGATATTCTCCCACCTCTGCCACTGTCATGGACGTTTCCTCTTTTTTCTTCCCTCTTGCCATTCCTCCAGACCCGCTTTGGACGGCTTGGGAGGTTGCCCTTATGGCTGCCTGACTCAAAATTCTTCCCGTTTTCAAACCGTTCTCCACCATCTCTCCAATCTTAATCGCTTCTGCGAAAGGCTTTCCCATGGCCGACATCATGTTTTGGAAATAGTCGGACTCTTGAGCCTGGAGAAAAGTAGTGACCATCTCTATCTCGTCCATGGAAGGTTTTACCCTTGACGCTTGCTCACGCCATTTGATGGCGTATTCTCTGAAACTTTCCGAGGGTTTCTTCTTTAAGTTTGACAAAGCATTTCTGTCTGGTGCGATGTCAATATTATATTGAAACTGCCCTACGAAGTCTCTGGCAAGATCATCCCATATATGCCAGCGAGATATGTCCTGGTCCATATACCATTCCGAAGCGACTCCCACCAAACTTTCTCCAAAATATGCCATTAGCAGTTCTTCTTTTCCGCCGGCTCCCCGCAATTGATTGCAGTATTTTTTAAGATGTGCAATGGGGTCACCGTGCCCATCGTATTTCTCGAACTTTGGGGTCTTGAAACCTGCTGGCAGGTGCACGTGAGGGAACATGCATAGGTCGGCGTAAGAGACGCTCTTCTGTCCGCTCAATCCTTGCATATTTTTCAAACTTTGTTCAAGGCTTCTCATTCTCTTGGCAATCTCATTTTGTTCTGCAATTCTGGGGTTCTGATCCTGCCCGGGTGCAAGCTCGCACTGAGGCGGTAGAGGATTAGTGCTGGTAGCGAACCTAGTTGGTTCCATTGAGAACGATGGTGCTTGGAATGTAAAAGAGGATGAGTCAAAGCTTGGATTGTACGTGGCAGGCTGTGCCGTAATCGGGCAAGGCGATGCAGTAAAGATGTTCATGCTTGCATCGGTGGTTGACATTCGGGGATGAGGGTCAAAAGGCGATCCAGCAGAGAAGGCTGAGGTGGTTGGGTACCCGAATGGGGTAGCAGGATAATTTATGGGGACATTAGAAGTCCCACTTGACCTGGAGAATAATTCAGGGAATCCGGGGACGACACTTGGCGGCTCTTTCCCATTATTCCAGTCGTCCAGCATTTCCAACATGCGGAGCCGTAGGATTCTATTTTCCTCCGCAGTTGCGGATTCAGGTGTGAGGACGGCTGAGATCGTGCTCTCCTCGGAAACAGGGATTGTTTGCAATGGAATTTCTGAAGACATTTCCACACTTCCTTTTGACCTGGTGAAGTAAGTGTGAGTACTGCTTCTGGTCCTAACAACAGGTAGTTGAACACTTCTCCTTGACCTCGTGAAGTATGAGTGCGAGGCCAGACTTTCACCAAACCAACCGTCTTTTCAAAACCCTGGATACTCAACGACAAACGCACGGTTAATTTGCAGCGAATAACAGGTAGTTAATCTCACGTTGGCCATGATGCACCTATACAGTGAAGTGGATTACTACATGTTTGCTACGAGAGCATGCGTCATTCCGGCATTTTTCCTCTTTATTAGTTTTTTTCCCTTTTTTTTATTATTATATATTTTTTATTTTGCAGTAAAAGAAATGCGACCGGATCCGATGAGGATTGCCTACGTATCACGATGCCTACGTGAATCAGATCATTACGTAGTTCGAAACTAACAAGTATAAAAATAAAGAAGCAAGTGCTCATTTAGCATAGGGCTCAAAAGATTTGACTATTCTTTGTTTATTTACTTATTCAATTTTTTTTTATTTTTTTTTTTGGAATTTTTGAAAGAAATACTTTAAAAGAAGAAAGAAAATTTTGTTTATTTTGATTTTTGTTTTATTTTTTAAAGAAAGACTTCTAAAATTTATTTGCTTTTGACTTGAATTCTGGAAATTTATTAAAAAAGAAAATATGTTTGGTTGATTTTTTTTTCGTTTGTTTTACCTTTTCTACGGAAGAAAGAATGTATATGATGTTGCCCCTTAAATTTTGAAAGAGGGACTTTTAAGAAAATGATGTGAAATTCTGAGTTTTATTTATTTACAAAAGCACTTCTAAAGAAAAATCCTAATATTTTGAAATTCAATTTTTCAAATATATATTTTTTTTGTTTTTTTTTAAAAAAAATATTTTACAAAAGAGAGACTAAAAAGCAAGGAGTATTTTTTTTTGGATTTTTATTGCTGATTTTTAATTCTTATTACATTATTTCACATGAAAGACTTCAGAAAGAAGGAGACCATTTTTATTTGAGTTTAAGAAAACTTCTATATTATGTTTTGTTTCTTTTTTTTTTCTAAGGAAAAATTTATAAAGAAAGAACTAAAGGGAAATTTATTTTTTTGGGATTTTTGAAAATTGGGGTCGGAACCGATGAGGTTTGCCTACGTATCTCACATCCGGTGAGAATCAGACCCGCGTAGTTCGGTCAAATTAACCGAATTATTTTAGAACAAAATTCTTTCCTTTTCAACAAACAACTTTCCATAAATAAAAGACTATTTTTCTATCTTTTTTGTTTTTTTTTCTTTTTCTTAGTAAAGCAAATTATTGAAGACAAAACATTTTCTCTTTTTATTATCGCAAAATTTCGGCAGAGTTTTGACAGTAATTGGGCATTGCTATTTTTCAAAGTAGAAAATTAGTCCTATACACTGTTATTTTTTTTTTTTTTTGTTTTTATTTTTCAAATACTCCAAAGTCAGGCAGCATGCATGTCCGAGACAAATAAATGCGCGGAAACAAATAGGATGCAACAGGATGGTCTTTTCATTTCAGGTTGCTAGTCCTAGACGGACCCAACCCCTGTGTTGAGTCCCCTAAGTCAAATGCAACATGATGCAAATAAGCGTTCCTACTAGGGATCCGGCATGAAGTCAAGTTATTCTAGGTTCGTAACCTGGGTATTTGTTCTAGACTGTGTACCCGAGCGGACAACTCGAGTCGAGGAGGGGGCTACGTACCGGGGACCCGCGAGATCGTCCGGCTTTGTAACTTGTCCGACCTCTTTCTTATTTCAGGTATTGACACTAACAGAATAGGGAGTCTCGACCAGCGAGCTTCTCCCCGGAGGTAAGAAGAGAAGGGTTTCGGCACAGTTTATATACAGTTCAGATAATATCAAAGCGGTAAAAGACAACATTTAGCACGTTATGCAAAAACATGTAATAAAGATCAGATAATAAAGCCAAATATAACAATTATTCTAAGCTCGAATTCTTGAACCCTGAACCAGTGGTTCTGGGTTAAATCCCTAGCAGAGTCGCCAGAGCTGTCACACCTCCTTTTTGCGTGCCCGCCCCCGAAGGGTTAAATGCGCAAGGGGATTTTTTCCAATTTAAGTGACAATATTCGAAATGAGATTATTTATTTAATTCAGAGTCGCCACTTGGGAAAGGTTTGGTTTTTGGTGTCCCAAGTCACCGGTTTATCTTGAATCCCAAATCGAGGAAATTTTCGACTTTTCCAAATGAAGTCTGCGAACCAGAAATTCTAAGTAAGGAATTCTGTTGACCCGAGGGAAGGTGTTAGGCACCCTCGAATCCCGTGGTTCTAGCACGGTCGCTTAAATTGTTATAATGGCTAAATATCGGATTTAAATACATGTTGTGACTTATGTGCTTTTATTAAGTTTAAAACGCTTTTATTATTATCATTTATTTTTATAGAATTGCAACATTGTGAAAATGCATCTCGAACCACGTCACAATCAATGCACCCGTGGTCGTCGACACATTTTGACTCCGTTGAGATTTGAATTTGGGTCACATCAATGTGCACCCGTGTTTAAGAATATAATTTGATTAAACCGTGCCTAAAAAAAGTCTAACGCGTTATTATTTTTGGATAAGGCCGTGAGATTCACTAAACGGCCTGTCCTGGATTCTAAATATTTATTATGGTTAGTTATTGAGGGCCCCGCAATTTGCATTTTTTATTTGGCGAGGCTCGTCTCATTATTTTAGAAAAAGGATATCCAAAAGCGACTACATTTCTATTATATTTGTTTCCAGAAATAAAAAAATGTATGCTAATTGAAGTATATGCTTTGGCCTAAACCGGATTCTTATCAATTTCTGATTGGTTACTTATAAAGTGAAGAGACGTCATACCTTACGAAAATGCTTTGGTTGGACAAAGAAATTACATATGAGATTGAAGAAATGCAACACTTAATCCGAACAACATCCTTAAGTCGAGTTTAAATTAAATTGTTTAAGCAGGATTAATAGAGTTCCTTATTAAAGGATGTTACTAATGATGTTCAAAACTCGTCCTATAAACTGCCTAAAGAAGTCGAAACTGGGTAATTCAAAAACTGTATTAACTTTGGCTAGATTTAACAACCATTCGCCCTTACGTATTCAAAGCATGCTAAAAGAGCGAGTTTAAGTTAACAATCGTATTAAATAGCTGCACATTTCATTAATTATATTTACATCCTGGATACGACTAAACGAGTCAAATGTCACAGTTTCAGATTGGCATAAACTTTAATTAAATACAACCTTACTAATGTATCTCTATTGGGCTCACAGACTAGAACTCACACAACTTAAACAACACTTATATAAAGGGAAACTTGTGAGCAATGCAACAGATGATTATAACTCCTTCAGTTCTTTCGATTCAACTCTTATTGCAATATCAGATAGGTTCGAAATGTGTACCTGAGGAGATGCTTACAATGAAGAAAACAGGGGGGTCAGTTGAGTAGCAGTGTAAATAAAACAGCAGCAGTAACAGATGAATAGCAACAGGCCCAATTGAACAAAATCCCAGTGCAAAAGGCAACCAGTGCCGATGGAAAAAATGACAGAATGACAGCAATGACTAGCAGTATAGGAACAGAGATCCAGACCATCCAATTCCAAGAGAATCAACCCAGGCAAACCAAACTAACACTTTTAGCTGATGCTTGAAAGAAAAGAAAGCTGACTGAATAGGCTGAGCAGGCTAAACATTGAACAAAAGCAGGAAGAAAACCAGTTTCTGACTTCTGTATCTTTATCCCTCTTACTATCTATTTCTTTTCAAAATCCAATCTCCAATTTCAGTCTTGAAATCTATTTTGGATATCCAGAGGAATTCTTTTCCGGTTTTCTATTTTTCAGAACTCAATTCTCCTCCAAATGTTCCCTCTCAGTTCCCTCTGTTGTTATCAATGTCTATCCGCGTGTGTGTGTGTATATCAAAATCTTTGTATCTCTCCCCCAGATCTATCTGATCTCCTCTATCTTTTTCTTAACAATTCCCTCTGTCTCTATCTTTGTTTCCTATATGCTCTGTGTGTATTAATATCTATGTATTTCAGCTCTCTCCTCTCCAATCTCTCTCTAAAACTGAGGGAAGTCCTCCTCTTTTATAAGCCTAAAGTTTGCCCTTTAACAGCCTGTTAGACCAAAAGAACACCCCTCCCATGTGCCCTCTTCTTTTCAGTTCCCACTCAGCTATTTAAGTATTAACCCCCATGACATTCCCTTGCAGGCTTAACTTTTTTAGTAATGTTTATTATTTCTGAAACTTAAAGCAGAATATGGGCAGCAGGATGTAGTCTGACAGCACATGCTGTCAAACTATTTAATTCAAAAGTGATTCAAGCCATGCTTATCAAAAGTAAATCGATTTGTTATTGTTCAGGCAACTGAAACTAATTGACGACACATGTCGACTCGACTATATTAATCATAACATGCACAATCGTAGCCAAAAATCAGACATTTAACAATATCGACACATGATTTGAATTATACTAACTAAACAAAGTGGTATTCAAGGAATCAATCAGTCAGTTCAAATTTGAAAATCAGCTAATTGCACAACACTTACATACACATTATCAGAACAAATAGAAAGACTCAATCAAACAACAGAGGTTCAGGCAAAGTGTACATGGCACAGTTGATAAAATTCAGGGACACAAACAAAACATGAACAGACCTTTAAAACAATCATATGAACCAAAACAAATAAAGAAAAGAAAGCAAAACTTACCTCAAACCCCGAAAAATCAAAATCTTACTTGGATTCGAACAGACCTTTCTTAAGGCTGAACGGACTTTAATCGATGAGAAACACTTCGATTAAGGTCCATTAGACCTTAATCTCTTCGGCTCGAACGGATATGGACCAGTGACGAGGAACCCTAAGGTTCCAAAAATCAGATCTGGGATTCATGCTTCCCTGATCAGATTCGGACCAAACCAAGCATGGTTTGGTCACGAGGGGGTCTGGGGAGTGTCTGGTGTGAAACTGGGGTTAAACGGTGTAAGTCAAGTTCCGAATCGAATCTTCAAATGAAGTTTCGAGAAGGTGGGAAGGGATTCGAGTCACGTGGTTAACAGATCCGTGTTCCGGATGGCAAGGGGGTTCTATGGTGTTAAGGGTGGGGTCACTGGCGTCCGTGCCGCCGGTTTTCATGGTGAAGGATACATGGGCGGCTAGGTTTTTTTGGAGGGGGAATGGGATGAGGATGAAGGTGACCTAAAGCCGGGGTTCGGATAGGGGGCAGGGTAAGGTTATGGGTTTATATAGTTAGTGAGGGGTTGATTTCTAACCGTTGGATGGGGTGCGATGAAGGGTCAGGATCTCTTGGCTGATAGGGGACAGTGTCGTTTCATCTTTAGAGGGTTTGGGTCGGTTCGGGTGGAAACGGGTCGGGGTCATCAGTGGGTTATGGGGAGGTGATCTTGGTCGTTGATCATTCAGAGATCAACGGCTCAGATCAGACTCAACCATTACGACGTCGTTTGGACGTCCTTGGTGTCAGCTGGACTGGACTGGGTTGCACAGGGGTTTTGGGCTGAGTTTGTTTGGGCCAATTTGTTTAAAATTGGCCCAAGTCCGAAAAGATTTCTTTTTTTATTATTATTATTTTATTTTCTTCTTTATTTTAAAAACAAAAACCTAAGTAAATCAAATTAAAATTAAATAAACACTTAATACAATTGTTTGCACACACCTTAAAATATTTTAAAACAAGTAAAATCAAGCAAGAACAAAATCATGGACAAAGATGCCTATTTATGATTTTCTATTTAACAACCGGATTACGGTTCAAATTATGCATGACACATACATTGTTTGTATTTTGTTTTAATAAAATAAAATGGGCAAAAAATCATAAATAATTAACAATGTGCCATGTAAAAATCCAAAAATTGTACAGCAGGACCAATTGTTATTATTTTTTATTTCTTTTGGAGCGATTGTCGCGCGAAACAAAAATCACGTGCTCACATATATCATTATTTCTGTTGTTACAAAAAATTAATATTTTAAAATTCTCTACTAATGTTCAAAAATATCTTATCTTTTTATAAGTAAAGAGATTTTTCGAAATAATTTGTTTACATTTAAAAAAGAATATTCCACGTCATACCAATTTTTTCTTTATATATACTCTTTGTTACACTTAAAAGTCGCTAAACTATCAATTAGAAACACATTTATCTCTTGTTGAGTTTGGAAAAAAAACCTTTCACATAATCTAATAATTCAAAACTAATATTTTTCAACGAAAAAAATATTACACTCTTGCAATATTGGCTTGACTACAGCTAAATGAATGAGTTTCAGCTTATACCCTTCAGTTCCTTGAATGTGCTAAATTGAAATTAATGATAGCAATTGTATGGCCAAAGTTTTGTTATTTGTTTGATGTCCATTTATGCATATTGACTCTTCAAATAAATATTCTTCAAGAAGAAAAAAGGAACAACTTTTTTTTTAATATTGACTGATTTTGTGATGTTTCTTTCTCCAGCATGTATGTTTACTTTATTATATATGTAAGTAAACTTTTATTTGGTTTTATAAACTCTTTTTTGTTATTTATATAAACATAGACGTGTACCCTATATATTACATTTATTTTAAAAGAATTTTATTTTATTCAAATCTAGCTACAGTATTTCAAAGAATTATACTTATAGGATTTTAAATGTGAAAGAGTTTTATAGTTATATGGAGTAGTTTTTTTTTGCTAGAGGCGAAGTAGTATTTAAATAATTATAAAAAATAAAAAAAGTTCCTAACATGATTGCATATGATCATTAACTGAATTAAGTATGATAACATGATAAAAAAAGATAAATTTTATTTTTAACTCGAATTCTATATGTGTGTATATATATATAATATTTATATTTAACTAAAATAGTCAAATATAGAATAAAGTTACCATATACTATTGACATTTATTAGCTTGCCACTTGACTTAACCATAATGTCAATTATATATGGTAATGTTTTTGCTTTAATATATATAGAGTTTCTTAAATTATCCCTTGTTAATTTAATTTTTGTATTTTTTTTTATCTCTACCACCTTTTCTTCTTGTTTCTATTTTTACCGTATTTTTATTCTTCTTCTCTTATTCCTATTTGGAATAATCTCTCTAATATAAATAGATCTCTTCTTTTCTCTTTTGTTGATTCTTCTTTTCTTCGTCTCCTATTACTCTTTGAAATAACAAGGCTAACAAGGTTAATCCCCAGATTCAAATACTTTTTTCATAAGGTATAAAATTTTTTTTTTACAGTATACCAATATTATATAATCTCCAGTTTGTGGTTTATTTATACTTTTTTTAGCGTGGATGCATATAATATAAATTGACATAATGCAATACTACCTAGTTTGTTATTTTCTCAAGAATTAATAATGTTTTTCATACAGATAACTTGTAAGCATATATGTTCCAACCAATATTATTGTTTTTATATACTTATATTTTATATTGATTAGCATCTGTAATACATGTTACTTTATATTTTACTAGTATAAGAACTCGCGTGATGCAAGGAAATATTAATCTTATAAAATTATGATCTAATATATCGTATTAATTTAATAAATATTAGTTGCATTTTATGATTTAATATAATGTGTAGAAATATAATACAATCTATAAAAAATTAAAGGATACACATCATATAGTAATCAAATAAATTGTTTGTTCCTTTTTATTTTTATTATTGAATAAGCAAATACTTAGTATTATTGATAATTTTCTTGAGTGTTATTTATTTATCTTTTATTTTTTAATTAATTCAAAATGTAAATATCATAACATTATCTCCACCCCCTCTTTTCGTACATCCCTTTCTACTCTAATACTTATTTGATTAGTTTTCAAAATTTGTAGTTTATTAAAAATTTAATAATGTAATATTTTTTTTTACTAAATTATAATTTTGAATTCATCAAAAATTCAAAAGTATAAAGAGATGAAAGAGAGAGAGAGAATGTGTGTGTATATATATCTTTATATTTTTGTATTTTTTATTTTGAATTGAAAGTTTGCTTATTTTTTTATTTTTATCTTTTTAGTTTAAAATAATTTTAAAACTCCAACTTAAAACTACTCCCCAATTTGAATGGATATTTTTTTAATATATATTTTAATTTTTTTATTATAGCTAAATTTTATTTGTTTTATTTTATTTTAAAATATTTGTAAAACTCTAACTTGAAACTACTCCCCAATTTGAATGGGTAGTTTTTTCTTTTTTTATTATGTCAATTATAAGATATCTTTATTGATTAATTCAAATAGAGTAACCAATTAATTCAAAATTTAAAATTCAAAGGTTTTTTTGGTTAGAAAGGGAGTAACCAAAACTACACCCCAACTTGAATAATTTTTTTTTTTTTTTGTGATGACCCAAAAGGTCATCACTTGCTAATTGCTATAAAGTAAATCCTGTATTTTCGAGGCCTTGAAAACCTCATTTAGAGTCAACTCAATTTTGCGTATGCAGTCCGGGCGCGTAGCCGAAAAGCTTAAATGTGAAAATCTGTGATAAGCTTTGACTGTAAAAATGAATAAATTTGATTTCGGTCAACGTTTTGGATAAACAGACTCGAACCCGTGATTTGACGGTCCCGGAGGGTCCGTAGGAAAATATGGGACTTGGGCGTATGCCAGAATCGAATTCCGAGGTCCCAAACCCGAGAAATTAATTTTTTAAAAAAGGAAATTGTTTTCTGAAATTGTTTAAGGAAAATTAAAATAAAATTTGCTTAGAACATGATGGTATCAGATCTGTATCTTGGTTTTGCCGCTCGGTACAGGTCTTATATATGATTTAAGACATTTCTGTGGAATTTGGTAAAAAACGGATGTCATATGACGTGATTCGGACTTAAATCACAAAATTGATGTTTAAAGAAGTTTTGTGAAAATTTCATTGATCTCGAGATTTAATTTGATGTTCATGATGTTATTTTGACGATTTGATTACACGAATAAGTCCGTAGGATGTTTTTGAGGATTTTGTATATATTTGGTTTGGAGCTCCGAGGGCTCGGGTCAGTTTCGAGTAGGTTCCGGGATGCCTTAGGCCTAAAAACACAGTTGTTGTAGGTTCAGAGAAGTTGCAGGTCTCTGAACCCGCCAGTGCGGTCCGCACAAAAACGTGTGCGGCCGCGGAAGGGGGCCAGTGCGGTTTGCGGTCAGATTTGTGCGGTGCGCGGTGAAGGCCTGTGGGGCCGCAGTCCATTTTGTGTGGCCCGCACAGGGGGCTGAGAGGGATATAAATAGACGGGATTTTCAGTCATTTTTTATTTTTCAAAACCCCCAAAAATATAAGAGGAGATTTTTCAAATAACCTTTCTTCTCCAAATCAAGTGTAACTCATTTTTAACTAGTTTTCTTCAATCACTAACATCTTTTAACATGATTTCAACTTCAAACCAATGATTTCCATGAGGGAAATTGGGTGTTTTGAGTAGAACCTAGGTTTTTCAAATGGGATTTGGACCTCGATTTGAGGTCTGATTTCAAAACAAATTATATATTTGAGTTCGTGGTGGAATGGGTAATCGGGTTTTTATTTGAACCTCGGGTTTTGACCACGTGGTACTGGGGGCAATTTTGACTTATGGGGTAAAATTTTGGAAAACTCATTTTCATGCATTCGAATTGATTCATTTAGCGTTTATTGATGTAATTAAGTAACCTGTGGCTAGATACGAGCGAATTGTCGGTGGAATCAAGAGGTAAAACTATAATTGAAACTTGAGTTGTGTTCGAGGCATCGAGGTAAGTGTTCAGTCCAACCTTAGCTTGAGGGAGTAGGAGTTGTGTCCTATTGCTATTTGCTTCTTGTTGAGTACGACGTATAGGCATGGTGACGAGTATCTATACGTTGGTGTCAAGCATGCCCGTGAGTCTTATATTGTGATTTTTATGATTTCGTTGTATTATTCATGCCTTGGTGAAGATTTCTAACCGTTGTATAAAGTTTGTGGAAAGAATTGTGACCTATGAACATTGAGGAGCGTTGGCTCAAGTTGTATAGCGAAATTGTGAAAGTATAAGTGACAATTGAACTTTTAGAGCATTGGCTCGAATTGTGAAAGTATAAGTGAAAATTAAAACTCTAGAGCATTGTCTCGAGTTGTGAAGTGAATTGTGAAATAAGAGTGAGAAAAAGAAGAGATCATTATGTTGCCCCCTTGCCGGGCTACTGTTGAATTATGGTTCCATCGCATTGTGTTTTTAATTGATATTACAGATGCTTAGGTTGAGGATTCTTTGTGTTGGGTAGGGATTATGAGTATAGCTGAGGTAGTTAGGTGTCAGAATGAGGTTGGTTATAGCTGAGGTAGTTAGGTGTGGTGACGAGTTTGGTTATAGATATTTCTCCCTTGCCGGGAGTTTGGTTTGAAAAATCAAACCAACCCCCTATTCTAATTAAAGATTTATAAACTCAAAAACAAAAGGCTAGCTCCCTTTCTCTGTTCGACAAATGCAACCAAATGGTTATTTTTTCAAATGTGGCCCCTTCCAAATTTCACATGAATTTTGAGGCCGGGAGGATTATTTTATGACACTTTACAAACTCGTCCATTCTTTTACAAAAATAACCTTTCGACAACTGACAGATACTCTAAGGCTATTTTGGCAAGAACGGTTTAAGACACTGCCGAAGCTGGCTCGGCTTATTTTTGACTAAAAATTCAAACGGTATTCACGTGACCGTTGATTTTTTCCTTCAAATTACAGTGAAGATGCGGCGTTGCAAACACGGCCCTTCAGTGCCTCGGGGACGAAGATTTTTAAGGCTGAGTGGGTCAACTGGATCAAAATCCTAAAATGACCCAAAGGTGGCTGTTTATGCAAAGTCAGCCTTCCGGCGTCCCTTTCGGGAACATTCGGCTATTTATGACAAAACATCACCTGACTTATTCATGACTCTTTTTATCGTTTTTCAAATTAGAAAACTCAATATTGCAAACACGGCCTTTTAACGTTTCGGGGACGAAGATTATTAAGGCTGTGTGGGTCAATTGGACCAAGTCTTAAAAAATGACCCAAAGGTGGCTGTTTATGCAAAGTCAGCCTTCCGGCGTCCCTTTTGGGAACATTCGGCTATGTCTTGATAAAACAGCATCACCCGACTTCTTTATGACAAAATTAAAATTTGACATATATATTTTTTTTGTTTATTATTATTATTTATTTGTTTTTTTTGGCTTTTTAGCAAAAGGTGGGGTTGGACCCGATGAGGGTTGCCTACGTATCTCACGTCCGGTGAGAATCAAACCCGCGTAGTTCGGGCAAAGGTAAATAAACTAATTTTAAATTATTATTTTGAATTTGTAAAACAACTGCTTTAAAAAAAGAAAGGAAGTATTTATTTTTGGATTTTTGATTGATTTTCTTTTTGAAAGAAAGACTTCTAAAAATTCCTTTTCTTTTGATTAGAACTTTGAGAATTTCAAAAGTAAAAGGAAGATATATTTTTTGAATTTTTATTTGTTTTCTCTTATTCTAAAGAAGAAAGAAAATATTTTTTGGAATTTTACCTTTAATAAAAGAGATGCTTTCTAAAAAAATATTTTTTTGAAATTTGAACTCCTTTTCAATTTTTTAAAGAAGAAGGAAATATTTTCGGATTTTTTTATTATATATATATATATATATTTTAACAATTTTTAACATAAAAAAAAAACTTTCTAAAGAAGTCAATAATGGAAAATATTTTTTTGGATTTTTTTGTTTTGAAAATTGGGAGTCTAAAAACTTTTCTAGACTTTTTGACAAGAAAAATATTTTTGCAACAAATAAATATATATATACATTTTTGGAAATAATGAAACACTTTTTGGATTTTTATATATATATATATATATATATATTTGCAACAAATAATAAAACCACTTTCAACGCCCAACTCTTTTTTTTTTTTTTTTGACATTTTCATAAACAAATAAATAAAATAAAAAACATTTTTTTAAAAATAAGACTCTTTTTTATTTTTTCATTTTTCATGGCAAGACAAACTATTTTTTTTCTATATTTTTTTTTGGACAACAAGACAGAACAACGATTTTTTTTCTTTTCTTAGCTTTTAATAAAACAAACTAATAAGATATTTTTTTTTCATTTTTCTTAAAATTTCGGCAGAGTTTTGACAGTATTTGGGCATTTGTTTTCTTTTCAAAAATAAACAATCAATTCCCTAACCGCTATTTCGTTTTTTTTTTCAATTACAAAATATTATTCCTGATATTCACAAGTCAGTCAGCACACAAGTCCGAATCAAATAAATGCGCAAGTAGTAGCAAGTAAGATGCAACAGGATGGTCATTTTTATTTTTGGTACACCTGTCCTAGACAGACCCAACCTCTGTGTTGAGCCTCCGAAGTCAAATGCACGTGATGCAAACAAACGTTCCTACTAGGGATACGGCATGAAGTCACGTTATTCTATGTTCAAAACCTGGGTCGGTGTTCTAGACAATGTACCCGAGCGGACCACTCGAGTTGAGGAAGGAGCTCCTGTCCGGGAACCAAAAGGCCAACCGGCTTAGAAACTTTCCGAGCCTCTTTTATTTAGGGTATGACACTAACAGAATAGGGAGTCTTAACCAGTAAGCACATCCCCGGAGGTAAGAAGAGTAGGTTTCGGCACAGTTTATATACAGTTCAGATAATATCAAAGCGGTAAAGGCAACATTTAGCACATTAGGCTCAAAACATGTAAAAATCAGATAAAGCCAAATATAACAATTTATCTAAGCTCGAATTTCTAACCCTGAACCAGTGGTTCTGGGTCAAAGTATTCCCCAGCAGAGTCGCCAGAGCTGTCGCACCTCCTTTTTCCGCACCCGCGAGGGTACAAGGGAGTTTTTCCAATTAAAGGACAATCGAAACGGGATTTGTTTATTTATTTCAGAGTCGCCACTTGGGAGATTTAGGGTGTCCCAAGTCACCAATTTTAATCCCGAATCGAGGAAAAGAATGACTCCATATTACAGTCTGCGTACCAGAAATCCGGATAAGGAATTCTGTTAACCCGGGAGAAGGTGTTAGGCATTCCCGAGTTCCGTGGTTCTAGCACGGTCGCTCAACTGTTATATTTGGCTTGATTATCCGATTTTATACGAATATGAACTTATGTGCAAATTTTAACTTTTAACCGCTTTTATCATTTACTATTATTTTTGTCAAGAATTGCAACGTTGTGAAAGTGTATCTCGAACCACGTTACAATCAATGTACCCGTGGTCGTCGACACACTTTGACTCCGTCGAGATTTGGATTTGGGTCACATCAATGTGCACCCGAGTTTAAGGAAATTAAATTATTAAAGGCGCGCCTAAGGCGACTAGAGTATTTATTTTGGGTAGGACCGTGGAATTTTTCTAAAACGGTCTATCCCGAAATCTAAGCAATTTGAAAGCAAATATTTACTGAGGGCCCCGCAATTTTGTATTTTTATTTGGCGAGGCTCATCTCATTCTTATTTTTTAAAGGAATTTGCAACGTCGTGGACACGCATCTCGAATCACGTCACAATCAATGTACCCGTGATTAGAAACACATTTCGACTCCGTTGAGATTTGGATTTGGGTCACATAAATGTGCACCCGAGTTTAAGAAGGTAAGATTTATTAAGGCGCGTCCTAAAGAGACTAACGTATTGTTATTTTAGGAAGAGGCCGTGAACGTTCATTAAACGGCCAAATCCAAAGTCTAGTAAATGCTTATGTATTTATTGAGGGCCCCAGCGATGTGTGATTTATTTGGCGAGGCTCGTCTCATTTTTATTTTAAGGATAAACCTACAGTGACTATATTTTCTATTAAATTCGTCCTCTAAAATAAAAGAAAATCTCTTAATTATTTACATGCTGAAAAACGTAACTTATTAGTTATTAGTTTACGGCTAATGCGAATGAAAAATTGCGATCGAGTTTGTACAAAGAAAAACTGCTTTCATTCTGTTATTTACTAATGCTAGAACATGAGATAGATACATAATAATATCAAAAACAGATTAATTATTCTCCGATTAATTTAAACTAACATTATTAGATGAAGAAATTATACATATGCAACCTCATTACTCATTAATCATTCAACTACATTTTTATACAAAGAAAAGAAAATTATATTCAACCACAAATCTAAACAGGAGGAATTCAACAGGAACAAAGCCTGATTAATATTTTATTTTTTGCTTCAAGCCGAGATTGTACAAATGTGTACCTGGAAACAGCAGTACAAGAACAAAAGAAGGAGAGTCAGCAGCAATAATACCACAGCAACAACAGATTCAGCAACACCGCAAACCAGTAACAACCAGTAGAATAACCCAGCAACGGATTGAAAAATCAGCAATGCCAAAGTGCAATCACAGTCAAAGCAGAAGCGAGAAAAGATACAAGATGCAGTAGTTTCTGACTTTGAATCACACTTGAGAAAAGACAAACGGAATTTATTCAAGTAGAAGTTCAAGTTGTCTTTCTCTTTTACTCTCTAACACTCTTGAAATTCTCCAGAATGTATTACTCTCAAAAATATTCTCCCAATAATCTCTAAGTCTTCCTTAATGTTTTTTCATTCAAGTCCTAAAATCTCTCCAAAATGAATTCTTCCCCTGTATATTCAGTGTATCCATAATGTATATCGGGTGTATACTTCTCACTCCGCCCCCTCTTTTTTTCTTCTCTCTATCTAGTGTTTCCTCTTTTTTTTCCACCACTTCTTCCTAAATTTTCTCTTCTATTTATAGCAAAATTTTCGAAATTTTTAGATTTGTTTTTTTATTATTTATTTATTTTTTTAATTAAAAGAAATCCCACTTACAAATTGCTTTTATTTTTTTAGAAAAAGAAATCCCACATTTATTTACTTTTATTTTTAAAATTCCAACTTTAATTACTTTATCTTATTTAAAATCCCACTTTTTATTTTTTTAAAAGAGAATCTCACTTTATTTAACTTTTCTTTAAAAAACAAACCACTATCTTTTCTTTTTCTTTCAAAAATGCTACTTTCAATTACTTTAAATTTTTTAAATTTTCAGATACCTTTATATTTATTTTTTAATTCCAACCTTCTTTTACTTTTAAATTTTTTAAAAATTTCCACAAAACTTTTTATTTTTTTAAATTTTCTACATTCTTTTACTTTTTTTTAAAAAGAGAATTTCACCTATTTTTACTTTTATATTTTTTTTATTCAATACTTCCCTTTTTCTTATTTTTTTTAAATCATTCCCGAAATTATTATATATTTTTTTAAAAAAATAAAAAAATAAAAAATAAAAATAAAATAAAATATTTTCGGATTTTTTATATATAAAAAAACAAAAAATAAAACTATTAATAGTGATAATTCACCTTTTATTTTTTATTTTTTTGGTTTTGTTTTGTGTTGGACAAAAATGAAGAAGGGGTGTTGGGTTAATGGAGCGGACCGGGTCGACCCGGTTTGAAGTGGACCGGGTCATGGGGAAAGTTGGGCAATTATTTGGGCCTGTGGTTTGAAATTGAAGAAGTGGCCCAATCCGATTTTTCTTTGTATTTTTGTTCTCTTTTCTTCTTTTATTTTTCTAAAACTAAATTATAAAAGTACTTAAATTATTATTAAGAACTAAATTAAGTTATAAAAGCGCAAATTAACTTCCAATAACAATTAACGCACAATTAAGTAATAATTAAGCATAAAATTGTTCATTTGGACATTAAATGCTAAAAATGCAAAAGATGCCTATTTTTGTAATTTTTAATTTTTGTAAACAAATTTAATTACTAACAATTGTAGAATTAAATCCTACATGCAAAATGCGACATATTTTGTATTTTTTATTAATTTAACAAATAAACATGCATAGACAAACATACAAATAGTTACACAAAATATCACAAAATATCACAAAAATTGCACACCAAGAAAAATTATTTTATTTTTGAATTTTTTGGGAGTAATTCTCATATAGGGCAAAAATCACGTGCTTACAGCTGCCCCTCTTTGCCCGAAGACACGAAGGGTTTTCGTGCAAAGATAAAGCGAGCGATTTTTGCCCATCCGAGTACTCCGTGTGAAGCATTTTTTTGAAAAAGATTTGACCGAACCTTTGCTTCAAAGGTTTCCTACATATCCTGGGCTAAACAGGAATCAGGTCAATGTAGTTCGGGAAGTTTTGGTAGCTGGGACTACCGTGAGACTGCAATGTTACTGCTGTTGCATGCTGTTATCACTGCTTACCGATCTCCTTGTTACACCGTGTTTAAAAGAAAACAAGAAGCTAGGCTAGACTAAAATTTGTTCTTGTTGCCTTGCTTTCTTGTCGGCTTGTGTTTCCTCCGGTGCTTTTCTTCAGATGCTTTTCTTCCTTTTGACACATGCACTTGAGTTTGTGCTGGGACCTCTTGTTGCATCCTTTTGCTTCCCGGTGCTGGGGATTTTTATTGTTTCCTGCTGGGGATTCCTGTTGTAACCCTCTGTTTTATTGTCCTCTGACTTGATCTTGAAATGTGTGCCTCTGTTGTATGGGCGGGCTCCCAACTTCAATACTTGAAAATTAATGCTGAAATGTATGCCTCTGTTATCTGTGCGGGCTCCCAACTTCAACGCTTGAAATGTAAAGACTGAATGTATTCCTCTCGTTATACAGGTGGGCGCCTGACATGAAATGTGAAGACTGAAAAGTATTACTCTCGTTATACAGGTGGGCGCCTGGCTTCATCGTCTTGAATTTAACAACCTCTATTTTCCAGGCGGGATCCTACCACCAAAACAAACAAAACAAACGAAAATTTCCTAACCTCAGTTTGCATTGGGAAGATTTGTGAGTCGTTAGCAAAATTGTAACCTATTTATACTACTGATACAATGATGAAAGTAAACTAAAGACTAGACTAGGATGTGCATCTCCTACGAGTAAAACCAAAAACTCTTGCTAGCAAATGTGTCTGCTAAAATAAAAACCTCGATGACTCAAACTAGAAAGTGCTTCTTCTATGGTTGAATCGGAATGAACTAAATTAGGAAGTGCGTCTCCTTGGGGTGAAAACTTCAGTGATTAGAATTAGGAAGTGCGTCTCCTATGAATAAAATCTCGATTTTAGGAAGTACGTCTCCTAAAAAACTTGAAAGACCTTGATTAGGAAGTGCGTCTCCTACAGGTAAAAGTTCAATAAACTAGACTAGGAAGTGCATCTCCTATGGTCGAACTTAAAATGAATCAAACTAGGAGGTGCATCTCCTAAGGGTGAAATCTCAATTCCGGAAGTGCGTCTCCTGAAATAAAATATAATCTGAAAAAGCCAAACTAGGAAGTGCGTCTCCTATAAATGGACTATCAATATTAGGAAGTGTGCCTCTTATGGGTAAAATCTCAATGACTCAAACTAGGAAATGCGTCTCCTACGAATGAAATCTTAAATGAACCAGACTAGGAAGTGCGTCTCCTAAAGCAAAAGTATAACCTGAGCGAACCAGACTAGGAAGTGCGTCTCCTAATAATGAAAACTTAATTCAGGAAGTGCGTTTCCTATGCATGAAATTAAACTTAGGAAGTGCGTCTCCTAGGGGTAAAATAGTCTTAGAAAGTGCGTCTACTATGGGTGAAACCTTAATGATTTTGAACTAGGAAGTGCGTCTCCTATGAATGAAAATAATTTAGGAAGTGCATCTCCTATGCGTGAAATCTTAATTTAGGAAGTGCATCTCCTATGGAGTAAAAGTAAACTTAGGAAGTGCGTCTCTTATGGGGTAAAAGTAAACTTAGGAAGTGCGTCTCCTATGGGCAAAACTAGACTTAAGGAAGTGCGTCTCCTATTGGGTACAATAACTTTAGGAAGTGCGTCTCCTATTGGGAAAAACTAAACTTAGGAAGTGCGTCTCCTATTGGTAAAACTATTCTTAGGAAGTGCATCTCCTATTGGTAAAACTTATTTAGGACGTGCGTCTCCTCTTGGTGAAACTAACTTAGGAAGTGCGTCTCCTCTTAGTGAAACTTACTTAGGATGTGCGTCTCCTCTTGGTGAAACTTAACTTAGGATGTGCGTCTCCTGTTGGTGAAACTTACTTAGGATGTGCGTCTCCTGTTGGTGAAACTAACTTAGGATGTGCGTCTCCTGTTGGTGAAACTAACTTAGGATGTGCGTCTCCTGTTGGTGAAACTTAACTTAGGATGTGCGTCTCCTGTTGGTGAAACTTACTTAGGATGTGCGTCTCCTGTTGGTGAAACTAACTTAGGATGTGCGTCTCCTGTTGGTGAAACTAACTTAGGATGTGCGTCTCCTGTTGGTGAAACTAACTTAGGATGTGCGTCTCCTCTTGGTGAAACTTACTTAGGATGTGCGTCTCCTCTTGGTGAAACTTACTTAGGAAGTGCGTCTCCTGTTGGTGAAACTAACTTAGGATGTGCGTCTCCTGTTGGTGAAACTTAACTTAGGATGTGCGTCTCCTGTTGGTGAAACTTACTTAGGATGTGCGTCTCCTGTTGGTGAAACTTACTTAGGATGTGCGTCTCCTGTTGGTGAAACTAACTTCGGATGTGCGTCTCCTCTTGGTGAAACTTACTTAGGATGTGTGTCTCCTGTTGGTGAAGCTAACTTAGGAAGTGCGTCTCCTGTTGGTGAAACTAACTTAGGATGTGCGTCTCCTGTTGGTGAAACTTAACTTAGGAAGTGCGTCTCCTATTGGTTGAAACTAAACTTAGGAGGAAATGCCTCTCCTATGGGTGAAACTAAACTTAGGAAGTGCGTCTCCTATTGGTAAAAATAAACTTTAGGAGGAAATACATCTCCTATGGGTAAAGACAAACTTAGGAGGAAATGTCTCTCCTATGGGTGAAACTAAACAAACTTAGGAGGAAATGCATCTCCTATGGGTAAAAATAAACTTTAGGAGAAATACATCTCATATGGGTAAAAAACAAACTTAGGAGGAAATGCATCTCCTATGGGTGAAACTAAAACAAACTTAGGAGGAAATGCATCTCCTATGGGTGAAACTAAAACAAACTTAGGAGGAAATGCATCTCCTATGGGTAAAGACGTGGAATGTATTCCCTTGTTATACAGGTGGGCGCCTAATGGTAAAGACACAAAATGTATTCCCTTGTTATACAGGTGGGCGCCTAAAATATGAAATGCACAGACAAAAAGTATTCCTCTCGTTATTCAGGCGGGCGCCTGTCTAAACTAAGACATAAAAGTATTCCTCTCGTTATTCAGGTGGGCGCCTGTTGGTAAAGACATGAAATGTATTCCCTTGTTATGCAGGTGGGCGCCTAATAGTAAAGACATGAAAAATGATATGCCCGCATTATACTGGTGGGTGACCTAGAACAGAAATGAAAAGACAGAAATGTATTCCTCTCGTTATTCAGGTGGGCGCCTGTCTTCATCAATAACTTTGAAAATAACATCCTATTTGAGGGCGGATGAACCCAAACTATCCTATTTGAGGGCGGATGAACCCGGCATATCTTATTTGAGGGCGTATGAACCCGACATATCCTGTTCGAGGGCGGATAAACCCGACATATCCTGTTCGAGGGCGGATGAACCCGACATATCCTTAAAACTTGAAAATGTCTTACCTCAATACTTGTTGGGGATTATTTACTTACATGCTGGGGGATAAGTGTTATGAGCTGGGGATAACGCTGTTGAGGATAACACTGCTGGGGGATTTGCATTCCTTCAAAATTGGTGATCCCCTCTTCTGAAACCTGTTGGGAGCGACACTGGCCCTTTGCCTTTCCAAACACAAGTTCCAATCTTTTTGTTCGGTCTGCTGAGGATTCAGCTTCCTTTATTAAACTTGGGGATAACACTGGTTCAAAGATCAGCTCCCTTGAGACTGGTTTTATCTTTCTTCTCCCCTAAATGGGCACCTGCCTTCAAGAAAATTTTCACAATGAGAAAATTTTCTGCCCCGGTTTGATGATTTTCTTTATGGCATGTCTTTCCGCCATCAATAACGTTCATTTTCCCTATTTCTAAATCAAAGAAAATTTTGTTAGTTTAAAAACATGGTAAGCGGTCATGCCACTCTTGTTGTGGATGGTTTCCTCTTTCTCCTTTCCCAGCTTTGTGTTCCATTATGCTATCAAAACTTGCTGGGGATGATATTAATTGCTGACACTGGCCCATCCCTTTTATCAATCTCATCTTGATGGGGATACCCTTCTTGACACGGGTTTTGCGCCTGTTCCTTGTACCACTTGGGTGTACTAGTTGATGGCCTATTTTGAAGTCATTTCCCACTGGTTCTGACCAAACAGACTCTACTAGGGAAGTTTTCTATGAAAGGAAAAAGATAAAAAGAAACAAAATAAAAGACAAAGGAAACGATGACTCTTTTACAAAAGAAACTATAAATAAAAATCTATCAAACGCAGATACCGACTCTAATGGCCATGATATGCGTATGTGGCCTATCCTCTACCGTCAATCATCTTTCAAGATCTTCAATTGGCGATTCCCCATCTGATTCTTAATCTTATTTGACTTGTAGTGCCCGAAGGGTTTTCACTATCAAGCCTCTCTCATTTTGGTTTTCTCTCAGCTTTCATCGCCTTATGGTGCCTGTGAAGGTTTTCACCAATAAGACTCTCTCATTTGTATCACTTTCCAGCTGGGGATTTGGAGTGTTGCCGGTATGACTCTTTTTGTTGGAGATTAGAGTCCTTTCTGATGTGGAACAGAATGTTATGTTCGCCGGTAAGACTCTTCATTTGTCTGACTTGGCATTTTTTGAAAACTGATCAGAAGGTCTTTCTTTGGACCGGGTTTTGGATAGGCTAGAAAGAAAGGGTATAAATGGCTCAAAAAATACATTAATTTTGGGTTATTAGTTACAACCTTCGGAATTAGGTTTATTTACAACAAACGCAACTTTTGCCCCAGTTTCTTGCTTGGGGATATTTTAATTGATTTTTTTTTCATTTTTCAAAACTATGACCAAGTCGTGAAGCGCCTACGTATCCTCTTTGAGGAATCAGGTCAAACGTAGTTCCCAATTCCTCTTTTTTTCTTGTGACTTTCTTTTCACTCATTTCTTATCTTTGTTTTCTTTTTCTTTTGCTTTTTTCTTCTTGCTCTTTTTTTTTCTTTTTCTTTTTGTTGTTTTGCTATTCTCTTTTTCATTTATCTTCCATGTTCGTATCTTCTAGTCGTTGCTACTGATTCCGAACGAGGGGTATGAAAGAAAAGTAAGCAAGGCTCAAAAGGGGTAACGAATGATAAAGTGTTTAGGTAGCAGAACAAAATGCCTTCGTCATTCCAGTCTTCAAAACATGCCAAGTGCAAACAACACAATTAAACAAAGATTTGCAGTCTCTTCCGATGGTGCTGGATTTTGACAATTATGTTAAACATTTTATTTTTCCTTTGTCATTTCTAAAGCACCGTTGGGCGACACTCTCATTATCATGAACGACTCTCATGCCAATTTGGCGAATCTTGATTTTAACGGTTTTCTTTGTGTTTAACTTGCCCCTGTTCCACATGACTCGGGCTTCAAATAATCCCAAACCGTTCTTATTTCCTTTGAATGCTTTGATCACCTTCCCATGATTTTATGATTAACTTTTAAGATTAGGCCCAAACTGGGTGCGCATGTCATGTCCCTAGAATCGGCATTGAACGAAATGATAAAAGGACTAAACAAAAAGACGACTGGAAATAACAAAAGACCGGCTTTGTATTAGACTACCAGCGAAATGGTTTGATTAATAAAACAAACAAAACAACCAGAATAAAATCCTAACACAAATTGGACAAAATTTAAAACAAACTGCTATGACAAAATGGAAAGATAAGAAGGTTTGACACAGGACAAAATCCAAATTACAACCTTAATAATCCGGACAACAGAAATGACAACAAAATAAGCCACCAAATGCTTCTTTCTTGTTAACCAAGGAACAGAGCGTCCTTCCACTTTATCAAGACTGGCATCTTAGCCACTGAGCTTTGCATCGATACTGCCAAGACCATTACCAGCTTCAATATCATCAACATCGGTCAACAAGTTCTCAAGAGGATTCGCGTGCTCCCTGTCACTGTCATCGATCACAATTGCCCCTTCCTGAATCATTCTTTCTATTTCCTTTTTCAAAGAACGACAGTCTTCAATGCTATGTCCTTGGACATTAGAGTGATACATGCATCGTACAGCAGGATCGAATCCTTTTGCATATGGGTCTGGAGTATAGCCAAGGAGCGGCTCAATCAGTCCTGAAAGCTTTAGCTTTTCAAACAAACTTGCGTAGGACTCCCCAATTGGCGTGAAATTGTTTCCTTGCCTTTGTTTTCCCCCATGCCCCTGTTTTCTAGGGTCGTTGGGTGCTTGAAAACGTTGTGAAGGCAAGAATGCATTACATGGTGCTTGCTCTCGCCAGCAGGGGTGACCTGATGGTTGACCCTGCGACCGGACCTTGTTCGGAGGATAATACTGAGGCGGATTATATGGAGTTCGGGGGCAGGCTTGGGCATGATGGTCTGAAAAGAGTGGCTCTGATGGTGGGTAGTAGGGTTGTGGAAGGTTGTATGGAGTGTGTGGATAATTTGGATGACTGGGCCTGGGCTGGTAGTGAGGGGAAGGACATCTGAATTTGGACCCAGTACCTGCTTCGACTGATGCGACCTCGAGCGCACCTCCCGCACCGCTCTGAATAGCCTGGGTCGTCGCCTTGAGCGCTGAGTAATTTAGGATTTTGTCAGACCTTAGGCCCTCCTCTATCATGACCCCTATCTTTACCGCTTCATTGAAGGATTTCCCAACCGTTGTCACCAAGTAACCAAAGTAAGTTGGATCAAGTGTTTGCAAGAAGTAGTCCACCATTTCTCCCTCTTTCATGGGAGGATCAACTTTGGCCGCTTGTTCTCTCCAGCGGAAACCAAACTCACGAAAACTTTCCCCAGGCTTCTTTCCAGTCCTCAACAATGTGAGACGGTCCGGGACTATCTCGAGATTGTATTGAAAATGACCTGCGAAAGCCTGCGCCAGATCATCCCAAGTGTACCATCTGCTGAAATCTTGCCTAGTATACCATTCTAGTGTCGATCCACTCAGACTTTGGCCGAAATAAGCTATCAGCAACTCATCTTTGCCACCTGTCCCTCTCATTTTGCTACAGAATCCCCGCAAATGCGCCATGGGATCACCGTGCCCTTCATATAAATCAAACTTAGGCATCTTGAACCCAACCGGGAGTTGGACATCCGGGAAAGGGCATAGATCCTTGTAGGCCATGCTGACCTGGTTGCCCAATCTGTGCAGGTTCCTGAAGGACTACTCCAGGCTCTTGAACTTCCTCGTCACCTCATCTTGTTCGGGGATTTTAACCGGCTTTTCAATCTCTGCTGGTACCTCTAAGTGTGGGTTGTAGGTATGGGGTTCTGGTGCATGAATGTGGGCTCAGGGGGATAGTATTGCGTATCAGGAGCCTGAAACAATGGCTCGATGGTCGTTCTTTGTAGGGTGACTGATGTGGGTCCCACAAAAGTGGGAACATTTGGTGTCGGGAGAGGTTGAAGGGATGGTGGAGCTTGGGAATCATGGAGGCTTCTCTCCTGAAGACAACAGTGATTTGGGAGGCTTGTTAAAGGGCCGGAGTGGGGGTATTCGGGCACGTGCCCTAGTGGCTCAGGGCTCCTTTGTGCTTTGGCTAGAGCTAGCTGCATTGCGTTCATCTCTAGTCCCATCCTTTCCATCTTTTCCATCGCTTCCTTTAACAACTGGCTCATCGGCCTTTCTTCCTCGGTACTATTCTGTGAAGTAGTCATGCTTGTTGTTATCGGTCCTTTGGGTCTAGTTTGGTAAGGGTGTGTTGCCAGAATTCTTTAACAACTAACTGTTTGAGATTCGGAAAACAACAAACTTGTTAGCGTTTAGAGTTTAACAGATTTGATAACAACACATTGAGGATGCAATGCTCCTAGGCAGTTAACCATTTCTAACATGCTTTGCTTCAAACAACATGAAGTCATCCCGGCTTGCTTGTTTGCCCCTTTGAAGTACTTTGGGAACCCCTGTATTTTATTCTATTTTGTATTTTCTTTTTCTTTCGATTTTTCATTTTTTTTCTCTTTTTTTTCAATTTTTTTTGTTGTGGTCGAATCTTATGTAGATTGCCTACGTATCATGACCCCGCATGAATCAGACCTTACGTAGTTCGGCACAATAAAAGATAAACCATAATAAACATTTTTTTCAATTTACATATTAAAATAAACTGAAAAATCAAACCAACCCCCTATTCTAATTAAAGATTTATAAACTCAAAAACAAAAGGCTAGCTCCATTTCTCTGTTCGACAAATGCAACCAAATGGTTATTTTTGCAAATGTGGTCCCTTCCAAATTTCACATGAATTTTGAGGCCGGGGGGATTATTTTATGACACTTTACAAACTCGTCCATTCTTTTACAAAAATAACCTTTCGACAACTGACAGATACTCTAAGGCTATTTTGGCAAGAACGGTTTAAGACACTGCCGAAGCTGGCTCGGCTTATTTTTGACTAAAAATTCAAACGGTATTCACGTGACCGCTGATTTTTTCCTTCAAATTACAATGAAAATGCGGCATTGCAAACACGGCCCTTCAGTGCCTCGGGGACGAAGATTTTTAAGGCTGAGTGGGTCAACTGGATCAAAATCCTAAAATGACCCAAAGGTGGCTGTTTATGCAAAGTCAGCCTTCCGGCGTCCCTTTCGGGAACATTCGGCTATTTATGACAAAACATCACCTGACTTATTCATGACTCTTTTTATCGTTTTTCAAATTAGAAAACTCAATATTGCAAACACGACCTTTTAACGTTTCGGGGACGAAGATTATTAAGGCTGTGTGGGTCAATTGGACCAAGTCTTAAAAAATGACCCAAAGGTGGCTGTTTATGCAAAGTCAGCCTTCCGGCGTCCCTTTCGGGAACATTCGGCTATGTCTTGATAAAACAGCGTCACCCGACTTCTTTATGACAAAATTAAAATTTGACATGTTTTTTATTGGCTATTTTTAGCAAAAGGGGAGGTTTTTTTGGCTTTTTAGCAAAAGGTGGGGTTGGACCCGATGAGGATTGCCTACGTATCTCACGTCCGGTGAGAATCAAACCCGCGTAGTTCGGGCAAAGGTAAATAAACTAATTTTAAATTATTATTTTGAATTTGTAAAACAACTGCTTTGAAAAAATAAAGGAAGTATTTATTTTTGGATTTTTGATTGATTTTCTTTTTGAAAGAAAGACTTCTAAAATTCCTTTTCTTTTGATTAGAACTTTGAGAATTTCAAAAGTAAAAGGAAGATATATTTTTTGAATTTTCATTTGTTTTCTCTTATTCTAAAGAAGAAAGAAAATATTTTTTGGAATTTTACCTTTAATAAAAGAGATGCTTTCTAAAAAAATATTTTTTTGAAATTTGAACTCCTTTTCAATTTTTTAAAGAAGAAGGAAATATTTTCGGATTTTTTATTATTTTATATATATATATATATATATATATATTTTTTTTTAAAATTAAAAAAAAATTCTAAAGAAGTCAATAATGGAAAATATTTTTTTGGATTTTTTTGTTTTGAAAATTGGGAGTCTAAAAACTTTTCTAGACTTTTTGACATGAAAAATATTTTTGCAACAAATAAATATATATATACATTTTTGGAAATAATGAAAAACTTTTTGGATTTATATATATATATATACTTGCAACAAATAATAAAACCACTTTCAACGCCCAACTTTTTGTTTTTTTTTTTGACATTTTCATAAACAAATAAATAAAAATAAAAAACATTTTTTTTAAAAATAAGACTCTTTTTTATTTTCATTTTTCATGGCAAGACAAACTATTTTTTTTCTATATTTTTTTTTGGACAACAAGACAGAACAACGATTTTTTTTCTTTTCTTAGCTTTTAATAAAACAAACTAATAAGACATTTTTTTTTCATTTTTCTTAAAATTTCGGCAGAGTTTTGACAGTATTTGGGCATTTGTTTTCTTTTCAAAAATAAACAATCAATTCCCTAACCGCTATTTCGTTTTTTTTTCAATTACAAAATATTATTCCTGATATTCACAAGTCAGTCAGCACACAAGTCCGAATCAAATAAATGCGCAAGTAGTAGCAAGTAAGATGCATCAGGATGGTCATTTTCATTTTTGGTACACCTGTCCTAGACAGACCCAACCCCTGTGTTGAGCCTCCAAAGTCAAATGCACGTGATGCAAACAAACGTTCCTACTAGGGATCCGACATGAAGTCACGTTATTCTATGTTCAAAACCTGGGTCGGTGTTCTAGACAGTGTACCCGAGCGGACCACTCGAGTTGAGGAAGGAGCTCCTGTCCGGGAACCAAAAGGCCAACCGGCTTAGAAACTTTCCGAGCCTCTTTTATTTAGGGTATGACACTAACAGAATAGGGAGTCTTAACCAGTAAGCACATCCCCGGAGGTAAGAAGAGTAGGTTTCGGCACAGTTTATATACAGTTCAGATAATATCAAAGCGGTAAAGGCAACATTTAGCACATTAGGCTCAAAACATGTAAAAATCAGATAAAGCCAAATATAACAATTTATCTAAGCTCGAATTTCTAACCCTGAACCAGTGGTTCTGGGTCAAAGTAGTCCCAGCAGAGTCGCCAGAGCTGTCGCACCTCCTTTTTCTGCACCCGCGAGGGTACAAGGGAGTTTTTCCAATTAAAGGACAATCGAAACGGGATTTGTTTATTTATTTCAGAGTCGCCACTTGGGAGATTTAGGGTGTCCCAAGTCACCAATTTTAATCCCGAATCGAGGAAAAGAATGACTCCATATTACAGTCTGCGTACCAGAAATCCGGATAAGGAATTCTGTTAACCCGGGAGAAGGTGTTAGGCATTCCCGAGTTCCGTGGTTCTAGCACGGTCGCTCAACTGTTATATTTGGCTTGATTATCCGATTTTATACGAATATGAACTTATGTGCAAATTTTAACTTTTAACCGCTTTTATCATTTACTATTATTTTTGTCAAGAATTGCAACGTTGTGAAAGTGTATCTCGAACCACGTTACAATCAATGTACCCATGGTCGTCGACACACTTTGACTCCGTCGAGATTTGGATTTGGGTCACATCAATGTGCACCCGAGTTTAAGGAAATTAAATTATTAAAGGCGCGCCTAAGGCGACTAGAGTATTTATTTTGGGTAGGACCGTGGAATTTTTCTAAAACGGTCTATCCCGAAATCTAAGCAATTTGAAAGCAAATATTTACTGAGGGCCCCGCAATTTTGTATTTTTATTTGGCGAGGCTCATCTCATTCTTATTTTTTAAAGGAATTTGCAACGTCGTGGACACGCATCTCGAATCACGTCACAATCAATGTACCCGTGATTAGAAACACATTTCGACTCCGTTGAGATTTGGATTTGGGTCACATAAATGTGCACCCGAGTTTAAGAAGGTAAGATTTATTAAGGCGCGTCCTAAAGAGACTAACGTATTGTTATTTTAGGAAGAGGCCGTGAACGTTCATTAAACGGCCAAATCCAAAGTCTAGTAAATGCTTATGTATTTATTGAGGGCCCCAGCGATGTGTGATTTATTTGGCGAGGCTCGTCTCATTTTTATTTTAAGGATAAACCTACAGTGACTATATTTTCTATTAAATTCGTCTCTAAAATAAAAGAAAATCTCTTAATTATTTACATGCTGAAAAACGTAACTTATTAGTTATTAGTTTACGGCTAATGCGAATGAAAAATTGCGATCGAGTTTGTACAAAGAAAAACTGCTTTCATTCTGTTATTTACTAATGCTAGAACATGAGATAGATACATAATAATATCAAAAACAGATTAATTATTCTCCGATTAATTTAAACTAACATTATTAGATGAAGAAATTATACATATGCAACCTCATTACTCATTAATCATTCAACTACATTTTTATACAAAGAAAAGAAAATTATATTCAACCACAAATCTAAACAGGAGGAATTCAACAGGAACAAAGCCTGATTAATATTTCATTTTTTGCTTCAAGCCGAGATTGTACAAATGTGTACCTGGAAACAGCAGTACAAGAACAAAAGAAGGAGAGTCAGCAGCAATAATACCACAGCAACAACAGATTCAGCAACACCGCAAACCAGTAACAACCAGTAGAATAACCCAGCAACGGATTGAAAAATCAGCAATGCCAAAGTGCAATCACAGTCAAAGCAGAAGCGAGAAAAGATACAAGATGCAGTAGTTTCTGACTTTGAATCACACTTGAGAAAAGACAAACGGAATTTATTCAAGTAGAAGTTCAAGTTGTCTTTCTCTTTTACTCTCTAACACTCTTGAAATTCTCCAGAATGTATTACTCTCAAAAATATTCTCCCAATAATCTCTAAGTCTTCCTTAATGTTTTTTTTCAACTTCAAAACTCTCCAAAATGAATTCTGCCCCTGTATATTCAGTGTATCCAGAATGTATATCGGGTGTATACTTCTCACTCCGCCCCCTCTTTTTTTCTTCTCTCTATCTAGTTTTTCCTCTTTTTTTTCCACCCCTTCTTCCTAAATTTTCTCTTCTATTTATAGCAAAATTTTCGAAATTTTCAGATTTGTTTTTTTATTATTTATTTTTTTTAATTAAAAGAAATCCCACTTACAAATTGCTTTTATTTTTTTAGAAAAAGAAATCCCACATTTATTTACTTTTATTTTTAAAATTCCAACTTTAATTACTTTATCTTATTTAAAATCCCACTTTTTATTTTTTTAAAAGAGAATCTCACTTTATTTAACTTTTCTTTAAAAAACAAACCACTATCTTTTCTTTTTCTTTCAAAAATGCTACTTTCAATTACTTTAAATTTTTTAAATTTTCAGATACCTTTATATTTATTTTTTAAATCCAACCTTCTTTTACTTTTAAATTTTTTAAAAATTTCCACAAAACTTTTTATTTTTTTAAATTTTCTACATTCTTTTACTTTTTTTTTAAAAAGAGAATTTCACCTATTTTTACTTTTATATTTTTTTTATTCAATACTTCCCTTTTTCTTATTTTTTTTAAATCATTCCCGAAATTATTATATATTTTTTTAAAAAAATAAAAAAATAAAAAATAAAAATAAAATAAAATATTTTCGGATTTTATATATATAAAAAAAACAAAAAATAAAACTATTAATAATGATAATTCACCTTTTATTTTTTATTTTTTTGGTTTTGTTTTGTGTTGGACAAAAATGAAGAAGGGGTGTTGGGTTAATGGAGCGGACCGGATCGACCCGGTTTGAAATGGACCGGGTCATGGGGAAAGTTGGGCAATTATTTGGGCCTGTGGTTTGAAATTGAAGAAGTGGTCCAATCCGATTTTTCTTTGTATTTTTGTTCTCTTTTCTTCTTTTATTTTTCTAAAACTAAATTATAAAAGTACTTAAATTATTATTAAGAACTAAATTAAGTTATAAAAGCGCAAATTAACTTCCAATAACAATTAACGCACAATTAAGTAATAATTAAGCATAAAATTGTTCATTTGGACATTAAATGCTAAAAATGCAAAAGATGCCTATTTTTGTAATTTTTAATTTTTGTAAACAAATTTAATTACTAACAATTGTAGAATTAAATCCTACATGCAAAATGCGACATATTTTGTATTTTTTATTAATTTAACAAATAAACATGCATAGACAAACATACAAATAGTTACACAAAATATCACAAAAATTGCACACCAAGAAAAATTATTTTATTTTTGAATTTTTTGGGAGTAATTCTCATATAGGGCAAAAATCACGTGCTTACAGCTGCCCCTCTTTGCCCGAAGACACGAAGGGTTTTCGTGCAAAGATAAAGCGAGCGATTTTTGCCCATCCGAGTACTCCGTGTGAAGCATTTTTTGAAAAAGATTTGACCGAACCTTTGCTTCAAAGGTTTCCTACATATCCTGGGCTAAACAGGAATCAGGTCAATGTAGTTCGGGAAGTTTTTGGTAGCTGGGACTACCGTGGGACTGCGATGTTACTGCTGTTGCATGCTGTTATCACTGCTTACCGATCTCCTTGTTACACCGTGCTTAAAAGAAAACAAGAAGCTAGGCTAGACTAAAATTTGTTCTTGTTGCCTTGCTTTCTTGTCGGCTTGTGTTTCCTCCGGTGCTTTTCTTCCGATGCTTTTCTTCCTTTTGACACATGGACTTGAGTTTATGCTGGGACCTCTTGTTGCAACCTTCTGCTTCCCGGTGCTGGGGATTTTATTGTTTACTGCTGGGGATTCCTGTTGTAACCTTCCGCCTTCTGGTGGGGTTACTGATTCCAAACTCTGTAATACAAGACTAAAAAGTTGCAATAATTGGCTTGCCTAGCTCACATTAGTAGGCGCCATCACGATTCCTGAGGTGGGAAATTCGGGTCGTGACAAGTTGATATCAGAGCACTAGGTTACATGAGTCTCACAGTTCACAAACAAGCTTAGTAGAGTCTGAAGAATTGGTGCGGAGACGTCTGTATTTATCCCAGAGGTTACAGAGTTAGGAAAAGTTTCACTTATATTCTTTCTTGTCGTGCAATTTTGTTCTCTCAATGCTAAATTGAGACCCCTACTCTTGTCCTTTCGCGAATGGCAAGGTCATGTACCGCTTCTTCAGCCGAGCAGCAGCAGCACAGACTGGTGATTGATCAACTACGTCTTCAGAGGCTTTGTGGAGGTTGGATAAGTTTCACCAAGCTCTTCACTACTACTTTCAGTGGAGCATCTTCTAAGGATCCCCAAGACTTTCTAGACAGTTGTCATGAGGTTCTCAGGAACATGGGGATCATGGAGATCGATGGGGTCGATTTTGCTACTTTTTGCTTGTCTGAATCTGCCAAGGCTTGGTGGGGAGATTATTGCTTGGCTAGACCAGCCAGATCGCCAACTTTGACTTGGGAGCAGTTCACGCAGCTATTCCTGGAGAAGTTTCTCCACATCACTTAGAGAGAGGTATTAGAGGTGGAGGTAGAGGTATTAGAGGTGGAGGTAGAAATGCTAGAGGTGGAGGTAAAAGTATTAGAAGTGGAGGTGCAAGTACTGTTTTAGTTTGTGGTAGAGAAGCTTCAGTTTTATTTTGCGCCGTATCTGGTCATGCCTAGTGATTTTTTTGAGTGCCCATATTTAAGTGTCTACGCCGGTGGGTGATTCTATTGTGGTGGATCATGCCCATTGTTCATGTATAGTGGTTATTGGAGATCTTGAAACTCGTATAGATTTGCTTCTTCTGGACATGGTTGATTTCAATGTTATATTGGGGATGGACTGGTTATCACCTTACCACGCTATCTTGGACTGTCATGCCAAGACTGTGACCTTAGCTTTACTGGGTATGCCTCGTTTAGAGTGGAGAGAGGCTCCTGGTCATTCTACCCGCAGTGTTAACTCGTATGTAAAGGCTCAGCGTATAGTCGAGAAGGGGTGTTTGACCTATTTGGCATATGCTCGTGATTTTAGTGCTGAGGTTCCTTCTATTGATTCTGTGCCAGTTGTTCGTGAGTTTCCTGAGGTATTCCCTTCAGACCTGCCGGGTATGCCACCCGACAGGGATATTGACTTTTGCATTGATTTGGCTTCTAGCACTTAGTCCATTTCTATTCTGCCGTATCGTATGGCCCCAGCTGAACAAGGTTACAAACAAGAATAAGTATCCATTGCTGAGGATTGATGATTTGTTTGGTCAGCTTCAGGGTGCCAAGGTATTTTCGAAGATTGACTTGAAATCTGGCTACCATCAGTTGAGGATTAGGGCATCCGATGTCCCTAAGACAGCTTTCCGCACTCGGTACGTGCATTATGAGTTCTTGGTTATGTCATTCGGGTTGATGAATGCCCCAACAACTTTTATGGATTTGATGAACCGATTGTTCAAGCCTTATTTAGATTCGTTCGTGATAGTCTTCATTGATGATATTTTGATATATTCCCGCATCTAGGAGGAGCACGAGCAGCATCTCAGAGTGGTTCTTCAGACTTTGAGAGATAGTCAGTCATATGCTAAGTTCTCGAAGTGTGAGTTCTGGTTGAGTTCAGTTGCATTCCTGGGTCATGTTGTATCAACAAAGGGTATTCAGGTTGATCTGAAGAAGATTGAGGCAGTCAAGAACTGGCCTAGACCAACATCAGCTATAGAGATTCGAAGTTTCTTGGGATTGACAGGCTACTATCATCGATTCGTGGAGGGGTTTTCATCTATCGTAGCCCCGATGACCAGGTTGACCTAGAAGGGTGCCCAGTCCAGAGGGTGGGATGAGTGTGAGACGAGCTTTCAGAAGCTCAATACAACTTTGACTACGGCACCGGTGTTGGTTTTGCCCACAAGTTCAGGGCCTTATAAAGTTTATTGTGATGCATCTCGTATTGGGCTTGGTGCAGTGTCGATGCAGGATGGCAAGGTCATTGCTATACTTCACAGCAGTTGAAGATTCATGAGAAGAACTATCCGGTTCATGATTTAGAGTTGGCAACCATTGTTCACACATTGAAGATTTGGAGGCATTATCTGTATGGTGTGGCATGTGAGGTGTTCACGGATCACAAGAGTCTTTAGTATTTATTCAAGCAAAAGGTGTTAAATTGAGGCAGAAGGGGTGGCTAGAGTTGTTGAAAGATTATGATATCACTATCTTATATCATCCGGGAAAATCCAATGTGGTGGCCAATACTTTGAGTAGGAAGTCAGCCAGTATGGGAAGTCTTGCTTATATTCTGATCGGTAAGAGACCGCTTGCTTCGGATATTCAGGCTTTGACCAACCAGTTTGTGAGGTTAGATGTTTCCAACCCCAGCCGTGTGTTAGTTTGCATAGTTGCTCGTTCTCCATTATTGGAGCGTATTCGTGATTGGCAGTATGATGATCCCCATTTGTGTGTCCTTAGAGATACAGTGCAGCATGGAGGTGCCAAGTAGGTTACCTTAGGTGATGATGAAGTTTTGAGATTGCAGGGTCGAGTTTGTGTGCCTAATGTGTATGGGCTTTGAGAGTTGATTTTAGAGGAGGCCCATAGTTCCCTGTACCCTATTCATCCGGGCGCCGCGAAGATGTATCAGGATTTGCGGCAGCATTATTGGTGGCGCATAATGAAGAAGGACATTGTTGCATATGTGGCTCGGTGTTTGAATTGTCAGCAGGTTAAGTATGAGCATCAGAGGCCTAGTGGTTATTTCAGAGGATTGAGCTTCCCGAGTGGAAGTGGAAGCGGGTTACTATGGATTTCGTTGTTGGACTCCCGCAGACACGGAAGAAGTTCGATGCAGTATGGGTCATTGTTGATAGGCTGACCAAGTCAGCGCATTTCATTCTTGTGGCAGTCTCCTATTCATCCGAGAGGTTGGCTGAGATTTATATCCGGGAGATTGTTTATCTTCATGATGTGCCTATGTGTATCATTTCGGATCGAGGTACGCAGTTTACCTCATGTTTCTGGAGAGTAGTTCAGCGAGAGTTGGGCACTCAGGTTGAGTTGAGTACAACATTTCATCCTCAGACGGACGGGCAGTCCGAGCAAACTATTAGATTGAGGATATGCTCCGAGCCTGTGTCATTGATTTTGGAGGTTCGTGGGATCAGTTCTTGCTTTTAGTAGAGCTTGCCTACAACAACAGCTACCAGTCGAGCATCCATATGGCTCCTTATAAGGCTTTATATGGTAGGCGATGTCGATCTCCGGTTGGATGGTTTGAGCCAGGAGAGGCTCGGTTGTTGGGTACGGATCTGGTTCAGGAGGCCTTGGACAAAGTCAGGATTATTCAGGATAGGCTTTGTACAACTCAGTCCAAGCAAAAGAGTTATGCAGATCGCAAGGTTCGAGATGTGGCTTTTATGGTCGGTGAGCGGGTGTTGCTCCGAGTGTCGCCTATGAAGAGCGTGATGAGATTTGGGAAGAAGGGCAAGCTTAGCCCTAGGTTCATTGGTCCGTTTGAGATTCTTGATCGAGTGGGAGAGGTGGCTTATAGACTTGCATTGCCGCCGAGCTTATCAGTCGTGCATCCAGTGTTTCATGTGTCCATGCTTCGAAAGTATCACGATGATCCATCCCACATGTTAGATTTCAGCACTGTCCAGTTGGACAAGGACTTGTCTTATGAGGAAGAACCTGTAGCTATTCTAGACCGACAAGTTCGTTAGTTGAGGTTGAAGAGTTTTCCTTCTGTTCGTGTTCAGTGGAGAGGTTAGCCTCCTGAGGCATCGACCTGGGAGTCCGAGTCCGATATGCGGAGCCGTTATCCCCATCTTTTTCTCGACTCAGGTACTTCCTTTTTCTGTCCGTTCGAGGATGAACGGTTGTTTTAGAGGTGGAGAATGTGATGACCTTTTAGGTCATCACTTGATTTAAAGTAAATTCTGTGTTTCTGAGGCCTTAAAAACCTCATTTAGAGTCACCTCGATTTTGCGTACGCAGTCCGGGCGCGTAGCCGGAAAGCTTAAATGTGAAAATCTGTGAAAAATGATAAACTTTGACTGTAAAAATGAATAAATTTGACTTCGGTCAACGTTTTGGGTAAACGGACCCAAACCTGTGATTTGACGGTCCCGGAGGGTCCGCAGGAAAATATGAGACTTGGGCGTATGCCCGGAATCGAATTCTGAGGTCCCAAGCCCGAGAAATGAATTTTTTAAAAAGGAAATTGTTTTCTAAAATTGTTTAAGGAAAATTGAAATGAAATTTGCTTAGAACATGATGGTATCGGGCCCGTATTTTGGTTTAGGCGCCCGGTACAGGTAATATATATGATTTACGACGTTTCTGTGGAATTTGGTGAAAAAACGGATGTCATATGACGTGATTCGGACTTAAATCGCAAAGTTGATGTATAAAGAAGTTTTGAGAAAATTTCATTGATCTCGAGATTTAATTTGATGTTCATGATGTTATTTTGACAATTTTATTGCAAGAATAAGTCCGTAGGATGTTTTTGAGGATTTTGTGTATATTTGGTTTAGAGCCCCGAGGGCTCGGGTGAGTTTCGGGATGCCTTAGGCCTAAAAACACAGTTGTTGCAGGTTTAGAGAAGTTGCAGGTCTCTGAACCCGCCAGTGCGGTCCGCACAAAAATGTGTGCGGCCGCGGAAGGGGGCCAATACGGTCCTTGGTCAGCTTTGTGCGGTGTGCGGTGAAGGCCTGTGCGGCCGCAGTTCATTTCGTGCAGTCCGCACAGGGCTTTGGACCGCAGTACCCTCAGGAAGGCCTGTGCGGCCGCAGTTCATTTTGTGCGGTCCGCACAGGGGGGTCTGAGAGGGGTATAAATAGATGGGATTTTCAGTCATTTTTCATTTTTCAAAACCTCAAAAACATAAGAGGCGTTTTTTCAAACAACCTTTCTTCTCCAAATTAATTTTAAGTCATTTTTAACTAGTTTTCTTCAATCATTAACATCTTTTAACATGATTTCAACTTCAAATCAATGATTTTCATGAGGGAAATTGGGTGTTTTGGGTAGAACCTAGGTTTTTCAAAAATAGGGGATTTGGACCTCGATTTGAGGTCCGATTTCAAAACAAATTATATATTTGAGTTCGTGGGGGAATGAGTAATCGGGTTTTGGTTCGAACCTCGGGTTTTGACAACGTGAGCCCGAGGGCGATTTTGACTTATTGGGTAAAACGTTGGAAAACTCATTTTCATGCATTAAGATTGATTCATTTAGCGTTTATTGATGTAATTAAGTAACTTGTGGCTAGATACGAGCGAATTGGCGGTGGAATCAAGGGATAAAGATATAATTGAAACTTGAGTTGTGTTCGAGGCATCGAGGTAAGTGTTTGGTCTAACCTTAGCTTGAGGGATTATGAGTTGTGTCCTATTTGCTATTTGCTTCTTGTTGAGTATGACATATAGGCATGGTGACGAGTATCTATACGTTAGTGTCAATCATGGCCGTGACTCTTATATTGTGATTTTCATGATTTCGTTGTATTATTCATGCCTTGGTGAAGATTTCTAATTGTTGTATAATGTTTGTGGAAAGAATTGTGACCTATGAACATTGAGGAGCGTTGGCTCAAGTTGTATAGCGAAATTGTGAAAGTATAAGTGACAATTGAACTTTTAGAGAATTGGCTCGAGTTGTGAAAGTATAAGTGAAAATTGAAACTCTAGAGCATTGGCTCGAGTTGTGAAGTGAATTGTGAAGTAAGAGTGAGAAAAAGAAGAGATCATTATGTTTCCCCCTTGTCGGGCTACTGTTGAATTGTGGTTCCCTTGCATTGTGTTCTTAATTGATATTACAGATGCTTAGGTTGAGGATTATTTGTGTTGGGTAGGGATTATGGGTATAGCTGAGGTAGTTAGGTGTCAGAATGAGGTTGGTTATATCTGAGGTAGTTAGGTGTCAGAATGAGGTTGGTTATAGTTGAGGTAGTTAGGTGTGGTGACGAGTTTGGTTATAGCTGTTTCTCCCTTGCCGGGACATGGTTTCTTATGCTGTCGAATCCCTTGCCGGGACAGTGTAGACCTTATTGATCTCTTGTCGGGACTCTCGTTATAATTGTAAATAGTATATATGGATCGGGTTGCACGTAGCAACAATATTATATATGGATCGGGTTGCACGCCGCAACAATATTATATGTGGATCGGGTTGCATGCCGCAACAATATTATATGTGGATCGGGTTGCACGCCGCAATAAAGATATAATATAATGGGAGCGGGTGGTACGTCTACCACAAGACAAGTGAAATTGGAGCGGGTGGCACGCCTGCCACGAGATATGAAAAGAATGTGAAATCTGCCTTTGTTCTCTTTTTTGTGTTAGTGGGTGGTTTTGATTCCTTAATAATTCTCTTTATATTCTGTTTTACCTACTATTCCTCGAAGCATGTTTCCCCCTCCCAACTTTACTTATTTATTTTTGTATTTCTTTCCCGTTGTATATAATTGAACTGCACATGTTTATTTGGTAGTATGATCCTAGTCTCGTCACTACTTCACCGAAGTTAGGCTAGGCACTTACCAGCACATGGGGTCAGTTGTGCTGATACTACACTCTGCACTCTTTTGTGCAGACCCCAGTGTTGTGGACTTCGGACCGCTGTGAGATTGTTGATTCTTGATCATCAGGCGATCCGAGGTAGTCCTGTTGGCGTCTGCAGGTCTTGGCGTCTCCTTCTATCTACTTTCCTGTTTCTTACATGTATTTCCAGAATCAGTGTTGTAATTTATTCTTTCAGACCTTTATTTGTAGTATTCTTAGACCGTCTATGAAACTATGACACCAGTTCTGGGTAGTCGAGACTCAAACAGTTGTAATAGATATTCATGTTCAGATGGATTATTGTTTTCTTCCGCTTATGTGATATTCCGTTGTTTAAATGTTATTTCTTTGTAATTGTTAAAGAGAATAAAATTGGTAAAAATGTATATGGTTCAATAATTGGCTTGCCTAACTCACATTAGTAGGCGCCATCACGACTCCCGAGGTGGGAAATCCGGTTCGTGACAAGTTGGTATCATAGCACTAGGTTACATGGGTCTCACAGTTCACGGACAAGCTTAGTAGAGTCTGAGGGATCGGTGCAGAGACATCTGTATTTATCCCCCAGAGTTTACAGAGTAAGGAAAAGTTTCACTTATATTCTTTCTTGTCGTTTGATTTTGTTCTCTCAATGCTAAATTGAAACCTCTACTCTTGTCTTTTCGCGAATGGCGAGGTCATGTACCGCTTCTTCAGCCGAGCAGCAGCAACACAGACCGATGATAGATCAGCTACGTCTTCGGAGGTTTTGTGGAGTTCGGATAAGTTTTACCAAGCTCTTCACTACTACTTTCAATGGAGCATCTTCTGAGGATCCCTAAGACTTTCTAGACAGTTGTCATAAGGTTCTCAGGAACATGGGGATCATGGAGACCGATGGGGTCGATTTTGCTACTTTTTGCTTGTCTGGATCCGCCAAGGCTTGGTGGAGAGATTATTGCTTGGCTAGACCAGCCGGATCGCTAGCTTTGACTTGGGAGCAGTTCACGCAGCTATTCCTGGAGAAATTTCTCCACATCACTCAGAGAGAGGTATTAGAGGTGGAGGTAGAGGTATTAGAGGTGGAGGTACAGATGCTAGAGGTGGAGGTAAAGGTATTAGAGGTAGAGGTGTAGGTAATGTTCTGGTTTGTGGTAGAGAAGCTTCGATTTTATTTTGCACCGTATCTGGTCATGCCTAGTGATTTTTTGAGTGCCCATGTTTATGTGTCTACGCCGGTGGGTGATTCTATTGTGGTGGATCGCACCCATTGTTCATGTATAGTGGTTATTGGAGATCTTGAGACTCATATAGATTTGCTTCTTCTGGACATGGTTGATTTCGATATTATATTAGGGATGGACTGGTTATCACCTTACCATGCTATCTTGGACTGTCATGCCGAGACTGTGACCTTAGCTTTACTAGGTATGCCTCGTTTAGAGTGGAGAGGGGCTCCTGGTCATTCCACCCGCAGTGTTATCTCGTATGTAAAGGCTCAGCGTATGGTCGAGAAGGGGTGTTTGGCCTATTTGGCATATGCTCGTGATTCTAGTGCTGAGGTTCCTTCTATTGATTTTGTGCCTGTTGTTCGTGAGATTCCTGAGGTATTCCCTTCAGACCTGCCGGGTATGCTACCTGACAGGGATATTGACTTTTGTATTGATTTGGCTCCGGGCACTCAGCCCATTTCTATTCCACCATATCGTATGGCCTCGCCTGAGTTGAAAGAGTTGAAGGAGCAGTTGCAGGACTTGCTTGGGAAGGGTTCCATTAGGTCGAGTGTCTTGCCTTGGGGTGCGCCGGTGTTGTTTGTTAAGAAGAAAGACAGATCGATGAGAATGTGTATTAATTACCGGCTGTTGAACAAGGTTACAAACAAGAATAAGTATCCATTGCCGAGGATTGATGATTTGTTTGATCAGCTTCAGGGTGCCAAGGTATTTTCGAAGATTGACTTGAAATCTGGCTACCATCAGTTGAGGATTAGGGCATCCGATGTCCCTAAGACAGCTTTCTACACTCGGTACGGGTATTATGAGTTCTTGGTTATGTCATTCGGGTTGATGAATGCTCCAACAGCTTTTATGGATTTGATGAACCGATTGTTCAAGCCTTATTTGGATTCATTCATGATAGTCTTCATTGATGATATTTTGATATATTCCCGTAGCTAGGAGGAGCACGAGTAGCATCTCAGAGTGGTTCTTCAGACTTTGAGGGATAGTTAGTCATATGTTAAGTTCTCGAAGTGTGAGTTCTGGTTGAGTTCAGTTGCATTTATGGGTCATGTTGTATCAGCAGAGGGTATTTAGGTTGATCCGAAGAAGATTGAGGCAGTCAAGAACTGGCCTAGACCAGCATCAGCTACAGAGATTCGGAGTTTCTTGGGATTGGCAAGCTACTATCGTCGATTCGTGGAGGGGTTTTCATCTATCGCAGCCTCGATGACCAGGTTGACCCAGAAGGGTGCCCACTTCAGAGGGTCAGATGAGTGGAGGCGAGCTTTCAGAAGCTTAAGACAACTTTGACTACGACACCGGTGTTGGTTTTGCCCACAAGTTCAGGGCCTTATACAGTTTATTGTGATGCATCTCGTATTGGGCTTGGTGCAGTATTGATGCAGGATGGCAAGGTCATTGCCTATGCTTTGCAGCAGTTGAAGATTCATGAGAAGAACTATCTGGTTTATGATTTAGAGTTGGCAACCATTGTTCACGCATTGAAGATTTGGAGGCATTATCTGTATGGCGTGGCATGTGAGGTGTTCACGGATCACAAGAGTCTTCAGTATTTGTTCAAGTAAAATGAGTTAAATTTGAGGCAGAGCGGTGGCTAGAGTTGTTGAAAGATTATGATATCACTATCTTATATCATCTGAGAAAGGCCAATGTGGTGGCTGATGTTTTGAGTAGGAAGTCAGCCAGTGTGGGCAGTCTTGCTTATATTCCGGTCGGTGAGAGACCGCTTGCTTTGGATGTTCTGGCTTTGGACAACCAGTTCGTGAGGTTGGATATTTCCGAGCCCAGCCGTGTGTTAGTTTGCACAGTCACTCGTTCTCCATTATTGGAGCGTATCCGTGATCGGCAGTATGATAATCCCTATTTGTGTGTCCTTAGAGACACGATGCATCACGGATGTGCGAAACAAGTTACCTTAGGTGATGATGGAGTTTTGAGATTGCAGGGTCGAGTTTGTGTGCCTAATGTGGATGGGCTTTGAGAGTTGATTTTAGAGGAGGCCTATAGTTCCGGTACTCTATTCATCCGGGCGCCGCGAAGATGTATCAGGATTTGCGGCAGCATTATTGGTGGCGCAGAATGAATAAAGACATTGTTGCATATGTGGCTCGGTGTTTGAATTGTCAGCAGGTTAAGTATGAGCATCAGAGGACTGGTGGTTATTTCAGAGGATTGAGCTTCCTGAGTGGAAGTGGAAGCGGGTTACTATGGATTTCGTTGTTGGACTCCCGAAGACTCGGAAGAAGTTCGACGCAGTATATGTCATTGTTGATAGGCTGACCAAGTCAGCGCATTTCATTCCTGTGGTAGTCTCCATTCATCCGAGAGGTTGGCTGAGATCTATATCCGGGAGATTGTTCATCTTCATGGTGTGCATGTGTCTATCATTACGGATTGAGGTACGCAGTTTACCTCACATTTCTGGAGAGCAGTTCAGCGAGAGTTGGGCACTCAGGTTGAGTTGAGTACAACATTTCATCCTCAGACGGACGGGCAGTCCGAGCAAACTATTCAGATTGAGGATATGCTCCGAGCCTGTGTCATTGATTTTGGAGGTTCGTGGGATCAGTTCTTGCTTTTAGTAGAGCTTGCCTATAACAACAGCTACCAGTCGAGCATCCAGATGGCTCCTTATAAGGCTTTATATGGTAGGCGATGTCGATCTCCGGTTGGATGGTTTGAGCCGGGAGAGGCTCGATTGTTGGGTACGGATCTGGTTCACGAGTCCTTGGACAAGGTCAGGATTATTCAGGATAGACTTCGTACAGCTCAGTCCAAGCAAAAGAGTTATGCAGATCGCAAGGTTCGAGATGTGGCTTTTATGGTCGGTAAGCCGGTGTTGCTCCAAGTGTCGCCTATGAAGAGCATGATGAGATTTGGGAAGAAGGGCAAGCTTAGCCCAAGGTTCATTGGTCCGTTTGAGATTCTTGATCGAGTGGGAGAGGTGGCTTATAGACTTGCATTGCCACCGAGCTTATCAGCCGTGCATCCAGTGTTTCATGTGTCCATGCTTCGAAAGTATCACGACGATCCATCCCATGTGTTAGATTTCAGCACTGTCCAGTTGGACAAGGACTTGTCTTATGAGGAAGAACCGGTAGCTATTCTAGACCGGCAAGTTCGTCAGTTGAGGTCGAAGAGTTTTCCTTCTGTTTGTGTTCAGTTGAAAGGTCAGCCTCCTGAAGCATCGACCTGGAAGTCTGAGTCCGATATGCGGAGCCGTTATCCCCATCTTTTCCTCGACTCAGGTACTTCCTTCTTCTGTCCGTTCGAGGACGAACGGTTATTTTAGAGGTGGAGAATGTGATGACCCAAAAGGTCATCACTTTCTTTAAAGTAAATTTTGTGTTTCCAAGGCCTTGAAAACCTCATTTAGAGTCACCTCGATTTTGCGTACGCAGTCCGCGCGCGTAGCCGGAAAGCTTAAATGTGAAAATCTGTGAAAACTGATAAGCTTTGTCTGTAAAAATAAATAAATTTGACTTCGGTCAACGTTTTAGGTAAACTGACCCAGACCTGTGATTTGACGGTCCCGGAGGGTCCGCAGAAAAATATGGGACTTGGGCGTATGCCCGGAATCGAATTCCGAGGTCCCAAGCCCGAGAAATGAATTTTTTAAAAAGGAAATTATTTTCTGAAATTGTTTAAGGAAAATTGAAATGAAATTTGCTTAGAACATTATGGTATTGGGCCCGTATTTTGGTTCCGGCGCCCGGTACAAGTCATATATATGATTTAAGATGTTTCTGTGGAATTTGGTGAAAAAACGGATGTCATATGACGTGATTCAGACTTAAATCGCAAAGTTGATGTTTAAAGAAGTTTTGAGAAAATTTCATTAATCTCGAGATTTAATTTGATGTTCATGATGTTATTTTGACGATTTGATTGCACGAATAAGTCCGTAGGATGTTTTTGAGGATTTTGTGTATATTTAGTTTGGAGCCCCGAGGGCTCAGGTGAGTTTCGGGATGCCTTAGGCCTAAAAACACAGTTGTTGCAGGTTTAGAGAAGTTGCATGTCTCTGAACCCGCCAGTGCGGTCCGCACAAAAATGTGTGCGGCCGCGGAAGGGGGCCAGTGCGGTCTGCGGTCAGCTTTGTGTGGTGCGCGGTGAAGGCCTGTGCAGCCGCAGTTTATTTCGTGCAGTCCGCACAGGGCTTTGGACCACAGTACCCTCAGGAAGGTCTGTGCGACCGCAGTCTATTTTGTGTGGTCCGCATAGGGGGGTCTGAGAGGGGTATAAATAGATGGGATTTTCAGTCATTTTTCATTTTTCAAAACCCCAAAAACATAAGGGGCGTTTTTTCAAACAACCTTTCTTCTCCAAATTAATTGTAAGTCAATTTTAACTAGTTTTCTTCAATTATTAACATCTTTTAACATGATTTCAACTTCAAATCAATGATTTTCATGAGTGAAATTGGGTGTTTTGGGTAGAACCTAGGTTTTTCAAAAACAGGAGATTTGAACCTCGATTTTGAGGTCCGATTTCAAAACAAATTATATATTTGAGTTCGTGGAGGAATGAGTAATCGAGTTTTGGTTCGAATCTCAGGTTTTGACCACGTGGGCCCGGGGGCGATTTTGACTTATTGGGTAAAACTTTGGAAAACTCATTTTCATGCATTCAAATTGATTCATTTAGCGTTTATTGATGTAATTAAGTAACTTGCGGCTAGATACGAGCGAATTGGCGGTGGAATCAAGGGGTAAAGCTATAATTGAAACTTGAGTTATGTTCGAGGCATCGAGGTAAGTGTTCGGTCTAACCTTAGCTTGAGGGATTATGAGTTGTATCCTATTTACTATTTGCTTCTTGTTGAGTACGACGTATAGGCATGATGACGAGTATCTATACGTTGGTGTCAAGCATGACCAGTGAGTCTTATATTGTGATTTTCATGATTTCATTGTATTATTCATGCCTTGGTGAAGATTTCGAATTGTTGTATAAAGTTTGTGGAAAGAATTGTGACCTATGAACATTGAGGAGCGTTGGCTCAAGTTGTATAGCGAAATTATGAAAGTATAAGTGACAATTGAACTTTTAAAGCATTGGCTTAAGTTGTGAAAGTATAAGTGAAAATTGAAACTCTAGAGCATTGGCTCGAGTTGTGAAGTGAATTGTAAAGTAAGAGTGAGAAAAAAAATAGATCATTATGTTGCCCCCTTGTCGGGCTACTGTTGAATTGTGGTTCCCTTGCATTGTGTTCTTAATTGATATTACATATGCTTAGGTTGAGGATTCTTTGTGTTGGGTAGGGATTATGGGTATAGCTGAGGTAGTTAGGTGTCAGAATGAGGTTGGTTATAGCTGAGGTAGTTAGGTTTGGCGACGAGTTTGGTTATAGCTGTTTCTCCCTTGCCGAGACGTGGTTGCTTATGCTGTCGAATCCCTTACCGGGACAGTGTAGACCTTATTGATCTCTTGTCGGGACTCTCGTTATAATTGTAAATATTATATATGGATCGGGTTGCATGCCACAATAATATTATATATGGATTGGGTTGCACGCCGTAACAATATTATATATGGATCGGGTTGCACGCCGCAACAATATTATATGTGGATCGGATTTCACGCTGCAACAAATATTATATGTGGATCGGGTTGCACGCCGTGACAAAGATATAATAAAATGGGAGCGGGTGGTACGCCTACCACAAGACAAATGAAATGGGAGCGGGTGGCACGCCTGCCACGAGATATGAAAAGAATGTGAAATCTGCCTTTGTTCCCTTTTTCGTGTTAGTGGGTGGTTTTGATTCCTTGATAATTCTCTTGATATTCTGTTTTACCTGCTATTCCCCGAAGCATGTTTCCACCTCCCAACTTTACTTATTTATTTCTGTATTTATTTTTCGCTATATATAATTGAACTGCACAGGTTTATTTGGTAGTCTGGTCCTAGCCTCGTCACTACTTCGCTGAGGTTAAGCTAGACACTTATCAGCACATGGGGTCAATTGTGCTGATACTACACTCTGTACTCTTTTGTGCAGACACCAGTGTTGTGGACTTCGGACCGTAGTGAGATTGCTGATTCTTGATCATCAGGCGACCCGAGGTAGTCCTGTAGGCGTCTGCTGGGTTTGGTGTCTCCTTCTATCTACTTTCTTGTTTCTTACATGTATTTCCAGAAACAGTGTTGTAATTTATTCTTTTAGACCTTTATTGTAGTATTCTTAGACCGTCTGTGAAACTGTGATATCAGTTCTAGGTAGTCGAGACTCAAACAGTTGTAACAGGGGATTTAAACCTCGATTTGAGGTCCGATTTCAAAACAAATTATATATTTGAGTTCGTGAGGGAATGAGTGATAGGGTTTTGGTTCGAACCTCAGGTTTTGACTACGTGGGCCCGGGGGAGATTTTGACTTATTGGGTAAAACTTTGGAAAACTCATTTTCATGCATTCAAATTGATTCATTTAGCATTTATTGATGTAATTAAGTAACTTGCGACTAGATACGAGCGAATTGGCGTTGGAATCAAGGGGTAAAGCTATAATTGAAACTTGAGTTGTGTTCGAGGCATCGAGGTAAGTGTTCAGTCCAACCTTAGCTTGAGGGAGTAGGAGTTGTGTCCTATTGCTATTTGCTTCTTGTTGAGTACGATGTATAGGCATGGTGACGAGTATCTATACGTTGGTGTCAAGCATGCCCATGAGTCTTATATTGTGATTTTCATGATTTCGTTGTATTATTCATGCCTTGGTGAAGATTTCTAACCGTTGTATAAAGTTTGTGGAAAGAATCATGACCTATGAATATTGAGGAGCGTTGGCTCAAGTTGTATAGCGAAATTCTGAAAGTATAAGTGATAATTGAACTTTTAAAGCATTGGCTCTAGTTGTGAAAGTATAAGTGAAAATTGAAACTCTAGAGCATTGGCTCGAGTTGTGAAGTGAATTGTAAAGTAAGAGTGAGAAAAAAAGAGATCATTATGTTGCCCCCTTGCCGGGCTACTGTTGAATTGTGGTTCCCTTGCATTGTGTTCTTAATTGATATTACATATGCTTAGGTTGAGGATTCTTTGTGTTGGGTAGGGATTATGGGTATAGCTGAGGTAGTTAGGTGTCAGAATGAGGTTGGTTATAGCTGAGGTAGTTAGGTGTGGCGACGAGTTTGGTTATAGCTATTTCTCCCTTGCCGAGACGTGGTTGCTTATGCTGTCGAATCCCTTACCGGGACAGTGTAGACTTTATTGATCTCTTGTCGGGACTCTCGTTATAATTGTAAATATTATATATGGATCGGGTTGCACGCCACAATAATATTATATATGGATCGGGTTGCACGCCGCAACAATATTATATATGGATCGGGTTGCACGCCGCAACAATATTATATGTGGATCGGATTTCACGCTGCAACAAATATTATATGTGGATCGGGTTGCACGCCGTGACAAAGATATAATAAAATGGGAGCGGGTGGTACGCCTACCACAATACAAATAAAATGGGAGCGGGTGACACGCCTGCCACGAGATATGAAAAGAATGTGAAATCTGCCTTTGTTCCCTTTTTCGTGTTAGTGGGTGATTTTGATTCCTTAATAATTCTCTTGATATTTTGTTTTACCTGCTATTCCCCGAAGCATGTTTCCACCTCCCAACTTTACTTATTTATTTATGTATTTATTTTTCGCTATATATAATTGAACTGCACAGGTTTATTTGGTAGTCTGGTCCTAGCCTCGTCACTACTTCGCTGAGGTTAAGCTAGACACTTATCAGCACATGGGGTCAATTGTGCTGATACTACACTCTGTACTCTTTTGTGCAGACACCAGTGTTGTGGACTTCGGACCGCAGTGAGATTGCTGATTCTTGATCATCAGGCGACCCGAGGTAGTCCTGTAGGCGTCCGCAGGGCTTGGTGTCTCCTTCTATCTACTTTCTTGTTTCTTACATGTATTTCCAGAAACAGTATTGTAATTTATTCTTTCAGACCTTTATTGTAGTATTCTTAGACCGTCTGTGAAACTGTGATACCAGTTCTAGGTAGTCGAGACTCAAACAGTTGTAATAGATATTCATGTTCAGATGACTTATTGTTTTTTTCCGCTTATGTGATATTCCGTTGTTTAAATGTTATTTCTTTGTAATTGTTAAAGAGATTAAAATTGGTAAAAAGGTAGATGGTTCAATAATTGGCTTGCCTAGCTCACATTAGTAGGCGTCATCACGACTCCCGAAGTGAAAAATTCGGGTCGTAATATTTTTATTTTTTAATATTTCATCTTTTACTGTAGCTAATTTATTTTTTCTTATTTTTTATTTTTTAATTTTAAAACTCCAACTTGAAATTTTTCCCCATTTTGAATGCCACTTGAAAAATATTTTATCTTAACAATGCCACTTAACTTTTTTGTATTTTTCATTTGAATTGAAAGCTTTTTTTAATTTCTTTATTTTTGTTTTTTATTTTAAAATAATTTTAAAACTCCAACTTGAAACTACTCCCCAATTTGAATGGATATTTCTTTTATTTATATATTTCCATTTTTAATTATTATAGTTAATTTTATTATTTTTTCATTTGTTTTTTATTTTAAAATATTTTTAAAACTCCAACTTGAAACTTCTCCCCAATTTGAATGGGTAGTATTTTTTCACTTTTTATTATATCTAATTATAAGATATCTATATTTATTAATTCGAATGGAGTAACCAATTAAATCAAAATTTAAAATTCAAAAGATTTTTTAGTTAGAAAGGTAGTTTATTTTGTCTTAAAACTCCAACTTGAAACTAATCCCAAATTTGAATTGGCAATTTTTTATTTTTTTTTAATTTCATTTTTTATTTAAAATACTTTTAAAACACCAACTTTATTGGAGATTTGTCCTAAAAATCTATACTTGGCATCTTATGGTTATACCACTTGACATCATATTATTATTTACTTCTCTTGTATATATATATTACTATATTAGAAAGAAACTATTTCCCAATTTAAAATTGGCAATTTTTATTTCTTTATTTCCATTTTTTATTTTAAAATAATTTAAAACTCCAAATTTAAACTACTCCCCAACTTGAATAGCTAGTTTTTTAATTAATATTTTCTTTTTTATTTTATTTTAGCTAATTTAATTTTTTCTTATTTTTTGTTTTACAATAACTTTAAAACTCCAACTTGAAACTACTCCCCAATTTAAATGGGTGATATTTTTTTTCCTTATATTTTCGTTTTTTTTAATATTGCTAATTATAAGATATCTATATTTATTAATTCGAATAGAGTAACTAATTATTTCAAAATTTAAACATGTTTTTTAGTTAAAAAGGTAGTTTATATTGTCTTAACAATGCCACTTGGCTTTTTGTGGTTATGCCACTTGTCTTAATAATATGCTTTTGCCTCTCTCTTTATTATATATAGATATTCTAATTACATAAAAACAAAAAAATAGTTAAATTATTTTATAATAAAAATTTAAAAATTATATTTTTAAACAAGGCTAACTGTATACAAACTTTTACTGTCCTTTATAGCAATTTTACACTCAAATGTACTTTTTAAAAGAGTGATCAAACACAATTTGCTTATCAAATTTAGCAAAAAATACTTCTCAAATAAATTGGCTAAAGTTAATTTTTAAAAGTATTTTTTCCGAAAAACACTTTTGAACAAAAGTACTTTTCAAAATAAGTACTTTTTCACTACTTGACCAACGGGCTCTTACGTAATTTACTCGCACTACATGATTAAACTAAAATATTGATAACCCGTATACTCGTATCTACTATTATAATTAATTAATAATTTGAATTTTTAGCTTATTTATTAATGATAAAATATATAGTAGTTTGATTAAAATAAATTTCTTTAATAAATTTAAGCACAATTAAAATAAATTGTAAGTAGGGGAATTTTTTTTATCATCATATTTGCAGTTTTTTAAATTTTTTTATTTAGTGTAGCTTTTCGCTTCTTCTTTTCTTCCTTTTCTTGTTTTTTTTTGTTTGCATTTTTGGTCATATAGGTTCAACTCTAGAATATATTACCTCTAAATTTGAGGTTAGCCAACGTCTATTTTAATCAATTCTACATGAAAAATTAGTTTAAGGGTGATTTATGTTAGTAAATCTGTATTACTGTAATAAATAATAAAAGCAGTAAACTTTCTGTAACGAGAAAAACAGAAACAGAAAATTAGCATCAACAGAATATTGAAATGATTTCTGGAAAGACATTTTCAAAATAAATCGAGCCCACTGAATGCACAGTGTGTCTTTAAGGAAATTATTCCCCTTAAGTACCCGAGATGCTGGAATATTATCCTCTCAGGATAGAACGATTTAACTCACCGGAGTGTTGGTACCAAAAACGCCGATGAAACAACGAACCACTCGAAGGTTGTAAAACACACTGAAAATTTTGTGCAGAAGAAGAAAAAGAAGATCAGAAAATGGATTTAAAATAATCCGGGAAAGAAAACGGACCGGACCGGGCCGCGTCGCGGGTCCTAGGTTATTCCGAATTAAATTTCCTTAATTAATTAAATAATTAAAAGGAATTGTGTCCATAAAGATTAATCAATCAATCGATCTTTGACCAAATCCAAATCTGAAGCCGAGAGCGAGGCTTGCCTTCTTCTTAGCTCTTTAACAGCTAGAAGAAGAGCAATTATATATATATACCCATTAAAGTCTTTTCTTTCTCCAATATGGGATAATGCCCCTTTGCCAAGGAGGAAAACTCAAATATTTTATTTCCCTTCCATTTCTCATTTACCCTTTTCAAGCTATGAAGCTTAAAAAGCCCAACAATCCCCACAAGAATGGGAAATGGCTATAAAACAAATGAATGCATGAAGGAGTGTGTGATTTACATGCAAGGATTAATTGCATCTGGATAAGTAGGTTTCCCTTTGAACTTTCCGTAGTGAACTTATATCGGATATACTCGGTCAATTGGTAGATTTGATATCTTTGAACCATTGAATTTTGTTATATACCTAGACAACATAAGTCACACAATCAACCCTTAATCATATATGATTCTCACGGTTATGTTTGTCTCAGCCATGAACATCGCCCGGTTTCATGAGTGCTTGGAGAATGGGCCTTTACTTTCATTCCCCTTGAAGCGGCTTACACTTCACACTCACATAGGTGATTTCTAAACGTGTAATCCTATAAACATGATATTTGGTCATATCCTGCCAGACTTAACAAATCATTAAAAAGATTTAAGCTTTATTAAACCATAGAAAAGCCTTAATGCTTTACCTCGATTTCTGAACATTATTTTCATCACGAGAATGAATTGAGTTATTTGACAATGTTGAACCGTCATTCAAACCTTTGTTTGATCTCTTTGAACCGAGATCTTGGGATCTCCAGTCTGCTAGGTAGAGTTACCGCCATGATGACTTGTCCTAGGCCTTAACCCTATTCCCTTTGATGATCTTTCAACTGCCTCTCTAGATAAGCCTTTTGTAAGTGGATCCGACACGTTATCTCTTGACTTTACGTAGTCAATTGTGATAACACTACTAGAGAGTAGTTATCTAACGGTATTATGTCTTCGTGATGAGATTTTCCGTTATACATAACGCTCCCTACCCTGCCTATTGCCGCTTGACTATCACAATATATACAAATAGGTGCCAAAGGTTTGGGCCAAAATGAAATATCTTTCAAGAAATTCCGGAGCCATTCAGCTTCTTCACCAGCCTTATCTAAAGCTATGAATTCAGATTCTATTGTATAACGGGCGATGCACGTTTGTTTGGATGATTTTCAAGACACTACTCCACCCCCCAATTGTAAAATATATCCACTCGTGAATTTAACTCTGGATGATCCGGTGATCCAATTTGCATCACTATATCCCTCAATCACGGAAGGATATTTGTTATAATTCAAAGCATAATTTTGGGTATGTTTCAGATACCCCAAAACTCGTTTCATTGCCATCCAATGTATTTGATTGAGATTACTTGTAAAACGACCCAGTTTGCTAATAGAACATGTTATAGCTAGTCACGTACAATTCATGATATACATCAAACTTCCCAATACTCTTGCATAGTCCTGTTGTGAGTCACTTTCACCTTCATTCTTTTGAAGTGCATAACTCACGTCAATTGGAGTCTTGGCAATTTTGAAATCCAAATATATACTTGAACTTGTCAATTACCTTTTCAATATAGTGAGACTGTGATAATGCTAGACCTTGTAGAGTCTTGTGAATTCTGATTCCTAAGATCACGTCAGCAAATCCTAAGTCTTACATGTCGAATTTGCTAGCTAACATGCGCTTAGTAGCATTTATATCTGCCATATTTTTGCTCATTATCAAAATATCATCAACATATAAAAAACAATGACTTCATAACATGGAGTATTTTTAATGTAAACACATTTGTCACACTTGTTAATTTGAAATCCACTTGCCATCATTGTTTGATCAAATTTGGCATGCCATTGTTTGGGTGCTTGTTTAAGTCCATAAAGCGACTTAACTAGTTTGCACACTTTCTTTCTTTACCCGGAATCACAAAACCCTCAAGTTGTTCCATGTAAATCTCTCCCTCCAATTATCCATTTAAGAAAGTTATTTTAACATCTATTTGATAGATTTCAAGAGCATACACGGCCGCCAGTGCCACTAACACCCTAATAGATGTTATCCTCGTTATTGGCGAGTAAGTGTCAAAGTAATTAAGGTCTTCCTTTTGTCTATAACCTTTGATAACAAGTCTTGCCTTATATTTGTCAATAGTGCCATCAGTTTCATTTTCCATTGAAGATCCATTTCGAACCTAAAGGCTTATTTTCCGAAGGAAGATCAACCAATTCCTATATATGTTTATCCAAAATTGATTGTATCTCACTATTGACTGTCTCTTTTCAAAATGCGAAATCTGAAGATGACATAGGTACTTTAAAAGTTTGAGGCTCATTTTCAAGCAAGAATGTCACAAAAATCTGGTCCAAAGGAAGTAGATATTCTTTGACGTTTGCTAAGCCTTAAATCTTCTCCACGTGGAGTGTTTTCCTTTGATTCCTCCCGTGGTCATTTAGGTTTTTCACTTAACGACTCGCATTCAGTTTTATATGGATATATGCTTTCAAAGAATTCATCATTATCTGATTCAATACCGTATTAACATGAATTTTAAGATTATCGGATTTATGAACCAAAACCGACATGCTTTACTATTTGTAGCATATCCAATAAAAATGCAATCCACAGTTTTTGGTCTGATTTTTACCCTTTTGGGTAAAGGTACTTGTACCTTTGCTAAACACCCCCACACTTTGAAATATTTCAAGTTGGATTTTCTTCCTTTTCATTTTTCATATGGAATAGATTGTATTTTGCTATGGGGTACTCTGTTGAGTATTCGGTTAGCTGTAAGGATATATTCCCCCCACAAATTCTATAGTAATCTGGAACTTATTAATAAAGAATTTATCATTTCCTTTAATGTTTGGTTTTTCCTTTTCGCAATTTCATTGGATTGAGGTGTGTAGGGTGCAGCAGTTTGATGGATAATTCTATATTCTGAACATATTTCTACAAATGGAGATTCATATTCTCCTCCTATCACTTCTAATCATTTTGATCTTTTTGTTCAATTGATTCTCCACTTCATTCTTGTATTGATTAAATGCTTTAATTGTTTCATCCTTACTGTTAAGCAAATAAACATAACAAAATTGAGTGCAATCGTCAATAAAAATTATAAAATACTTTTTCCCACCTCGAGATGGTGTCGACTTCATATCACAAATGTCAGTATGAATTAAGTATAAAGGGTTTGAATTCCTTTCAACAGACCTATAAGGATGTTTTAAAAACTTAGATTCAACACATATTTGACATTTTGATTATTACACTTGAATTTAGGTAATACTTCTAAATTAATTAACTTCCGCGAGGTTTTGTAATTTACATATCCTAAACAAATATGCCATAAATAATTTGACTCTAATAAATAAGAAGAAGCTGAAATTTTATTCATACTATTAACAACCATTACATTTAGTTTGTAAATGCCCTCTGTGAGGTAACCCTTTCCAACATATATTTCATTCTTGCTTACAACAACTTTATTAGAAACAAATACACATTGAATCCATTCTTAACAAGTAAAGAAGTAGAAACCATATTCTTCATAATAGTAGGAACATGAAGAACGTTGTTGAGCGTTAACACCTTGCCGGAAGTCATCTTCAGGAATATCTTCCCATAACCTTGAATCTTGGCTGTTGCAGTATTTTCCATGGAAAGATCTTCTTCAGGACCAACAGTAGAGTAAGTCACAAATGCTTCTTTGACAGCACAAACATGTCGAGTGGCTCCATAGTCAATCCACCACTCTTCGGATTTTCAACTAGGTTGCATTCCGAAAGCATTGCACATAGATCATCAATGTCATCATTCTTCTCCACTATATTGGCATGTCCCTTCTTCTGATCCTTTTTCGGGAGACGATAATCAAGGGCTTTGTGACCAGTTTTTCCACAATTGTAGCAGTTGCACTTAAATTTCATTTTGTTCTGCTCCTTAGTCTATCCAAAAGACCTCTTCCTCTTCTTACTTTTTGGAGTAGTCTCCTCAACGATATTAGCTCCCATGATCGTTGAATTTACACGAAACTTATTCTCATATCTTTTGTTGTCTTCCTTAATCTTGAGATGAATCACAAGATCTTCCAACTTCATTTCTTTGTGCTTGTGCTTAAGATAGTTTTTGAAATCTCTCTACGAAGGAGACAATTTTTCAATCATTGTAGCCACTTGAAATGCTTCATTCATAACCATACCTTCAGCAATAAGGTCGTAAAAAATGAGTTGAAACTTATGAACTTGGGTTCCAACAACTTTGTTGTCTATCATTTTATAGTCTAGAAACTTGGCAACCACAAACTTCTTCAAGCATGCATCTTCAGTCTTGTACTTCTTCTCAAGTGCGTCCCATTATTCTTTCGAAGTATTTATAGCACTGTAGACATTGTACAAGTCATCCTCCAAAGCACTTAGAATATAGCCTTTGCAAAGAAAATCTGCTTGTTTCCATGCCTCAGCAATCATAAATTTCTCGTTGTCCGGCATGTCCGCAGCAAGCACTGGAGGTTCTTCACTGGTGAATTTCTGCATACCAAGTGTAGTAAGCCAGAAGAATACCCTTTGCTGCCATCCTTTGAAGTTGGCTCCAGAAAATTTCCTCGATTTCTCGGCTGGTGGAACAACAGTTCGCTTGACTAGGCTATCGTCGTTGCCGCAACAATCACAGAAGAATTTTCGTTATCAATTGCCATTTCTCACTGTCAACAACAAAAGAGTTCAATTAATAACAAAAAATAGAACAATAAACAATACTGTAATTAACGATAAACAATACGTTAAATAAATAAAAGCCGAAGGTTTTATATACTATTTCTCAGAAAACGATAAAGTTTTTATGTTCTTTAAATCATTTCTAAATTACAATACTCCGATGAAGTTTTTATATCTTCAAATCAGAACAAGAAATTTCAAAAGGAGTAGAAAATCACACAGGTTTTTGTTTGACAAAAAAAAAATCCTTGGTTAAACTAATTAATTAATTATTAAAGGGGATAATTTTAGTTAAAGCTAATAACTACAGATCTTGGGTTAACGGTGTAGATGAAGTGGACAGTGGCGAGATAGATCTAATGCGTCAATATTAAATGTGTCGAATATAATATTATGTTAGAGGTATCAGATATTAAATAGCAAAAAATGACACTAAATGTAAATAAGGAGGAAGATTCACCCAATATTGAATGAGATGGATAATTCTTTCCTCTAACAATGATGAATGATAAGAATATAAGAGAATATTGAATACTTTCTCGGATCTGGTGGAAATGACAAGAGGTAATCCAAAAAGATCGAATCTATTCAGAAATTTATTCTTTGTATTTATCTAGGGAGCTTGCTTTTCGAAAGAGTTCTTATCATATGGAATATTACATGCTATTTTTCTGATCTCTCATTCTATTTATATGGAATATTCCCAAAGAACCCTGAAAGTACAAACAAGGAGAATATTCCCTCTGAAGATCCCAATGCAAAACTAGCTGTTACTTCTATCTACGCTGCTCGACCTCGGCCGTGGTTGACCGCTTGGCGGCTCATTCCATTGATCACTGGTCGACCTAGGCCAAACTGCCCATGATGATTTGTAAATCACTCATGATAATCACCTTCGCATGCCAAATTTTCTCAGTCTGATTTTTACCCACACAGTTTTAATCTCCACAAATAGAATACAAATTACGAATAAAAAATAATAATTTCCTTGAGATTGTTAGTAAATTTGTATTACTATAATAAATAATAAAAACAACAAACTTTCTGTAACAAGAAAAACAAAAACAGAAAGTTAGCAGCAGCAGAATATTGAAATGATTTCTGGAAAAACAATTCGAAATAATCGAGCCCACTGAATGCACAGTGTGTCCTTAAGGAAATTATTTCCCTCAAATATCCGATGTGCTGGAATATTATCCTCCCAAGATAGAACGATTTAACTCACCAGAGTGTTGGTACCAAAAATGCTGATGAAACAGCGAACCACTCGAAAGCTGTAAAACACACTGAATATTTTGCGCAAAAGAAGAAGAAGAAGATCAGAAAATTTTGTGAGGAAAGATTCTGGGATTCAAAGCATATTTATAGACTTTCTGGCACTGTTTCTGAAAGGTTGCAATTTTTTTTTGCAATATTTCAGAAACAACCATGACTATATTTCTGTTTGAAATATTGCGGGAAAATGGATTTAAAATAATGGGTCGCGTCAGGGGTCCTAGTTTATTTTGGATTGAAAGGAATTTTGTCCAAAAAGATTAATCAATCAATCATTGCTCAAATCCGAAGCTGAAGCCGAGTCGAGCGAGCGACAACAACAGCGCGATGCTTGCCTTCTTCTTAACTCTTTAAGAGCTAGAAGAAAAGCAATTGTATATATATATATATATATATATATCCATCAAAAGTCTTTTCTTCCTCCAATATGGAGCCAATGTCCTTTTACCAAGGAGAGGAACTCAAATATTTTATTTTTCCTCCATTTCCTATTCACCATCTTTAAGCTAAATGAAGCTTAAAAAGCCCAACAATTTAACCATAGATACAGAATAATATCCTCCTATAAATGATAAGAAATTTTCAAAAAATTGTAAGTACTAATTTTTCTTATCTAGTAATTAGAATATTTATTTGTGTCGATATAACCAATATATTATTTTTGATAATATAGCAATATATTTATACTGTCAATTTTTATGAAAGAGAAAAACTCCACAAATAAGTAAAGATTAACCTTTATGAACCAGTAGTCTGGCCACTAAGCCACTTTATTTCTTCTCACATTTTTTTTTTTTTTTAGAATAGCGGTGATACGAGAAATCTTAATTTTTATCTAATACTTTCTTCGTCTCGATTTATTTGAGATAAAATGTAAGATAGAAACATATTTAACTTTTGATATTAAACAATAATGTGTACTATTAAATCTCAGTGGGGCATACAAGCCATTTTAACACCTACACACAAAAAAGTTGTAATACTAAAAAAGATTTTGTAAATATTATGTGTGGTACTAGTACTTTGTATATTTGTTTGTGAGCCAGTCAATTCTTGAGTTTTTTTAACTGATAAGTTTATTCATCAAACCAAAACAGAGTACATTGAGCTGAGTGTATTATTAATGACAAAGATGATTGTGGACTCATTTTGGGTAATTAGTTAAAATCTTATAAGTATGATAACATACACTTTTTGTGATATACCAATGATTTTAACATAATTAAGTACTAATGACTGTGCACCTGTATGTTGAAGGAGAGCTAAAGCTCCACAAGAGTTCTGGTCCAGTCTAGAGTCTAGACAATAAATACAACAGTAGAAATATACCATTATAGAGTATAAATACAACAATAGTAATTAACACGCACATTTGCCAATTTGATAGCCTACATATTAATGCGCAGTGTATTGACAAATACATATATCATATGTCAACCAAATATGGTACTCCACTTGCTGGAATCCAAGATTCACCCTGTATGAAATTTCTTACTGTAAATGGACTTGCTTCATTGGCATCACGTAACACGTGAAAACCAGGCCAATTTACTCTGTTTCCAGTATCAGCTCCACTACCTGTATTCATGTATTCTCCATAATATAATGTTGAAAGTGCAAAATTACCACTCCATTCTTTCCACCCTTGGGGGTGAATCAAACCATCCAAATCCGTCTTAATAAAAACTGTCCTTGAATATTTCTTCCACGGTCTTCCTAGGTAATTCTGGAAACTCCCTTTAACAGCACTGAACTCCGAAGATGGAGAAACTCGCGAATTTAGTATAGCAATCCCTGTATTTTCATTCGAGTCGTCTCTTCCCTGCGCTGTTATCATGTTAGATTGGTGACCCATTGGTCTCTTTACAAAAATGTCGCAGTTTTGAAACACGGCGGCTGCATCACCAAATATGAAGTCTACCGTGCCATATATGTGACAATCGCGATAAAATTGTCTCAGTGAGTGTACTAAGAGCGTGTCTTGATAACCTCTGAAGCTGCAACGATAGAAAATGGAGAGATCTGAGCCTGCTCTTAATGCCACTGCTTGATGTTTGTGTGGTCCTGCTGTGTTTTCAAATGTCATGTCCCTTGCCCAAAATCCATCAGCAGACACACCTAAAATGAAAAGAAAACTGGGTTAAGTATGTAAGTCACTCAATGTGCAAAAAAAAGGTGTGGCTCAAAGTCATGAATAGAGTAAAATGAAAATCAGGGGAGGTTAGAGTTCAAATCTACAAAATATGCTAAGTTATTCCTTCTCATCTACCTAAGCTTTGGTGGAACGAGTTACTAGATGTTTGTGTATCGGGATGATGGACATGGTGGAATAGTTGAGGTGTGCGCAAACTGACTTGGACACCATCATTATATTTAAAGAGTGTCACTTAATAAAAGTCGATATGCTATAAGTTCTATTATATTCATGACTTACCAAATGTAGCTGAGCTTAAGGTGGTAGCTCCATCTCGGACATTTTTATTACCAGTCACAATAGTTTTGTCAATACCATCACCAACAAACATCAAATTCTTGAGTCCCCTTTCAATTTCAACATTTTCGCGGTATACACCAGATTTGACATATACAATTGTTCTTTCTGGTCGTGTCATCCGAGAGAGTGCAGCCACAGCCTCGTTGATAGTCTTGTAATTACCTGAACCATCTTGTGCAACGACTAGATCAGCTTTGGATGTGGCTGCATTCCATGATACCAAAAGCCCCCGACCTTCATTAGAGATTGGTCTCGGTCGTGCCCCTGTCACCAAAATGTTGTCGTTAATTAGTTTTGCTTGATTTCTAGAATTGCTACATGTTCTGTTCGTACTATCTGTGTTTTGTAAAGTTTTTGCACGCCTTAATAAGAAATACATTAATTCAATTTGTCTAAACTACTCTTATTTTTGTCAAATATCTTAGTTAAAATTCCAATTGGAACAATTAGTGTGAATTTGGCAAAAGAAAGTAATAAATGTTTCGTAGTTTACAAAAACGTCAAATCTTTTGAAAGATTTTGTTTGCCAAAATGACTAATTGCAAGTATTTTAAGTATGTTTTACTAGGTAATCTACCTTATTTTCTAATGTAATTATTTCCGCTCAGAGGCGGAAGCACACGCCGACCTACGGGTTCGTTCAAAATCAATAACTTTTGCTCAAATAGTGTATTTGGTATTTTTAATTCAAGAAATATGTACAAATACTAAATCTAGAACCCAATCATAAACACTTGAAGTCGCGGTTCTAAAAATCCAGAATGGTTGTAATCCTAGCTACCTCTGATTCCACTCTTTGCAAAGAACGACAAAGAGTTAAACGTTTAAAATTCATTTGATTGTGTAAACATTATTTTAGAGCGAAATAACCGTGTATAGCAGAGCATACTGCACTGATAAGTAAACATTATTTCCCGTGGCAAAGCCAAAACATTCTCTCCAGGTGTTCACACTTGAAAAAAGTAAAAAACATTTCCGACAAAGAATGTTTAATATAAATTATATATATTTAAAATCTAATATTTTACTTATATATACAATGTAATTTTTTATAATATTTCGACGAAGGATGGTCGATTCACAAAAGGTGGCTTCGCCCTGATTATTCCATTACAATGTCAGTGCATTTAAAGTAAAATCATTTCATGCATCAAGCCGAGCTAGTGTAAGATATGCGCCAAAAGAGAACTCACCCTTTCTAGTATTAGCTCTTCTACTGCTCCTTAGTCGTTGTCCATAATGAAACAAAGCATCCTTCAGCAACAAAGTCAAGTTTCGAGCCTCTTCACTTTTAAAAATCAATCCTTTCTCTTCCAATCCATCTAAACAACTCCTATGGCTTGCTAGAGCTGCACTTAGCCAAGTAACAGCATCATCATGGCTATAATACTTCTCATCAGAGACTAGCTGTGCTAGCCTTGGCTCAGTATCTTCATACAGCTTCACACACTCAATGCCTGCAAAATTTGTCGAACCATCTCGGTCAGCTTTGTCAAGTGTTTTTAGACCCTGAGCCCATTTCATGGCATTTAACACCCCAGACCTTGTTCTTTGGATCACCTCATCAAGATCTTGGTTGCTAGTGACAACATTAGTAGCAATGGCTAAAATAAGAAGAGGAAGAAGAAAAATGGTGAAACTCCAGCTGGACATTGTTTATTTTGGGAACAGTATGTACGTAGAGAATTAATTTCTTCAGGGGAATTATTTTGTAAACAATTGTTGGAAGGATATCTATATAAAGATGTTTGTAGATGGTTACACATAGACAAGGGCATAGACATGTGTCGATTACTTTCGCTCTTTGCTGAGTGAAGCTTAAAATTTGGTTGTTTCTATGGTAACGGTGCACATTAAATCTTTCTGGAGAGTAGACTCCCACTCATCTCGAGCACTTACCTAGTCTCACGAGGAGTTAGCTAGCTTACGCTTTGAGTCAGCTTTTTTCATACTAAAGGGTAGAAAACTAAGCCATGCATGCATCAACGATAGCATCTCAACACATCTTTCTACATATTTTTGGTGGGTTCAAGTGACAATTAAGAACGTCTACGATTCGATATATAATAGAGGACGAAACTAGCAATTATATACATCTTATATTATTGGTACGTCAAAACTTGTATCTATTTCTTTTGGATTTAAATTAATTAGAATTTAAGTTACAAACGTTAAAACTTTTTTTAAATCTTATTATGCTTAACTGTCGCCGGCTATAACATGTCATTGTTAATTTGCTTCTAGATTCAACCCACTGTTATTATAAATATCAATATCACACATATAATTAACTCTTAAAATACTTAACCTTTTTTGGTTAAAAAAATGCTTGAATGAATCCACGAAAACAACAAAATCAACGCGTATAAGAGTCTCCAAACTTGTATACGTTCCCACTAAAATTAGAGCAAAAAATCTACGGGAGAGGAAAAAAGGTTACATATATATGGATATAAAAGATGCAATTACTCATAAAATAGTCAACAAAATGAAAAAGAAGTTAGAGAAGCCAACTAGCAATACTACTAGACATAGAGCCCGTTTTGCTTAGCTGATTTGGAGTAACTGATAAGTATTGGGTGCTGAAAATTACTTTTAAGTGCTGAAACTGATTTAAAAAATAAGAAGTTACGTGTTTGGATAAAAATGTTGAAATTAATAATAAGTAACTGAAGAACTGGATATACGAAGAGTTTTATTTTAAAAAGAAGTATTTTAGGAATAGAATAGTAAATATTTTGGTCAAATATAAAGTGCTTATAAACTGAATTTTGATAAGTTGGGGGAAATCAACTTATGGTTTTTGACTTATTTTTGACTTATAAACATTTTTAATTTTATCGAATACATAAATAAGTCAAAAAGTACTTATAAGTCAATTTGACCAGCTTATAAGCTTAGCCAAACAACCTCATGGTAGAGCAACACACAATAGTGCAGTTACTCTTCTTTCTAGCACTTTTTGTAATGCTCCCTATACTACAAGTTTAATTAATATAAAATAGCCTTTTAAACCCAAAAAAGAAAAATCACTAAAGAAATAGGAAATGTAGTATCTCGTGCCGACGCGGTGGCAAGTGATTCCACGTGGCCTACATGAGGACTACAAAGAGTTACGTATCTTTCTTTGAGGTTTTGCTTTTACATATTTATGAATTGCGCCGGTCCACTATGATGTATTTGTGAAGACAATATGGCAAAAACAAATCAGAATTATCGAAATTTTTGTCATCTTCTTGGCTACAACTACAAAGATAGCCATTCTCGACACAGATACTCCAAAAAAGAAGAGAATTACAAGATAGTATCGGAGTTACATAAAGTTTGGGTTCCAAATCATTTTGGGCTGAAGAGCTTCTTTTCTCTCTCTGTTGTATTTAAAGTGTAACTGGGCTTGGCCCAATATTTTATTATTTGTATTTTCGGGGTCGTGTATTTTGGGTTTTGACACAATTACTTACAAAAATAAAATTATTTATCCTTATCTACCCATTTAATTTTCTACCCATGAACTAATTACATTTCCTACTCATAGTAATTTTTGTGGGGAATTTTTTCTTTATTCTTCAATTCTTTTTTATTTCTATGCTTCTTTTTTTCTTTTTTTTTCTTTTTTCTTTTCCTTTTCTCCTTTTCTTTTTTCTCGGTTTCTTCTTATTTTTTTTCTTTTTACCTTTTCTAATTTCATTTAATTTCTTTTCTTATATTCTTTTTCTCTTCATAATCTAATTTCATTTACTGTTTTTACTACTTTTTATTATTCTTTTTTTATACTATTACTAAGGAAAAATCAAATTGTGTTCCAATTAAATGTAGCTAATACAATCAAAAAAATATTAACTAACATATGATACCAATATAGTATATAGCTATACCAACAGGGTATACAATTGTACGCAAAGAGTTAAATTTTTTTTAATTCAATTATTAAACTGAAATAATATCAGCTGTAAGTAAAAATTTCAAAAAAATCTAAAAAGATCTAATTGTAAGAGTATACCGTTACATTATATATCATACTATAATATTTTATTTTATTTTTGCATTTTCAATTTGCCCCTCACGCTGGGTAAAAGCTTAAAGCAAATTAAAAGGGAAAAAGCAAGTGAATTTTACGTGTAATAACTATACTATTATAGTATATTATATATTATTACAGTATATTGTTACAGTATAACTATATACTCCTATAATATATTGTATACTATGACAGTATATTATCAGGTACTGTAATATTCTTCAATTATTACAATATACCGTTGCAGTATATTGTAAACTATAATAGTATACTGTTGCAGTATAGCTATATACTCCTACAACATATTGTATACCGTAGCGGTATACTGTAACTGTGTTCTTTGATTTTCAACTGAAAATTTTGATCTCAAATCAGCTCCAAATGCTATCAAATTTTAGTATGAACTTCCAGAAGGTACTATAAGCAAACATTTTCAAAGAAGTATAAACTGAGTCAGAATATTCTAAAGAGATTTTATTGCTTCATTGCTTTCTTACTGGTTTTGAACTGCTTCTATACAACATCTTGGTATGTTTTACGTGATTTCTTGCCTTTAGTCTTTATTTACATTTGTTACTCACTGAGTTGGAGTACTCACTTTACTCCCTATACCTTGTGTGCAGATTCAGGTATTTATACACCCGGCCCACTTTGAATCAAACAAGAAATCTTCAAAATAAAAATTTTAAATTCAAGGGCCAAGGCAAGAGCAAAAGCTAAGGAAAAGAAAATCAAGAAAAAGTGGAGCAGAATTGAAACTAGCCATTTTCGTTAGTTTGAGCGTCAGTAATAATAAGGTCAAAATCTTTACCCCTACCAAAACGCTTGGATTCAAATATTTTTAATTTCAAATTGCCAACAAAAATAAATTGATCAAGAGTTGGAACTGAATCGTAATCTTTAGCACTTTTATACTTGAAATATACAATCATGATTGAATTCTTTTTCCTAGAAAAAAGAAATCAAGAACAACAATAACAAAGAGGCCCTGTTGTCAAGAATACGATACCTGTTGTCAAGAATATCGGGTAAATAATTTGGGTTTCATGGGTAGGAGTAGTAAATAGTTTGACTCTGAGTATTAAAGGGTAAATAGTTTGAAATTAATGGGTATAAAGTGAGATTTTCTCGTGTATTTTTAGGACAAATTACACATTTGACCTATCGTAAAAAACAATTATATTCGCTAGCCAAATATATAAAAAATTATATAAATTATGTATATTATATATTAATATACAAAAAATATATATTTACCGGCTATTATTTTGAAAGTGGCTATATTGTGTAATTTTTTCTCCAATTTTGCACCAACTATGAAAGGGCTATCTTGATTGTTCTATTATAGTTTTTTCATTTCAATGAGAATACAGTCAAACCTCTTTATAACATTCTCGTTTGTTCCGAATTTTTTTGGCCGTTATAATGAAGTATTGTTATAGAAAATATATATTATAGCATAATATAAAAATTGGTTACAAGAAAACTTAACTTTTATCGTGAAAGGTTATTATATGAGGATGCTGTTATATAGAAGATCTTTTCTCTTCCAAAATGATCTTTTTTAACTTAAATTTTTATTTTATTGTAATTCTAACTCCAATTCCAGGGATTGTTTTATCATGCAGATGCGAGATTTGAACGTGCCAGGGACATATATGAGTAGATTGTGCTTTATTAGGTGTTTGTCATGATTTTCTTATTATATTTGGCTAGTCTTTTTTCTTGTTGAAAAATGTTTGGACTTTTATAAATTGAGGATCCTTCATTCTTTTATAAGTATCCACAATACATATAGCCATATGGGGTTTGAGAGTCTTATTTAGGGAGAATTTCGGGACAAGTGTTAGTCTGTCACTTGTGTTTGCCTCTTTGTGAGATTGTTCTCTTAGGGGAGAATTTCGGGACAAGTGTTAATCTGTCACTTGTGTTTGCCTCTTCGTGAGATTGTTCTTTCGATATTTCGTACTCTCTTTTATATAGTGGATTGCTCATCTCCGCCCGTGGATGTAGGTCAAATTGACGGAACCACATTAAATATTTGTGTCTCTTTTGGTATATTTCTCTTTTATCATTGTCTGATCTATCGTCATTCAAAGTTTGTTTTACTAGCTTCCGTATGACACCTGATTTTTTCGATCCTAACATGCTCAACAAATCTCCATATGATTTTTGATCTTAAGGGTTTCAAGTAAAATATATATAATTATTTTCAACATATATATCAAGAAATTTTACCTATGTTAACGGATTCCGGTAACCCTTCTGCTCCAAAAATAGGTTTATTCGTACATATATATCATAGTAAAGATGTGAAGATCGTCGTCTTAGATGAGTTCACTCCTTATCCTTTGCCTACTTTGACAAGCAAACTTTTGCTGTTGTTGTTTATAGCAAAAGTCATCTCACAAAGTCGGATTGCATGCTTCTTTGACATTTCTAGCTTGTTGTATGATTCCAATTCCAATTAATCAAATACTCCTACCTAATTTTGAACGAGAACTAATAATAATTACTTGTTTCCGAGAACTAATTCCTCAGTTTTCATTGAAGTCAAAATATTGAGGGAAAAAAATTAAAAGCTGGAACTGATAAATTAAAGTCCTCTCTCTTTATCCTCTTTGAGTTATTCTGAAGGCAAAGAGCTATGCTAGAATATTTTGAATAGGGTCATTAAATTCCAAAGCAGTTAACATGTTCCTATCAATCCCAATCACTTGGTTAGCCTTGGGATTTCTTAAATCAGTTTAATGCACTAAATTGGTACTTTGCATTTAGAAGCAATATATCTAACTCAAATTTGACAAAACTATATCTAGCAGCTATTATTGCTATCTCCTTATAAGCAACAATATAATGTTTATCCAGTCCGACACAGTAACTTCTGTTTAATTTCTCTTAAAAGAAATTTTACGTTATATATATGCATTGACGACTTCTAATTTGTATCTCTGTTTGTAATTAATTTGTCCAAATTAAATTATTTTAGTGGTTTTGAGTTGATTTGAAAAAACGAATAACCCCCTTTTTTTTTGGGTGCTGGATTCCTCTATTAAGTCACTTATTGTGTCATTATCTGTGTTGCAGTTGTATATGACAATTAATTGTAAAATAAAAATAAAATAAAGAAAAATAAAGGCATTATGAGTATTGGTCAAGACTCAAGAGCATAAAATTCTCTGAGAATATAATGCAGCCTTTTTATTTCAATGATCTCATCACAATTTTGCCAATACTAAATTGAGTTATCATAGGTAAACGTATACATTATGTTTTTTTTTCAATTAATTTGGAATATGAAAGCAAACGCCTCGCCTACGCAATATCCACTTTATTTATTCGAAATTCCATTAATTTGGGTTGGATCAAGCCTTAATTAACGAGTCAGCTATAATTATTACACTAATAATGCATGACTTATTTTTTATCATTTACAACTTGCAGTCTTGCTATTTGTTAGTATTGAATAATGATGACTGAGGAATAATAACAATTCTTTGTTGATGAACCAAATACTTTTATAGATTTTTTTAGAGATACGAGGGTATGAAAACTATTCCCTTTTACCATTCCGCCATTTTTTATAAAGGATCCTTGATTAGCTGATGTACAAGCACTCACGTTTGTATAAAGTTTCTTAGTCGATTTTTTTGTCCCTTTCCTGGCTGCCATGATCTAAATGTTCCTATACATATCAAATCTAAATAACAGTCCTTAGATGTCGAGTTAACTATTTTACTATTTTCACAACCACTAAGGATCACGGTGGATGTTGGGGATTTTAAGAATAATGAGGCTTAAAATAGGGTGAATAGGAAATGGAGGAAAATAAAATTTTTGAGTGAAATTTTAAGTTATATTGTCCCATATTGGAAGAGTAAGAGGTTTTTTATGGGTATATAAGCAATTGCTCTTATTTTAGCTCTTAAAGAGTTGGGAAGAAGGCAAGCCTCAGGCCGTCGTCCTCGTCGTCGCTCGGTTCGGCCTCGGCTTGGGATTTGGATTTAACAGAAATAAATAGAAATGTTATTAAATAATTGCTCCCTTCAATTTCCCCTCTTTATTATTGAGTAAATAACCATTTATGTTATGACATTTATGCTATGGCCGTTTTGCATCAACTTTCACTATAAATACAAGTCTATTCTCTAAGAATTTTCATACAATTTTCTGAGTTTCTCCTCCTCCTTCTGCATACTTTTAACATCAACTAAAACAACAGTAAGTGTAATTTGCTATCGAACTTTGTATTCGCTGAAACATTGGGTTTGGAGTACCACTACACCCGTGTGTAATTCGTTCTATCCTGGGAGAAAATAATTCACAACCTTGGGTACTAGGAGGGGATTAAATTCCTTAAGAAAACACTGTGAATTCAGTGGACTCGGATTAAAATTCTGTTTTTGTTTTCATTTCTGTTTATACGTTATTTTATATTCTTCAGAAATTACAAATATAGTTTACTAACAGTGGAATAGATAGAATGTCTCCACCCTTAATCAGAGGTCTTCGATTTGTATTTTGGGAATAAATTTACTTTCATTTTCTCTTTAATTTTAGGTTTCTTTTTGCGACCAGAGGACAAAATTTTGCTACAATATGATTTTATTAAAAACTTTGCTACAATACAAAACTTTGCTACAATATGAAAAAAAATAATTGTGGTAAGATTTTATTGAGTATGAAACTTTAAATATCCAATATTAATTTCTTATTTGAAAGAAACTATTCCTCAGTTAGATTTAATATTTTTTAATTTTTAATTTTTTATTTTAAAATAAATTTTTCAATGTCCAATGTTTTTTTTCCACAATACTTCAATTTTCTAAATTTTTCAATAATATCTTTGAGTATTATTTATTTATTTTTATAAATTCATTTAAAGTTAAAATATCCTAATATTATCTCTATTTTCATCTCTGTTCACTTTTCCCACTGTAATATTACAATTAGTTTTTTTCACTTTGAATTTTACATATAATCTAAATACTATCATATTTAAATTATAATTCTGAATTTTAAAAAGATATAAATAGATAAGTAATTTTACTATTTTGTCATAAATTTATTCAATATATATATATATATATATATATATAACAATCATAATAAAATGAAAAATAAGCATATTAATTAGAATTATAATTTGATGCAATATCGCATTTTCTTCCAATCAAGCAAACAACAATCATCTTGAAATATTAAAGTTTAAGTAAGACAACATTAAATTAAAGGAATTATAATTTGAAACTTAAGGCAAATTCACGACATAAATTTTTTAAAGAACCAAATTAGTGATTCGTCTTACTTGAAATTAAATAAACTTGACACTTTTTAACAAGAAATTAAAATTGTGCTAGAAAAATATTCCTAAAATTTCTAACATAACTAAAAATGGGTTCTAGTTACTCGAACTTGATAAGTTTCAAAAATGATTATTTCAATTTCAAATTTAATTAGTCTTAAAGTAATTATACGTATGTTGCATGAACAAAACTTTAGAATCATAGTTAAGTACAAAATATGATCTTTTAGTTTTAAACTGAAATATTTTACGTAGCCAATAATTTCACACTTCAACTACAAAATTTTTGCCGTAGCAAATAAAAAATGGTATATTTTGTGACAAAAAAAATTTGTGATTAAATTGTAGGTTCGATATAGAAAAATAAATAATCGTCACTAATTATTTGCACTATACTAATGGCAAAAGTTAAGGTCACAAATAAATATAAAATTTTGTAGCTAAATGTTGCCTTGTTTAACTACAAACTCTAATTCGTCACTGTCGTAAAAACATATCTTTTGTGACAAAAATTTTTCATGTCCAAAATTTGATTAATTTTAAGACAAATAATGCTTTGTCACTAAATGGGTACATTATTAGTGACAAAATAATACGTCACTAATAAATTCAAATTCGTCGCTAATATCACTGAATAATTGGCACCAACTCAATTTTTGGTAGGAAACAATAGTGGAAAAAACTTTGCTACAAAATATTTTGTTTCATCACTAAAAATATGTGGCTCGTGTATTTAAAGACGAAATATAATTTTTGTCATGAAATATTAACAATTAGTGACGAATTTTTATGTCGTGGCTAATAGTTTTGTAGCTAAATATCACTTTTGTTGTAGAATCTAAAAGTACTAAGTCATGGTAAAATAAGTAGACTAATAAGAGAGTATTAATTACATGACTAAATGCTAAAAAAAAAAATAGGTTATGCATTTTCATCTAAATTATTGCAAAACAAAAAATAGATATTAAATACATTGTCGTTCATAGTATTGAATTGAATGTCTTTTGTTAACATTAGTAGTGATTTAATTTGGTTTGAGCTTTTGTTAGCATTATTTAAGTTACTAATATTAATGGCTATAAAACTTATTGAAACATTCAAAAGTTCTAAGTCCAACCTTGAAATAATACCTTAAAATATATTTATAAATTACATCACAATAAGAAATATTTATATATTAAATATATTTAAAATTCCTATATATGTAATATCGGGTTGGTTTGGTTTCGGTTTGACTTTCTTTAGTTAAATCAAACCAAACAAATTATGGTTGGTTTTTTTTCCAATACCAAACCAAATCAAATCAAACCATAATCGATTTTTTTTTATTTAACTCTAATTATCGAATTGGTGCGGTTTGTCGGTTATTTTGTACACCCCTAAGTTAGTTTTCTTTTTTTGGATCAGTTAATTCAACTTTATGAGATTTAGAAAATTGGGTTTTCAATCTTGTCAATTGGGTCCATGCTCAGCACGGCTAGCCCTCGTCTAGTCTAGTACAATATGTATGACTACGATATTGGCGTACCACGTAAGAGAAGCCAAATCAAAAGAGTTGCATGAAGTTGATGTGCGTTTACGTGATAAAAGAGAAAACCAATCCCCACCACCCAAAGCAAGAAACTCTATGTCTCTATCCAATCATTATTTTTGTTGTGATTGCATTTTTTTTTGAGTTTAGACTTTGAGAATTGTAATATGTTGCATTCTTTTTAATAATAGAAACACCTACATAGTTTCTATTAGGGAGTATATGGACCGGATTGGCTCGGTTTTTATTAAAACCGAACCAAACCAACTATATCGGGTTAGATTGGTTCGGTTTTGTCGGTTTCTCCGATTTTTCGGTTTTTTTAAACATGAATATTTTTTCAATCTCGCTTTATTAAATTTTTTATAAGTAAATATGTTTAGTAAAAATTTTAAAAATTGACAAATATATGATCTATTAAAATATTTTTATGGGAGAATTTTGTTAATAACACATTATAGTTACTTTTTTAGTCGTCCGTCAATAATTTTTCGTTGATGTATACTTTCAAGGTTAAACGAATTTAATAATTAAATATTAAAATTAATATATTATACCTAATTAACGATATGTTCTATTTAATTTTATTTTATCGAAATACCACTTCAAATTCAAAAAAGATATAAGAATTTAATAAATCTTGACATATGAACATGGAAGAACAAAGAGATTGACGTATTTCAGTAACACTTGATAAGAAAGTGATCTTATAATGCATTATTTAAGGTTAATAAAGATGCAATACTTCATATTCTATTAAATATTACATCCCGTAAGAAGATCTCAAATATCTCTAGTATTTTTTTTTTGGTGAAACAGAAAGATTTTATTCACAATAAACAACTCTTTACAATATTCCCCTCATTCTCCCGTATCCTCCTCTATCTTTCTATATCTTCTATCCTTCTATATCTTTCCTATACTTCCCTTCCCTGTATTTTCAACATTTCCTATACAATTGATCTATCCAGTCTCTCTCCTTTTTACTACATTTTTTGTTTAACATAGGTACTATTCTAGCCTTACACTCTTGCTGTATTTGTGCACATATGCTTCTTGGTGCAGGAACCCGTTGATTCCATAACACTTTATTCCTAGCCCACCATATCTTGTATATTAGTGCTGCAATCACTGCTGTTGCAAACTCTCTACATTTCTTCCCCTGTATTTCCTGAGGTATTCTTATCCATATACCCTTTAGGTCGTATTTTATTGTTCCTTCCTGCATCCATATCAACAGTATTTTTAGGCACTCCTCTGAAAGTTTGCACTCAAAGAATAGGTGCTCCACTGTTTCCCTTTGGCTTCCACATATCATGCAATCACTATCTTGACTTATCTTCAACTTTAGCAATCGATCCTTAGTCAATAGTTTCCTATGTATGGCAAGCCAGCTAGTAAAGCTATGTTTTGGTACATTCATCCGACCCCATACCCCTCGATACCATGGTTTTTCCTCTTCCTCTCCTTTATACCAATGGTATCCACTCTTTATAGTGTACTTTCCCCCTGTTTTAGCCATCCATTATTCACAAAACCAGTTACAAATTTGTCTATGCTTGCACAGATTTTCTTCCAATACCAGCAACTGTCAATTGGTGGTTCATATTGCCACCAATCCTGATCTTTTATATATATATGATTAACCCATTTCACCCAAAGGTTATCCTCTTTGTTTGCTATATTCCAAACATATTTCACCATTGCTGCTTCATTCCATGCTATACAATCCCTTATCCCCAGTCCACCTTGTTGTTTAGGCTTACACACTATGTCCCATGCTACCAGCGCCATTTTGGTTGAGTTTCCTCTTCCATCCCATAGGAAGCTTCTGCATATGCCTATTATACTTTTTAAGACCTTTTTGGGGATTATAAAGATTGAGGCCCAATATGAGTGTATGTGCATCAATACTGAGTTCACTAACATCACCCTTCCAGCATATGAAATATTCCTTGAACTCCAAGTTCGAACTTTGGCAGCCATCTTCTCTACTAGCATTTCACAATCTGTTGCTGAGAGCTTCTTAGTAGATATTGGTACTCCCAAGTACCTAAATGGTAAAGCTCCTCTTTGGTATCCTGTGAGCTCACATATGTCCTGGACGCATTGTTCCTCCATGTTTGCACTGTAAATGTTTGACTTAGCTGCATTGGTATGTAAGCCTGATGCTCTTGAGAATGTTTCCAGCCCTCTTAGGATCATTTCCACTGATTGTCATCCCCCTTTGCAGAAGAATAATACATCATCTGCAAATTATAAGTGGTTTAGTTTGAGCCCTCTACATTTAGTATGAAATTGGAACCTTTTTTGTTCAGAATTCCATTTCATTATTCTTGAGAGATATTCCATGCAGATGACAAAAAGTAGAGGTGATATTGGGTCCCCTTGCCTTAGTCCTCGTTTGCCCATAATGTTCCCATATACTCCATCATTCACTGCTATTGTATACTGGGTAGATGTGATGCAAGCCATCACCCATTTTATGAACTTTTGAGGAAAGTTAAGAGAATGCAACATTTCTTCCACAAACCCCCATTCCACAGTATCATATGCCTTCCTTAGGTCTACTCTGATCAGACAACTTTTAGTTGTATTCTTCCTCTTGTACAGCCTCACCAAGTCTTGGCAAATCAGAATATTATGCACTAAGTTCCTGCCTTCCACAAAAGCACTTTGATTAGGAGATATTATCCCTGGTAATACCTTTTTGAGCCTATTACAAAGCATCTTCGAAATCACTTTATAAATTGTGTTGCAGCAGGCAATAGGTCTATAATCACCAACTGCCTCAGTATGAGAGCCCTTGGGGATAAGGGTTATCACAGTATTATTGACAATTTTGAGCATCTTGCCTTCTCTAAAGAATTACAGTACTCCCTTCTTTACATCTGTACCCACAACATCCCAGCAGTCCTTATAGAATTGGCTTCCAAATCCATTCGGACCTGGTGCTTTATCCCCAGCAATTGCCCATAGAGCCTCTTTCACCTCTGTGTCTATGAAGTCTGCTTCCAGTTCATTCCTTTGTTCCTCTTGCACTATTAGTCCTTGTCTTATGATCTGGCTATTTACATGGTCTCTTTCCACCATTCTCTTTCCCATCATTTTTGTGTAGAATTCTATGAATGCATCTGGAATCTTTGCTGGATCATCAATGTCATCCCCTTTCATGTCCTTGATGTGGAAAATTCTATTGCAGTTCCTCATAGCTTTCAGTAGGCCATGGAAGTATTTAGTGTTCTGGTCACCCTGATCGAGCCATTGTGTTTTAGCCTTTTGTTGTAAGAACATGTTCCTTGACTTTTCCCATTTACTACATTCCTTATTTAATCTTACTTCCTCATTGATCAAAGCTTCATTCCTGGGGTCTTGTTGTACCTTACTTTGACATAGCTGCAGCCTATTTATTGCTTCCTCTGCTCTTTTTTCAATGTTACTGAATCTTTCCTTGTCAATATTCTTCAAAGTGCCCTTGATTCTGTGTAGTTTCCCCACCAGTTGGTACATCTGTGTGCCCCTTCTATCTGTTTTCCAGTTCTCTTTTATTCTTTCTTTAAAATCCCATGCCATGCTCCACATATTGAAGTATTTGAAATTCCTTTTTATCTGCTGCCCCCTCTTTCCCAATTTATTATGCCTAGGGAGTGATCAAAGAGCCATGGTTGCATGTAATGGACTTCTGATGCTGGCAGCTTTGTTATCCATTCAAAATTGGTGAGGACTCTCTCTATTCTGCTCATTACTCTGTCTCCACCTGGTTGTTTGTTGCTCCAAGTATAAAAGGCTCCTGAAGATCTCATATCTTGCATAGAGCATTCCTCCATGCATTTTTTAAAATCTCTGATTTCTGCTATAGTAACCCTGCTTCCCATTCTTTCTTCATTAAATATCTCTAGTATTTTTGTAAAGAAAATTTTATATAAAGTCTTAAAAGTATATATAAAATATATATATTTATACGTGGGGTTGGTTCGAATTTTTTACTCAATACCAAACCAAACCTAATCGGGTTTTTCAATCGGATTGATTTAACTTTTCGGTTTGGTACAGTTTTCCGGTTCCGTTTGTACCCCTTAGTTTCTATTCCAACAACTGAAATTCCTGCCGAATCGGCCCCCACCACTGGCCAAATGGCAAAAAAAAGAAAACCACTTTTCAGCCCGTTTATTTCTTTGTTCCTTTCAAGTTTCAAGTTAGGTAACACGTCAAACTTAATCTACAACCATTAATTATCAATGTCTACCCGAAATAATAAAATTATCCATGCGTATATACAAATATAATGAAAAAGTTCACTTTGGAAAATTATACTTATTAGTCACTAATTTGTGTAATGCTAAGTAACAGCAATTTATAATGTTAATATGGTAATAAATGAGACTAATTACAGAATAACCCGCATCCTATTATTTATCAAAGTTCCTAATGCTTACTTTACTTTGAGGAAAAAACACGTTTTTAACAATATACAAGACACTAACTTTACTTTTTTTATTTATTTTTAACAACAAATAACTAATTAAAATTTATGGGTAATTTACAATTACTCGGCTACAGTTAACTGTTAGTACTAGTACTTTTTACTTTTGTCGTACGCGAATAGTTGCGTCCAAAAGACAGCATAGTAGGAATGATACTAATCCATTTCAATTGATTTTTTTTTTTTTTTTAAAAAGTCCAAGAATGATTTTTCTTTCCTGCATAGGGCGCTCCACCATAAAAATAAAAAGTTCATGAAAAAATTGTTAAAAGTTCGATTCATGTGTTTACGAAAATAATGTTCCCTTCTTTTTCTGATTGAAACAACAGATTAATTCAATAAATGAGAGCGAATCAACCTATTGATGGTCTTTTATCTTTTAGATTATAGTTAAGGTTTCTTTTAAATTAATCATAATTCTAAATTTCTAATTATATAGACTATGATTCCATACCAGCAAAATTTTCAAAATCATCCACTTTATTGACAATCTTAAAAATGATTTATTCAATGGAATAACCGACTTTATTTTTAACAATTTTATATTTATTGAACTTTTAATTTTCTTTTACAAGAGTCATGAATTTGTACTAACCCAATAAGACACGCTTCCTATAGGTGAGGCTGTCATTTAAAAATTGAGGGTAGGTGGATAAATTTGTTTTCTGATGCCAACTGAGATTCTCATTTTCCTTATAATTAGTTATTTATTGATGCTTTCCTTTTGAAAGACGTGCATTTTCTAAGAGTATCTTACCTAAATGGAACTTCCTCGTCTAATAGGTACGTCAATAGACGTGAAAAAACTGTTTCTAATCTTGGTTTCTTGATAAGAGTTTTAACATAGTTTAGAAGACAAACGCGGATCCATAATTAAACTCCATTGTTTGTGCTTATTTGCCATTGGAACCAAATGAACCCATAAAATATATGTTTAACCAAAAATCTGAGTCTTTGGTCACAGCTAAAAAGAAATTGGGTTACTGATAATCAGGAGACAAAAATAAAATACTTTTGAGAACGATGGTAAAGAAGCAAATAGATGTGTATTTCAATAAATTCTCAATAGTATTCTGTGTCCTTACAAATGATGATACTTCTTCCTTTTATAGATAATTCTAGGTAAAGGAATGAAGCCTCAGCTTTAATGATATAATCATGAGTAATAAATGATATTAAATAAGCCGTTATACAATCATTCCTATTAAATACCAATTTCGTAACGTATCAAGTATTTAATAATGAATTTGGACTCCTTTCTGTCACCAGATCTTTGCTTTCAATGCCTTCTATCCGTTGGCTGTAAATGATTTAAATTGGTACGAGACTCGTATCTATACGTCGTCTCGTGCCTATTTAAATTCTTCTTCCCGTAGTTGTTTCCATCCGTGCCTCTTAGTCAATTGCTGCGCTTTGACCATTTAACTAATCCACGTGTCATGCCACATCATCTTTTAATATAAACTCAATTTTTTTCCAATACAGATAGTCCCCCCACTTTCCATTTTTTTTATCAATTAAATAATTGGGAAGTGGATCTTCATGTAAAAGGAATTTTTGCCACAATTAATGCTCATGACAGTACTAACGTCTCAGCAGTCTTTTCCATTTAATGCTCTGCCCATGTGTCATTTTCTAATTGATTCCGCTATTCATACCCTTTTTCGAGGCTTCTTCATTCTCACTATTTACGAAGTGATAGCTGCCTTTATTATAGGCTTTTCATCATTACACTTAAAAAGTTGACGGTTCTCATTTTACACATAACTTTGTCTTCCTTTGTCTTCTTCACAAATCTTCAGCACATACTTCCTTCTTAACAATGTCTTCTTCAAACCCTAACAGTAAAAAAGTTCCAATTCTAGATCAATTTCCCAACGCCCCTGTTAGACACAGAAGAGGCGGAGGAGGTAGGCTTCGAACAGGGTTAGAATCTACGCGAGGCGGCTCCTCTGGTTCTTCTTCAAGGAGTTCTATCCCAAAAGCCCCTTCTTCTAAAAGTAGGGAAATTCTTGATCCTTCTCAAGAACCCTCAGTTGATGATATAGTTCCCGGCGATTTGTCTTTTGAAAGTGACAAAACGTCTCTTCAAAAACAAATTAAAAATTTAGAAAGAGCCGATACTTACCCAACAATAGTAACCGAGCTTACAATCCCCACCATAAGAAGAGATTGTAACTGGAAGGATAGTCTCCGAATGTCAATTCCTTCCCCAAATCAAAGAATTTCCTCTTTTAGAAGTGGGTATTCTTCTGTTTACACTTACCCCTTCACTTTAGGTTTTAATCCTCCGATTGACCCAGTTATTCTCGATTTTTGTCGTTTCTTTACAATTTGTTTGGCCCAAATCGGTCCATTGGTGTGGAGAACAGTGGCTTGTTTGAGATATTTATCCTCCAAGGCCAATGTCAATTTCACCTTTTCTCACCTCATTCATCTATACCATCCTAACTTAATACGCCATGGGGTTTTTACCTTAACTGCAAGGAGCAAAAAAGTTTTGGTAAATCCTGAGGATGACAAAGATCGTGGATGGTATATCCGTTACGTTGCTGTCCGTACAGTGGACTTGATTGGCGAAACAAATATTCCCTTCCCTGAGAAGTGGAATTTTGAACGTAGGTTTCCTTTTATTTACCGTACCTACTTTTGAGAATTTCAAAAGAAAGTTGTTTTTAACCTCGTCCCTTCTTGGTTTTTTGTAGCAACCATGGGAGATGTGGAACCTATTCCCAACTTTCGTGGTTGGGTAGACTCACTTTTGAAGATTGCTTCTAGGGAGCAGAGAACTTGGAAATCAATTTCTTCCTTACATGGCTGGAAAGTCAAAACACATGGTATCCCCCCTTTTTCCGCCGTACCCGAGAGGGTACAAGGGAGTTTTTTCCAATTAAAGGACAATCGAAACGGGATTTGTTTATTTATTTCAGAGTCGCCACTTGGGAGATTTAGGGTGTCCCAAGTCACCAATTTTAATCCCGAATCGAGGAAAAGAATGACTCCATATTACAGTCTGCGCACCAGAAATCCGGATAAGGAATTCTGTTAACCCGGGAGAAGGTGTTAGGCATTCCCGAGTTCCGTGGTTCTAGCACGGTCGCTCAACTGTTATATTCGGCTTGATTATCTGATTTTATACAAATATGAACTTATGTGCAAAATTTTATCTTTTTACCGCTTTCTTACTTATTGTTATTATTTTACGAGAATTGCAACGTCGTGGAAACATATCTCGAACCACGTTACATCAATGCACCCGTAGTTGTTTGGCATATCTCGACTCGGTTGAGATTTGGATTTGGGTCACATAAATGTGCACCCGAGTTAAGGAAAATAAATTATTAAAGGCGCGCCTAAAGCAACTAGCGTCTTGTTATTTTGGGGAAGGCCGTAAAATTCGCTAAACGGCCTGTCCTCGAATTCTAAGTATTTTAATATATACGTTTAGAGGGCCCCGCAGCTTGTGCATTTTTTGTTTGTCGAGGCTCGTGTCATTCATTATTAAAAAGAATTTGCAACGTCATGGAAATGCATCTCAGACCACGTCACAATCAATGTACCCGTGATTAGAGACACATTTCGATTTCGTTGAGATTTGGATTTGGGTCACATAAATGTGCACCCGAGTTTAAGGAGATAACATTATTAAATACGCGCCTAAAGCGACTAGCGTATTATTATTTTGGGTAGGGCCGTGAAATTTGCTAAACGGCCCTTCCCGACTAAAAAAAATTCTTAAACCTTTACTGAGGGTCCTGCAAATTTTTATTATTTTTTTTTATTTGACGAAGCTCGTCTCACTTATTTATTTATTTATTTTTAAAAGGAAAGTAACTACATTTATATTTTTATTTGTCTCTAAATAAAGAAAAATCCTAGTTAATTACATGCTAAAAAAACCGTAACTTATTTAATTAATAAATTACAACAGATGCTAACGAAAATTATACTTGAACTTGTAAAAATGAAAAATTGTTTCGCGCCTTATTCCATAAGCTAATATTACTAAAAATGGAATTATGTATATAAAAAACGTACAAGATTGACTAACGTTACTACAATTAGCCATTTTTAACTGTGGTGAGGTTAACTAAATGATCAAAGCTATAGACTAATTCATTAACCCTAATGGATTCGCAATTTAACTATACTTTATTGAAACTACTCTACATTAGTGTAAGTATACTTAATTATTAATACATAAAATTATCGACTACGACCTTTATTTATTTATTTATTTATTTACTTTTATTATTATTATTGGAGCTATAATGTTGACACTACCCAACCACCTTATTTTTACATTTTTATCAAGTCCACAATCTATCTATGTGAGATTATTTGTAACATGAATTAATGCCAATACTGATGAGAGTATAATCACTTAAGAGGACTAATGGAAATTAGTTTTAACCATCTAAACGAAATACTAATTGGGTTTTGACTAAGTACTCTATCTCATTTATGGACTACTTGAATATATGCATGGAAACAAACAACTAACTAGAGATATGCTACTTATCATGATTTACCCCATTAATCTAATAAAATTGAAAGGTTCATGTTATATCAGCGCATGACCATTTATACGATTCCTTCTCTTTTCAATCCAATTATACAAAAAAAATAAAAAAAATAAAAAATAAAACAGTTCATAAAAAAAACTAAATAGACCAGATTGTCTACTATCTGCTTTATTGAAGCGGTTCGATTTTATTGCTGCATTTCAACTTCAAAGCTTTATCACTACAAGATTCGAATGTGTACCTGGAATTCGAACTACAAATAGAGAAAAGAGGTCAGGAGCAACAATGTACAGCAGTAGCACAGCAACAGAATCCCACAGCAAATAACAGCAACAAAACAACAATAACCAATGTAACAATGGTCAGAACCAAACTGAAAACCCCAGAAAGCTTGACTGAAAATCAGTAGTACTAAACGCAATCCAACAGATGGCAGTAACAAAGTTCTGATTTCAGCAGTAAAGAAAAGAACCTCACTTTCAGTTTTTAGCTCTCAAAGACTGATTTTTAGTTCTGAAAAATTAGCCTATCTCTCACTTTTAAGTTCTGAAAATTTTTGTTCTCTCAACTTCCAGTCTCAATCCCTTTTTTTTCCAGTTCTTCCAGTCCCCTTCTCTATATCAACTCCCCTTATTTATAGGCTAGAACTAAACATTATTTATTCAAAGCTTTTCACTTTCAGGCTGTATATTCCCTCTCATGTGCATCTATACACTTTTATCATTAATCTCATGCTTATTTTTTGATTTTCCACCCTTAAAGATACCAGACAGGGTGTATTCTGCACTACTAATTCCCTTTTCATTAAATAATTCATTAATTATACACTGAATATTAACTGGCAGGCTACTAACACTAATCATTTTAAATCTTTTAACACCCAAAAATACCCCTGAAAAAATCCCCTATTATTATTGTCTTGCCCTCACACTTAGCAATATGTATTTAAACCTCTCTGATTTACAACTACACCAAATCACTACACAGCTACAACCAATCCTTAAGTCAAATTCACACAAAAGATTCAAGCATCAAAACAGACCTAAGAAGTGATTCATGTTGTATTCGTCCACACAAAGCAATCATAAACTAACAATTCAACGAAGTTGTTCAAATCGAAGGTAGCTTATAACGCACACTCAAACAAACAGAAGAAAAACCTTGACCAAATAAAAGGTCTTGAAGAAGAAGGAGAACTAACGAACAAGACAAGATTTACAAAAATAAACACTTTAAACAAAGATTCAATAATCCGAAAAAAATAGAACGAATCAAAACAAGATTAGGAACAACATTTAAAACCAAAATCCTGATGGAAAATAAATCAAAAGAACTAAATAATCTTGAAAGAAAAATCTAAAACTTGAACGAACCCAAGTCAAACTCGGAGTTGAACTATTGGAGGTTGAACGGATTGTTTTGTGGACATTAAAAAAGGACGAAGCAGCAGCTGGATGTTTGGACTATGGCGGATTAGCATGGAGGGACGAGGGTATCGTGGCGTCGAGGAGTAGCAGCGATAGCTGCTGCTTGACGGTGGTTGTTTGGTGGTGGCGTTTGGACGTGAGGGAGTAGGGTCGGGGACAGCGGCAGGTTGGGTTTGGGTGGAGCTGGAGCTCGTAACGGGCGGCAATAGTGGATGTGGTCAGTGACGACGCAGCAGCAACAACTGTGGTCGTCGGCTTCAATGGAGGAGTGGTCGACGATGGTTGCAGGATGGCGGGCAGTAGGTCGACGGGCTGCTGGGTTGTTGCTGTTGGTCATGGGACGGAGAGGGAGTAGGGGCGACGGTGTGGGGTTGAGGATGAAGAAGAACGTGAAGCAGCAGCAGCAGCGACAGCTGCTGCTCGACGGGGGTCCGGCGGTGACGACGCGAGGGAGTGGAGTCTGGTGGTTTTGGCGACACGAGGGAGTAGGGGTCAGTGGCGATGAGCCGGTGCCGGACTGTTTGGGAGTCGGACGCATATGGTTTGGGTAGGGTTCCGAATGGTTTGGGTGAGGGTGGTTTTGGGTAGGGTTTTCGTTCTTCTTCCTTTAGGAAGAAGGCGATGAATAGTCCGTCCTTTTTTCAAAAATCTGTCAAAGTCCCTTTTTAAAATCCCCCCTTTTCCAAAAGTAGTCAGTGTATTTTGTATAGGTGCAAAGAAAAATGAACCCCCATGCGTGGTGGGGTTCAAGACTTGTGTCCCCCACGCGTGGTGGGGTTTCCCGTGTGTCGGGTTCCGTCCGTGTTCCCCACGCGTGGTGGACTCGAATTATTATGGGCTAGGCCCGAAAATTAGGCCTAAAAATGGGTAGTTTGAACCCGAATATTATTCTTTTGCCTGGACCCGAGAAATAAGAACACGACGTTGCTCAACTAATTATGTAAGCAAAATAACTACCAAAAGACTAATATTTAAGACAAAACTATATCTTTTTAAATATTTTTTCAAGATTAAAATAGCTACAAAATATTAATAAAACTATTTTTGTAATTTTCGTTTTTTATATAAAGATAAAATATGAAGTACTATATTTTTTATTATTATTTTGTATTTTTCAAAATTAAAAGGACTACAAAACATTAATAGAACTATATATATTTTTTTCTTTTTTTTTATTTTGATAAAACTAAAATTCTAAATTGAGCTACAAACTAAATTGACTCCAAAAATACTAATTAAACTCCTAACAAAAATTATCATACACAATTAAACACCAATAAAATAAAATTGCTTAATTTGACATTAAATGCTAACAATGCAAAATATTCCTATTTTTGTGACTTTCATTTTTTGCAAAACAAACTTAATTAAATACTAAATGAAAATGTGATATATTTTATATTTTTATTAATTAAAACAAATAAACATGCACTCATAAAAATACAAATAATTATACAAAAATACCACAAAAATAACAAAAATTGCACACAAAGAAAAATTATTTTATTTTGAATTTTTTGGGAGTAATTCTTTCATAGGGCAAAAATCACGTGCTTACAGCTGCCCTCTTTGCCCGAAGACACGAAGGGTTTTCGTGCAAAGATAAAGTGAGCGATTTTTGCCCGTCCGAGTACTCCGTGTGAAGCATTTTTTTTTGAAAAAGATTTAACCGAACCTTTGCTTCAGAGGTTTCCTACATATCCTGGGCTAAACAGGAATCAGGTCAATGTAGTTCGGGAAGTCTTGGTAGCTGGGACTACCGGGGAACTGTGGTTCTGCTGTTACTGCTGTTGTACATTGTTACCACTTCCTTACTGATCTCCTTATTACACCGTATCCAAAAAGAAAACAAGAAAATCAAAAGCTAGGCTAGCCTATGGATCACAAGATCTTATCTATTTTCAACTTGTCTTTGCTGCCTTGCTTTCTTGTCGGATTGTATTTCTTCCGGTGCCTTTCTTCCGTGAATTTCTGGCCCTTTGCTTTTCTGAATACCAATTTTCATCATTTTGCTTGGTCCGCTGGGGATATGGCTTCCTTCATTAAGCTTTTCGGCGGTTCCTCTGGGGATACGACTCTCTTCATCAGACCTGTTATGCTGGGCATAATTTTAATGTTCACAGGACGCTTCTTTCAAGACGCGTCTTTTCTTCCTTTTGACTCATGCGCTTGAACTTGTGCTGGGACCTCTTGTTGCAACCTTCCGCTTTCTGGTGCTGGGGATTTTTATTGTTTCCTGCTGGGGATTCCTGTTGTAACCTTCTACCTTCCGGTGGGTTGCTGATTTCAAGATCTGCAGTATAAGACTCAAAATGTATTCCCGCATTATACTGGTGGGCGACCTAGAACAGAAATGAAAAGACAGAAATGTATTCCCGCATTATACTGGTGGGCGACCTAGAACAGAAATGTATTCCCGCATTATACTGGTGGGCGACCTAGAACAGAAATGTATTCCCGCATTATACTGGTGGGCGACCTAGAACAGAAATGTATTCCCGCATTATACTGGTGGGCGACCTAGAACAGAAATGTATTCCCGCATTATACTGGTGGGCGACCTAGAACAGAAATGAAAAGACAGAAATGTATTCCCGCATTATACTGGTGGGCGACCTAGAATAGAAATGAAAAGACAGAAATGTATTCCCGCATTATACTGGTGGGCGACCTAGAACAGAAATGTATTCCCGCATTATACTGGTGGGCGACCTAGAACAGAAATGTATTCCCGCATTATACTGGTGGGCGACCTAGAACAGAAATGTATTCCCGCATTATACTGGTGGGCGACCTAGAACATGAAATCTATTTCCGCATTATACTAGTGGGCGACCTAGAACAGAAATGTATCCCCGCATTATACTGGTGGGCGACCTAGAACAAAATGTATTCCCGTATTATACTGGTGGGCGACCTAGAACAGATATGTATTCCCGCATTATACTGGTGGGCGACCTAGAATAGAAATGTATTCTCGCATTATACTGGTGGGCGACCTAGAACAGAAATGTAATCCCGCATTATATTGGTGGGTGACCTAGAATAGAAATGAAAAGACAGAAATGTATTCCCGCATTATACTGGTGGGCGACCTAGAATTGAAATGAAAAGACAGAAATGTATTCCCGCATTATACTGGTGGGCGACCTAGAACAGAAATGTATTCCCGCATTATACTGGTGGGCGACCTAGAACAGAAATGTATTCCCGCATTATACTGGTGGGCGACCTAGAACAGAAATGTATTCCCGCATTATACTGGTGGGCGACCTAGAACAGAAATGTATTCCCGCATTATACTGGTGGGCGACCTAGAACAAAAATGTATTCCCGCATTATACTGGTGGGCGACCTAGAACAGAAATGTATTCCCGCATTATACTGGTGGGCGACCTAGAACAGAAATGTATTCCCGCATTATACTGGTGGGCGACCTAGAACATGAAATGTATTCCCGCATTATACTGGTGGGCGACCTAGAACAGAAATGTATTCCCGCATTATACTGGTGGGCGACCTAGAACAGAAATGTATTCCCGCATTATACTGGTGGGCGACCTAGAATAGAAATGTATTCCCGCATTATACTGGTGGGTGACCTAGAATAGAAATGAAAAGACAGAAATGTATTCCCGCATTATACTGGTGGGCGACCTAGAATAGAAATGAAAAGACAGAAATGTATTCCCGCGTTATATTGGTGGACGACCTAGAACAGAAATATATTCCCGCATTATACTGGTGGGCGACCTAGAACAGAAATGTATTCCCGCATTATACTGGTGGGCGACCTAGAACAGAAATGTATTCCCGCATTATACTGGTGGGCGACCTAGAACATGAAATGTATTCCCGCATTATACTGGTGGGCGACCTAGAACAGAAATGTATTCCCGCATTATACTGGTGGGCGACCTAGAACAAAAATGTATTCCCGCATTATACTGGTGGACGACCTAGAACATGAAATGTATTTGTTTCCTCGTTCCTCCAAGAAAATTTTGACAACGACAGAAAATTTTCTGCCCCGGTTTTGGTGACCTTTCTGGCATCGCGTCCTTCTGCCATCATCAACCTTTATTTTCCTGCAGCAGACAAAAGGACTTTGTTAGTTTTAATTCTAGTGCTAATTTTCCGGTTTTCTTTTCTTGCTCTGTGCCCCCACCACTGGTTGGGGAATAAAGTTTGCTTGCTGGGGTTGACCTGTCTGATGGGGATGGTTTTTCCCCTTTTCTGCTTTTCTCTTTACAGAATCAAACTGTGGGAGTCCGCTTCCCTCCCGAAACCACTCCTTTAGGAGTTTTATTTCCTCCCGGAATGGCAAGGCATAGAATTGCATTGCCTGGGGATATCTTGCACCGGATTGATTTCCCTTTCTTGTGGCGTCTGACCACTTCGGATTTGGGTCCGGGATTTATCAACATTCTGCGGGGAAACCTTCTCGGAACTTGGTCCACAAGTTCTTCACCCGTCATTTTCTCTCTCTTTACGTCACCCTTCTTTCTACACAATTCGTCCTTTGGTTTTGCAGCCAATGCCTTTTGTCTTATTGCCTCGGCTCTTGGCCTATCCTTTCGTATTTTGCTTTTGTACCCCTTCGGCCTCTGGTAGTAAACTTTGAAAAATCTTTTTCAAAACGAATTCTTAGCAAGAAAAATGAAAAAGATAGAAAAGGAGGAAAATCTCTCTGAACCAATACTTGGTGGAAAAAGGAAAAGAGAAGAACTTATCTGGAAGACATGACTGGTCCTTGTGATCATGACATGCACCGTAGATTCCTGACCCAGTCTATTTGTATCAATCAATCTTGCCTGATGACCTTACTTGCTGGGGATAAATGGGTGTCCATTTCTTTGCGAACGCGGACCCTTTTGTTGATCTGTCTTGTTGCCTCATAGTGCCCTTCGAGGGGTTTTCACTAATGAGACTCTCTCTTTTCTCTCAGCTCCCGGCGCCTTATGGTGCCTGTGAAGGTTTTCACCGATAAGACTCTCTCGTTTTATATCTCTCATCTTTCGTCGCCTTGTGGTGCCTGCGAAGGTTTTCACTGCCAAGACTCTCTCATTTTATTTCTTCAACGGAGAATTGGAGTGCTGTCGATATGACCCTCTCTTTTGGAGATTCCTTTGGACTATCAATTCATTTCCAGTTTTATGATCCTCTTCTTCGCCGGGGATCAGTGTATTATTCTCGGCTTTATTTGCCTGACTTGGCACCTCTTGGATATTGATCGGGAGGTCTTTTGGACGTCGATGTTGGTTTTGGTGTGGGGCTAAAAGAAAGGCTATCAAAAAATGAAATAACTTTGATGGGTGATCCGCTACAACTTTTGGAATCAAACCTTTGTTGGAACTTTAAAACATAACCTCTGCCCCAGTTTTCTTGCTTGAGGGATTTTATTTTTTACACTATGTTGAGCTACGTGCGTTACGCACACTGTGCCTATTATGCACACTATGTACACTATGCACACTATGACCGAGCCGTGAGGCGCCTACGTATCCTCTTTGAGGAATCAGGTCAAACGTAGTTCCCACGGTTTTGTTTTTCTTGTGATTTTATCTTCTTCTTTTTCATTTTCTTTTACAATTTTCTTTTTCCTTCTTTTTTTTTTATATTTTTTTTCATTAGTGATTCCAAAAGAGGGATATGAAAGAATAACTTAAGGCTCAAAAGGGAGAAACAAGGGTAAAAAGTGTTTGGATAGAAGAAAGAATTGCCTCCGTCATTTCATTATCCAACAAGTACCAAGTACAAACAAACGAACCAATAATTGCCATAATCAAAGAAATTACGCATAATATCTCTTGACTGCATCCGAATTGATAGCCATGTCAACACATCTTCCCTCGATATCCATCAAACACAAAGCACTGTTGGACAATACTCTGGTCACGATATAAGGCCCTTGCCAATTTGGGGCGAACTTTCCTTTTGCCTCGACCTGATGTGTGAGGATCTTCTTCAATACCTGCTGCCCTATTTCAAACTTCCTGGGGCGTACCTTCTTATTGTATGCCCTTGCCGTTCTCTTCTGATATAGCTAACCATGGCACACTGCTGCCAATCTTTTCTCGTCTATCAAGCTCAACTGTTCTAGTCAAGCTTTGACCCATTCATCATCATCAATTTCGGCTTCAGCGACAATCCGGAGGGACGGAATTTCGACCTCCGCTGGTATTACGGCCTCAGTTCCGTACACCAACAAATAAGGAGTTGCACCTATGGAAGTCCGGACGGTAGTGCGATAACCCAACAAAGCAAAGGGTAATCTCTCGTGCCATTGTCTGGACCCTTCCACCATCTTCCGCAGTATCTTCTTGATGTTCTTATTGGCTGCTTCGACCGCTCCATTCGCCTTGGGACGATATGGGGTGGAATTGCGGTGTGTAATCTTGAATTGTTGGCATACCTCTCTCATCAGGCTGCTGTTAAGATTTGCACCGTTATCCGTGATGATTACTTTTGGGATCCCAAATCTGCAGATGATATGGGAGTGCACAAAATCCACCACTGCCTTTTTAGTTACCGACTTGAAGGTTTTAGCCTCAACCCATTTGGTGAAGTAGTCAATGGTTACTAGAATGAACCTATGACCGTTGGATGCTGCCGGCTCGATAGGTCCAATGACATCCATGCCCCATGCCACAAACGGCCAGGGTGCTGACATCGTATGTAACTCTGTTGGCGGAGAATGAATCAGATCTCCATGTATCTGACACTGATGGCATTTTCTCACGAAAGAGATACAGTCATGCTCCATGGTAAGCCAATAATACCCTGCTCGAAGGATCTTCCTTGCCAATACATATCTGCTCATATGCGGCCCGCAAACTCCAGCATGTACCTCTGCCATGACCGTCGTGGCTTGACCGGCGTCTATACATCTTAACAATCCCAAATCCGGAGTTCTTTTGTACAAAACTCCTCCGCTGAGGAAGAAACCATTCGACAAACGCCGAAGGGCTCTTTTTTGGTCTCCAGTGGCCTGTTCCGGATATATCCCCATTCTGAGGTACTCCTTGATATCATGAAACCAAGGCTCGCCATCTGCTTCATCTTCCACCGCGTTGCAATAAGCGTGCTGATCACGAACCTGGATGTGCAGAGGGTCAACATACATTTTGTCAGGGTGGTGCAACATTGATGCTAAGGTGGCCAATGCATCCGCAACCTCGTTATGAACTCTCGGGATATGTTTGAATTTCACCGATCGAAATTGCTTGCTCAGATCGTGCAAGTATTGTCGATAAGGTATGAGTTTCAAGTCCCGTGTTTCCCCCGATTCTCCCAAGACCAAAACGTCTTGGACATCCATGTCCGCAGCTAATCGCAGACCCAAAATGCAAGCTTCATACTCGGCCATATTATTGGTGCAATAGAAGCGTAGTTGAGCCGTAACAGGATAATGGCGTCCTGTTTCAGAAATGAGTACTGATCCTATTCTAACCCCTTTCGCGTTTGCAGCTCCATCGAAGAAAAGCTTCCAACCCGGTTCCTCGGGTAACGCCAGCTCACTTGTATGCATCACTTCTTCGTCGGGAAAATACGTTCTTAAAGGCTCGTATTTTTCATCAACGGGATTCTCTGCCAAATGGTCGGCCAGCGCTTGGGCTTTCATGGCTGTCCTCGTCACATAGACGATATCGAACTCTGTGAGCAGAATTTGCCATTTTGCCAACCTCCCTGTGGGCATAGGTTTCTGAAAGATATACTTCAATGGGTCCAAACGGGATATGAGATAAGTAGTATACGAGGACAGGTAGTGTTTCAACTTCTGAGCTACCCAAGTTAGGGCGCAACATGTTTTCTCGAGTTGAGTGTACTTGACCTCATATACTGTGAATTTCTTGCTAAGATAGTAAATGACCTGCTCCTTCCTTCCTGTGTCATCGTGTTGCCCCAGTACACAACCAAATGAATTTTCCAGGACCGTCAGATAAAGAATTAAGGGCTTCCCTGGCTTAGGCGGGACCAACACGGGTGGATTAGACAGATACCCTTTGATTTGGTCGAAAGCCTCTTGACACTCTGCCGTCCAACTTACCGCAGCATCCTTTTTCAGCAGCCGAAATATGGGCTCACAAGTTGCTGTGAGTTGAGCGATGAACCTGCTGATGTAATTGAGTCTACCCAACAGACTCATTACCTCTGTTTTGTTCTTTGGCGGTGGCAAATCTCGGATGGATTTGATCTTGGATGGATCTAACTCAATACCCCGTCGACTGACGATGAATCCTAACAGCTTTCCTGATGGAACCCCGAATGCGCATTTGGCTGGGTTGAGCTTGATATCATACCTTCGGAGTCTTTGGAAGAATCTCCTTAGGTCTGCTACATGGTCCTCCTAACGCCAAGACTTTATGATCACATCATCTACGTACACCTCAATTTCTTTGTGTATCATGTCGTGAAACACAGTAGTCATTGCTCGCATATACGTTGCCCCGACATTCTTCAATCCGAATGGCATTACCCGATAGCAGTAAGTTCCCCATGGCGTAATAAAAGTTGTCTTTTCCTCATCTTCCTCGTCCATCAGGATCTGATGATAACCTGCATAGCAATCCACAAAGGATCCGATCTCGCGCCCAGTGCAATTATCGATCAGGATATGGATGTTGGGCAATGGAAAATTGTCCTTGGGACTTGCTTTGTTGAGGTTGCGGTAGTCGACGCACACCCTGATTTTCCCATCCTTCTTTGGAACTGGTACCACATTGGCCAACCACTCGGGATATCGAGTGACCCGAATGACCTTCGCCTGTAGCTGCTTAATCACCTCTTCTTTGATCTTTACGCTCATTTCTGTTTTAAATTTCCTTAGCTTTTGCTTGACCGGAGGGTATGCCGGGTCAGTGGGCAATTTGTGAACCACTAAATTGGTGCTTAATCCCGGCATATCATCATATGACCATGCAAAAACATCTTTGAATTCCACGAGGGTTTTGATCAATTCTTCCCTGACATTTGGCTCAATGTGGATGCTGATTTTGGTTTCTCTGACATTATCAGCGTCTCCTAGATTCACAGCCTCAGTGTCATTTAGGTTAGGCTTGGGTTTCTCTTCAAATTGGCACATTTCTCGGTTTATCTCTTCGAAGGCTTTATCTTCGTCATATTCAGATTCATCGTCATAAACGACCTCTTGTATCATTAAGTCGGATTCAGATTGATTTATTAGACTAGGTCGAAGATCCGTTGTGCATGCCATGTCATTAGAATCAGTAAAAAGAGGACTGTTCAGAAAGAAAAAGAACAAAACAAAATTAAAATGAGACAAAAGAAGAGAACTTTATTAAACTTGCGGGATAAAAGGGTTCACACTTTTACAAAACAAAAATAAAAATTTGGATTACACCCTGGAATAATCCGAAAAAAAAAACATAAATCAAAGTCTACTACCAAGACTCCCCTCGGACAGGAAGAGGAGTAACCGTCCAATTGTTGGTCTTGGCCTCAGGCCCCACAAATTGTATCTCCGCTCTACTGGAACTCCCTCCAGCTTCTACCATACTGACATCCGCGAATAGCCTCTCGAAACTCTGATTCAGGTCCCTATCCATACCAATCAATGGTCCTAGAATCTTTGGGACTGGTGGCCCCTTGGCGCTTGCTCTGACAAAAGATCTTGAGAGACGTGACACAGGCTTGGGCAGAAACCAAACTTTCTTCTTCATTTTTCGTGCTTGCTTCCTATCTGCCGCAGTTGGTTTGAACCCCAAACCAAAGTTTTCCAAGTTCTTGGGCAGGGAGATAGGTTGGACAATCCCCTGAAGCTCAACTCCCAGGACTTTTCCCGGCACGAACCCGTTGCCCAGCATTTCCGAGACCATCATGATTGTTGCGGAAGCTACCCTAGGGTACTGAAGGATCTCACCCTCAGAAATCTTGTTTGCCGACATTGTATCGAAAATCTGGTAGACCCAAGGACCTTTGTCATCATCGGTCTCTATGAATGGAACAATGGCGCCACCCATGGTGCATGACGTGTCCTCGCCGTGTAGTATGACCTCTTGTCTATCCCACTCGAACTTGACCATCTGATGTAGGGTGGAAGGCACTGCTTTGGCTGCGTGGATCCATGGTCGTCCTAGCAACATGTTATAAGATACTGTGGATTCTAATACCTGGAATTCCATGGTAAACTGGACCGGACCGATGGTCAATTCAAGAACAACATCCCCCACAGTGGCTGTTCCATTTCCGTCAAATCCCCGGACACAGATGCTATTCTTGTGGATTCTTCCGTGGTCGATCTTTAACTAGTTCAAAGTGGATAATGGACAAATATTGGCACTCGAACCGTTATCCACCAATACCCGAGCAACTACCAAGTTTTCACATTTGACAGTTAGGTAGAGAGCTTTATTGTGCTCCGTACCTTCCACTGGCAGATCATTATCTGAGAATGTTACCCTGTTCACCTCGAAAATCTTGTTGGCAATGGTTTCCAGGTGGTTTACAGAAATCTCGTTGGGTACATGAGCTTCGTTTAATATTTTCATCAGGGCCCGACGATGCTCCTCAGAATGGATTAGTAATGACAGCAGCGAGATTTGGGCCGGTGTTTTCCTCAGCTGTTCGACCACGGAGTAGTCCTGTACTTTCATCTTCCTCAAGAACTTCTCAGCCTCTTCTTCGGACACAGGTTTCTTGGTTGTAGCGGGGTTGTTCTTCTCAGCTCCACCGGAGCAAAACACCGACCAGATCGAGTCAGCCCTTGCGCTACACAACTAACTTCCTCCACTTGTTTTCCTTTGTACATCACCACTGCCTTCTCGTATTTCCAAGGCACAACCTTGCTATCAATCATCGGCAGCTGAACTACAGGCTTTATGGTGACCAGTTCCCTGTATACCCCTTTCAACACAACCGCAGGTGTGGGCGGAGCCCCTGATATTACCAACTTGTTTGACTCGGGTTTGCTTGTTATGGCGGACAGGCTCTTTCCCAATATCACTACCGGCTTTATGCCTTCTCCCTGGGACTGTACCCCCGTTCCTCCACTGGTCGGTCCTTCTTTCGGAGCGGCCTGGATCATCATCAATGTTTGTGAGGGTTTTCTCAACTCTCCTCCCTCATACACCAACTCAATCATGTGAGTCTTGTGGTGCGCTGGCAGTGGGTTCTGGTTGATGTTAGGAGCCTCCGGTGTCTGGACCTCGATCTTTTTGGTATCAATAAGATCCTGTATGGCATGCCTCAATTTCCAACACTTTTCGGTATCATGCCCCAGCATCCCTGAGCAGTACTCACAACTTATTGATTGGTCCAAATTCTGGGGTGGGGGATTTGGTTCTCGAGTCTGGACAGGACTAACCAAACCCAATTTCCTCAATTTATGGAACAAAGCGGTGTAGGTTTCTCCCAACTCCGTGAAAGTTCTGTGTTTCCGCAGCCTGTCATTCCTAGCACCTGGATTTCCCCGAAAACCTGCCCCTGGAGGGTTTCTATATGCCCTCGGTGGAGGATAGGTGTTTTGTGGTGGTGCATATGTGTTCTGGGGAGCCAGCGCGCGCCATTGCGGGCGAACCGGAGGCTGAGTGTATGTCTGGGCTTGGTGTATGGAGAAATGTGGTTCTCGAGGTGGATAGTAGTGCTGTGTTGGGCTGTATGGGTAGTTTGGCCTGTGGGGCCTGGGTTGGTTGTAGTGGGGTTTTCCAGACCTGGGACAACTGCTTGCCTCAATCGTGGCAATTTCTTCTTTCTTCCTTCTTCCCAGCGCACCTCCCGTGCCGCTCTGAATAGCCTGGGTTGTGGCCTTGAGTGCCGAGTAATTCAGGATTTTGTCAGACCTCAGACCCTCCTCTATCATGACCCCTATCTTTACTACCTCGTTGAAGGATTTTCCAACCGTCGTCACCAAGTGACCAAAGTAGGTTGGATCCAGTGTCTGCAAGAAGTAGTCCACCATTTCTCCCTCTCTCATGGGAGGATCCACTCTAGCTGCTTGTTCTCTCCAGCGGAACCCGTACTCGCGAAAACTTTCCCCGGGCTTCTTCCCGGTCCTCAATAATGTGAGACGGTCAGGGACTATCTCGAGATTGTATTGGAAATGACCTGCGAAAGCCTGCGCCAGATCATCCCAAGTGTACCATCTACTGGAATCCTGCCTGGTATACCATTCTAGTGCCGATCCGCTCAGACTTTGGCCGAAATAAGCTATCAGTAGCTCATCTTTGCCACCTGCCCCTCTCATTTTGCTACAGAATCCCCGCAAATGTGCCATGGGATCACCGTGCCCTTCATATAAATCAAACTTAGGCATCTTGAACCCAGCCGGGAGTTGGACATCCGGGAAAGGGCATAGATCTTTGTAGGCCACGCTGACCTGGTTGCCCAATCCGTACAGGTTCCTGAAGGACTGCTCCAGACTTTTGAATTTCCTAAATACCTCATCTTGTTCTGGGACTTTAACCGGCTTTTCAATTTCTGCCGGTACCTCCAAATGTGGATTGTAGGCATGTGGTTCGGGGGCATGGAATGTAGGCTCAGGGGGATAGTATTGCGTATCGGGAGCCTGAAACAATGGCTCGCTGGCCGTTCTCTGCAGGGTGGCTGATGTGGGTCCCGCAAAAAAGTGGGAACATTTGGTGTTGGGAGAGGTTGATGCGGTGGTGGAGCTTGGGAATCGTGGGGGCTTCTTTCTTGATGATAACGGGGATTTGTGAGGCTTGTTGAAGGGCCGGAGTGATGGTATTCCGGCATGTGCCCCAGTGGCTCAGGGCTCTTTTGTGCTTTGGCTAAAGCTAGCTGCATTGCATTCATCTCTAGTCCCATCCTTTCAATCTTTTCCATCGCTTCTTTTAACAACTGGCTCATCGGCCTTTCTTCCTAGGTACTATTCTCTGAAGTAGTCATGCTTGTTGCTACTGGTCCTTTGGATCTGGTTTGGTAAGGGTGTGTTGCCAGAATTCTTTAACAACTAACTGTCTGGATTCAGACAACAACAAACTTTGTTAGCGTTAGAGTTTAACAGATTTGATAACAACACATAGAGGATGCAATGCTCCTAGGCAGTTAACCGTTTCTACATGCTTTACTTCAAACAACATGTGTCATCCCGGCTTGCTCATTTGTCCCTTTTTAAAGTACTTTGGGAAACCCTGTATTTTATTTTATTTTATTTTTGTATTTTCTTTCTCTCCTTTTTACTCTTTCTTTCTTTCTTTATTAAAGGCGGTCGAATCTTATGGGGATTGCCTACGTATCACGTTCCCGCGCGAATCAGACCAGGCGTAGTTCTGCCATAAAGTAAAGAAACACAAAATTCTTTTGGAATCACTAAATTCATTCTCAAAATTTTGCTATTACAAATTACTTCAAACAAGGAACAGCAATGGTACAGACTCCACAGTTCTTAACCCGATTTGACTAAAAGAAAAGAAAACGACAAATGGGAAAGCAACAAAGTCAAATAAACAGGACTCGACCAAAGATTAATTTTCCAACTTAGGGGCCCGCGAGGCATCATTCGGCCTTTCCACGGCCCTTGGTGTGAGGTCTCTCTGCAAGCTTTTCAACTCATTCATAATCCGGTGGACGCAGCCCATGACGGAAATAAGGAGGGTCTTCCGAGGTATTTGCTCACATGCTAGGCATTTCATGTAGATGTAATGCCCAATTTCGTCGATCCTTCCTCGAATGTTGTCCCTTTCAACGAACAATTGCCTGATTCGTCGGTTCTTCAATCCCAGTGCCTGAGCATTGTCGGCAAGTCGATCCTGGAACAACTCTATTTGTCTTTCCATGCAGGCCATTGCATCGTAACAATGTCTTCTGTCGGCCTGGGCATCTCGTGCTTGTTTGATGATCCGATCATGAAGAGTGGAGTTCGTTTTCCTTAATATCCCGATGCTCATTTCATAATCCCTTATGACCTATTGCAGACGCTGCCTCCAGGCATTGTGCATTTTGCCCATCTGACCTTCACCCTTGCTACGCAAGCTTCTGATTGTTCTAATTTTCTTTTTGGCTTTGGATGACCTAATTTCTCAAACTTGCTATCAATCTTTCGTCGGAGCGACGCTTTTGTCGGTCGATGTTACTCTTACTGGCTTGGCTAATGCGGGCCTTTAGTGTCTGGTTTTCTTGGGATAACTTGTTCTTCTCAACCCGCTCGGAGGCGATTTGCACGTTGTTCGCAAATACAAGCTTTTCAACTTCTTGTTTTAGCTTCCCAATTTCAGCCCGGTAACCTTCCTCTCTTTTTAACCAGCCCCATTGTGCATGTGATGATTCCTCAAAGTCTTGGATGTGAGCTCTCTTAGTTGGTCTCTGGTGCTCAAGCTCTCTTCGGTACCACGGGAGGTATTTTGGCGACACTTCGCCCTTGGCCCGATCTCGTACACAAGTATCTAACTTCAGGGTTTGACATTCATTCCAGATCCTCCGAATGAATGCTTCAGGGAACTGCCCACCAGGTCCGATTTCGATCACCTAGCTACTGAGATCTTCTTCCTTCGGGATTATTTGGTATCGTCCCAACTGTCTCAACACTCTGCATGGTGCGTAGGGCTGAATACTTTGGAGACCCATCAACAACAAATAAGATTCGGTGGCTGACATGTGTATGACCTCGTCTAGGGGTAGCCACTCGAATGCCCACTCTATCTGGTTTGCTGAAACAGAGAGCAGTAGCATGACCCATTCGGCGACCCCTTCCGGCAAACTGATCCCATCGATCCTAGTGGGGAACTCTTCTATACAAGTCTTTTGTGACGACCCATATTTCAGAATTTGAGGGCGATGACATAGATGATCTATCATCCACATTTGCAGTAGTATATTGCATCCCTCAAAGAAGCTTCCTCCGGTCTTGCAGATAGTGAGTGCGCGGAAAATTTCCGCAATTATCATTGGTGCCAGAGTGCTATTTTCTTGTCTGATCAAAGTATTGACGACCCCAGCGATTTGTATGTTAATTTTTCCGTCTCTATTAGGGAATACCAGAAAACCCAGAAAGGCTATCATAAAAGCAATACATCTATGCCTCTCCCATTCCAACCGGCTGTCCCCACTGCAGATCTTACTCTCGGGATTGTTGAACCCTCCCAGATGACCGTATCTGTCGTACAGAAATGCCAAACTACAAAACCCTTTTGATAACTCTGGGTTATGTACCGTTCTGCGGATCTTTACGATATCCAGGAACTTGTGTATGGTTACGGCCCTTGGTGAAATGAGATACTGCTTTTTCATAGGGATGTTAGGACATCCAATGTACCCTGCCAACTCCTCCAGAGTCGGGGTGAGTTCGAAATCTGAGAAGTGAAATACGTTGTGGGCCGAGTCCCAAAATGAAATTAGAGCCCTGATAACGTCCCCTCACGGATCAATGTCCAGCAATCCAACCAAATTTCCCAAGTATATTTTGACCGTATCTTGCCCTGATCCTCCCAAGTCGTTCCACCACATGCGTAAGCCCAGAGGAACTTTGTTTATAATGGCCTCAGATGAACTCCTACTTGTGCTCATTCTGCACATTTATTAAAGTGATTTTAGACAAGGAATTTTTTTTTTTTTTTTTATATTTTGACTCCAAACATTTTTTTTGAAAGAAATAATATGTGTATATACATACATGGGTATATATATATATATATATAATTATTGGTAAAACAAAATCGGGAAGTTGGACCCGATAAGGGTTGCCTACGTATTCCACATCCGGTGGGAATCAAACCGACGTAGTTCGGGTAAGAAATTTATCACGGTTTTTTCAAAAATATTTGGACACTGCCTTTTAAGCGAGAAATTTTGAAATTCCTTTTTTCATCTTTTATTTATTTATTTATTTATTTATTTTTCAAAATTCCCGTTACCACCTGCCGGTCAACATGCAAGTTTGAAGCAAATTAATGCGATAACAGATAAAATGCCACATGATGGTCTTTTTTTTTGTTCCAGGTTGCTATTCCTAGACGAGCCCAACCCCTGTGTTGAGCCCCCTAAGTCAAATGCAACGTGATGCAAATAAGCGCTTTCCTACTAGGGATCCGACATGAAGTTATGTTTTACTAAGCTTCAAACTGGGCTTTGTTCTAGACCTGGCTTACACGAGCGGACAACTCGAGTTGAGGAGGGGGCTACGTACCGGGGACCCGCGGGGTCGTCCGACTTTGTAACTTATCCGAGCCTCTTTCTACTTGGGTATGACACTAACAGAATAGGGAGTCTCGACCAGCGAGCTTCTCCCCGGAGGTAAGAAGAGAAGGGTTTCGGCGCAGTTTATATATACAGTCAAATAATATCAAAGCGGTAACACACATCATTTTGCACATGAATCACATATAAGAATATCAGATAATAAACAAAGCCAAATAGAACAATTATTCCAAGCTCGAATTTCTAACCCTGAACCAGTGGTTCTAGGTCTCGATATCCCCAGCAGAGTCGCCAGAGCTGTCACACCTCCTTTTTCCGCCCCCGCGAGGGTGCAAGGGGGTTTTTCCAATTAAAGGACAATCGAAACGGGATTTGTTTATTTATTTCAGAGTCGCCACTTGGGAGATTTAGGGTGTCCCAAGTCACCAATTTTAATCCCGAATCGAGGAAAAGAATGACTCCATATTACAGTCTGCGCACCAGAAATCCGGATAAGGAATTCTGTTAACCCGGGAGAAGGTGTTAGGCATTCCCGAGTTCCGTGGTTCTAGCACGGTCGCTCAACTGTTATATTCGGCTTGATTATCTGATTTTATACAAATATGAACTTATGTGCAAAATTTTATCTTTTTACCGCTTTCTTACTTATTGTTATTATTTTACGAGAATTGCAACGTCGTGGAAACATATCTCGAACCACGTTACATCAATGCACCCGTAGTTGTTTGGCATATCTCGACTCGGTTGAGATTTGGATTTGGGTCACATAAATGTGCACCCGAGTTAAGGAAAATAAATTATTAAAGGCGCGCCTAAAGCAACTAGCGTCTTGTTATTTTGGGGAAGGCCGTAAAATTCGCTAAACGGCCTGTCCTCGAATTCTAAGTATTTTAATATATACATTTAGAGGGCCCCGCAGCTTGTGCATTTTTTGTTTGTCGAGGCTCGTCTCATTCATTATTAAAAAGAATTTGCAATGTCATGGAAATACATCTCAGACCACGTCACAATCAATGTACCCGTGATTAGAGACACATTTCGATTTCGTTGAGATTTGGATTTGGGTCACATAAATGTGCACCCGAGTTTAAGGAGATAACATTATTAAATACGCGCCTAAAGCGACTAGCGCAGGGTTATTTTGAGAAAAGGCCGTGAAGTTCGCTAAGCGGCCGATCCCGAGTTCTAAGTAATTAATAAACCTTTACTGAGGGTCCTGCAAATTTTTATTATTATTTTTTATTTGACGAAGATCGTCTCACTTATTTATTTATTTATTTTTAAAAGGAAAGTAACTACATTTATATTTTTATTTGTCTCTAAATAAAGAAAAATCCTAGTTAATTACATGCTAAAAAACACCGTAACTTATTTAATTAATAAATTACAACAGATGCTAACGAAAATTTTACTTGAACTTGTAAAAATAAAAAATTGTTTCGCGCCTTATTCCATAAGCTAATATTACTAAAAATGGAATTATGTATATAAAAAAACGTACAAGATTGATTAACGTTACTACAATTAGCCATTTTTAACTGTGGTGAGGTTAACTAAATGATTAAAGCTATAGACTAATTCATTAACCCTAATGGATTCGCAATTTAACTATACTTTATTGAAACTACTCTACATTAGTGTAAGTATACTAATTATTAATACATAAAATTATCGACTATGACCTTTATTTATTTATTTATTTATTTATTTACTTTTATTATTATTATTGGAGCTATAATGTTGACACTACCCAACCACCTTATTTTTACATTTTTATCAAGTCCACAATCTATCTATGTGAGATTATTTGTAACATGAATTAATGCCAATACTGATGAGAGTATAATCACTTAAGAGGACTAATGGAAATTAGTTTTAACCATCTAAACGAAATACTAATTGGGTTTTGACTAAGTACTCTATCTCATTTATGGACTACTTGAATATATGCATGGAAACAAACAACTAACTAGAGATATGCTACTTATCATGATTTACCCCATTAATCTAATAAAATTGAAAGGTTCATGTTATATCAACGCATGACCATTTATACGATTCCTTCTCTTTTCAATCCAATTATACAAAAAAAATAAAAAAATAAAAAATAAAACAGTTCATAAAAAACTAAATAGACCAGATTGTCTACTATCTGCTTTATTGAAGCGGTTCGATTTTATTGCTGCATTTCAACTTCAAAGCTTTATCACTACAAGATTCGAATGTGTACCTGAAATTCGAACTACAAATAGAGAAAAGAGGTCAGGAGCAACAATGTACAGCAGTAGCACAACAACAGAATCCCACAGCAAATAACGGCAACAAAACAACAATAACCAATGTAACAATGGTCAGAACCAAACTGAAAACCCCAGAAAGCTTGACTGAAAATCAATAGTACTAAACGCAATCCAACAGATGGCAGTAACAAAGTTCTGATTTCAGCAGTAAAGAAAAGAACCTCACTTTCAGTTTTTAGCTCTCAAAGACTGATTTTTAGTTCTGAAAAATTAGCCTATCTCTCACTTTTAAGTTCTGAAAATTTCTGTTCTCTCAACTTCCAGTCTCAATCCCTTTTTTTCCAGTTCTTCCAGTCCCCTTCTCTATATCAACTCCCCTTATTTATAGGCTAGAACTAAACATTATTTATTCAAAGCTTTTCACTTTCAGCCTGTATATTCCCTCTCATGTGCATCTATACACTTTTATCATTAATCTCATGCTTATTTTCTGATTTTCCACCCTTAAAGATACCAGACAGGGTGTATTCTGCACTACTAATTCCCTTTTCATTAAATAATTCATTAATTATACACTGAATATTAACTGGCAGGCTACTAATACTAATCATTTTAAATCTTTTAACACCCAAAAATACCCCTGAAAATATCCCCTATTATTATTGTTCAAATCGAAGGTAGCTTATAACGCACACTCAAACAAACAGAAGAAAAACCTTGACCAAATAAAAGGTCTTGAAGAAGAAGGAGAACTAACGAACAATACAAGATTTACAAAAATAAACACTTTAAACAAAGATTCAATAATCCGAAAAAATAGAACGAATCAAAACAAGATTAGGAACAACATTTAAAACCAAAACCCTAATGGAAAATAAATCAAAAGAACTAAATAATCTTGAAAGAAAAATCTAAAACTTGAACGAACCCAAGTCAAACTCAGAGTTGAACTATTGGAGGTTGAACGGACTGTTTTGTGGACGTTAAAAAGGACGAAGCAGCAGCTGGACGTTTGGACTATGGCGGATTAGCATGGAGGGACGAGGGTGTCGTGGCGTCGAGGAGTAGCAGCGATAGCTGCTGCTTGACGGTGGTTGTTTGGTGGTGGCATTTGGACGTGAGGGAGTAGGGTCGGGGACAGCGGCAGGTTGGGTTTGGGTGGAGCTGGAGCTCGTAACGGGCGGCAATGGTGGATGTGGTCAGTGACGACGCAGCAGCAACAGCTGTGGTCGTCGGCTTCAATGGAGGAGTGGTCGACGATGGTTGCTGGATGGCGGGCAGTAGGTCGACGGGCTGCTGGGTTGTGGCTGTTGGTCGTGGGACGGAGAGGGAGTAGGGGCGACGGTGTGGGGTTGAGGATGAAGAAGAACGTGAAGTAGCAGCAGCAGCGACAGCTGCTGCTCGACGGGGGTCCGGCGGTGACGACGCGAGGGAGTGGAGGCTGGTGGTTTTGGCGACGCGAGGGAGTAGGGGTCAGTGGCGATGAGCCGGTGCCGGACTGTTTGGGAGTCGGACACATATGGTTTGGGTAGGGTTCCGACTGGTTTGGTTGAGGGTGGTTTTGGGTAGGGTTTTCGTTCTTCTTCCTTTAGGAAGAAGACGATGAATAGTCCGTCCTTTTTTAAAAAATCTGTCAAAGTCCCTTTTTAAAATCCCCCCTTTTCCAAAAGTAGTCCGTGTATTTTGTATAGGTGCAAAGAAAAATGGACCCCCATGCGTGGTGGGGTTCAAGACTTGTGTCCCCCACGCGTGGTGGGGTTTCCCGTGTGTCGGGTTCCGTCCGTGTTCCCCACGCGTGGTGGACTCGGATTATTATGGGCTAGGCCCGAAAATTAGGCCTAAAAACGGGTAGTTTGAACCCAAATATTATTCTTTTGCCTGGACCCGAGAAATAAGAACACGACGTTGCTCAACTAATTATGTAAGCAAAATAACTACCAAAAGACTAATATTTAAGACAAAACTATATCTTTTTAAATATTTTTTCAAGATTAAAATAGCTACAAAATATTAATAAAACTATTTTTGTAATTTTCGTTTTTATATAAAGATAAAATATAAAATAATATTTTTGTATTTTTTGTATTTTTCAAAATTAAAAGGACTACAAAACATTAATAGAACTATATATATATATATATATATATATATATATATATATATATATATATTATTTTGATAAAACTAAAATTCTAAATTGAGCTACAAACTAAATTGACTCCAAAAATACTAATTAAACTCCTAACAAAAATTATCATACACAATTAAACACCAATAAAATAAAATTGCTTAATTTGACATTAAATGCTAACAATGCAAAATATTCCTATTTTTGTGACTTTCATTTTTTGTAAAACAAACTTAATTAAATACTAAATGAAAATGTGATATATTTTATATTTTTATTAATTAAAACAAATAAACATGCACTCATAAAAATACAAATAATTATACAAAAATACCACAAAAATAACAAAAATTGCACACAAAGAAAAATTGTTTTATTTTGAATTTTTTGGGAGTAATTCTTTCATAGGGCAAAAATCACGTGCTTACACATGGTATCCCCCCTTTTACATGAAAGTTTTTTTTACATGTTAAGCACTTTTTCCTCAACTTTCATGTATATCCATCCTTTAATCAGGATTTGGCATTAGAGGAATGAAGACTGAAGTAGCTATGGCCATTCGCATGTCTGCGAATGCTGCTCTTGATTTGGATAAGGCTCGAGCCTTGCTGCCTAAAAGGAAAGCTACAAAGGAAAGTTCTGAAGAAGAAGAGGAGGGTACTTCCCTAATTACCAGGCCAAGGATCAGGAGACGAATAATCATTGATGATGAAATTGAAAACACTCCTGCTCGTACCTCCGCCACCGAGCCTGTTTTGATTCAATCTGATGAGGACGCCGAACCAAGAGATAATAATGATTCAATTCAACATCTTTTTGAAAGTTGTTTCGGGAGTGGCGAGCTCGGCACTGTTTTTGATGAAGCTCCTCTTTCCTCATTTGTTCCTATTTCCTCCATTCCTCTGCCAACCGTAAGTATTTCTTTACCAGTTTTGACGACTTCCGTTCTTTTGCCAGTTTCTACCGCTCCTATATCCGTTCCCTTGGCTGTTTCTTCCGCACCTGCTTCCGCTCCGGTGTTGGTTTCTACATCTTTTCCTTCCATTCCTTCCACTGCTCCTCTTCCCTCTGTTCATCATACAGAGACAGGTTCTAGCAGTTGAAGTATGACTATGAGAAGTGTTACTTTGGAGGTTCCTGCCAATCATAGCCTCTTGAGGAAGACCGACAGAGCCGATGTTTGGCTCGAACCTCTAATTGGAGATATCGAGAAGAAGAAGATAGAGAGCCATAACTGCTTAACTCTGATGAATGACGTAGTTCATTCTACTTTGAAGGTATTTTTACCAACAAGTTTTTTTTTAAATTATCTTCAATCTCTCATTTCCATGACTTACCTCTATAGGCTAACCTTATTGGCATGGAATTAATGGGAAGAATTTCCCTACTGGAAAGAAAAGCTCGTGAATCTAAAAAGACTGTCCACGAGGCTGAGAAAATAGCTAGGGGAGCCCAGCTTGAAGCAACCAATTGGAAGGAGCAGTTCGAGAATGCTCAAGGGACCATAGAGGAGTTGCAAGAAGATAAAAATCTCCTGGAGCAGCAAAACCGTGGTTTAACTTCTGAACTGGCAACTGTCAAAGCCTCTTCAAGCCAATTGAAAAGAGACAAAGAGCTTTTGGAATGCTCTTTGTCAGAACAATTATCCAGGGCTAGTGAAGAAGTTAGAGAGCTGAAGGCACTTTTGGCTAGGAAGGAAGAATATGCAGGAGAGTTAGTGCAAAGCTTGACTCAAGCTCAGGCTGACTTACAGACTTCTTCTGACGAGATTCATGCCTTGAAGAGTTCTCATGCTTCTCTTGAAGCTTCCCTTGATTCCCATTTAGCTGAATATCAAATCTTAAAAAACGATCTTGCTACGTGGGAAAAGGAATATGGACTTCTAGAGGAAAATTTTAACATAGAAGTGAGTTGGGCTTTCCTGAAATCTCGTCATGATGCTTTGACGGAAGCTGCTCAAGAAGGTTTTGACTTGCAGTCTGAACTGGCCAAAGTCATAGATACCATCGAGAAAAGCCAACAGTCTACTGATACTCCTTCTCCTGCACTTGATCCTGGAACAGAAGAACTTTTAAATGAAGAAGTTAATATTGCAGCAATTGGGATTACAATTCCTGCTTCAGCTGAAAATGTTGCAATTCCAGCTTCAGAGGGTGAAACTTCTATCACCCAGTCTGTGGAAGTTGAAGCTTCCGTGACTCTTGTTTCCCTCATTGATCCTAACATTTCAAGCTCTGCTGAAATCGTTCCTGTTGCTGCTTCTTCAGAAGTTGCCACCGTGCCTATGGCTGAAAGTGAAATAAATATTGCAACTTCTGATGTGCTAACCCCTTCAATTGGATGATGGTTTTATCCCTTAGTTTTTAAGGGATTTTTTGGTGAAAGTCCCCAGTTATCATAATGGGGCACTTGTATAAACTTTTATTGACTAAGTTTCTACTTAGTCTTTTTAATTATATTAAGAAGTTTTGTTAGTACTTCAATGTGTTCTATTCTTGCCTTTTCCTTACTTATTTAGGACTTATAGAATAGTTTAGCATTTTTATCCTTTGAAAATGCTTTATGATTCTTCTCATGACTTATTAACATGAGGCTTATAAAAGAGGGCCCTTTTATTTTATCGACACTTAATGAAGAAGACGTCTCAACTTCATAATGGTGTTATAATACGATGAAAGTAATAGGAAAACACACGTTTTGTATGAAACAACTTTGGCAAGTTTTTATTCATAAACTTTTAACAAGTGTTTGACTGTTACATGTATTACAATACATCTACAACTTTCTCGTAACTGTTTTTCTTGTAACAGATTTGTAAATAACATAAAATAAACAAGGTTTTTCTTCATAACCTGTTTCAGTACATAGTCATGACCCTATCTTTACATGTTAAGAAGGGTTTGAGAGGTGACTTTGTTTATGAGTTTGAGAGATGACTCTGTTGTTCTCATGAATGCTGAAGACTTCGTAACTTTTTCTCAACACTTGCTTCTTTGTGGCCGATTTTTGTTCGATACTCGTATCTGTTTCTCTACACATATCTGTGTATAATATGTAGTCCCCCAAGTGTTTGAGCGGTGAAGTATGAAGCCTCGAGCACTTGTTTATTTCTTTTACTTTGGCCCTTTTCCTGAAACAGAAAGATATACGGGACTCGACGGTGCGATTATAGATGAAGACTGCCTAACTCGTGTGTATTTCCATCAGATTAATTGTAACCCTGGGCTAGGAATTTAAGAATACTCCATTTTGCCTTGCAGGTTGTGACTCATCATTTGGCACGAGTTAGGATATTTTGCCTAGCATCTAAAATCGTTAGTAAAATATTAATAAACCAAGAGAGAAATTTTAACATGATGATACCTGAACCGTAGGTACTTTCTTAAAAGTAATATCTTTTTAAGTGGACAACATTCCAATGTGAGGGTAAAACTTTACCATCCATTGTTTCCAACTGGTATGCTCCTTTTCCCGCAATGCCACGGACTTTGTATGGTCCTTCCCATGTTGGACTTAGCTTTCCTGAGTTAGCAGCTTTTGCAGATTGGAACACCTTTTTAAGCACGAAGTCCCCAATTTTGAAAAATCTGAGGCGTGCTTTCCTATTGTAATATCGTTCTATTACTTGCTTTTGTGCTGCCATCCTTATCAAAGCAGCTTCTCTTCTTCCTTCAAGTAAATCTAGGCTAACCCGCATCTCTTCATTATTAGATTCCTCCGTTGCCTGATCGTATCGTGTGCTTGGATCACCTATTTCTACTGGAATTAAGGCTTCCGTACCATAAACCATCGAAAATGGTGTTTCTCCAGTGCCTGTTTTGGTCGTTGTACGATAAGCCCATAGTACTCCAGGTAACACCTCAGGCCAATTACCTTTTGAATCTTGTAACCTCTTTTTCAAGTTATTGATAATAACTTTGTTAGTTGATTCTGCTTGTCCATTCCCCACTGGATGATATGGCGTAGACGTTATTCTTTTGATCTGCCAACTTCGAAGAAATTCTGTAACTTGTGCTCCAATAAATTGTGGTCCATTGTCACACACGATCTCCTTTGGTACTCCAAAGCGGCATATTATATTTCGCCATATGAAGTCTTTAACTTCTTTTTCTCGTACCTGTTTAAATGCCCCTGCTTCTACCCATTTAGTGAAATAATCTGTAAGTACAAGTAGAAATTTTACCTGACCTTTTGCTTGTGGAAGTGGACCTACGATATCCATTCCCCATTTCATAAAGGGCCAAGGGGCTAAAACAGGATGTAGTAACTCAGCTGGTCTGTGCATATTATTGTCGTACCTTTGACATTTATCACATTTGGACACGAAACTGGTTGCCTCTTCTTCCATCTTAGGCCAATAATATCCTGTGCGAATTAACGTTCTTACCAGTGACTGTCCTCCTGCGTGATTCCCACAATGTCCTTCATGTACTTCTCTCATGACATATTCGGTTTGAGAGGGACCGAGACACCTTGCTAGTGGTCCGCCGAACATCTTTCGATAAAGATTACCTTGATATAAACAATATCGTGCAGCTTTTTTGCGAAGCGCGTAAGCCTTTCCTTTGTCATTAGGCACGGTTCCGTGCTGTAAAAAGGCAACAATTTCATTTCTCCAATCCCATGTTAGATGATTAAAATTTACCTCGTTTTTATCAGGTTCAAGAACGGAATGAAATAGATGTATGACTGAAGCATCTGTATTGTTTGCCACGTCTGCTGCGGATGCAAGGTTTGCTAAAGCATCTGCCTCTACATTCTCATCTATTGGGATCTGCACTACTTTCCAAGTTTGGAATTGCTTTATTAACTCCCGTACCTTTGCGAGGTATTCTTGCATTCGTGACTCTCTGGCTGTATAAGTCCCCAGCATCTGATTAACCACGAGTTGAGAATCACTCTTGATTATAATCTGTGTTATGCCGAGTTCTCGTGCCAATTCTAAACCTGCAATTACAGCCTCATACTCTGCTTCATTGTTAGTTATAGAATGACATTTTATAGCCTGTCTAATGGTCTCACCCGCAGGTGGTACGAGGACTATTCCTAAGCCTGCCCCTTTTACATTAGATGAACCGTCAGTGTATAAAACCCAAGTCCCCGGGTTCGCACCATTAAAAACTAATAATTCTTTTTCTGCTTCTAAATGCATCCCCTGGCTAAAATCAGCCACGAAATCAGCTAGTACTTGAGACTTTATAGCGGTCCTGGGTTGATAAATAACTTCATACTCACTTAGTTCTATAGCCCATTTTGCTAATCTTCCTGAAAGTTCGTGTTTATGCAAAATATTTCGAAGTGGAAAAGCAGTAACTACTACAATGGGATGACATTGAAAATAAGGTCTTAACTTTCTAGATGCCATGATCAAAGCTAATGCTAATTTTTCTAGCTGTGGGTATCGTGTCTCAGCTTCCAATAAGGACTTACTTACATAATAAATAGGAGATTGTTTACCTTGGTCCTCGCGGACTAAAACAGCACTTACTGCGACTTCAGATACGGCCAGATAAATGAGAAGTTTTTCCCCCACCTTCGGTTTTGCCAACAACGGTGGTTTTGACAAATAAGCTTTCAAATTTCTAAGGGCTTGTTGACAATCTTCATTCCATTCAAAATGATCTTGCTTTTTAAGTGCAGAGAAAAACTTAAAACACCTTTCCGAGGATTTGGAAATAAATCTCCCCAAAGCTGCAATTCTTCCCGTTAATCTTTGTACTTCCTTTTTATTAGTAAGTATATCCGGGATTTCTTCTATTGCTTTGATCTGAGAAGGATTCACTTCAATACCACGATTAGAAACAAGAAAACCCAAAAACTTACCTGATGCAACACCAAATGCACATTTTTCTGGGTTGAGTTTCATATTAAATTTTCGCAAAATTTCAAAAGTAACAGATAGATGAGAAATATGGTCGTGAGATTGCTGGGTTTTGACGAGCATATCGTCTATATATACCTCCATTGTTTTCCCTAAATGTTCTTGGAACATTTTGGTGACCAACCTTTGATAGGTTGCCCCAGCATTTTTGAGGCCAAATGGCATTACTTTATAACAGTAAGTCCCCCTGTCTGTGATGAAAGAAGTTTTTTCTTCATCACCAGGATCCATTTTAATTTGATTATATCCTGAGTATGCATCTAAAAAACTTAAAAGTTCATGACCTGCGGTTGCATCAATTAGTTGGTCTATATGCGGTAAGGGAAAGGAATCTTTTGGACAGGCTTTATTTAAATCGGTATAATCTACACAAACACGCCACTTACCATTTTTCTTGGGTACAACCACCGTGTTAGCTAACCAAGTAGGATATTTTACCTCACGGATTGATCCGATTTTTAATAATTTTTGGACTTCATCCTGAATCACCTGGTTCTTGAAAGCACCTTGTTTCCGTTTCTTTTGCTTTATTGGTGTGAAAGAAGGGTCCTCATTGAGTTTGTGAGTCATCACATTTGGTGGTATCCCTGTCATATCAGCGTGGGACCAAGCAAAGCAGTCTAAGTTAGCTTTTAAAAATTCGATTATCATACCTCGCATGTTCGTGCTTAAATTGGCCCCGACATAAACCTTCCGTTCAGGCCATTGATCAAATAACATCACTGCCTCAAGCTCTTCAATTGTCGTTTTGATGCTTTCATTTTCTTCAGGTTCTTGAATTGTGTCAGGTCTTGAGTCCAAATCCGTCTTTTCCTGTTCAGTTGAAGTTTGATCTTTTTTACCTTCAACTGTTTCCTGTAATTGCTACTTTTCTTTATTCTCGGCGCTCGTACTTGTTACAGCGTTGACACTTTTAGCCATCTACTGATCCCCACGAATTTGGCAATTTCCCCATGGTGATGGGAATTTAATAACCTGATGTAGAGTTGATGGGACAACGTCCATATCGTGTATCCATGGTCTCCTCATGATCATATTGTAGGCCATTTCCATATCAACTACCTGAAATTTAGTTTCCTTCACAACACCCATAGCAAAAGTTGTTAGAAATACCTCACCTTTTGTTACTACACTTGAATTGTCGAAGCCTGACAAGGTGTGCGCCTTGGGTATCATTTTGTCTTCAGCTTGCATTTCTCGTAGTACCCTTAGTAATATAATATTTACAGAACTCCCTGGATCAATCAAAACTCGTTTTACATTAGTATCATGTACAAGTAAAGATATTACCAGTGCGTCATTATGTGGAGTTGTCACTCCTTCGGTATCTGCATCATCGAACGAAATACTTTCATTTTCAAGGACCTGCCGCACCCGTTTCCCGTGTGTAATTGTTACCTTAGAAACCTTGTTGGAGGCTGTGTAGGTTACGCCGTGAATGTCCTCTCCCCCGCTTATGACATTCACTGTCCTCTTGGGTGAAGGAGGTTGTGGTGGCTCTTGTCTGTTTTTCATATAAGCTTGTTTTCCTTTCTCACTAAATAACTCAGTGAGGTACCCTTGCTTCAATAAATGATCCACTTCACTCTGCAGGAATCTGCATTCTGAAGTTTTGTGCCCGTGATCGTTGTGAAATTCGCACCAATGATCCGGATTGCGTCTACTTGGATTTGACCTCATCTCTTTTGGCCACCGTACCTTATCTCACATGCTTCTTAGAACAGCTACGAGCTCGGAGGTAGAGACATTAAAATTATATCCACCGAATCGTGCCTTTAAACTCCTATCATCAACTCGTGATTCTTGTCTGTTCCGATCATTCCTGAACTTTGAAGAAGAGCCAGAATCCCGGTTCCTTGATTTTTGATCGTATTGCTGGCTATCTTGTTTCGACCGTGGGTCCCATATATGGATCGTACCTGTTTTTACCTGATCTTTTTTCGGTTTCTGACCTTCGGGTACCGCCCCTTTCTTCATGATGGAGCTTAGGTACGGTATCTTCTTCGATTCGCAGCTTTGTGCTATACCTGTTGTAAACATCATTCCATGTGGTTGCAGGAAATTCTCGAAGACTTTCTTTGAGTCGTCTCGTGGCTTCAGAACTTTTGTCATTTAAATTACTTGCAAAAGCTATAGCAGCCCAATTGTCAGGCACACGAGGTAGAGTCATTCTTTCACGCTGGAATCTATCAACGAAGTTTCTAAGCAACTCCGAATCCCCTTGTTTGATTTTGAAAATATCTTCCATCCTTTTCTCAACCTTTTGTGCTCCCGAATGTGCTTTAATAAAAGAATCTGCAAGCTCAGCAAAAGAATTAATAGAATTTTCAGATAAAAGAGAATACCAGGTTAATGCACCCTTGGTGAGTGTTTCTCCAAATTTCTTGACCAATACTGATTCAATTTCTTGTTTGGTCAAGTCGTTGCCTTTTACGCCGGTTGTAAATGCAGTCACGTGGTCACGTGGGTCTGTAGTACCATCATATTTCGGGATGTCAGGCATTTTGAACTTTTTCGGAATTGGAAGGGGAGCAGCACTAGGCTTCCATGGTTGTTGTGAGTATTTGTCCATGTCTACTCCTTTTATTACAGGTGGAACTCCAGGGATTTGTTCAATACGCTCATTTTGTTCCTTAAGCTGTTTCTGCAAGGTTAGTACTAAATTTTACAAATACGAATTATTTAAATTACCTGGTCCCCCTTCTTGTGGTTCACTGGGGGTTGCTCCGTTTCCAGAATTATCATGACCAGAACGGGGGTTCTCCAATGTATTATTATTAGGAGTTGGTGTAGGTGGCGCAACAGGCAATCGACTAACAAGTGCCTGAAGAGCTTTGCCGACCTGTGCATCAATTAGCTTTTGCAAAGCTTCAGTTGTAACTCCTTCAAAATGTTCAGATTGCTCTTGTTGATCAGCACGGGATTCAGTAACAGGAGTGCCTTCACGAGATTGACGTGGTGAATTTAGAGGAGAGGGAACCACGTTATCTTGATTTTGATGTATTTGATTCTCATGGTTTCCCAATGTGTTATTACTATTGTTGTCGGCGTTGTTGTTTGACATGGTGACGACAATAGATAAGATATAGCTTAAAAGGAAAGATTATCAGATTCCCGGTAACGGAACCAATTTGTTTAACCAAAAATCTGAGTCTTTGGTCAAAGCTAAAAAGAAATTCGGGTTACTGATAATCAGGAGACAAAAATAAAATACTTTTGAGAACGATGGTAAAGAAGCAAATAGATGTGTATTTCAATAAATTCTCAATAGTATTCCGTGTCCTTACAAATGATGATACTTCTTCCTTTTATAGATAATTCTAGGTAAAGGAATGAAGCCTCAGCTTTAATGATATAATCATGAGTAATAAATGATATTAAATAAGCCGTTATACAATCATTCCTATTAAATACCAATTTCGTAACGTATCAAGTATTTAATAATGAATTTGGACTCCTTTTTGTCACCAAATCTTTGCTTTCAATGCCTTCTATCCGTTGGCTGTAAATGATTTAAATTGGTACGAAACTTGTATCTATACGTCGTCTCGTGCCTATTTAAATTCTTCTTCCCGTAGCTGTTTCCATCCGTGCCTCTTAATCAATTGCTGCGCTTTGACCATTTAACTAATGCACGTGTCATGCCACATCATCTTTTAATATAAACTCAGTTTTTTTCCAATACAATATACTCTCATTCGGCTCTGAACACAATTACTTCGAATATTTTCTCCACTAGTTTGTATAAGCGAATTTTAACTAAACACTTTCAACTGAACTACGTATATACAAGTGCAAAAAAAAAAAAAAATGTATACGTATAATAAGATTGCAAACCACTGAACTCTACACCTTTAATTTCATTTGTTTCGTCAAGTTTGTTTTCTAAGTGTTGAAAGTAATTGATAGAGATCTTTTCTGCACATATATTATTACTACCAGAAAAGGGAAGTGAACTTACGTGATTGGCAATGTTACTTTACCTTTTTAAGAAAATTTGGTGAGTAAAAATGATTACTACTACCTTCTAAGGCCGACGATAATGAAACGTCTGTTCATCCAAAAATAAGTAACAATTAAATTTGTACGCGACTTAAAGGATACGTAGTTTAGTTTAACACGAATTATTAAGAATAATAGATAGATGAGTTAAAGATAAAATAAATGATCAAACCAATTGCAATATGATGACCAAGCATGTTCTTAGTGATGGAAAACAGGTATAAACAGCGGAAGCAAATAGCCAGGATCACTTGCATGTAATATAGACAACACATAATCACAGATTTTAATCAACCATAAGATCGATACTTATCTCTTGAAGCGTGACAGCGATCGCGAAAAGAGCCTCCAAGCAAGAGCGAAAACGTCCACGGGATCATCTTTCAGTTCCACAGTCTTCTGCTGTGTGACCCGAATAATGATCGGAATAAGCGAAACTCGTGTGGACGAGTTTCTCCTAGGAAAACTGTATAGTAAAACCATAGCCTCATTATGGAATAAGACCTCTTTATATAGCCACAAGTTTTAGGGTTTAAAGCCTTTTCCTAAACCTGTTGGGTCTTACTTTTCCACCAAGAAATATAATTCCATTTAATTCCTAATTATTCCGTCACAGCAGGGACCACATTATTTAATTAACGAGGCTTCCTATTATGGACTTAATTCGAAATATTCGAATTAATAATACCATAATAAATTACGAATTATTCCACTAAACATTTGTAACTGCACTCCTCAGTTCAATTTCGAAATTCTTCCATTAAACATTATTTAACTCTCCATGTTAAAATTCAGATATTAATCGAATAAATTAAATTACTGACAATTTAATTCATTGATTATTTCCTTTAGACCTCCGCTTAACTTATTTTATGTGACAGATACAAAATCCACCTGCAGGGTTTATACATGAAAACTTATAAGCTTTCATAAAGGTGTATTATCAATCTCTAGACCGAGACATGGATTCCATCAGCTAATTATTACTTCGCCAAAGTATATCATCATTGTCCAATTTATCAGGCATATTGACCCACAAAAGAATCTTACCTTTTAGTAAATCAAAATAATAAATAATATACACAACTAATAATAATTATATCAAGATTAAGAGTATAAGTACATTTAATGGCTAGAGAATTTATTTTATTAAGTCAGTATAAAATACTTATCTCTACTTGGTCCGTTCAATACCTACAAAATGTACTAGCACAAGAAGTCAGAATTAAACCTTTCTCATAATCAAGATAAATTATATTTAATCTTGTGCTACAATCATTCCTGATGGTTTGTCCAATTCCATCACTAGATTGTGAACATGATCTTTATACTTATAAGAACCGATGATTTAATCTTTCGTGTATAAGCTAAACTCTATACACTAAATCATCTACTATATAAGTAACAGACACAAACGAATATATGATCTATTTAAAACCTTGTTAAACTTAAATAAATAATTATTCCATAATAAATACTATATCCAAACCAAAATCCACGGTTAATAGTATATATCCTAACAATCTCCCACTTAGACTTTTAACCATGACAATTATTAGAATATACTATATCTAAATGCATGGTTAATAGTATATGCTCTAACACTTAGATTAAACAATGGAATTCATTCTCGATCGAACCCTCGGTACAAGCTTGATCATGGTAAAGAATAGAACAAACAAGCATTGGCTTGAGCAGTAGCTAGAGGACAAAAGTAAACCCTTTATTACTTTGGATTGCGTGTTACAATTGTGTTAGACTAAAGAATTTTTTTTTTCCTTTATGTAGTAGGAGAATTTCAATCATAATACAAGTCTAAAAAAAGTAAAAATCTAGTTTTACGTGTAACTGTTGATCCATGATTGATACTAACGGGATTCACGCCGTAAAATCTGGTTGAGACCGAATATTACGGCCCCCTTTCCGTCATGCATAACCGTTTACCTCGTCTCCCGAGGTCCAGGAGCCGAACTTGATCCGGAGTACATTGTTTTGCCGTGTTCGATCTCAATCGTTCATTTTTCCTGAGTCTCGATATAATGAGTTCTTGCGCGACCTCAATAATAATTTTGTCGGTTCGTGCTTCCTTTTCGTTCTTTCTTTAGAGTATCGGAAAAACTTTGCCCTTAATTTTACCTGTACACAAAAACCTCTAATTAATCGGAAACTGCAAGTATCACGAAACGCTACCATGGAAAAACCTGCCATATGGAGCACTAGAAATAAAAATTGCCAAGTAGGTCAAAGAAAATTTTAGAAGATGATCTTTAAATTTCTATGAGGAATATTGACGTTGACATGGAAGAATTGAACAAATAATATGCCATTTTAAAACATTCTTGAGAAATCACTAAAACATGGAAACGACAGGAAGTACGATTTTTTCTTTAGGCCACCCTTTCCATATATAGCTGTGACATAGGGAGCTTGGACGTGGCTTATTACCGTCAAATTTCTCTATAATAATATTATCTAATATGATTTATTTTATTTTTATAGTGAATTAATTTTATATACTTATAACAACAGTTAACATTTAAATGTATTTCGCTATTATAGATAAAAATTATTCGAAAATCAAATGTTTAATATATTATTGAAAAAGTCATAACTAAACGTGAAATAATTTAAACTCTAAGATACACATTTTAAACCTACTTAAAGATTAAATTCTTTCATGATTAATGGAAAAACTCTGTAATTTAGCTTGTTTCGTTAATTTTTACTAATGATATAATGCTTGAATTGGTGAAGATTTGTATCCATATTTTCAGCAAAATCGTATTCGATTCAATAGCTTTTCCTTGAAGCCATACTTATTGTCAGTAATCTTAGAAATTCTACATGATTGTTATAAAGGGGTAACTTTACAAAGAGCGTACTGCTATAAATATGAACGTTGTTGTTATAAATAAAAAAATTGTTAAAGAGAGATCAAATATAACATAAATAATCTATTTTGAAAAAAACTCGGTATTTATAGTAAATAATTGTTATAAAAGAAATTTGACCGCTTTTTCATCATTTTTACTAGCTATAAATCTTGAATTGGTTAAGAACTAGAAGCTAGACACCTTGAAATGCCTTTGTGACTGATCTTGCGTTAGTTATCAGACAGCAAAACATAAAAAAGGATGATCAATTGAAGTTCTATGTAGGAACCCTTATCTATTATCGGTATAAAAAATAGTTACGTATTTAGGTTAATTTAAGGTAATCATTCGTTATAAATTTTCATGACAAGTATAAATTGATCCAGTAAAAATAACTAACATGCTATTATTGATTAAACAACACTGATAATATAAAAAAAATTACAGTCGCAGTGTATATATTATACTGTAACTTAATAAAAAAATAGTACGCTCTCCGATCCATAATAAGTATTTTTTTGTCTTTTTATTTTGGTCCAAAATAAGTGACCTTTTACATATATAATCAAGAAGAAATTAACTTTGTTTTTTCAGACTTTTGCCCTGGTTTACAAATCCCAATATGTCAAGTTAACAATATGCTAATTTTAATTAACGTAATTTAGTTAAAATACCTTTTTTTTTCTTCCTCGGGAGTTATATTTTCTTAAGGGGTATGCGACCAAAAAGTCATGGACAGGGGAGTACTACTATAGCGACCATCCAATTAATCATTAGCCAATCATAAATGCGAAGGAACAGCAAGTTCGTGGAGCACCTTATCCAGTATTGAAAAAGAAAACAGGGAAATAAATATATGAAAAAGGGGATAAACAAGAATTGTTCCCTTTATTCTCATTCGCCCATATATATTATTGTAGAATTTAAGCTTCCCAAAAACATATTACTAACACGGTTTCCTTGAAACTTAATTAGTACCAGAAGAAAATAATCACAGACGCGTTTCTAGCTTCCTGTTTTGTTTTTGTTTTTTCATTTGTTTCATTGTCAATTCAACAAATATACACAAAACGCAGATAGTTTTCTCATCTTTTTATGAATATATTATAGTAGTTTCTTAATTTCATAAACCCCCATAGAATCTGAGCACCAAATTAAGTTCATTCCTGCCACTATTAGTCTTATCGTTGACCATGAATCAATAATTTAACTCAAAATGAAGAAATAAGGATAGTGCGTCCCCCATCACGCATCACCTAACCTAGTTTTTGACCACCCTTTGTTTCCCTCTATCTATTTATCTATATAAAGAAGCCAAAGCCCAGCAAATATAATCACAATTGTCTCTCAAAAACATATTAGCATTAAACTCCTTATTTTCCTTCATTACATGACATACATAACAATGTCCAATATCTATTTGATTTTTCCACTTTTATTTGTGTCTTCTTTCTTTTTCCCATCCACCAATGGCTACTCTATGGCAGCCATAAAATCTTGGTGTATCCAAACACCTCACCCACAACCTTGTGAATACTTCTTGACACAAAATCCTAAATATTCAACTCCTATCAACAAAAAATCAGATTTTCTCAAAGTGTCACTAGAATTAGCCCTAGACCGTGCCTTACGTGCCCAAACGAACGCATATTCACTAGGTTCAAAATGTCGTAACGAGCGCGAAAAGGCTGCATGGGCTGATTGTCTTGAACTATATGAACATACTATCCACAAGATCAAAAGCACAGTTGATCCAAATACTAAATGCACAGCTGCTGATGCTCAATCATGGTTAAGTACAGCCTTAACCAACCTCGAAACATGCAGAGCTGGTTTCGAAGAACTTGGGGTCACGGATTATGTGATGCCATTAATGTCAAATAATGTTTCATCTTTAATTAGTAACACTTTGTCTTTGAACCATGGTTACTATACTGAGCCAACTGCAACTCAAGTAGATGGTTTCCCAACTTGGGTTGCACCTGGTGATCGAAAACTATTGCAATCATCTTCTCCAGCTTCTCAGGCGAATATTGTGGTGGCAAAAGATGGTTCAGGGAATTTCAAGACTGTGAAAGAAGCTGTTGCTGCTGCTGGCAAGAGGAAAGGAAGTGCTAGGTTTGTGATATATGTGAAGGCAGGAATTTACAGTGAAAATGTGGAGTTAGGATCAAAGTTGAAGAATATAATGTTTGTTGGAGATGGAATTGGAAAAACAATTATCACAGGAAGCAAGAGTGTTGGAGGAGGATCCACCACTTTCAAATCAGCCACTGTTGGTACGTACGAAAACAAAATGAATGAGCTTTTGCTTTATCTAATTGGTTTATTTGTACTTGGTATTTACACAAATCGTTTTAATCGAGTAATTAATTCTTAGGTCAAACTTGAAAAAGAAACGAAAAAGAAAAAAAGTAGAGTAAACTGAGAATTATTGGCAATTATTCATTAGTCATAATTAATTAGGAGACAACGCGCGGTAACAATCAGTAGACGTATGTGGTATATGTTTTATTTTATTCTTTTTTTCCCCAAGTATTTGACAAATGAAAACTTTGAATTGGAAAATCTTAGATGTGCATATAGACAAAGGCTATCTAACGGATTATTAGTGACTTTCGTGCCTTAAAAGCCGTCTAATTGGTTCAGCCGGCCTACGTATTAGCCCTTAGAAAAGTATGATTTGACAGTTAATTAAGTATCACTGGTTCGTACTTTCAAAAAGAGAAAATTTAGTAGTACTCTTGCGCTTCTACTTGGCATGTATACTAAAAATAGATTTTCATTTTCACTGGGCACTTTACGCATATCAAGAGAAAATAATTTTTTTTCCAGTTATACCTACAAAATTTATTACTCATTTCAAATCATATTCTCAAATCCAATAAAATATGCATCAATTAATATGAATATCATGGTAAATTATGTACTTCATTTATTATTTTTTAAGGGGCGTAAAAAGTCAAAACGTGCCAAGTAAAAATGCAATTGAGGGAGTAAATGAGTAATAACTTTTATAGATATGCATTTGCTGATATTTTGTCTTCTCTTATTTCTTAATCTCAGCCGTTGTCGGTGATGGATTTATTTGTCGAGGCATAACAATTAGGAACACTGCTGGCCCCCAAAACCACCAAGCAGTAGCCCTCCGATCTGGCTCAGACCTTTCTGTATTCTATCAATGTAGTTTTGAGGGATATCAAGACACTCTTTATGTCCACTCTGATAGACAATTTTATAGAGAATGTGATGTGTATGGTACAGTTGACTTCATATTCGGAAACGCAGCAGTTGTGTTACAAAATTGTAACATTTTTGCTAGAGATCCTCCAAACAAGACCAACACTGTGACAGCACAGGGAAGAACTGATCCAAACCAAAACACTGGAATTTCAATTCATAATTGTAGAATCACAGCTGCTTCGGATTTAAAGGCTTCTAAAAACTCAGTTAAGACATATTTAGGAAGGCCATGGAAACAATATTCACGTACTGTTGTCATGAAAACGTTCCTCGATAGCTTGATTCAACCAGATGGTTGGATGCCTTGGAGTGGTACCTTCGCGCTGAAAACGTTGTACTATGGAGAATACTTGAACACTGGTCCTGGTTCTTCAACTGCAAATAGGGTTAAATGGGGTGGTTATCGTGTTATTACTAGTGCTGCTGAGGCATCCAAATTCACACCTGCTAATTTCATTGCTGGAAATTCTTGGTTGCCAGCCACCAACGTGCCATTCACTTCTGGTCTTTGATTTTATTTTATCTTATAATATCGACTTTGTTGTGTATTACTATATATACCGATTTGAATTGTTAATTTATAAGTAGCATGAACATAATAAATTGTTGCTCAAAAAGAAATGTAAAATTGAGCAACTGGCTTGTATTTGTTTGTATTATCAATTCTTTCTGGATTAATAGCATGAAAAATGTTGGATGGAGAATCATCCTTTACTAAAGTTCAAAGTTCATGACCACTTTGATTATGATGTCATATTGTCACTATCCCCCATATATAGCTTGATACCTCACAGTTTTTTTGCCACAAATATCTTATAACTGCTAATGAACTTATTAATTCTAACAGATCTATCTATCATTGATCTCGCTGGATATGCAGGGAAATTATTGGATCAAAAGTCATTTTTTAGTATATAATGTTGCTTAATTATTCAGATGTAAAGTATAACTTCAAACTAATCGCAACCACTTGTATTATGATCTCTTAATTAATTCCCCAAGAGATCCATAGTGCCCCACCAGCTAGCTTTATGGTATAATTAGGTAAGTAAACAATATTATCCGTAAACATATCTTACGAAGAAAACGTCAATATATTGAGCTAATTGGATCTATAAACATGAAAGTACTTGCTTTCAAGATCAGGGGCGATGTTATGTATGGCCAAGGATGGTCAACTAACCCCTTTGTCAGAAAATTATATTATATATAAAGTAAATATTACTTATTATTGATTAAAAAATAGACTTTGAACACTTTTGTATAGTCCACTGACAAAAGTTGTTCAAAAATTGAACACCCTTATTGAATTTTCTGGTTTCGCTACTGTTTAAGATCTACCAATTATAGCTTCCAAAAAAATAAGTAAATATGGTATAAAATAAGGGAAATTTTCGTTCCTATACCATAAGGGAAATTTTCGTTCCTATACCATAAAGGAAACTATATTACCAAATATGTTCATAGTTTGTATATTACCCTTCATGCTAATAGTATTTCTACAAAATATAGACAATGCATTAAAAAGGAATCATTGTAAATGTAAGATTCCTTATTTAGGCGCGCTAAAATTGAGGGATTAAATATTCTTCCAGATCTTCCACAACGCAAATCACACACATTAATCTTCTTCGTCAGTTTCGTTTCAAATTTAGCATCTCTGTTTTTTCGATACACTGTGTTTCAAACTTTTTTCTGATTTCACAAATAAAAAACGACTAAATCTTCTACATCAAACGCAATTATGTCCAAATTTCAGTAATACAAAGCAAAGGAAAATAGAGCAGCAAATCCAATATTGAAAGTCATTAAAAAGCTTTGAAGCTTTGAATTCAAATTTGGGTTTTCAAAAATCATTATTCGTTTGGATTGGGTGTTGTTGCAAATAATTGGGAATATGGTTTGGAGTTTATATCTCAATTTTGAGGGGTTTTGGTGAAGATTAGACTTGATTTTGGCTGAATTTCGGATTGAAAATCGAAGAAGAAGAAAACATGACATACATTATATTGCAGAAATTGTAGAAAAATTGTATTCTGTTGTTTATTTATTTTTCTTTTATTCATTTAACTATTGTATAAAAGTTGAACAACATTGTATAAAAATTATATTTAAGTGGTATTATATTGTAGTTGTATATAACTTAGTAGAAATAATGTACGAAAATTGTAGATAATTTGTATAATATATAATTAGTTGTATAAAAAATGTTTAATCAGATACAAAATATACAAAAGACATATTGTATAAATTTTGTATAAAATTTGTATATAAGTTTTATGTTATTGTAGTTGTATTTCACTGGGTGGAAATAATGTGTGAAAGTTGTAGAAAATTGTAGATAAGTTGTATTCCTCTATAACGGGAGATGTTGACATATCAAGTAACTTTAGTGTTCCAGACGAACATGCATGAAAATAAAGATAAATTCTGTTATGAACAGTTTGTAGAAAATTTGTAGAAACATTGAAATTCTGTATTTTTATATTAATTTTTCAAATGATATGCAGTTTTAATGTAGAATAAATGTAGAAAACAAGCCATTGTGAGTCTTATTTGACTCATTCCTCACATTCAACCTATTCTACAAATTTACGCCTCTTTAAATACAATACAATCATACGTTCTTGAATTTAAATGTATAGCAATATATATAACTTAAAAAACATCTTCTCCTCTGCACAAGTTAGCTCCAAAACAGACGAAGTGGAATAACAAGCTCCCATCAAAACTTTTAACACAAAAACACAAAAGCTCAAATTTTATGTTATTGTAGTTATATTTAACTGGGTGAAAATAATGTGTGAAGTTGTAGAAAATTGTAGATAAGTTGTATTCCTCTATAACGGAAGATGTTGGCATATCAAGTAACTTTAGTGTTCCAGATGAACATGCATGAAAATAAAGATAAATTCTGCTATGAACAATTTGTAGAAATTTTGTAGATAATTTGTAGAAACATGAAATTCTGTATTTTCATATTAATTTTTCAAATGATATGTAATTTTGTTGTAGATTAAATATAGAAAACAAGCCATTGTGCGTCTTATTTAACTCATTCTTAACATTCAACCTATTCTACAAATTCACGCCTCTTTAAATACAATACAAACATACTTTCTTGATTTAAAGGTATAACAATATATATAACTTAAAAAACATCTTCTCCTCTGCACAAGTTAGCTTCAAAACAGACGAAGTGGAATAACAAGCTCCCATCAAAACTTTTAACACAAAAACACAAAAGCTCAAAAATAAATAAACAACAGTCTACAATTTTTCTACAATTGCTGCAATATAATGTATGTCATGTCTTCTTCTTCTTCTTCTTCTTCTTCTTCTTCTTCTTCTTCTTCTTCTTTCAATCTGAAATTCAGCCAAAACCAAGTCTAATCTTCACCAAAACCCCTCAAAATTGAGATATAAACTCCAAACCATATTTCCAATTATTTACAACAACACCCAATCCAAACAAATGGTGATTTTTGAAAACCCAAATTTGAATTCAAAGCTTCAAAGTTTTTTAATGGCTGTCAATGGTGGAATTGCTGTTCTCTTTTCCTTTCCTCTTATATTACTGAAGGAACTCGAAATCATAACCATCAAATCGACCAGGTTTGTGCTCATCTTCCCCGGGCACAAAAACATTGGGACAAGATTGCAGAGGTACCGACAGTGCCTTGGCTATGAAAGAAATAATGGGATTTTGATACAGAAATGAGTATGGAAAGGAAACGTGGGTGAAAGTGTGGGAATTGGATAGAGAAACGTGGGGGGAGTGGTATTAGAAAGAATATATGGTACCATTAAATTAGGAGTGTAATTAATACCCTTAAAAATCACTAATAATATATAATTGATAATTAGGTATAGTAAATGAAATTATATCAAACTTTAAACATTGAGGGTAATATAGTTCCTATATGACATAGGAATGTAAAATTCCATAAAATAAAGTCTGTAAAAATTTGAGCCAAGAATGAAGAACCCCAGCATTGAAGTGCACATTATCATGTTTGCGTACCACACATCATATATTACATAATGCGACCAACCAAAATAGTTGCCTGGGGATTAATTAATGAAAGTCTGATCTATGAAAGATTCAAATCTTTTTATGTTGGCTTAGGCCAATTATGTGTTTTCATTCATGACGGGAGGCCCTAAATTGAATTTATAACTAGGCTGCAATATTAAAGAATCAAATTAACATATGTTTTGCTCTTTTGTATCCCTATTGAATTTTCTCCATTTTTAGAGCAAAAACGCCAAACCTTTGATCTGATTTTCCTAAATATTGATCTCATGATGCCGTCTTGCACGTCTCTTCATCATTTATACACATTCCGTGGTTGAGCACTCTCCTCTCCCGTTTTCAAGAAGTATATAATAATAAGTATATCATTGAGTTTCAAAATATATGATTTTCCATAAAATTTTGCAAAGATCATATATATGTTTCCAGGTATTAAAAATCCAAATTTATATAAATTTTCTTTATATTCATTAATGTTATTGATCAATTAAGTAATTTTTTCCATGTATGATTACAAGTCATAATTATTAAGTTAAAGGATAATACAATTGTCTATTATGAGGATGGTGGGACAGGAGATTGCTAATTAGATGGGAGAGATGTCTAAATTTAGAACTTATTAAAGGTATTGGTACTAGAAGTCTTGTGTATAAATTCCACGAAAACCTTTTATGTCCAATAATTATTTCATTTGGTATTATCTTTATCACGATATGTCAAAGGGTGTTGTTATCATTATCCTGCTGAATAAAAAAATGAAAATAATTGGCAGTTCTTTGACATGCACAACAATAATTTGGTAGGCATACGAATCTTTAGGCCTTAACTTATATTGATAATTAAGTTTATGATGTTTGTGGACTTTATCTGTTGATTTAATGCAGAACTTTTGCTAAGTCATTTTTTGTTAATCTGGTCAATTACTAAAACATGATTCTTCTGGTATCTTTCTTCAATTTAACAAATGTCCCAGAATTGGAAAAAGAACGAAAATATTTCTTCCCTAAAGAGGAAGGTGGAAAATTTTCTAGTTATCTAATGAGTCACGTTTCCTAATAGTTGGCAGTCAAATACAGGCTAAGGTACTTTTTCGCCGTCAAAATAGAAGGTTATTTTATTTTCTTTTTGAATTTTCGGAGTGCTTCTTTGTATGTGGTTTATCAGGAAGCAAATACATTTGGAGAAAAGAATCTGGCAGTCAAAAACAAAAGTATAGTGAAACTACGGGCCCATTGCTACTTGAAATTGTACATAACTCTAATTTTGCGAGAATTTTTTTTTTTTTGTGTCTCGTATAACTTACACTAGTTGTACGAGACTACTTTTTGTCTTATAAATTTGTGGACCCTAATCTTATATTTCTGGGTCCACAAAATTATGAGACAAAAAAGACACAAAATAAAATTTCCCTAATCTCCCCTCTACTCGACACTTTTGTCAAGATAAATTGTAGTATACTACTTTTCCTTTAAGACTTTTAAATTTTTTTCTGTTAATATTGCTTCTGCCATTGGTTTCATTACTAAATTAAAGACGAATACATAAACGGTCCCCTTAAGTTGTCCTCAACGACCAGTTGAACACTGATGACTAAATAGACACTTTCTGCTAAGTAATATGTCTATTAAACCTCTTGTGCTGCAAAATTTGTGTATTACACTCGTATTGAAATGCGTGAAACTCTTTAGAATTAACTTTATCCTTTACTTTTCCTAAACTTAATGTGAACCCCACCTCCTTCTCCAATTTTTTCCTCCACCATTCTATGCAAACCAGACCTTTCTTCTCCAATTTTTTTCTACGAATTTTTTTCTAAAATTCTTTTTAGTTCGGCTAAGTGTTAGTATTTGATGCTAAAACAACTAGACTTATGATAAGAATAGAGAATCATTACAGAGACGACAGTAATCAAAATTTTACAATTTAAACATAATGTTAAAAAATTCAAATTTAATGACCTCATAATCGTTGTTGACCTTAATCTTTTTACTTTTCTTCGTTCCATAGAAACCCATAAAGAAAAGAATATATTCCGGACAGAATTTTCATCACCATCAAAACCACCGTCCTCCACTGAACAAATCCTCAATCACAATTTAATTATACACCTCTATCACATACACCAATCTACCGCAACACATTCTTCTCACTATTTTTCATTAGACCAAACACCAATCACTCACAAAACAAATATCAATGTCCTTTGATGTCATGCATATCATCTCCAACAATATTACACCACCAAAGAATCACTATCACCTCCTTCATCTCCCTTTACCTCAAATTTGAAAAAAAAAATTCATCTAAAACCTTCTAATTTCACTACAATTGAATTTGGTAATTCGTTCTTTACTGGTGAAAATCTTCAATTAAGTGGGTTAGGACAACTTTTGATTTGGTTTTGAGAAAGAAAAAAAAATGGAGGGGGTTTGCCGGCGACGGTAACCAAATAATTGGGGTTGGCAGATGTTCTTTGGGTAGGGAAAATTAATACATAATCTTTTTATTAAAAACAAATACACATGTCATTCAATGATTTGTCCGTTTGACATATCATCAGCAATTGTGACACACGCATGAGATTTGTTGGTTTCTAGTGTTTGTTGACCTACTTTATTAAATGCTTGAAATGTCTAGCTGAAAATAGGTTCAGTTGAGGTATTCAACTGGTCGTTGAGGACAAGGGTCGTTTATGTATTTCGCCTAGATTAAATATTGAGACGATATTCCAGGAAACATTTCTGCTCTGGACACCAGTTAAATATTTCTCTAGCTAGGAAAACTTTATTTTCGGGAATTTTTCTATTCTAGACACAACTTATTTCCACAGAGAAAACCGAAAATTTAAATCTTTTCCTGCTTAATATGAAAAAAAAAGAAGAGTGAAATTACTCGTTAGAAAAATATTTTACTCGTTTTAGCATCAGAAATCGAGTCTTTCAGTTAGAACTTTAGTTTTAGCATCATTTTCTAAAGATGATCATAAACTAGAGCAAAGTAGTCAGCATATGCAAATGTTTAGCAGCTTTCAATGGTAAAACAAGCCGTATGGAGCACAACTAATGAAAATTGGCAAAGCAAGAACTTTTTAAGCACTTCTCAAATAAATTACATCAAGAGGGATATCTAAAATTAGAGTTAATTGATCCTTAAAAACCAAATTTATCCAAACGATTTCTGTCTCATGCATAGGAATGAAGTGAAAATTAAGGACTTAAATAAACAAAGCTGTGGCAATCCAATCATTACCAATCTCATAACTCATAATTAAGGTTTAAAAGTATATGGAGCCTCTTACTGTGGACTTAAGTGTTGTGGAGAAAGAAATGAAATAAAGAATGGCTAGAAGTATATATATCAGGGTAAATGCATTGTCTTATTTCCCATACCAAAGATTCATTCTCATAGTTGAGCCTGTGTTTTATTATATCGTGCACCTATGTTTAGTATAATTCTGGTTTTCCTCTGATTAAAAGAAAAGATTCATTCTCATATAACAATACAAGCTAAGCGCGCATAGACATATATAGAAGTGTTCTAGCAAATGGTGAAGCAAGGATTTAAACTTTATGAGTTCTAAACTCTAGGATAGTAACATCAAATGTTAGTAACTGGAATTTAAATTTAAGTTTTGTACATATTTAGTAAATTTGTTAATACAAAAAACGGGTTTAGACTAAAACTAGTGGCTTCGATCAAACCCGTATGTCACCTTCTATCTCCACCATTGTTTCTAGCTTATTTCTTTCAAAACTCATTTTATCTCGTTTCTTCGCTCTCAATAAATTAGTCAAAAATTATGTCCCTCTGATAAACGGATTACATTATTTCAAAATCCAAAATCATTTTTAATAAGAATTCCAAAACTTAATACCGATTTATAATGCCAAAATTAGTTGTTACAACTATTATTATTGTCTGCTCCTTTTTATTTTTAGAACTGAAATTTTGATGATACATACCTATCACCTAATCTTTCGTGCCTTGCTATATAAAGGAACCAAAACCCACCACACTTGACTCTCAAAACATATAAGTTTTTTAGACCTTTTTTTTCTGCCTGAAGTCCATAAAAATGGCAGTAAATTTGGTTTTCTCACTTTTATTTGTGACCTATTTTGTTTTCCCTACAGTCTCCAGCTACTCTCTAAAGTCGTGGTGTAGCCAAACACCCTACCCTCAACCTTGTGAATATTTCTTAGCTGATCACAATCGTAAATATGGAGTTTCAATAATCAATAAAAAGTCTGATTTTCGTAAGATGTCACTGAAATTAGCCCTTGATCGTGGCTTGAGTGCTCACGAAAATACGTTATCACTAGGCTCAAAATGTCGTAACAAGCATGAAAAAGCTGCATGGGCTGATTGTATAGAGCTATATGAGAATATTATTGTCAAAATCAATAAGACAATTGATCCAAGTATTAAATCCACAGCTGATGATGTTCAAACATGGCTTAGCACAGCCTTAACCAACATCAAAACATGTCGGTCTGGTTTTATTGAACTTGAGGTCACGGACAATGTAATGCCAATATTGATGTCCAATATTAACGTTTCATATTTAATAAGTAACACTTTATTCTTGAACAGAGGATACTATAGTACTGAACCAAGTGCAACTTACGAAGATGGTTTTCCAAATTGGGTATCGCCTCGTGATCGAAAATTACTGCAGTCATCGTCTAATTTGGGCTCTCAAGCAAATATTGTGGTGGCAAAAGATGGTTCAGGGAATTACAATACTATTACTGAAGCTGTTGCTGCTGCAGGCAAGAGGACAGGAAGTGGAAGGTTTGTGATATATGTAAAGGTAGGGATTTATAATGAAAATGTAGAGATAGGGATGAATTTAAATAATGTTATGTTGGTTGGAGATGGCATTGGAAAAACAATCGTCACAGGAAGTAAGAGTGTTGGAGGAGGATCTACCACCTTCAAATCAGCCACTGTCGGTAAGTAAAACAAAATATAGCTGGTATGTTTTCATATTTACATTATCCGTATACTTTAACATGTTGACAGCAATGCCGGCTCAAGGGTAAAGCTGCTAAAGCAGGTGCTTTGGGCCTCAAGGGTCTCAAATTTTCCTAATAGGTTATATGTTAGCTTATTTTTAGAAGAATATTTAGTATTTTAAATGAGAAAGTACAGATTTTTATCATAAAAAAGAAAGTAAGATTAAACTGTTGATCCTAAGAGAAAAGAATGTTTTTTTTTGTTAGTGTGTGGATCACTCTCTAGATCATATATTGAGATGAATTAGATTATTAATTCATAACTCAAAAAAAGGTTGAAACTTTATTATAATCCCACAATGTGCCCTTGATACATTTTCAACAAACAATAAAAATCTTATATTAGAAAGTATGTCCCAAGAGAAATTAAATAGATTAGATAAAATTATTAATAACTTTGCATAAGAAAAACAAAAAAAATAGAATTTAAATGAAATTATATATGATTTTTTTTCCTTTAATTAAAAATAATTAAGGCATCTTATTGAAGTTTTGCTTGAGGCCTCCATGTTTATTTAGCCGTCCCTCACGATAGGTATCTGACGGTGTTAGTGACTAGTTTACTAGTCTAACTTTTTTGAGTCACTTTTTTGTGTTAATGACTCAATACCACAAAAATTTCATGTTGTCAGCATATAGTATTAAAACAGTATTTCTCAACTACCTAGCTAGTCACGTCATTCTCCTACTATATTAAAGAAACTAGTTAAGAAAGTAAAAACAAGTACGAACATTTCTCAATTAGAATAATTTTTCATGTTTTCTTTTCAGTCTCTTAAAATCAACAATATGCGCGAATAACTTAAATCCTGTCTTTCGTCCAGTTATTAGTTCTATATACGTTTCTTGTCTCTGCTAAATTATATCCTTATTTTTTATCTTGTAAACCCCTTAATTTCAGCTGTTGATGGTGACGGATTTATTGCTCAGGGCATAACATTTAGGAACACAGCTGGACCTAGAAACGACCAAGCCGTGGCCCTTCGATCTGGTTCAGATCTTTCAGTATTCTACCAATGTAGCTTTGAGGGTTATCAAGATACTCTTTATGTCCACTCTCAGAGACAATTCTACAGAGATTGCCACATTTATGGAACAGTCGATTTCATATTTGGAAATGCAGCAGTTGTCTTACAAAACTGCAACATTTTTGCTAGAAATCCGCCAAGCAGGATCAACACAGTGACTGCACATGGGAGAAGTGATCCTAACCAAAATACTGGAATTTCAATTCACAATTGTAGAGTCACAGCTGCTTCTGATTTAAAACCTTACCAAAACTCAGTTAAGACATATCTAGGTAGGCCGTGGCAACAATATTCACGTACTGTTATTATGAAAACTTTTTTAGATAGTTTGATTGATCCAGCTGGTTGGATGCAATGGACTGGTACTTTCGCGCTGAACACGTTGTACTATGGATAATACTTGAACACTGGTTCAGGTTCATCAACTGCAAATAGAGTAAATTGGCCTGGTTATCGTGTTATTAACAGTGCAGCTGAGGCATCTAAGTTTACTCCTGCTAATTTCATTGCTGGAAATTCTTGGTTGCCAGCAACCAATGTTCCTTTCAAATCTAATCTTTGAACTTTTTTTTTTTAAAACTAAATCTTTTCCTTTATAGCAAACACAGAAGAAGAAAAAAAAGGTCTTGCTCAAGTTTAAAGTTTGAGCGAATGGTTGATATATAATGTGTGTCCTAAATACTTTGAATTTTCTGCTGAATGCGTCACCGGAGCTCTAAATTTTCTATAGCCTTGTTCTAATGTAAATTTTGGATTCAAACTTTGAACTAAATACTTACTATGTATATTACAATTAGTATGCTCTTAATAAGACAAACGACATTGCTTTATATCAGTTAAAGTAAAAGAAAGAAATATATGCTCTAAGAAATAGCAAGTTAGATGGAAAAAGTTCTTCCTCTGAATTTCGTTATCAGTAAAACTGCATATAAAATAACCCATCGGTCCTCTTTCACTGGTACGTTCATTGTATGCTAAAACTAACCAAAAAGAAAAAGGAATTAGCTTCCTACATAGGTAAACATACTAAATAGCAGCTCACTTAACCCCTTATACCCGCTTAAACTAAAAATATCCGACGGTTATATATATATATATGTGTGTGTTTGCGCGCGCGCAAACGCGCATAGTCCTGTATAATCAATGTACACTGTATAAAAAAAGTAAACAATGAATTCAATTGACTATTTGTGTAAAGGTCCCTAAACATTTCTCCTTAGTACTAGAGTATAAACTAAATAGCCGTTCACCCAATTACTTAAAAAAATAGCCGGCAGAGGTATAATATATGCATGATTTGTATATAATATGTATATAATTGTATATAACCAATGTATAATCTATATATATGACTAAAAAAAGTAAATAGTGAATATGACCAGCTATTTGCGTAAAGATCCATTCTTTGGAACAAAGCCCCAGATGATTATTTTCCAGTGAGAAGCCCTGGTAGCCCAATTCGAGGAATACGAGTGTGGGCTTAAGGCCTGCCCATTCACAAATGGGGCATTTGGATCTATACCCGGTTTTTATTTTAACTTGTCTCCGCTTTGCAAAAAAAATTTCAAGCGTACTCGCTTTTTCGCATAACTTCAGCATACAAGGCTGAAGTAGCAAAGACAATTACACAAAACTTCAGCATTCTAGTAGACGGGCCTGAAGTAGCAAGTGTGTTGAAGTTTTTGTAACTGGCAAACTTCAGCTCTAGAGCTGAAGTTTTTGTTTTTGTAACTGGCGAATTTCAGCTCTAGAGCTGAAGTTTTTATTTTGTAACTGGCGAATTTCAGCTCTAGAGCTGAAGTTTTTGTTTTGTAACTGGCGAACTTCAGCTCTAGAGCCATGCATTGTAGCAGTTCATACGAAAGGCAAAACAACCATACTAGTTTCATAAATATCAAGGTCCTATGTAATTTCTTATACAGTGGGGTTCTGACTTGGATCTTTATGAGAAATCTCCATAAGATACATCCAATAATCAAAATAATCATCTCCCAAGTCTCAGTAAATTTTAATATCTGTTGTACCAGTTACGAGGTTTTGGTTTTCTCCTGGGCTTGGCATCGAGGAATGTCAGAACAACGTGAGAAGAAGTTTTAGGTAACTTCAAAACCTCCTCTGATGCCTCTTCTGATTTATGAGCATAGCTCTTCCAAACAATTGTCAGTTTTTCCAACACCCGTGCATTCTTTAGGAAGAAGAAGAAGAAGAAGAAGAAGAAGAAGAAGAAGAAGAAGAAGAAGAAGAAGAAGAAGAAGAAGATGAAGGGGACTGAAGTTATTTAAAAAGTGGGTACAAGTAAACAATTTAAAAAAAAATAGGTATAGGTTAAATGGGGGCGACCAAATAGCGCACCATGTGCAATTTTTACTTCACAAATCAACCTATTTAGTGGGCTTTTCTATATTGGATGGATGATCAACCGTCTAAAAGATGACTCTGGATCATCAAAACCAGCTTCGATTGTCCAAAGGAACAATTGATTCTGGGCCTTCATGAATTATGAGCTAAGGTTTATGAGAAAATCAAAACAAATGGACTTAGTATGCCTTTGGATCTGATTAACAATTGAAATGGATTACATCAAAATCTGCAGTTCTGGAATGACGTAAGATCTGCTAGTTAATGGAGATTCTATGCTATTGCCATGCAAGGCAGAGTACATTGCTTTGAGAGCTAAGAACATTCGAGAGAAAGAGGAGAAGCCAGAAGGAAATGTTTTCATTACTCATTCTGTTACATGTGGAGCTGATTATATAGAAGAAGAAGGAGCATTGACTGAACTCTAACTACCTTCTTCTTTCAACTCCTTCTAGTTTCACTAATTATAAATAGACCATTCACTCATTTAACTAAGTTGTTCCTCTAGCTATGTTGACACTAGTGTACAAGTTCTTCCACATTGTTCCCTAGCTCCTTTAGTAAACCTTTCATCCATATTGCTTCCGCCACACCTGCGGCCATGCTTTTGTATTTTGTCTCTCCAAAGCTTCTACTCACTTTATGTTGCTTCTTTGACTTCCAATATAACAATGAGTTTTCCAGTTTAACCACATAACCTTTGACTGATCTTCTTGCATTTGGGCATGCTGCCCAGTCTGAATCACAGTAAACTGTGAGAGTATTGGTTTGTCTACTGCACAAAAAGATTCCTAGTCCAAGGCTCCCTTTAATATATCTAACCACTCTTAATGATGCTTCCATATTAGACTCCTTAGGAGATTGCATAATCTCGGGCCTTATAATTATTAGATATAACAATTTACCAGTCAGTTTTTGATAACCACATGTATCTTCTAGTGGAGCATCTCCAGTATTACCAACATGCTTGTCATAGTCAACAGTAATAAGTTTGTGATTTTGCTCCATAGGTGTTGAGACTGGCTTGCAACCACTCAATCCTACTTCTGAAATCAGCTCCAACACATACTTTCTTTGGTTTAGAAGAATGGCTTTATCTGATCTCATCACTTCAATCCCTAAGAAGTACTTGAGCTCACTTAGGTCCTTCATTTTGAAGTTCATGTGTAATGTTGCCTTTGTCTCTTCAATAAGTCTATTACTGCTTCCTGTTATTAGTAGATCATCAACATATATCAAAACAACCACAATTTCTTTGTTGCTTTTCTTTGTGACAGGGAGTGATCATAGCTGCTTTGCATGAAACCAGCTTGAAGAAGTGCATCTGTCAACTTTATATTCCATTGTCTTGAAGCTTGTTTCAAGCCATACAAGGATTTCAGTAGTCTGTATACTCTAGACTCCCTCTGGCTATTAAAGCCCTGAGGAAGCTGGATATAGACTTCTTCAAATAAGTCATCTTGGAGGAAGGCATTATTGACATCCATTTGGAAGAGAGGCCAATCTTTGGATGCTACAACACCAATGACTGCCCTTACTGTCACTATTTTTGCCACAGGTGAGAATGTCTTATCAAGACCCTCTTGTTGAGTGTAGTCTTTGGCCACCAATCTTGCTTTGTACCTGTCTATCTCACCATTAACTGTATGCTTAACTTTGTAGACCCATTTAGAGCCTATAACTTGTTTGCCAGTAGGTAAATTTACTATCTCCCAGGTGTGATTATCCTCAAGAGCTTTGATTTTCTGTTCCATTGCATGAGCCCAATTCTGATCAATTGCAGCTTCCTTGTAGGTCTTTGGTTCAATGACAACTGAGAATGCCTTCATGTAGGAATGATATGTTGGGGATAAGTGATCATAAGTAACATGATTGGAGATAGGATATTTGCTCTTTCTTGATAGATTTCCTCTAGTGATGTAATCCTTGAGCCAAATGGAAGGTCCTGTATGCCTTTGTGGTCTTGAGGCAACCACTGTTGGTGGAAAAGATGGCTGAGGAGGTGTAAAATTAGTTGTATCAACCTGTTAAGTTAATAAGAGATCAGGAATCTCTACATTGTCTAGAGTTGAATCCTCTTCTGATGAGGTTATGTTGGTATCTATCGTAGAAGGTGCATGAGGTTCAAGGGAATTTAGATGAGGTTCATGTGAGTTTGGATGAGGTTCAGGTGAGTTTGGATGAGGTTCAGGTGCAATGGCTAGATTTGCTGGTGAATTTTGCTCATTATAAGTTGGAGTGGAAGATGTTTCTGTGAATTGAGGATTTTCTAAAAGCTGTAGAAATAATTCTTTATCATCAAGAGAGTTGTGTTGGAAGGGAAATATATTTTCATGAAACTCGACATCTCTACTGACAAAAAAAGTGTTGGTTTCAAGATCATACAATCTATAACCCTTCTGAGTTTCTGAATACCTATTAAACACTGCCCTTGATGCTCGAGCTGTAATACACTAGCATATCATTGACACCCAAACACCCTTAGATGATCTATGTTTGGTACCTTCCCATACAACACAGTATAAGGAGTTTTGCCTTCTAAGACCTATGTAGGTAGCCTATTGATCAGGTAAACTGCTGTTCTAACACATTCATCCCAAAACTTGATAGGCATATTACTCTAAAATCTTAAAGCTCTAGCTACCTCCATAATGTGTTTGTGTTTTCTTTCCACAGTCCCATTCTATTGAGGTGTATAAGAACAACTACTTTGATGAATAATACCATGTGAGGAAAGCAATTTATTACATTTAGAATTAAAAAACTCTGTACCATTGTCACTTCTCAGAATCTTGATATTCACCTCAAATTGAGTTCTTATTACAGAAATGAAATTCTTCAGAACAACATAGATTTCACACTTTGACTCTATCAAACAGACCCATGTATATCCACTAAAGTCATCAACAATACTTACAAAATATTGCTTTCAATCATAAGTTGGGGTCTTATAAGGTCCCAGACATCTAAGTGAACAAGATGAAATATATTAGTGGTCTTAGTATTGCAAGTAGGGAACTGTAATCTACATTGTTTAGAAAGAGGGAAAACAGTGCAATCTTCTAATTCCTTTCCACTAATATCATTTTTAAGTGAAACTATATGTTGTATGGATTTTATAGAGGCATGTCCTAGTCTGAGATGCCATAGCCTGGTGCTCTCCTCCTTTTTTACAACACAGACTGTTATTCTTACTGCCTTTGCATATTCTCTCAATGTGTAAAGACCTTCAGAATCCTTACCAATCTCCAAGACCTTGCCACTATGAAGACCCTGCAGCACACAAAAGTCAGGAAAGAATTTGACTATGCAAGTGAGATCTCTAGTGAGTTTAGCCACAGATAAGACATTGAACTTAAAATCTGGTACATACAGTACATCTTTTATGCACAGGTCTCCTAAAATTACCGCATCTCCTGTATGTGTTATCCCTGCCTTTTTCCAGTTGGCAATTGCACACCATTACATCCTTATTTCCTGCTTGTTTAAACATTGTTTAGTACTCCTTTTTTATAAGTAATGTGATGAGTAGCTTCTGAGTCTACTACCCAACTAGTTATGGCAGCATTGGACAACAAGGATACAATACCTGCCATATTAGTAGAACATTCACCTTCTGCAGGTTTGTTTAGCAATCCTACTAACTGCTTGTATTGTTCCTCTATGAGATAATGTCCTTGTGGCTGATTAGTGCTCCCAGCTGCATCATCTGCACTGTTGGCATAGGTTTTGTGTCCACCAAACTAAGGCTTTTTCTTTCTTTTAAGATCGATTGAATATCCAACTATTTTATAGTAATTCTCTTTCAAATGACCTTTGTATCCACAGTATTCACAGATCAACCCTGGTTTCCTTAGCTCAAACCCCTAACTCTTCCCTGCTAACATAGCCAAAGGATCTCTGTTGGTGTCAGTCACACCTAATGTTATTTGGCTCTCCTCATGTGTAACAATGACATATGCCTCATTCACAGACACCACTGGCCTTCTCATTAACACATTATTCCGCACATTGCTGTAGCTCTCATTTAACCTCATAAGGAATTGAAGCAATCGTTACTGCTACAAATGAACTAAAGGAGGCCTAGATTCCTCACAATCACAAGAAGGTTTATGTGCCAAAACATCCAATTCACTCCACATATCTGACATCTTTGAGTAGTAAGAAGTCACTGAATCAGTTCCCTGTCTTAGTGTGGCTATTTCGGTCCAAAGATGATAACTCCTTGTAAAGTTACATCTATCAAATTTTTCTTCGAAATTATTCCATACTTTTCTAGCAGTAGATGCGAAAACTATGCTTGTCATTAGCTCACTTGCAACTGTACTTTTAATCCAAGACAACACAATAACGTTACATTTCTCCCATTATTCTGCTAATTCTCCCATATACGTGCTCTTAACACAACTTCTGTCCAAAAATCCAAGCTTACTTTTACCCCTAATAGCTAGTTTCATCGCCCTACTCTATAGGGCATAATTTTCTGGTCCAGTTAGTTTTATAGAAATCAAAACTAGTCCTGGAGCATCAGATGATTGTAGAAAAAGTGGATGACTGTGTCCAAGTAGGGTTTCCTAATTTCCTGCCATGTCTGAAGAATTAGGGTTTCGTTATGACTTCAATTCATCAGAATTTCGTTGGACCACACACCGAAGCTTTTGTAAATCACGATCGCCACTCTGGTACCATGTTAATTTGAGCTGGACAGAGGTAAGATCTGCTAGTTAATGGAGATTCTATGTTATGCCATGCAAGGCAGAGTACATTGCTTTGAGAGCTAAGAACATTCCAGAGAAATGGGAGAAGCCAGAAGGAAATGTTTTCATTACTAATTCTATTACAAATGGAGCTGATTATATAGAAGAAGAAGGCGCATTAACTGAACTCTAACTACCTTCTTCTTTCAGCTCCCTCTAGTTTCACTAATTATAAATTGACCCCTCACTCATTTAATTGAGTTGTTCCTCAAGAAGGTTTATGTGCCAAAACATATATTATCTAAGGGTGTTTGGGTGTCAATGCTATGCTAGTGTATTACCCAAAAGGGACAAATTTACAGCTCGAGCATCAAGGGCAGTGTTTATTAGGTATTCAGAAACTCAGGAGGGTTATAGATTGTATGACCTTGAAACCAACATTTTTTTGTCAATAGAGATGTCAAGTTTCATGAATATGTACTTCCCTTCCAACACAACTCTCTTGATGATAAAGAACTTTTTCTACAGCTCTCGAAAAATCCTAAATTCACAGAATCGTCTTCCACTCCAACTTATATTGAGCAAAATACACCAGCATCTCCAGCCATTGCACCTGAACCTCATCCAAACTCATATGAACCTCATCCAAATTCCCTTGAACCTCATGCACCTTCTACAACAGATACCAACATAACCTCAGCAGAAAAGGATTCAACTCCAGACAATGAAGAGATTCCTGATCTCTTATTAACTCAACAGTTTGATACAACTAATTCTACACCTCCTCAGCCATCTTTTCCACCAACAGTAGTTGCCTCAAGATCACAAAGGCATGCAGGACCTTCCATTTGGCTCAAGGATTACATCACTAGAGGAAATCTATCAAGAAAGAGCAAATATCCTATCTCCAATCATGTTACTTATGATCACTTATCCCCAACATATCATTCCTACATGAAGGCATTCTCAGTTGTCATTGAACCAAAGACCTACAAGGAAGCTGCAATTGATCAGAATTGGGCTCATGCAATGGAACAGGAAATCAAAGCTCTTGAGGATAATCACACCTGGGAGATAGTAAATTTACCTACTGGCAAACAAGTTATAGGCTCTAAATGGGTCTACAAAGTTAAGCATACAATTAATGGTGAGATAGACAGGTACAAAGCAAGATTGGTGGCCAAAGACTACACTCAACAAGAGGGTCTTGATAAGACATTCTCACATGTGGCAAAAATAGTGACAGTAAGGGCAGTCATTGGTGTTGTAGCATCCAAAGATTGGCCTCTCTTCCAAATGAATGTCAATAATGCCTTCCTCCAAGGTGACTTATTTGAAGAAGTCTATATCCAGCTTCTTCAAGGCTTTAATAGCCAGGGGAGTCTAGAGTATGCAGACTACTGAAATCTTTGTATGGCTTGAAACAAGCTTCAAGACAATGGAATATAAAGTTGACAGATGCACTTCTTCAAGCTGGTTTCATGCAAAGCAGCTATGATCACTCCCTGTCACAAAGAAAAGCAACAAAAAAATTGTGGTTGTTTTGATATATGTTGATGATCTACTAATAACAGGAAGCAGTAACAGACTTATTGAAGAAACAAAGGCAACATTACACAGGAACTTCAAAATGAAGGACCTAGGTGAGCTCAGGTACTTCTTAGGGATTGAAGTGATGAGATAAGATAAAGCCATTCTTCTAAACCAAAGAAAGTATGTGTTGGAGCTGGTTGAGTGGTTGCAAACCAGTCTCAACACCTATGGAGCAAAATCACAAACTTACTATTGTTGACTATGACAAGCATGTTGGTAATACTGGAGATGCTCCACTAGAAGATGCATGTGGTTATGAGAAACTGATTGGTAAATTGCTATATCTGACAATTACAAGGCCTGTCATATGTTTTGCAGTCCAAGTGTTGAGTCAGTTTATGCAATCTCCTAAGGAGTCCAATATGGAAGTAGCATTAAGGGTGTTTAGATACATCAAAGGGATCCCTGGACTATGAATCGTTTTGAGCAGTGGACAAACCAATACTCTCACAGTTTACTGTGATTCAGACTGGGCAGCATGCCCAAATACAAGAAGATCTGTCATAGGTTATGTGGTTAAACTGGGAAACTCATTGTTATCTTAGAAGTTAAAAAAGCAACAGACAGTGAGTAGAAGCTTTGCAGAGGCAGAATACAAAAGCGTGGCAACAGTTGTGGCAGAAGCAATATGGATGACAAGTTTACTAAAGGAGCTAGAGAACAATGTGGAAGAACCAGTACACTTACATTGTGATAGCAAAACAACTCTACAAATAGCTGCCAATCCAATCTTCCATGAGAGGACCAAACATATAGCGATAGATTGCCATTTCGTCAGGGAAAGAATCAAACAAGGATTGATCAAGACAGAGTATATACCCACAAAATAACAACTTGCAGACCTGATAACTAAAGAACTGAGAGCATCTCATCATGAATTGTTACTCTCCAAGTTAGGAGTGTTGAATGTCTTCCACCCTCCAGCTTGAGTGGGAGTGTCAACATAGCTAGAGGAACAACTTAGTTAAATGAGTGTCACACCTCCTTTTTCCGCACCCGAGAGGGGTGAAGGGAGTTTTTCCAATTAAAGGACAATCGAAACGGGATTGGTTTATTTATTTCAGAGTCGCCACTTGGGAGATTTAGAGTGTCCCAAGTCACCAATTTTAATCCCGAATCGAGGAAAAGAATGACTCTATATTATAGTCTGCATACCAGAAATCCGGATAAGGAATTTTGTTAACCCGAGAGAAGGTGTTAGGCATTCCCGAGTTCCGTGGTTCTAGCACGGTCGCTCAACTGTTATATTCGGCTTGATTAATCTGATTTTATACAAATATGAACTTATGTGCAAATTTTAACTTTTTACCGCTTTCATCATCTACTGTTATTTTTATCAAGAATTGCAACATCGTGGAAACACATTTCGAACCACGTCACATCAATGCACCCGTGGTTGTTGGCGTATTTCAACTATGTTGAGATTTGGATTTGGGTCACATGAATGTGCACCCGAGTTTAAGGAAATTAAATTATTAAAGGCGCGCCTAAAGCGACTAGCGTATCATTTACTTTGGGTAGGGCCGTGGAATTTTGCTAAACGGTCCATCCCGAAGTCTAAGCAATTTTAAAGCAAATATTTACTGAGGGCCCTGCAATTTTGTATTTTTATTCGGCGAGGCTCATCTCATTCTTATTTTTAAAAGGAATTTGCAACGTCATGGACACGCATCTCGAACCACGTCACAATCAATGTACCCGTGATTAGAAACACATTTCGACTCCGTTGAGATTTGGATTTGGGTCACATAAATGTGCACCCGAGTTTAAGAAGGTAAGATTTATTAAGGCGCGTCCTAAAGAGACTAACGTATTGTTATTTTAGGAAGAGGCCGTGAACGTTCATTAAACGGCCAAATCCAAAGTCTAGTCAATGGTTATGTATTTATTGAGGGCCCCAGCGATGTGTGATTTATTTGGCGAGGCTCGTCTCATTTTATTTTAAGGATAAACCTACAGTGACTACATTTCTTCTATTAAGTTTGTCTCTAAAAGCAAAAGAAAATTTCTTAATTAATTACATGCTGAAAAACGTAACTTATCAGTTATTAAGTTACGACTAATGTGAACGGAAAATTGCGATCGCGTTTGTACAAGGAAAAACTGCTTTCATTCTACATTCTATTATTTACTAATGCTAGAGCATGAGATAGATACACAATAATATCAAAACAGATTACTTATTCTCTGATTAATTTAAACTAACATTATTAGAAGAAGAAATTATACATATGCAACCTCATTACTCATTAATCATTCAACTACATCTTTATACAAAGAAAGAAAAATTATATTCAACCACAAATCTAAACAGGAGGAATTCAACAGGAACAAAGCCTGATTAATATTTCATTTTTTGCTTCAAGCCGAGATTGTACAAATGTGTACCGGAGATGAACAATGACGAATTCGATTGTATGGACTGTTTCGACGGACCTCAAATGGGAAACAATCTGTCCGGACTCAACGACTAACTCAACGACGAACTCGACTTTAAGAAGTTGACGCCGAAAGTAGCACCGACGCAGCAGCAGCAGTCGACGCAAAAGCGTGAGCAGTCGACGCAGCAGCGTGGAGAAGATGGCGACGGGGTTGTTTGGACGTGACTGAGTTGGACGCCATGGACGTGAAGCAAACGACGAAGAGCTGGATCTTGGAAGGAAACAGAAGCAGCGCGACAAAGCCGACGGGGAGGTCGACGGACAGCTGCTCGACATTGAGGCGATGCCATGGTAGCCATGTCCACGCCGAAGCTGGTGCAACTACATCCGTTCGGAGCAGCCATGGCTGCTCGTCGTAGCTGGACGCGGGCAGCAGGAAGGTAGTCGACGCAGCAAGCAGAAAGCTCGAGCTTGAAGCAGCGTCAATGGCGGAACTAAGGTTGCTGGGTCCAGGGCAGCTCGCTCACAGGATGAAGCAGACGACGCAAAGGTCGTTTACGATGCAACTCGGAGAAAATGAAGTAGAAAACAGAAGCAACGGGAACGGAGATGGAGCAGCTACGCGAAGAAGACGAAGCGTTTGGATGGTGAAGCTAAGGGCAGCCATGGATGAGCCTGAAGTTTTGAAGGTTTGGAGAAGAAGCCATGGGAGGTGTTCTTGAGTTTTTGGGAAGAAGAAAACCCAAAAATGGGGGGGGGGGGATCCTTGTCTTAGTTTTAGGGTTTTTTGGTTTCTTTTTTTTTTTTGTTTTTGTTTTGTGTTTTGAAAAATGAAGAAGGGGTGTTGGGTTAATGGGTTAATGGAGCGGACCGGGTCGACCCGGTCTGAAGTGGACTGGGTCATGGGGAAGATTGGGCAATTATTTGGGCCTGAGGTTGAAATTTGAAGAAGTGGCCCAATCCGATTTTTCTTTGTATTTTTGTTCTCTTTTTCTTCTTTTATTTTCTAAAACTAAATTATAAAAGTACTTAAATTATTATTAAGAACTAAATTAAGTTATAAAAGCGCAAATTAACTCCTAATAACAATTAACGCACAATTAAGTAATTATTAAGCATAAAATTGTATATTTGGACATTAAATGCTAAAAAATGCAAAAGATGCCTATTTTTGTAGTTTTCATTTTTTGTAAACAAACTTAATTACTAGCAATTGTAGAATTAAATCCTACATGCCAAATGCGACATATTTTTGTATTTTTTATTAATTTAACAAATAAGCAAGCACAAACAAATACAAATAATTATCAAAAAATGTCACAAAAATACTCAAAATTGCACACCAAGGAGAATCATTTAATTTTGCATTTTTTGGGAGTAATTCTCATATAGGGCAAAAATCACGTGCTTACAGCTGCCCCTCTTTGCCCGGAGACACGAAGGGTTTTCGTGCAAAGATAAAGCGAGCGATTTTTGCCCATCCGAGTACTCCGTGTGAAGCATTTTTTGAAAAAGATTTAACCGAACCTTTGCTTCAAAGGTTTCCTACATATCCCTGGCTAAAGGGGAATCAGGTTAATGTAGTTCGGGAAGTTTTGGTAGCTGGGACTACCGTGGGACTGCAATGTTACTGCTGTTGCATGCTGTTATCACTGCTTACCGATCTCCTTGTTACACCGTGCTTAAAAGAAAACAAGAAGCTAGGCTAGACTGAAATTTGTTCTTGTTGCATTGCTTTCTTGTCGGCTTGTGTTTCCTCCGGTGCTTTTCTTCTGTGAATTTGGGAATGATACTGGCCCTTTGCTTTTCTGAATACCAGTTTTCATCATTTTGCTCGGTCCGCTAGGGACATGGCTTTCTTCATCAAGCTTTTCGGCGGTTCCTCTGGTGGGTACGACTCTCTTCATCAGACTTGTTATGCTGGGCATGATTTAATGTTCACCAGCTGCTTCTTTCAAAACGCGTCCTTTCTTCCTTTTGACTCATGCGCCTGAATTTGTGCTGGGACCTCTTGTTTCCACCTTTTGTTTCCCGGTGTCGGGGATTTCTATTGTTTCCTGCTGGGGATTCCTGTTGTAACCCTCTGTTTTATTGTCTTCTGACTTGATCTCGAAATGTATGCCTCTGTTCTATGGGCGGGCTCCCCATTTCAACGCTTGAAAAGTAAAGACTGAATGTATGCCTCTGTTATATGGGCGGGCTCCCAACTTCAACACTTGAAATGAAAAGACTGAATGTATTCCCGCATTATACTGGTGGGCGACCTAGAATCATGAAATGAAAAGACAGAAATGTATTCCCGCATTATACTGGTGGGAGACATAGAACATGAATGTATTCCCGCATTATACTGGTGGGCGACCTAGAACATGAATGTATTCCCGCATTATACTGGTGGGCGACCTAGAACAGAATGTATTCCCGCATTTTACTGGTGGGCGACCTAGAACAGAAAGTATTCTCGCATTATACTGGTGGGCGACCTAGAACAGAAAGTATTCCCGCATTTTACTGGTGGGCGACCTAGAACATGAATGTATTCCCGCATTTTACTGGTGGGCGACCTAGAACAGAAAGTATTCCCGCATTTTACTGGTGGGCGACCTAGAACATGAATGTATTCCCGCATTTTACTGGTGGGCGACCTAGAACAGAAAGTATTCCCGCATTTTACTGGTGGGCGACCTAGAACATGAATGTATTCCCGCATTTTACTGGTGGGCGACCTAGAACAGAAAGTATTCCCGCATTTTACTGGTGGGCGACCTAGAACATGAATGTATTCCCGCATTTTACTGGTGGGCGACCTAGAACAGAAAGTATTCCCGCATTTTACTGGTGGGCGACCTAGAACATGAATGTATTCCCGCATTTTACTGGTGGGCGACCTAGAACAGAAAGTATTCCCGCATTTTACTGGTGGGCGACCTAGAACATGAATGTATTCCCGCATTTTACTGGTGGGCGACCTAGAACAGAAAGTATTCCCGCATTTTACTGGTGGGCGACCTAGAACATGAATGTATTCCCGCATTTTACTGGTGGGCGACCTAGAACAGAAAGTATTCCCGCATTTTACTGGTGGGCGACCTAGAACATGAATGTATTCCCGCATTTTACTGGTGGGCGACCTAGAACAGAAAGTATTCCCGCATTTTACTGGTGGGCGACCTAGAACATGAATGTATTCCCGCATTTTACTGGTGGGCGACCTAGAACAGAAAGTATTCCCGCATTTTACTGGTGGGCGACCTAGAACATGAATGTATTCCCGCATTTTACTGGTGGGCGACCTAGAACAGAAAGTATTCCCGCATTTTACTGGTGGGCGACCTAGAACATGAATGTATTCCCGCATTTTACTGGTGGGCGACCTAGAACAGAAAGTATTCCCGCATTTTACTGGTGGGCGACCTAGAACAGAAAGTATTCCCGCATTATACTGGTGGGCGACCTAGAACATGAATGTATTCCCGCATTTTACTGGTGGGCGACTTAGAACAGAAAGTATTCCCGTATTTTACTGGTGGGCGACCTAGAACAGAAAGTATTCCCGCATTATACTGATGGGCAACCTAGAACAGAAAGTATTCCCGCATTATACTGGTGGGCGACCTAGAACATGAAATGAACAGACAAGAAAAAGTATTCCTCTCGTTATTCAGGTGGGCGCCTGGCTTCAACCACAACTTTGAGAATAAAATCCTATTTGAGGGCGGATGAACCCAACGTATCCTATTTGAGGGCGGATAAACCCAACGTATCCTATTTGAGGGCGGATGAACCCAACGTATCCTGTTCGAGGGCGGATGAACCCGACATATCCTGTTCGAGGGCGGATGAACCCGACATATCCTGTTCGAGGGCGGATGAACCCGACATATCCTGTTCGAGGGCGGATGAACCCGACATATCCTGTTCGAGGGCGGATGAACCCGACATATCCTGTTCGAGGGCGGATGAACCCGACATATCCTGTTCGAGGGCGGATGAACCCGACATATCCTGTTCGAGGGCGGATGAACCCGACATATCCTGTTCGAGGGCGGATGAACCCGACATATCCTGTTCGAGGGCGGATGAACCCGACATATCCTGTTCGAGGGCGGATGAACCCGACATATCCTGTTCGAGGGCGGATGAACCCGACATATCCTGTTCGAGGGCGGATGAACCCGACATATCCTGTTCGAGGGCGGATGAACCCGACATATCCTGTTCGAGGGCGGATGAACCCGACATATCCTGTTCGAGGGCGGATGAACCCGACATATCCTCTTCGAGGGCGGATGAACCCGACATATCCTGTTTGAGGGCGGATGAACCCGACATATCCTGTTCGAGGGCGGATGAACCCGACATATCCTGTTCGAGGGCGGATGAACCCGACATATCCTATTCGAGGGCGGATGAACCCGACATATCCTATTCGAGGGCGGATGAACCCGACATATCCTTATAACTTGAAAATGTCTTACCTCAAAACTTGCTGGGGATTATTTTGCTGGGGATGAATTTTCCTTTTCTTCCTTCCCCATTATGACCCTCTTGAAACTTGGTCGAAAATCTGTCGAAGATGCTTCTACATCTTGATGATCCGCTGGGGATAAAATTGCCGAGGATAACTCCGCTGAGTAAATATGTTATCTTACTCCTTCCAGAACTACTTCCTCTTAAGTAGGACGTTTCATTCTCCGCAAACTACTTCCCCCTTTTTTTATTATTCTTTTTTTTTTATTCTTTTTTTTATTATTCTTTTTTTTTTTTTGCATAGCTTCTTCCTTCGAAGACTACCTCCCTTGAGAGTCGTTTTGTCTTTCCCCGAAACTGCTGGGGATAACACTGTTAGGGAATTATTTACTTACCTGTTGGGGGTAAAATGTTTTCAGCTGGGGATAACACTGTTGGGGGATTCTGATTCCTTCAGAACTAGTGCTTCACTCTTCGGAAGGCTGTTGGGAATGATACTGGCCTTCTGCTTTTTCTGAGCTCAAGTTTCATCCCTTTGCTGGGGAACAAATTCCTCCATTGAAACTTATTATGTTGGGGGCAACACTAGTTCTAAGACCACTTCCCTTGAGACTGCCGTTATCTCTATTCTTCCCCGAATGGGTACCTGACTTCCAGAAAATTTTCTAAATGGAAGGAAAATTTTCTACCCCAGTTTGGTAATATCCCTTGTGGCATGCATTTCTGGCGTCAATGCCCATTCTTTTACCTGTTTCAAATCAAACAAAATTTGTTAGTTTAAAACATGGTGGTTGGTTGTGATACTCCTACTGGGATGGTTTTCCCTTTCTCCTTCCTTGCTATGCGCTCCACAACTTGTTGGGGATGATATTATTTGCTGGGGATAATTCCTTTCTGGGGATATCCCTCTTTTTTTGTGGCATAGCTCGGAAACTGGCATTTCCCCGACCATGTTCATTGCTCTCCTTGATTTGTTCACGGGCCTTGGCCTTGAGGTTTATAACCTTGGTTTTGGCAAGGATATCCCTCTTGACACTCGTCAATCCTTTTGTCAATTCCCTTTTGCTGGGGATATGTTTCTTGACACTGGCCTCGCGCTTGTTCCTTGCTGACTAAACCACTTGGATGTACCAGTCATATCTCATTTGGCATAATTGGAAAGCTGATGGTATATTTTGAAGTCCATTCTCACTTGTTCTGACCGAACAGACTCTATTGGGGAATTTTTCTATGAAAGGAGAAAGATGAAAGGGAACAGAATAAAAAGACAAAGGAAAAAATGACTCTTTAACAAAAGAAACTACAAATAAAACCCTATCAAATGCAGATACCGACTCTAATAGTCATGACATGTGCATGTGGCCTATCCTCTACCGCCAAACATCTTTCAAGATATTCACTTGACGATTCCCCATCTGATTCCCAATCTTATTCGACTTGTAGTGCCCGAAGGGTTTTCACTATCAAGCCTCTCTCATTTTGGTTTTTCTCTCAGCTTTCATCGCCTTATGGTGTCCGTAAAGATTTTCACCGATAAGACTCTCTCATTTGTATCACTTTCCAGCTGGGGATTTGGAGTGTTGCCGGTATGACTCTCTCTGCTGGAGATTAGAGTCCTTTCTGTTGTGGAACAGAATGTTATGTTCACCGGTAAGACTCTCCATTTGTCTGACTTGACATCTTTTGAAGACTGATCAGAAGGTCTTTCTTTGGACCGTAATGTGGGTTTTGGATAGGGCTAGAAAGAAAGGGTATTAAAGGGTCAAAAATGCATCGATTTTGGGTTATTAATTACAACCTTTTGGAACTAGATTTATTTACAACAAACACAACCTTTGCCCCAGTTTCTTGCTTGGGGATATTTTAATTGATTTTTTTTCATTTTTCAAAATTATGACCGAGCCGTGAAGCGCCTACGTATCCTCTAAGGAATCAGGTCAAACGTAGTTCCCAATTCCTCTTTTTCATTCTGACTTTTTTTTTTTTTGCTATTCTTTTTTTATTTTTTATCATTTCTTTTCTTTTCTCTTTTTTTTTCATTGTTTTTTTTGTTGTTTTTCTATTCTCTTTTTTTCTTTATCTTCCATGTTCGTATCTTCTAGTCGTTGCTACTGATTCCGAACGAGGGGTATGAAAGAAAAGTAAACAAGACTCAAAAAGGGTAACGAAGGATAAAGTGTTTAGGTAGCAGAACAAAATGCCTTCGTCATTCCAGTTTTCAAAACATGCCAAGTGCAAACAACACAATTAAACAATAGATTTATAGTCTCTTCCGATGGTGCTGGACTTGACAATTATGTTAAACATTTGCTTTTTCCTTTGTCATTTCTAAAGCACCGTTGGGCGACACTCTCATTATCATGAATGACCCTCATGCCAATTTGGCGAATCTTGCTTTTAACGGTTTTATTTGTGTTTTACTTGCCCTAGTTCCACATGACTCGGGCTCCAAATAATCTCAAACTGTCCTTATTTCCTTTAAATGTTCTGATCAAATTTTTGAGGTTTTATGATTAACTTTTAAGATTAGGCCCAAACTGTGTGCGCATGTCATGTCACTAGAATCGGCGCTGAACAAAAATGATAGAAGGACTAAACAAAAAGATGACTGGAAATAATAAAAGACCGGCTTTTGTATTAGATTTTGAAAAAACAAAACAAACCGGAATAAAATCCTAAACAACCTGGACAAAACTTGAACAAACCGCTATGACGAAAAATGGAAAGATAAGAAGGTTTGACACAGGACAAAATCCGAATTACAATCCTAATAATCCGAACAACAGAAATGACAACAAAATAAGCCACCAAATGCCTCTTTCTTGATAACCAAGGAACGGAGTGTCCTCCCACTTTATAAAAACTGGCATCTTAGCCACTAAGCTTTGCATCAGTATTGTCAAGACCATTGCCAGCTTCAATATCATCAACCTCCGTCAACAAGTTCCCAAATAGGATTTGAGTGCTTCTGTTATCAGGCCTGATCCCCGCAGAGTGTGTATCATGAGATGCCAGTAAAGGATTCTGGGTGTCATTGTCCGGCTTACCACAAACCAACCACCTTAACTTTCTTTGCGAAACAAACAGGTTAGAATGGACTCAGTCAGTCCTCATTATTAGCAACATTTTTTTTATTTTTTTTTTCTTCTCTTTTTTTTCATTTTTCCTTTTTTTCGATTTTTTTTCATTACATTTTTTCTTTTATTTTTTTTTCTCTTTTTTTTTCTTTCTTTTTCGATTTTTTCATTTTTCATTTTTTCGATTTTTTTTTCATTTTTTTCTTTTTCTTTTCCATTCTCTTTTTGCTTTTTTTTTTTGGTTGTGGTCGAATCTTATGGAGATTGCCTACGTATCATGACCCCGCATGAATCAGACCTTGCGTAGTTCGGACCAATAAAAGATAAACAATACTAAACACCTTTTTTTTCAATTTTCATAGTAAAACAAACTGGGTTTCAAAGGTTTAAAGATGACCTACAAACTCGAAAATCAAACAACCCATATATTCTAATCAAGAGATTTATAAACTCAAAAACAAAAGGCTAGCTCCCTTTCTCTGTTCGACAAATGCAATCAAATGGTTATTTTTGCAAACGTGGCCCCTTCCAAATTCCACATGAATTTTGAGGCCAGGGAGGATTATTTTATGACACTTTACAAACTTGTCCGTTCTTTTACGAAAACAGCCTTTCGACAACTGAAAGATACTCTAAGGCTATTTCGGCAAGAACGGTTTAAGACGCGGCCGAAGCTGGTTTGGCTTATTTTGACAAAAGACGGTATTCACCTGACCGCTGACTCTTTGTTTTTTTTTCTTTTTTTTTAAATTACAATAAAAACCTGGTGTTGCAAACACGGCCCTTCAGCGCCTCGGGGACGAAGATTTATAGGGCTGTGTGGGTCAACTAGACCAAAAATCTTAAACATGACCCAAAAGGTGGCTGTTTATGCAAAGTCAGCCTTCCGGCGTCCCTTTCGGGAACATTCGGCTATTTATGACAACACAACATCACCTGACTTATTTGTGACTCTTTTTATCGTTTTTCAAATTTAGAAAAGTCAATATTGCAAACACGGCCTTTCCTTGTCTCAGGGACGAAGATTTTTAAGGCTGTGTGGGTCAACTGGACCAAATCTTTAAAAAATGACCCAAAGGTGGCTGTTTATGCAAAGTCAGCCTTCCGGCGTCCCTTTTAGGAACATTCGTCTATTTATGACAAAACAACATCACCTGACTTATTTATGACTCTTTTTATCATTTTTCAAATTAGAAAACTCAATATTGCAAACACGGCCTTTCAACGTCTCGGGGACGAAGATTTTTAAGGCTGTGTGGGTCAACTGGACCAAATCTTAAACATGACCCAAAAAGTGGCCGTTTATGCAAGGTCAGCCTTCCGGCGTCCCTTTCGGGAACATTCGACTATGTCTTGACAAAATAGCGTCACCCAACTTCTTTATGACGGAATTAAAATTTTGACATGTTTTTTTTTTTAGATATTTATTTGTTTTTGGCTATTTTAGCAAAAGGTAGGGTTGGGCATCACCCGACTTATTTATGACAAAATTAAAATTTTGACATGTTTTTATTTATTTATTTATTTGTTTGTTTTTGGCTTTTTAGCAAAAGGGGGGTTGGACCCGATGAGGGTTGCCTACGTATCTCACATCCGGTGAGAATCAAACCCGCGTAGTTCGGGTCAATCAAGAATAAAGTAAATAAACTAATTATTATTATTTTTTTGAATTTGTGAAAGAACTGCTTTAACAGAATAAAGGAAGTATTATATATTTTTTTGGATATTTGATTGATTTTCTTTTTTGAAAAAAAAGACTTCCAAGAATTCATTTTCTTTTGATTTGAACTTTGAGAATTTCAAAAGTAAAAGGAAGATATTTTTTGTCTGAATTTTCATTTGTTTTCTCTTATTCTAAAGAAAAAGAAAATATTTTTTGGAATTTTACCTTTAATAAAAGAAATGCTTCTAAAAAAAATATTTTTTTGAATTTTGAATTTTATTTTCAATTTGAAAGAAGAATCAAAATATTTTCGCATTTTTTTTAAAAGAAAATATTTTTATTTTTATTTTATTTATTTATTTATTTATTTTAGCAAAAAACAATTAAAAAGACTTTCTAAAGAAATCAATTATTATTTTTGTTTTATCAATAATGGAAAATAAAGATATTTATATTATTTTTTGCAAGACATATCTTTTTTGGAATTTTACTTTGAATTTTCTTGGCAAGACAAATATTCTTTGCAACAAATAAAGATATATATATTTTGGAAATAAAAAAAAACTTTTCAGATTTTATGTATATATATATATATATACATATTTATACATATATATATTTTTTGGAACAAATAATAAAATCACGTTCAACGCATCTTTTTATCTTTATTTTTGGCATTTTCATAAACAAATAAAAAACTATTTTAAAAATAAAACTCTTTTTCATTTTCATTTTCATGGCAAGACAAACTATTTTTTTTCTATATTTTTTTGAAAAAACAAAACCGAACAACGACTTTTTTTTTCTTTTCTTAGCTTTTAATAAAACAAACTAATAAGATATTTTTTTTCCTCATTTTCTTAAAATTTCGGCAGAGTTTTGACAGTATTTGGGCATTTGTTTTCTTTTCAAAAATAAACTATCAATTCCCTAACCGCTATTTCTTTTTTTTTTCAATTTCAAAATAGTATTCCTGATATTCACAAGTCAGTCAACACACAAGTCCGAATCAAATAAATGCGCAAGTAGTAGCAAGTAAGATGCATCAAGATGGTCATTTTCATTTTTTGGTACACCTGTCCTAGACAGACCCAACCCCTGTGTTGAGCCTCCAAAATCAAATGCACGTGATGCAAACAAACGTTCCTACTAGGGATCCGGCATGAAGCTGAGTTATTCTAGGTTCATAACCTGGGTATTTGTTCTAGACTGTGTACCCGAGCGGACAACTCGAGTCGAGGAGGGGGCTACGTACCGGGGACCCGCGAGATCGTCCGGCTTTGTAACTTGTCCGGCCTCTTTCTTATTTCAGGTATTGACACTAACAGAATAGGGAGTCTCGACCAGCGAGCTTCTCCCCGGAGGTAAGAAGAGAAGGGTTTCGGCACAGTTTATATGTACAGTTCAAATAATATCAAAGCGGTAAAAGCAGCATTTAGCACATTAGGCTCAAACATGTAAAAATCAGATAAAACCAAATATAACAATTTATCTAAGCTCGAATTTCTAACCCTGAACCAGTGGTTCTGGGTCATATCCCCAGCAGAGTCGACAGAGCTGTCACACCTCCTTTTTCCGCACCCGAGAGGGGTGAAGGGAGTTTTTCCAATTAAAGGACAATCGAAACGGGATTGGTTTGTTTATTTCAGAGTCGCCACTTGGGAGATTTAGGGTGTCCCAAGTCACCAATTTTAATCCCGAATCGAGGAAAAGAATGACTCTATATTACAGTCTGCGTACCAGAAATCCGGATAAGGAATTCTGTTAACCCGAGAGAAGGTGTTAGGCATTCCCGAGTTCCGTGGTTCTAGCACGGTCGCTCAACTGTTATATTCGGCTTGATTAATCTGATTTTATACAAATATGAACTTATGTGCAAATTTTAACTTTTTACCGCTTTCATCATCTACTGTTATTTTTATCAAGAATTGCAACATCGTGGAAACACATTTCGAACCACGTCACATCAATGCACCCGTGGTTGTTGGCGTATTTCAACTATGTTGAGATTTGGATTTGGGTCACATGAATGTGCACCCGAGTTTAAGGAAATTAAATTATTAAAGGCGCGCCTAAAGCGACTAGCGTATCATTTACTTTGGGTAGGGCCGTGGAATTTTGCTAAACGGTCCATCCCGAAGTCTAAGCAATTTTAAAGCAAATATTTACTGAGGGCCCCGCAATTTTGTATTTTTATTCGGCGAGGCTCATCTCATTCTTATTTTTAAAAGGAATTTGCAACGTCATGGACACGCATCTCGAACCACGTCACAATCAATGTACCCGTGATTAGAAACACATTTCGACTCCGTTGAGATTTGGATTTGGGTCACATAAATGTGCACCCGAGTTTAAGAAGGTAAGATTTATTAAGGCGCGTCCTAAAGAGACTAACGTATTGTTATTTTAGGAAGAGGCCGTGAACGTTCATTAAACGGCCAAATCCAAAGTCTAGTCAATGGTTATGTATTTATTGAGGGCCCCAGCGATGTGTGATTTATTTGGCGAGGCTCGTCTCATTTTATTTTAAGGATAAACCTACAGTGACTACATTTCTTCTATTAAGTTTGTCTCTAAAAGCAAAAGAAAATTTCTTAATTAATTACATGCTGAAAAACGTAACTTATCAGTTATTAAGTTACGACTAATGTGAACGGAAAATTGCGATCGCGTTTGTACAAGGAAAAACTGCTTTCATTCTACATTCTATTATTTACTAATGCTAGAGCATGAGATAAATACACAATAATATCAAAACAGATTACTTATTCTCTGATTAATTTAAACTAACATTATTAGATGAAGAAATTATACATATGCAACCTCATTACTCATTAATCATTCAACTACATCTTTATACAAAGAAAGAAAAATTATATTCAACCACAAATCTAAACAGGAGGAATTCAACAGGAACAAAGCCTGATTAATATTTCATTTTTTGCTTCAAGCCGAGATTGTACAAATGTGTACCGGAGATGAACAATGACGAATTCGATTGTATGGACTGTTTCGACGGACCTCAAATGGGAAAAAATCTGTCCGGACTCAACGACTAACTCAACGACGAACTCGACTTTAAGAAGTTGACGCCGAAAGTAGCACCGACGCAGCAGCAGCAGTCGACGCAACAGCGTGAGCAGTCGACGCAGCAGCGTGGAGAATATGGCGACGGGGTTGTTTGGACGTGACTGAGTTGGACGCCATGGACGTGAAGCAAACGACGAAGAGCTGGATCTTGGAAGGAAACAGAAGCAGCGCGACAAAGCCGACGGGGAGGTCGACGGACAGCTGCTCGACATTGAGGCGAAGCCATGGTAGCCATGTCCATGCCGAAGCTGGAGCAACTACATCCGTTCGGAGCAGCCATGGCTGCTCGTCGTAGCTGGACGCGGGCAGCAGGAAGGTAGTCGACGCAGCAAGCAGAAAACTCGAGCTTGAAGCAGCGTCAATGGCGGAACTGAGGTTGCTGGGTCCAGGGCAGCTCGCTCACAGGATGAAGCAGACGACGCAGAGGTCGTTCACGATGCAACTCGGAGAAAATGAAGTAGAAAGCAGAAGCAACGGGAACGGAGATGGAGCAGCTACACGAAGAAGACGAAGCGTTTGGATGGTGAAGCTAAGGGCAGCCATGGATGAGCCTGAAGTTTTGAAGGTTTGGAGAAGAAGCCATGGGAGGTGTTCTTGAGTTTTTGGGAAGAAGAAAACCCAAAAATGGGGGGGGGGATCCTTGTCTTAGTTTTTGGTTTTTTTTGGTTTTTTTGTTTGTTTTTGTTTTGTGTTTTGAAAAATGAAGAAGGAGTGTTGGGTTAATGGGTTAATGGGGCGGACCGGATCGACCCGGTCCGAAGTGGACTGGGTCATGGGGAAGATTGGGCAATTATTTGGGCCTGAGGTTGAAATTTGAAGAAGTGGCCCACTCCGATTTTTCTTTGTATTTTTGTTATTCTTTTTCTTCTTTTATTTTCTAAAACTAAATTATAAAAGTACCTAAATTATTATTAAGAACTAAATTAAGTTATAAAAGCGCAAATTAACTCCCAATAACAATTAACGCACAATTAAGTAATAATTAAGCATAAAATTGTATATTTGGACATTAAATGCTAAAAAATACAAAAGATGCCTATTTTTGTAGTTTTCATTTTTTGTAAACAAACTTAATTACTAACAATTGTAGAATTAAATCCTACATGCCAAATACGACATATTTTGTATTTTTTATTAATTTAACAAATAAGCAAGCACAGACAAATACAAATAATTATCAAAAAATGTCACAAAAATACTCAAAATTGCACACCAAGGAGAATCATTTTATTTTGCATTTTTTGGGAGTAATTCTCATATAGGGCAAAAATCACGTGCTTACAATGAGTAAGGGGTCAATTTGTAATTAGTAAAACTAGAGGGAGCTGAAAGAAGAAGGTAGTTAGAGTTCAGTTAATGCGCCTTCTTCTTCTATATAATCAGCTCCACTTGTAACAGAATGAGTAATGAAAATATTTGCTTCTGGCTTCTCCTTTTTCTCTCGAATGTTCTTAGCTCTCAAAACAATGTACTCTGCCTTGCATGGCATAACATAGAATCTCCATTAACTAGCAGATCTTACCTCTGTCCAGCTCAACTTAAGGGCTTGTTTGATTGAACATAGCGTGATAATGAGAAATTTTATTTTGGGTGAGACTCATCCAACAATAGTTGTATGAGGCCACCCTTTACGCTGGACAAGTGTACTTGTGGGCTCCATTCACTGACATTAAGTTTTAAATAAAAAAGAAAAAGTAAGTTAGAGAAATATGGGCCAACTGAATGGATTAGATAAAATAAAAATAAAGGTAAAGTGAATTGGGGTCCCACACAAAACGACAAACTCCATCAGCCTTCTCTTTCTCATTTTTTACCACCTGATCAAAACAATACCCAAAACAACAATTTCCCCACCTTAACCACCAGTTCATCGAGCGTATTAAGGTATTATTCACTCTGATTTCTTCTATTAAACCAATTCTTGACCGTACTCATCTCTACAATGTTTAAAACACTTTTATAATGTTATTCAAGATATTCTTTCACTTAGCCAAATTTAGATATGGTGTTGTTTTGAATGCAATTAATAAATCGGAAATCAATTGTAGCTTGTACAGATAAATTCTGCTCGGGCAAAAATTTAGCTCTAATAGTTAGGACATTAAAATCAATTAGAATTTACCTTATATAAATTATTCCTTACTTGAACCACAAAAGTAAAAAAACTACCGACGTAAGTAGTTCTTTACACCTCTTTTTATTTTTATTTTTTTGTTTTTATCAAACACTACATCTTATAACTTTAATTAGAATTTAATAAAATATTTAAATATTTTTTAGGAATTAACACTCTATTTTGTAATTCAAATATAATGTTTTTATAATGTGTTTTAAAAGTTTTTACTCATTTAGATAGGTTACACGCGCAACGCGCGTATTATAAGATTAGTAAAATAAAAAAAACAAGAAGAAAACAGATATATACAAAATCTATATAGAGTATTACGTTTGGATGAAGTGCTATTTTCCTTTGCTTGAATATAAATTTGTTGTGGTCTTCGTTGGATTATGTTGATCAACAGTACAATAGTGTTGGTCTTTATTGGAGTCTATACTCTATAGTGATGGCTAAAGGTGGCAAAATGGTTAAAAGAAAATAGGTAACCATCCATATTATCCACTAAAAAATTGGTTAGATAATGAACTTTTTAAAAACGGGTCAAATATGGATAAGAACCATATTATTCATTTAGAAAATGGATAACCAGTTGGTCTAACTTTTAAATTTGTAAAGCCTCAATTTGGGGGTTCCTCAAATTATAGAGACTAAAAATTCTCCCAAAAGTGATCATATGCAAGAAGTCATGGATAATATGGTTACCGATATTATCTGTCGGTTAACCCGTTTTTTATCCGTATTAAATATGGATCGGGTCGGATAATTTATCTGTTTTTCATTATCCGTTTTCGACTCGAATCATATCCGACCCGTCCAACCTGTTTTCCACTCCTAGTGATGGCCAAAGATGGTAATTAAGGAGGGAAATGTCATCCACATTTTTCTTTTCCTCCGTTTCCCTTGTACTATTTATTTAGCTTCTATTTATTGAATATGACTAGTCTCTGGGCACGCGCAATGCGCATGTACCCCTATCAATGAGTAAATAATTTTTAAAAATATTAAGAATATTATTGAACAATGTGTTTGAGCTATAAAATAGAAATTAAAAAGAATTAAGTTCGAAAATTTATGAATGATAATCTTATTTTGTTAGCTCAATAATAAAAAAAAGAAATCATGCTCAACATATAGGTCCTCAATGCCTTAATGTAATTTCGATATATAGGTTATGTATTTTTTTTAAAGAATAAAATAGGATACAATTATATTTCTTGCCAATGATGCATTATATTTTGAGGAAACCAGTAATGCTTCTGCCCTCGCTGTTAGATCGATAAGCCATTGAAATAAATGGCAAGCTTCTTTTTGTCAAAGTGAGTAAGTCCCTGGTCATAGCTACGCAAAGAACAAATACCATTGTTGCTATACGTGCTGCGAGTACGCGACATAACTTAACCTAGACGATAAATTATTAGTTCTAACAAAAATTCAAGCTTCTTGAATTCATAATGGATGATAAAAATTCCAGATCGTAATAAGACTCAGAAATCATGAAATTCAATAAATTTTGAAAGATATATAATTTAACACAATATTGAAAAAACCATATATTATGAATATGTGGTCAAACTCTCGACCAAAGAAACAATTAATCTTAATTCATTTTGCTTCTCATTTAAGTCATTGCTTAAGCAAGAAGATTAAGAGTGGTAGAAGATAGAGAGTTAGAAAAATCACTTTCTTGTAATTTTTTGACTTTGCCTCCCATTGCTGAAATTACTTTATGGTTGCAATAACATGAAAATAAAGTAACAATGAGAACACTGCTTCCTACCGAAGACATTAAGGATTATTTCCTAGCCAAAATTTGCTTAGACAGAGTATAGCTATGAAAATATATTTAATGGAATAACCAAGACACTCAAAAAAGTGCATTAACAAAAAAGTAATAGTTTACCTGTTTGACAAGCCAAGATTGATTCCGTGCATGGCAAATGGCGAATAGGTATGATAAATCACAAATGGAGTAGAAAAAAGGAAATCAAGAGAACATTGGGGAGGGAAAACAGATCAAGCAAACAGAAGAAACAGAAATAAACAAAAGATTTTTTTTTTTTTTTGTTGTTATTTGAACATCGTCATCTACAATTTCTAAAGATTGCATTCACAGGAAACTTTTGTGAAGCAATTGTACCTATAAACAAAGAAGAATGTTTACAAATTAGTAAAAAAATCAAAATTCATGTTGAAGAAAGCATAAAGGAGGACGGGAGAAGATGAAATGGTAATCATAAATGTAAAGGTTTAGCATCCTAATTCCAATTCTCATGCTTGTAGCTATCATTTACCATTTAATCTATCCGAATTAATTATCCAAATTCATTGTGCATTTATCTAGAGAAGCTGAATCAATAAGAAAATAACAACCCACATTTTGTAGTCATTATTTATCATTTAATTGGATGAATAATTAATCAGCCTAACTTCATAATCAGTTAATCACTACCTTTTTTTTTAAATCATCGACCCATTAAATATTTAGTACATACAAATTACAAAACGGTGATATTTTGGAGGGTAAACTTAGAGGATAATTATGTCATTTAATTTTCAAAGGATATTTGAGTGAATTATTAAATAAAAATTAATAAAAAATGTGAATTCTTTAAAAATGATGAATATTGGGATCTTATTTAGTTAACACAACAAAGAAAGAAGCCACGAAGATATTGTATACCAAGGAAATGAATTTTGAAAGTACATACAACATTCATTATTTTATCTTTGAATAAAGTTTTTTTAAATTAGTAGAAAATGTCAAATGGAATATGCTTGATATTGAATCATTGATACATGAGGCAGGACTCTTCCTTACACCAAATTTGATAACTAAAGCATACGAAGTTGATTTAGCCCCTATAATTTCTATGTTATTTAGTAATTTTATATCTTTATACATCAATCTTAAGATGGTAAAGTATCTTTAAAAGGTAAAATATAGCTCAAACGGGCATTCAGATCTTTTAATTTCTAGTTTGAGTCTTCCAATTGCTCTACACCTATATTCCTGAAAAGATTAGTTGTAACATTATTAAAAACTACCTAGGTGAATAAACAAAGCTCGTGAATATCTTCAAACTTGAAAGGAATAACATGAAACAATCGATAACAATAAAATAACAAGATTAATCTAATGAGACAATGCCAGAATACGAAGAGCCAATCTTAATTAGGAGGTATGCTAGTAATTTAGTATGATAATGAATGTGCATCACATTCATTCTATTGCATTTATATCGGATATAGTAGTATTTATTTCATGAGTATTTACAGATTTCTCCAAAAATATTACTTACAATAGCATTTAGTATAGGGTTAATAGTGTTGTTTAGCTTTATAAGGACATTTTAGTATTTCAGCTTTTCACTTGAGATGTTCCCGCTTATAATATAGTATGATTATATGAGGTGAGAACCACATCAACAAACTCACTTTTTTAACTTTGTTTATACAATAAGTCATTTAAAATTCACGGACCGAACTTTTATTTTTATTAACGTGATTTTAGTCCAAGTTTATAGGTTTTAATGAATGTAATATGTTAACTGCCATGTTTGTAAAATGTAAATCAACTAATACTGCTAGAGTTTTTTAAATTTTTCTTAAATCTTGCCCATTTATGTTTTTTGCCCAAATTAATCCAATGTCAGCAGATGGACCCCATAAGCACACTTGTCAAAAGTAGAGGGTAGCCTCATACAATTATTGTTGGGCGAGTCTCACCCAAAATAAAACTTCTCGCGTGATAATATAACATGGGCCGGCGCTTAACATAAGTAATCAAGAATAATGATTAGTCTGACTCTGCAGTCATGTCAAAAACTGAATCATGAATTTTACTCAAACTTTAGAAAAATCTAACAATATGCTGTCTTGCGGATACGATAAAAAAAAAGCACTAAATCATTCCCACTAAAGTTGGTCTGATTGAAGTGTCATTGGCTGAGAAAGGATGACGATTCTTTATGCTAAAGTTGGTCTCACTACTTGATCTGTTTTATATCAAAAAGATAGAAATCAACTTTTTGGATATCAAAAGTTTGTATTTAACATAAAAATAACAAAAGTGGGTGGAACTCATGATGATAACTCCTAATAAACAAATAGAAGTTCATATTCTTATGCATAAAATTTCATAATTTCTTGACAGAAAAAGTGGAACTCATAATTGCTCTCTTAACAAATATTGAACCTATACAAGTCCACCTTCCACCTCCTTGAACCATGCATCAACTTCCTTCTCTTCTTTTACCCTACAAAGGATAAGAAAGTTACAAAATAAAAGCAACAGGCAGACGAAAATTGTGTATAATGAACTTATATCTGGTATGATGACGGATCCAATATTTAAACAATATGAATTTTAAGTTACGAGAGTAAGTAAGTTGTGAAATACACATTTAACTTAATTTATCTATGCATGAAGAATATATAGAAGGATTATATTACCAACAGCCTTGCGACAAAAGGAGAGAAGAACGATGAAAACAGCAACACCAGCTAATACTCCTACGATTATTGCAACTGTCTTTCCTACGTCGTCGTCGTTGGATGAATCTGATTACAAATGGATACACAGTAAAGCAACGGAAGCTCTTAGATTAAATACAAATATATTTTCATAAAGATTTACCATGTTTTGCACTCTAGTACTGTTCAGTTGATACCTTTAACTTAACTATGATGGTGTTCTATTCTGTTATGTTTTGCGAATGATGAAAACGCAACGACCAAAAAAAGTTCAGTTAAGCAATATGGACTTCAAACTGTAAACTTAGTAAAAATAAGAGAAAATTTATATTCTAGTCAGTTTATTAATTGACGAGTCAAACATCTTTTTATTAGATAACAATTTCTGAAGAATCTTTTTATATGTTTTAATCACTTAGTATATAATAGTGATTGGTAGTACTTTTAAATAGTTTAACATATTGATTTTATAATACTTAAATAAATTAATCGATTTCAGTAGAAAAATTATATGTTCTAGGAGCTACTCATTTTTAAAACTTTTGTTTTGTCGGAAGATTTTAAGTATAAGTACTAAAAGACTCGATCGGCTTTATCTTTTTAAAGTTGATATAATTAAAAATTGTCCTCAAATATGGATTAATAGACTCTAGGTTTCATCTTGATACCCTTCCATATGTAGAAGATGGGCCTTCAAGTCGAACAAAGTGTTAAAAAATAATGAATATTTTGCTTAGTAATTATTAATTAAGTACAGAGCTCGCCGCTGAAACGTTAAATGTGTTTCTTTCTCAAAACATAGAAGATATGATGAAGTTTTAAGAACTGTGTTCTATATAGGGTTTTGACCTAATTTAGTGCTTGCACTAGCTAGTGCTACTTGAGGCCGCCCTTTTGAAAATGAGAAAGGGGCTTTATGTACGATCGGAACAAGTGGAAGGTGAAGCTTAAAAGAAAAGAGGAATAAGAATTTGAAAACAAAAAGAGACATCATAATGGCCAAATTCCCTAGAGATATCAAATAAAGTAAATTATTCCTTACAACTTTATGCTTTAGGAAAAGAATTCTTTTTTTTTTTTTTTTTGCTATCCTGTCTTAAGAAAAGGAAGAATGCTTGAACTCAATTGATTCGGAAAATTTTGTAAACTCGAAATGAAAACAATTACAAAAAGAATGTAGTTAAAAAAAAATCGATTCAAGGAAATTCACATAAAATTACTAATATATTAAGGAGTTGTGACACTAATATCAACTTTATGCAAGAGGATAATTTCCTTATTCATATGGAAAGTTTTAGTAGTATATGAATGCGCCTAAAAGTTTTTGTATATAACTAACCATTATGAGTCTCACATTTTAAAACTACTATCATGAGTTTCAAGTTTAATTTCCATACGGATAGCACATAGAATTGTTACGCTATCAATATATTTTAATCTGTTATACTAGGCGATTTACCTTGTTTTGATTAATTCCATTTTTTATGAATAACTAAATTACCTGTAAATTTTTTTTAGATAACATGATAGTGTAACATGTTCTTACCAGAGGAGTGATAGTAGCCAGAAGCCCAGTATCTAGCGTAACATTGACCCAAGAAAACATCAGCAGCAGCAGCTGATCCACACATACTTTTCAACTTCATAACAGCATCAGAAACACATGAATTACAATCTTCTACACTTAAATCACCCACACACTGAGCAAACCCTTCAATCGAACCCGAACTGCTAACCTTAAAGCCCGTCGCGCCTTCCAAATCAGCAAGAACATCATCTCTACGTCTAAGAAAATCACCATCTCCAGCTCCAAGTTGATTTTTACTACACTTGTTGTACCTTAAACTTGTGTCTGGTTTTCCAAGGAAATCTGTGTTTTCATATCTTAAATAACAACCATCTAATTGTAAACTAGCTCCAAAAGTGTAGGAACAAACTAAGTTTATTTGGCTTACTGCACTTGCCACACATGTTGCGCAGTCTTTTAATTGTAAATCACCCCTACATTGATATAAACCGTAAATAGAACCTTCTTGAGGGGCTGAACTGTCATTTCCAAGAGCATAGCTGTTGTAAAGAACTTGAGAAGAAGAGCTAACTATGGAGGAGAGTAGAGAGTTTAAGTTGGAAGCAAAAGGAGAGCTGGGTTGGTATTTATCTTGAGAACAACCAGCATAGATAAAAATGTGAGCATTAACTAGGTGATTATTAGGGTTTGTAACAAGAAATAGGAAAGTGTAGAAGAAGTAGAGGAAGAGAATTGAAAGAGAAGAAGAGAGTTTGAAAGGTAAGAAGTGTTGTGGAAGGTTTGTGATCAGCATTTCTGTTTTTTTGTTTTTTTTTCCTTTCTAGAATTTTATGAAATTTGTCTTCCTTATATTTTGTTTTTGATTTGGATGTATTGTTTAATTTGATTTTGGGACTTCGAGGAAAAACAAAGTGTGGTGGTAGCTTTTCATATTTTATTCTGTGTCCATTTGCTTTGGTATCTTTGGTCCTCTTTGTTGTTTGTAGGCCAATCCTAGCCAGTGGCAAGTTTTTAAGATATGCTATTTTAGTGTTCATGAACAAAGAATTTTAATTTGCCTCCTGTTGCAAATGGATTCTAGATAATTCTGCTTTATGTTGTTCCTTCATATAAATTCTACATATAGGAACTAGAGGTGGGCGTTCGGTATTTCGGTTCGGTATGTAAGAATTTCGGTTCGGTATTTTGGTATTCGGTTTATCAATTGTGTATACCAAAATACCATACCAAAATATTTCGGTACGATTCGGTATTTACTATTTTGGTTCGGTACGGTTTCGGTTTAACAATCAATGAATATTGAATAATCAATGCTAAATTGCTAAATGCTAACGCCTAACCTAACAGTGCACAACTGCACATGCAGTCATGCACAATTGGAACTTGGAAGAGGAATCACAAATGCAGTGTTTTCAGTTTTCACAATCGAAATTCTAAAGTGTTTGCACTTTGCACAACTGCACAAGTTTGAAAACACTGAAAAGCCTGCACATTGAAAACACTGAAAACTTTGCACAAATTTGGAAGAGGAAGCACAACTGCACATGGCTCATGGCTGAAAGCCTGAAACAAGAATAACATATTATTCTGCAGACAACAACTTCACAATCTGGCAACTGCAGATGCAAACTTTCACGCCAGATCTGGCAATCAACTTAATAGTTAACACTTAACACTCACAGTGCAATAAAAATACAGTCCAAACTTAAACACATGGCAGCTGAACACTTAAACTGTTAAACAGTTAAACTGCAGATGCTAACTTGTACAACTGCAGTCTGCAGATGCTAAACACATTAACCCAGTGCAATAAAAACACAGTCCAACAAATGCAGTGTTTGCACAATCGAAATTCTAAAGTGTTTGCACTTTGCACAATGTGCACAACTGCACAACTGCACAACTGCACATGGCTCATGGCTGAAAGCCTGAAACAAGAATAACATATTATTCTGCAGACAACAACTTCACAATCTGGCAACTGCAGATGCAAACTTGCATGTCAGATCTGGCAATCAACTTAATAGTTAACACTTAACACTGACAGTGCAATAAAAAGTTAAAAACACAGTCCAAACTTAAACACATGGCAGCTGAACACTTAAAACTGTTAAACAGTTAAACTGCAGATGCTAACTTGCACAACTGCAGTCTGCAGATGCTACACTGCAGTCCAAACTGCAGTCTGCAGACAACAACTTCACAATCTGGCAACTGTAGATGCAAACTTGCACGCCAGATCTGGCAATCAAACTTGCGAACTTCTCCGTTATCTTCTTTCACCACAAAGTATTCCCAAATATCGGAGCGTTGAGCAGTAGCACGGGGCATGATTGCACTTGAACCTAAAAAAAAATATAAATCATATGTTAGAATATTATAGTTTGATGATAATAAAACAAAACTACAAACTATTAAGTATATCATTATCACCAAACAAATAGAGTATTAAACTTACCACTCAAGATGCAAGTTGCAACTATACATCAAACAATGCTAGTAGTGCTTCCATTATTTTCCATATCTAAAGATAATACGACCAAATATGTCATACAAATGAAAAAGCATGATATATTATTTTGAATTAAAATACACACAAAATATTAAAGCTTACCAAGCTCGAGTTCCTCAAGATACTTCAAGTCTTCTTCAACACTAATAGGATTCTTCTCTTCTCTAATCCAATCTTGAACACAAATAAGAGCTTGCACACATTTAGTAGTCAATGAACTCCTAAATGAATCAAGAATACGGCCACCAGTGCTAAACGCGCATTCCGACGCTACACTAGAAATTGGAATTACCAACACATCACGAGCCAACTCCGAAAGAATAGGAAATCTAGGAGAAGTGGTTGGGTTTTTCTCATAAACTTTTTAAAGCCTTCATTTTCTACAAAGCTAAATGGTAGTTCATCAGTAACTATCATCTCAATTAAGGCCATCCTAACCACTTTTTGATCAAATTTCCAAATTGATCCTTCATCATTTTGGCAAGATTGAAAATTTATCTTTGTTTGACTATTATCTTCTGCAATTTTAAGTGGGTATTCTTTGCATCTAAGCAAATGATTCTTCAATCCTGTTGTTCCATTCTTAGATGAATTAGCAGCATAAGCTTGTTTACAATATCGACACCGTGCTTTCCCAACCCCATTAACCTCAAATTTATCAAAATGGTTCCAAACGTCAGACCTAGGTTGCATTGCTTTCCTTTTCTTGGAATCTTCACTATCAATGGTGTTGGTGTTACTATCTACCGTAATAGGTAAACTTTCAGTAGAACCAATATCACTTACTTTACTTGTATCTTCCATCTATACAAAATTAAACAAATATAAACATAAATTAACAATCAACAAATTAACTAATAACTACCTTGCTATCAATAACAATCAACAAATTAAGTACCTTGCTACCTTACAAAATTAAACAAATACAAGTATTATCTACCTTGCTACCAAAGTAACATGAGTTTTCTTATGTGTGCACATTATAAGTCTAGGATTAGCATTTTCAGTGGTATTTAGTTATCTTCAAGTATTATCATTTTCTGACTTTTTGAATATCAATAACAATTTCCTGTAACTTAGAATTTGTTGTAGAAACATTATTCTTGATAGTTTCTAAGGTCTTGATTACATCAATCATAATTGTGACAATAGAGCTGATGTAACACCATTGAGAACTCCAGCTCAGCTGAGAAGCTAAGAGAGTGACTAAATCTTTTCTTGAAATTTTAGAAGCCAACATACTAGAAGATACTGTATTTCATGATTTTCAAAGAGAGGAGTCTGCTATTGTTAGCTGCTCATATGAATATGATATGGTAAAGTTCAAAAAATCAGACCTAAACAAGGTAATACAACCAAAAGAAAGAGTATGAACGTGATACAGATGATATTTTCCTACTAAAGGGAAAAGCTCGGAACATCAGTTCATTCAATCAGCATTCAGCAATACAACCAAAAGAAAGCGAAACATACCTTTGAAATTGAAATTGAATCGAGCTCGGAAGACTGGAACAGGACAGCAGCGTCTTCGACACTTCGTTTGCCCGGAATCGAATCGAGCTGGAAATCGCCGCCTATAACCCTAAAATAGTTTGATGCAGAAAATCAGAAATTAAATCTCAACAAAAACCTCAGAGAGTAGTCGAGTACTGGAATGAGATCATGAGAATGAGATGAGACTTACAAAACTTACAAAAGTAGTGAAGTTAACCGGTGAAGATGAGATGATATCCTAGACTGGTCGTAACTCAACTCGCAGACTGATATCCTAGAGTCGCAGTCGATTCTCGTCTTCTTCTTCTCGTTCTCGATGATATCTCCTAAGCACCGAAGGCTGAAGCAGTAAGCAAACCCTAATACCCTATCTCGATCTCGAATTCTCGATGATATCTCCGACTCCCAGCCCTAGACCCCAAGTGTATTAACACCAAAACTCTGAGTGTTGGACTGTTGAGTGTTGGGAAAACGTCTAAGACTCTAAGGTAGAATTGGGTTTGGGGCGCAGCTAGGCCTAGGTGTGGGCGTGTGGGCTGTGGCCCAAAGTCAAATAAAATAGGTAATTGGGTTTGGGGCTTTGGGGTTTGGGTTGTATTAATATTACCAAATTTTGGTATTTCGATTTACCGAAATAATTCAATTATAAAACCGAAAACCGAACCGAAATACCAAAATTCAAGTACCGAATTAGACTGAAATACCGAAAAAACTGAAACCGAAATACCAAATTAATTTGGTTCGGTTCGGAATTCGGTTTTTCGGATTTTATGCCCACCCCTAATAGGAAACGGAATATATACCTTATCTTATTACTTATTGGTCACGCCCAATTATGCCTTATAAAAAGGATAAAGTGGTCGTTGCAAATATAATCCGGTTTACAAGTTCGGAATCGAATCCCACAGAGAACTAAGGCTTAGCTACAGTTGTTCACTATCACCAAGAATACAAGCTTGAACAATTCCAAACTTATAGATATTAAGATTCTTGTGTTTAACTAACTAACTAACAAATTAAAATAATAAATTAACACTAAAGATACTACAGGTTGGAGAAAAGATTAAGGAGGTTTGGAAATATGATTTCCATAATTGTCGGAATCCTTCCCGCTGTGTCTTCTATAATTTCGCCTAAGTATTCTCTACCGATCATGAGCGCTTTGCGTGTTGTAATTCTCTCCCGAGTAATTATGACAATTTACTAGACATACTCTCCCGAGTGACGCTAGCTGGCTTTAATTACAGCTCACTTAGATCACATCAAAGGTTTTGTTATCCCTAATCCCACCTTTAAACTCTTGGTTATTGATTCCTTACATATGTCGGAAGTGATGTTGTTCAGCAACTACCTAAATATACACTCTCTCCTGAGTAATACATACTAAATAGGCACAGCTAATTGATGACCCTTCAATCAACCACAAGAATAATAGAGTTGAACAAATAGAGAAAATACTACGGCTCAATTATATAAAAACATAACAAGAATTTATCCTACAAAAGGTTTCATCAAAACCCTAGATAACAAATTAGCTATCCATAATACTATGTAAAACTACAATACTAAAAGTCATAACCAACAATGAAAAATAGGAAGGGGAAGGAAAAACTCGTAAAAGAATTCCCTGCCTTGTTCCTATTGTGTCTCTGCCTCCTTAGGTCGAATCTGTGTCTCAAATCTGTCCAACCTTCCTGAAACTACCATTTTTCTATGTATATATATCAAGTAGGGTTGGGATTAAGCAATTACACCTTCTACTACGCGAAAAAGGACACATTTTCCGGACAGGACGTGCGCGGCCGCGCTTGGACCGCGCTTAGACCGTGCATATTCACTTTGATTCAGCCTAACGAGCGCAGCCTGAGAACGGCCGCGCTCTTGATGCACGCTTTTCACCCTGTTCCGTTTGGAATTTGAAACACGTAAAACATGAAAGTTGTAGCCTTTTGAGTTAGCTTTCCAACCATATATTGTGGAGCCCAAATGGAGTTCTGAGAAAAAAGTTATGTGCATTTTACTAGAGTGCGCTATATGCCTACTCGATTCTTCGTTTGTTCTAACTATCATCCGTTGATCCCCGAACACGATCCCTGATTAATTCCTTAGGCTTTTACTGAGAATTCAAAGCTCCGAATAACTTGAATTTATTCCATAACATCTACATAGCTCGGAATCACTTTTACAAGACATAAAACACACAATTAGTGCAGAACACTAGCGATTAAAACTCAAACTCAATTAAAGTGTAGTAAATTAAAGTGTAATAAGCGACTAAAATACGTAATTATAGACTATCATCACTTATCATAGAGCTTGCTCTATGAAGCTACGCCAACCAGAGACGGATTCTTTATTTGTGCTTTGAAAATATATTCTGTTTGTGATCATTAAAATGTGTTAGCTTGCTTAAATTTATCTTGGATAGCTGTAGGCAATTAAAATTTGATTAAATTTAAATTCAAAAGAAATTTGAATTTAATCTTAAATTAAATATATTTTGGTCCAATAAAAGTATTTTGGGCTAATATAATTGGATTAATTATAGAGAAGTCCAATATTATTGGGCTAGCTCATTTAATTGGGCTACAAATGATGAGCCCATCTCATTAGGCGCAAGATATAATCTTCATAAAGGTCCAATTTGGTGACACTTGTTAAATGATGTGGCATGACAAGTCAAACGGAAAAACCAATAGGATCATGCCACGTGTCAAAATGACAAGGCATGCCAAGTCAAATTAAAAGGCCAATAAAATCGCGACACATGTGCATGTGACATGTTCTGGCCAATCAAATGTGACCTTGTCACTCTTCAATTTGATTGTCGTTTATTTTTATCATAACTCTTCCCTCCCACAACTATAAATAGGGGTCTTCACAACTCAGAAAAGAGAACAGAAGTTATAACAAGAAAACACAAGGGAGCTCGTGGATCAAAGGCCACAATTCTCTACAAACTGTAAGTGTTCAAGCACTTCAATACAAATTTCAAGTATCAAGATCAAGAACGAAGTCAAATTAAATACAAGGCGTTCAAAACCAAGGCTACTTGTTCGTGATATAATTCATGGCAACAATAAAAGTGTTCGCAATGGGCAAATCAAATTCAAATTCAAGAACAAGCTCAAATGCCCTTGAATTTATATTGGAAAAGTAGAATCAGGGAATTCATAGAGATTGTACACTCAAACAATTTGAATATTGCAATATTTTTCGGTTTTAATTTTATTTTCTCGATGCAATTTATTGTCTACAATAGCATACTGCAGATCGGTAAGAAACACTATTGAAATTCTAATTCATTGTTCTACATATTAAATTTGCTTCCTTTGGTGCTTAATTAAGAAAGTTGAGATCGACTACAAAAAAAAAAAAAAAAGGAAAAACTACACGGTATAGTGGTTCTAAAAAAAAAATAACAGCCAAAATATATATTTTTGTTAATATTATAATATACCAAAAATATACATATTTTACACATAATCAATGTATATTTTTTTATATATTAGATAGCGAAGATAAATATTTTTGAGCAAAATACATTTGTAGCCACTCGCTGCAAACTTATATCATCTGGTAACCACAAAATTTCAAATACATCTAGTAGTCTAAAAGATATTAGAATGGTCAGCCCAAATTCCACCAACCACACCGCATATATTTTTCTTTTCCACCATCTATCAGACATCCACACAAAAAAGCTCCACCATTGCCCTGCCACTATTGCACCGATGTCGCTACCGCCATGACACCGCTACCACCTCCATGCACTGCTGTGAGCACGTGATTTTTGTTTTACGAGACAATCGCTCCAAAAGAAATAAAATAATAACAAACGGCCCTGCGGTGCAATTTTTGGATTTTACATGGTACTTTGTTAATTATTTATGATTTTTGCCCATTTTTATTTTTTATCAAAACAAAATACAAAAAATATAGATGTCATGCGTAATTTGAACCGTAATCCGGTTTGTTAAATAGAAAATCATAAAAATCCGCATTTTTTGTCCTGATTTGTTTGCCTTGTTTAATTTTACCTACTTTTAACATTTTTTTTATGTATGCGTGTAATAAATACATTAAGTGTTGATTAATGTTGTTTAGTTTTTAGTTTAATTAGGTTGTATGTTTAAAAAAAAAATTTTAGAAATAAAAAGAGGGGTTTGAAACTTGTTTCTAGTTAAGTTTGGGCCAATTCCCATTGCAAAATCTGAGGCCCAAACCCCACAACCCAACCCAAAACCTGTGCTTGCCCCGGTCCAGACCAGCCTACTTCAAAAACGTCCAAACGACGTCGTTTTAACCTTGCCTGATCTGGGCCGTTGATCTCAGATTGATCAACGGCCAAGATCACTTCCTCATAACCCATGATGAACCCGACCCATTTCCACCCGGACCAACCCAAACCCCCTTTAGATGAAACGACACCGTTTCTCCTAAGCCTTCAGATCCAAGCCATTGATTTCGATTGATCCGACGGCTGAGATCAACCCACCCATTCCATATATAAGCCCCCTACCATACCCTGCCCCCTATCCAAGACCCCGCCTTCGTCCTCATCCCATTCCCCTCCAAACCCTAAGCCGCCCCTGTATTCTTCACCATGAAAGCCGGCGGCATGAACGCTGGTGGCCTTCACCTTAACACCATAGGACCATCTCACCCCCCTGAACATGGACCTGTAGACTGTTTAGTTCGAATCATCCTCCAGGTCCTCGAATCTTCATTTGAAGATTCGAGCAAAAACTCGATCTACACCGATCTGCCCTAGATTCATACCAGACAATTCCCGGACCCCCCTCGTGACCAAACCATGCTTGGTTTGGTCCGAATCTAACCATGGAAGCCCAAGTTCCAAATCTACCTTCCACAAAACCTAAAAACCCCAAGCCTGGTCCGTGCCTGTTAAGCCAAGAGGTTAGGGTCTAATGGACCTTAATCGAAGTTTTCTCATCTGAGAAACCCTTCGATTAAAGTCCGTTCAACCTTAAAAAGGGTCGGTTCAAACACAAGCTGATTTTCTGTTCCTTCTTTCAAAGTTTTAAGGTAAGTTTTGTTTTCTCTTTATTTTATTTTTTTAGTCCATGTGTTGTTTAAAAGGCTGTTCATGTTTTGTAAAATTTGTGTTTTTGAATTTTACCAACTGTGTCCTTTCCACCTTGCCTGAACCTCGGTGTTTGATTGAATCCTTCTTCTACTTGTTCTGATAATGTGTATGTATGTATGTGTTGTGCAATTAGCTGAATTTCAAATTTGAACTGATTAACTGATTCCTCGAGTACAATTTTGCTTAGTCAGTACAATTCAAATCATGTGCTTGATACTGTTAAATGTCTGATTTTGGCTACGATTGTACATGTTATGATTAATATAGTCGAGTCGACATGTGTCGTCAATTAGTTTTAACTGTCTAAACAATAACCAATCGATTTGCTTCTGGACACATTTGCTTGAATCAATTAGGAACTGAGTTTGTTTACTTATAGTTGTTATTTTGAATCAAAAATGTAAAAGGATTGTTTTGTTTAGTTACAGTTCTGAATTGGAGGGCATGTGCACTTGTGCACAACATATGTACTTATGCACCACATGTGCATTGTGCACAACCTGTGTCCTGCATAAAGGTTTTTATTAAGTCTAAAGTAATTTGACAGCACATGCTGTCAGATTACATTCTGCTGCCCATATTCTGCTTTAAGTTTCAGAAATAATAAACATTACTAAAAAGGTAAGCCTGCCAAGGGAATATCATGGGGGTTTGTTTTTATTTATTAAGTAGAAACTGAAAAGAAAGGCAACACATGGGAGGGTGTTCTGATTGTCCAAAGAGGCTGTTAAGGGTTTTATTTTAGGCATATAAAAGGGGACAGAAAAGATTAGGGAGAGGGGGAGATAGACCCAAGAGGAGGAGAGCAAAAATATATACACATACACACATAAGTCAGGCATACAGACTTTAAGATAGACATAGATACACACACACAGACAGAGAAAGAGAGAATACACATAGAAAAATTTAGTTTTGGAGATTGAGGGTTGCAGTTCTGAAAAGCAGAAAACTGGAAAGAACTCTGTTTGATAACACAGACAGACAAAACTATAAATTGCATTCTTCTTGCTGTCTTGATTTCAATGGTCTTGACCTGTTTGTCCAATACATGATTTCTTCTAAATCCAACTGAGTCTGCTGGTTGTTTGTTGTTTCACTCTGGGATTTGGTCTAGCTGGGATTTGGTTCTACTCCAATTATTTTGTTTTGTTGCTGCTGCTGCTATTCTGCTATCTGCTGCCGCTGACTCTTCTGCTTCACTTCTTCTTTGCATTTCAGCATTCAGGTACACATTTCGAGTCCCATTTTTGGTGTTAACTGTAACAGTTCGAAAGCATGAAATGAAAGGAGTTTGAAGAAATTTAGATGTCTGTTTTGTAATGCTCATGGTATATTGACTTCTTTTGTATAAATTGATTAGTGCGTAATTCAGTAGCGAAAGATTAGTTAGTTAATACTTAATCAAGTTTTAGCCTCTTGCATCTTAGTTTATAGTTGTTTGTTAGTACAAGATGTAATGGTACAATACGTAGAATGTATGGATAATTGGTATAGAATTTTCGACTGGATTCCCGTTTAACTATAATGACATGCATAGGATAGAATATTTCCACCTTACACAATAATGTTCTGTGTTATTTTAGTTCTTTTATCAGGACCGCTAGGCAATATATAGGAGCACGTTCGAATCCCCATTAGTAATAATGCCTAGCGTTCAATTTCCTTAATCTAGCCTAAATAAGTCTAGTTAAGTTCGATTCGAGAAATGTTTGGATACAAGTATAGCATTCTGTCAATCTCGCACGTTTCACAAGGTACGACGCCTCTTCACTTTGTAAACAATAAAACAGAAATTAATAAGAATCTGTTTTAGGCCAAAGCATATAATTAAATTAGCATGTATCTTTTTTCCTTCTCGTTTTAAAGACAAATGCATTAGAAATGTAGCCACTGTAGGATATCCTTTCTAAAATAGAGACGAGCCTCGCCAAATAAAAAATGCGAAATTGCGGGGCCCTCAACAACTAAACATAATAAATATTTAGAATTCAGGACAGGCCGTTTAGTAAACTTCATGGCCTTTCCCAAAAGTAACAATACACTAGTTGCTTTAGGAGCACCTTTAATAATTTAACCTTCTTAAACACGGGTGCACATTGATGTGACCCAAATCCAAGTCTCAACGGAGTCAAAATGTGTCGACGACTACGGGTGCATTGATTGTGACGTGGTTCGAGATGCATTTTCACGACGTTGCAATTCTATAAAAATAAATGATAATAATAAAAGCGGTTTTAAACTTAATAAAAGCACATAAGTCACAACATGTATTTAAATCAGATATTTAGCCATTATAACAATTTAAGCGACCGTGCTAGAACCACGGGATTCGAGGGTGCCTAACACCTTCCCTTGGGTCAACAGAATTCCTTACTTAGAATTTCTGGTTCGCAGACTTCATTTGGAAAAGTCGAAAATTTCCTCGATTTGGGATTCAAGATAAATCGGTGACTTGGGACACCAAAAGCCAAACCTTTCCCAAGTGGCGACTCTGAATTAAATAAATAATCCCATTTCAAATATTGTCACTTAAATTGGAAAAACTCCCCTCGCGCATCTTACCCTTCGGGGCGGGCGCGCAAAAAGGAGGTGTGACAACTGCTGCCACCACACCATCTACCCACATCCCAAAAATGATAGATCATCAAAAAGCAGACTCACGCACCCCTGGACCAGCCTCATCCACCCCAATTCCACTATCAAACCTAAAGAATTAAGAACTAAAAGAGAGGGGAAAAAGATTGAAAAGAAGAAAAGGCAGTATAAACAGACAAATTGAATAGAAAGAAATAAGATCTAAAGAGAAAAAGAAAGAAAGATTGAGAGTATTTGAGAGAAAAATTATACATTTTATATAAGGAAAATATATTAATTATTTACTTTATATACAATTGTAAATTTTATGTGCACTGCATATATACATTATACACTATTATATGATTTATATACAAAATTATATGAATATTGAATTTGTATAAAAAGTGTATATGTATTATATAAGTGTAGATACATCTTTCATATAAATGTGCATACATAATATATACACATTATATACAATATTCATAACACTCAATGTACCCACTATAATCTTACACGTCCAGTTTTGTATAATACATGTATAATGAATGTATATATACTATTATATACTTTATATAGAAAATATATACAAATTATATTAACATTGAATTTGTATAAAAAATGTATATGCATTATATCAGTGTAAATACACCTTTTATATAAATGTGCATACATAATATATACATATTATATACAATATTTGCAACACTTAATTTAGCCACGATAATCTTTTACGCCCAATTTTGTATAATATGTGTATAATAAATGTATCACTCGTGTAAAATGTATACACATTGATTATACACCATATTATACCATTATTATATGCTGATTACACAATGTATAAATAAAGGAGCACTGATGGTAATGGAGGACAATGAACTTGGCTGGAAAAAATCTTTTCTCCGGCCGTGGCTATTTTATTTTCTCCATTTTTCATCTTCTTGCAAAATCATCCAAAAAAATCATGTAATATTATATCTGAAAGTGGACAGAAAGCGAAGAAAGCGGCAACCACCGCCAGACTTTTGCGGAAAATTACTCAAGAAGGTAAATATTTTTGCATCTAAATAAAGGAGGGGGAGATCTCAAAGAAAAAAAAAGAGAAGTTTGAAAAAGATGTATGTTGGTGTCGCTATGGAAGAAGAAAAGAAAAAAGAAAAAAAGGAGAGAGTGAAGAAGGAAAAAGATAAAAATAGAGGGAAAGAAAGATGGAAGTCACTGGTATATTGAAGAAGGGAGAAAATGAGAAGAGAAAGAGAGAGGGGGGGAGGAGGAGGAGTAGGCGACTGAAAAGTGCATTGGGAAGGGGAGAAGTGCATTGGAAATAGTGGCTATAATTTGTTAATAGATTAGGCCTAAAGGCTATTTCAGGCCCATGGGAGAAAATATGGGCTAATTAAATTTTCAAGGGCTATAGAGGGTCATTTTCTCAATATTTTTGGCGGACTGATCAAATGTGTAACTTGGGCCTATATTTCGAGCCTGAACCTAATAATTAAGGGAGAAATTAAAAAATAGCCAGATTTACAACTGGTCGTTCAAAAATAGCCCAGTTTCAAAAGTAATCGGAATTTAGCCACTTTTCATGTAAAGATAAGTCTGAGCGAAAACACTGTTCAAAACCCGGAAAATACGCCAGTATATTATACTGGAGTTCCAGTATAAGTATGCCTGAACTCCAACATACTATACTGGAATTCCAGCAAGTATAATTGTCCAGTATAATATACTGGAGTTTGGAGCACCGGTGCTCTAGTCTCTAGTATATTATACTGGAGTCAGCAAAGTATACCGATCCAACATAATATGCTGAGTTCATACACAAGTGCACCGAACTCTAGTATATTATGCTGGACCGGTCTCTATTGCAGCAAAATAATGGCTATTTTTCATTAACTTCGTAAACGCTGGCTATTTTTCAATGACCAATCTGAAAACTGGCTATACCGTGCTGTTTTTACAATAATTAAGGTCACGCCATCTGGTTTGTTAATAACCTAGGCCTGAGTTGAATTGGGCTGAAATGAGATTATGCTTGGGTTGGATGCGACTAACCTTTACGTGGGCCAATCTCACATTACATAGCTTTGGGAAACCAAAACAATGACTAACAGGAAAAATCAGATATGGACCATGTTGTGTATGGATTAGGAACAAAATGCAGAATCACAACGTGTTTCCTATTCTACGTGCCATGAAGCATTAATTATAGGCTATTTAAGTTAATTATTCATTATCTATTGAAATTAGGTGTACGCTAGGTATTCGTCACATTAATTAACCTCCATGAGGACCTTTTAGTTCCTTTTTGTTAATCTGAAAGTAATTGAAGAGAAATTGAGTCTCATTCTGTAGAAAACCCTAAACGATGTAAACGAAAAGGAACCAGAGATTGGAAATTTTTTGTGTATTGAAAATAAATATGATAGTCTGTTTAATTATACAAAGTAACCTATCATTACCTATTTATACTACAAAGAATAATTCAATGGCTATCTAATAAAATGGGCTATCTATGCAATAATATTACAAGACTATGTGCAAGGCTATCAATGTATTAGTCGGCTGGGCATGTGTCTGTTGGGCTTGAGTTGGTTGGGCCGGGATTGAGTAGGAACATATTGCAAGGAAATCAGTCCACAAGCAAGTTTTTCCCGAACAAAATGACAATCAAGCTCAATGTGCTTGGTCCTTTCACGAGAAACAGGGTTCTTGGCAATTCTGATAGCAGACTTGTTATCACAGTGAAGAGGAATAGGAGCAGAAATGTTGAGACCCAAGTCAGCCAAGAGTCTCACAAGCAAAGTAAGTTCAGCAACAGCCTTTCTTAGAGCCCTATACTCAGCTTCTGCAGATGACAATGAGACTGTGAGTTGTTTCTTAGACTTCCAGCAAATAGGATTGCCTCCAAGAGTCACAAAATAACTACTGACAGACTTCCTTGAAGAAGGACAGTCTGCCTAATCAGAATCTGAAAAAGCTTGAATGAAGAAATTCTGACATCTGTTGAATAAAATGCCTTTATCAGGGTCTTTGACCAAGTATCTAAAAACATGAAGAGCAACATGCATGTGAGCAATTCTGGGAGCATTAAGGAACTGACTAAGATGTTGAATTAAGAAGGAGATGTTAGGTCTAGTGTGTTGCAAAAAATTTAGTTTCCTAATCAGTTTTCTGTAGGGAGAAGGATCAACTAATGCATCACCAGAAGTGGAGGTAAGCTTGATAGACATGTCCAAAGGTGTCACCACAGATGAGGCAGAAGAACAATGAAATTCTGAAAGCAGCTCCTTCAGGTATTTGTGTTGGGTGACAAAAATACCATCAGGTGAGTGTGACACCTCAAATCCCAGGAAGTAATGAACAATTCCCAAGTCCTTTATCTTGAATTGTTCATCCAGAAATGCTTTGAGAGAGAGCATTTCAGATGTATCATTCCCAGCCAATAGGATGTCATCCACATAGACAACAATAAGAACAGTAGAGGTAGCAGAAGACTTGGTGAGCAAAGAATAGTCATTGAGACTTGAGGAATAGCCCTTGGATATAAGAGCATGAGATAGCTTGGCAAACCATTGCCTAGAGGCCTCTTTAAGGCCATATAAAGATTTCTTCAACTTGCACACAAGCGGAGGATCAGAGGATGAGGGAGATACTGTAAGACCAAGAGGAATCTGCATGTACACCTCTTCAGAAAGATCTCCATGCAAAAAAGCATTGTTTACATCAAGTTGGTAAATGTCCCAAGAATGTTTGGCAGCCAAGGCAAGCAAACATTTAATAGTGGTGAACTTGACTACTGGAGAAAATGTCTCAAAGTAGTCAATACCGTCCTATTGAGTATCCCCTCTAATCACCAATATAGCTTTATACCTTTCAATGCTACCATATGAGCGTTGCTTGATTTTATATACCCATGTGCAGGGAATTGCCTTTTTACCAGGAGGCAAAGGGACTATGTCCCAAGTCTGATTTTCCTCTAAGGCCTGAAATTCTTTCCTCATGGCCTCCTACCAAGTAGGATTATGAGCAGCTTGATGATAAAAAGCAGGTTCAGGCAAGGATGAATAGGAAGATGAAGAGGAGGGAGAGATAGAAGAGTGAGCAGGAGGAACATCATAGCAAATGTAATCTTTAAGGTGGATGGGAAGAACAGTAGGTCTAGAAGACTTCCTTAAGGGAGGAGATGAAGAAGAGGAAGAAGTAGGTGGTGAAGATGCAGGATTGATAGGAGAAAGATAAGGATAAGATGAATCAGAAGAAGGGGCTAATGGTGAAGTTGCAAAATTGAAGGGGGAATTAGGAGGAGAGAAAACAGGAGGAATAGAATTGAAAGGGGGTTGTACAGGAATGGGAGAAGTGTGATAAGAAAAAGGAATTGGTGATGAAGGAAAGAATCCAGAAGGAGAAGAAGTGGAAGGAAAGACGTGTTTAGCAAAAATGACATCCCTAGAGTAAAAAACTGATTTGTTGCCCAGGTGTAATAATTTGTAGGCTTTCTTGCCAAAAGCATAACCCAGAAATACAGAGGGAATGACTCTAGACTTGAACTTGTCTCTAGAAGGTAAAGGAACAGTAGCATAGGCTAGGCAACCAAAGGATCTGAGGTGTGTATAAGTTGGATGATGACTAAGTAAAGTTTCATAGGGAGTTTTGTTAGATAGAACTGTAGATGGGAACCTGTTTATTAGATATGTTGCCCCTAATATTTGGTAGGCAACTTAGATTGAAAGAGAAGAGCTCTAGCAGTTTCTAATAGGTGCTTGTGTTTTCTTTCTACTATCTCATTCTGTTGTGGAGTGTGAGAACAAGAAGTTTGGTGAGCAATCCCAAGAGATGTGAGATAATCAGTATGAGAATGAGCAGACCCCAGTTCAAATGCATTATCAGTTCTTATAGTTTGGACTGAAGTGTGGAATTGAGTTGAAACCATGGCTATGAAGGCTTTGATGATAGAAAAGGCATTACCTTTACATGAAAGGAGGTGAGTCCAGGTGACTCTGCTATGATCATCTACAATAGTCAGGAAATACCTGAAACTATTATAGGTGGCTGTATGATAAGGTCCCCAGAGATTAATGTGTACAAGCTGAAAAAGTTTTGTGGATTGTGTGGAGCTATGAGGAAAAGGAAGTCTCTGTTGCCTTACCACTGGACAGATGAAAGACTATTTAAAAGAAAACTTACTAGACAAATGAGGAATAGAAATCATTTTCACAAAAGGCATATGTCCCATCCTTTGATGCCAAAAAACGTTATTTTCATTTATAGCAGTAACATTACAATGAACAGTTGGAACACCAGAAGCAGATACTGTCACACCTCCTTTTTCCGCCCCCGCGAGGGGCGAAGGAGTTTTTTCCAATTAAAGGACAATCGAAACGGGATTTGTTTATTTATTTCAGAGTCGCCACTTGGGAGGTTTTAGGGTGTCCCAAGTCACCAATTTTAATCCCGAATCGAGGGAAAGAATGACTCCATATTACAGTCTGCGCACCAGAAATCCGGATAAGGAATTCTGTTAACCCGGGAGAAGGGTGTTAGGCATTCCCGAGTTCCGTGGTTCTAGCACGGTCATTCAACTGTCATATTCGGCTTGATTATATGATTTTTATACAAGTATGAACTTATGTGCAAATTTTAACTTTTTACCGCTTTCTTAATTATTATTATTATTATTACAAGGAATTGCAACGTTGTGAAAATGTATCTCAAACCGCGTCACAATCAATGTACCCGTGGTCGTTGACACACTTTTACTCCGTTGAGATTTAGATTTGGGTTACATAAATATACACCCGAGTTTAAGAAGGTAAGATTTATTAAAGTGCGTCCTAAAGAGACTAACGTATTGGTATTTTGGGAAAACCGTGAAATTTTCTAAACGGCTCGTCCCTAAGGATAAATAATTAAAGCAATACATTTTGCGAGGGCCCCGCAATCTACGCGTTTTATTCGACGAGGCTCGTCTCATTTTTATTTTTTTAAAAGGATACCCTAAAATGACTACATTTCTCTATTAAATCCGTCTCTGGAATAAAACAATCGGGAAAGACTTTTCAATTACCTGTTCGCAAAATGTGATAACCAGTTGATTGGATCGAAAAAAATAGACATGCATATGGCAACCTTATTCATCGATGGGCGTACATATGAGGTTCAGTTAATTATTCCATACACGCTTAACCCTTAAAGGCGAAAAGACTGAAACTGACCTTATCTAACTTAGGTGGTATTACTACATGTTTCAGGCAACATTTATCCAACCATATGACCTACGCGATTTTATCTTTTGAGATAATCCAAAATGCCTAGCATGCTTTTGAGATATACGTTATATACCGATGAACCAAGGTGAAACAAACGCGATTACTGCATTGTCATTCTTAACCGACCCTATGTGAAACCATTTGTTGGCCGAACATCACTACTACACCACTAGTTTTTTCTTGATTAACATACACCGACAAATTACTGGACCAAACTCTTATAGACTAAAAACTGTTCCATTACACAGTTCGGGGGTCAAACTTTACATGTCGGGTATACAGAATGTTCTAAACTGCAACAGTAAAAGATAAAAATCACTACACTAAGTTCAAACTGCAATTCTTCTTATATTCTTATTCATGCTCCAAGTTCATCATTACACTAGTGAAATTAGAATGTGTACCTGGATGCTGGACAATAAGAATGAAAAGAAGAAGAAGAATGATATCAGCAGCAATCAAACAGACAGCAGTAACACAGCAGCAACAAACAGCAATAGTATAACCACTAGTTCACGAACAACCAACAGCAGTTTCCACAACGATAAACCCACAGGTGGTCGAGTCCCAACCAACAATCCCAGAACAGAGTAGTAAACCAGCAGAAAAATCCAGAATATTCAAATGCAATAATAATAGTAGTTCAATAATCACAACAACTCGACGAATAACCAACAACAGCTTCAATAGCAATAAGACCAAGACCCAATCAACAGCATACAGAAACCCAGAATACAGTAGTAATCCCACAGAGAAATCAGAATACCCTCATGAAATAGTCACAGCCCAAACCTTTTAGAACTAACAGTTTTATTTCTCTCTGAACACTTAATAATTTTTCAGCCTATGCTCTCAATACTCACCGCCTTCTCCCCCGTCACCTTTCCTTGTTCTAAATAGGCCTATTTACAGGCAGAAAAGGCAGGCTCCAGGCTGCTTTTGATCCCTGCCCATAACTCCTTTAAACTAATCAAAACCCCCCAAAGCCCATCTTCTTGATAGCCTATCAGCATGTGTTTTCTGCCCAAAGGTATGGGCAGGCTATAATATTTAATCAAAGTTATGGATGTCTACTTATTTTAATTAACCTCCCACATGCCATTTAATCTGTTCCCCATTATTGCCTTAGTTTAAACATATTATAGTACCCTACTGTCAGCTTACTTAAACTAATCATTTTTGCTCTTTTCAAACCCCCAAACTACCCTTGTCAGCCCCCAGCTATTACTGTTTTACCCTGAGCTTCAGTAGTCTGAGTTTAAACTTCTGAAAGTCCCAACTGAAAACATCCTACTGAGTTCCAGCTATTGCACTGCAACTATGAATCATTCACAGATAGTGTAAAACACAGCTAAATGACAATGGTTCTAACAATCATATATAGCTATACGAATCAGAATGTTTGATCATTCAATCCTGTGAAACTAATCGACGGCGTTTATCTAATCGACTATACTAATTATGACATAAAATAATCAGTCAATCAAAAACTACGAACGGGGTTCCAAAATGGCTTCAAACGACTTTGCACAAAAACAGAGAATCTATATGAATTATCTATTCGATGACATTAATTAACCCGATCATGTATATCACTATACGTATTCAAACATGAACCAAATAGCAATTGACCAAACAAAAGGTCTTATGGGGACGGGGAACAAATTGAAAAACATATATCAGAAACACCAAATAAACCAAACAAACATGTTGACAAACTAAAACAACATTTTAAAAAAAATAGAAAAGAAGGAGGGAACTCACTCTGAAAGGCTTAGACACAGACGACCCCAGCTTTGACCGTATTTTCCCATTTGAGGTCGAACAAACTTTAATCGGGGTGTTCTCAACCGAGAACACCTTGATTAAGGTCTATTAGACCCCAACCCTTTGTTAAACTGGCCAGATTCCAAGGTTCTTGTGTTCTAGGGTTCGAACCAGTCTGATTTTTGGGCTTGAGGATTTGTAGGTAGATTCGGACCAAACCAAACTTGATTTGGTCACGAGTGAGTCCAGGGTGGTGACTGGGGTGAAACTGGGGTGGGTTGGTGTAGGTCAGGGGTTGGGCTCGAACCTTCAAATTAAGATTCGAGATGATTGGGGGTGATTCGAGACAAGGGGGTAGCAGATCCGTGTTCAGGGTGGTGAGGTGCATCAGGGGTGTTATTTTGGTGGTCACCGGCGTCTTTGCCGTCGGGTTTACGTTGAAAGGGAACCAAGGCGGCTGCTAGGTTTTCGAGGGGTTTGGGATCTTTCTGAGAGAGACGAAGGAATAGGGTGGGGTGCTTGGATAGGGTGCGGGGTAAAAGGGTTAGGTTTATATATGAATTAGGGGTTTAGATCCTGGCCGTTGGATCAGGTGAGATTGATGGCCAGGATCTATTCACAGGAGGGGGACGACATCGTTTGGGTGTAGTGGTGGGTGAGACCGGGTGTGGGAATGGATCGGGTCAGGTTAACAGGTGTAGGGGAGGGCCTGGATCCGTTGGATCAATAGGGTTGGACGGCTCAGATCAGCCTGCCTGAAACGGCGCCGTCGAGGTTTAATGAGTGGCCTGATCGGGACCGTTCATTTGAATCAGATCAACAGCTCAAATGGGGTCGCTGATACGACATTGTTTGGGACCGTGCCTGGGCAGCCTGGGTTTGGATTGGGTTGGGGTAATTGATTTGGGCCTGACTTCCATTTATATTTTGGCCCCATCCGAGTTCTTTTCATTTTTTCACAACTCTTTTCTTTTTCTTTAATTACCAAAATTAAACAAAAATTCCTAAATAAATAAAATTACACACATATTATTTAACACCTATTAACACACAAATTAACATTAAATAAAATCACTAAGAAACACACATGCATGTATTTTTGGTTTTCTTTTAACCAAATTATGGCTAATTAATTTCTAAATGTACCATTAATTCCTAAATGCATGCAACGTATTTTTGTATTTTCAACTATTGCAAGGTGAGCGTTCACGGACAAAATAATTATCAAAATATCAAGTATATTCTCAAAAATTATACCCGAAGGTAACTTGTTTTATTTTATTTTTTTTCTTTTGGAGTAGTTTCCGTGAAGCAAAAATCACGTGCTCACAGCTGCCCCTCTTTGTCCGAAAACACAGAGAGTTTTCGCAAAGATAAAGTGAGCGGATACGAGCAATTTTTCCTCTCGTTATACAGGTGGGCGCCTATTTAAACTAAGACATGAAAATATTCCTCTCGTTATACAGGTGGGCGCCTATTTAAACTAAGACATGAAAATATTCCTCTCGTTATACAGGTGGGCGCCTATTTAAACTAAGACATGAAAATATTCCTCTCGTTATACAGGTGGGCGCCTATTTAAACTAAGACATGAAAATATTCCTCTCGTTATACAGGTGGGCGCCTATTTAAACTAAGACATGAAAATATTCCTCTCGTTATACAGGTGGGCGCCTATTTAAACTAAGACATGAAAATATTCCTCTCGTTATACAGGTGGGCGCCTATTTAAACTAAGACATGAAAATATTCCTCTCGTTATACAGGTGGGCGCCTATTTAAACTAAGACATGAAAATATTCCTCTCGTTATACAGGTGGGCGCCTATTTAAACTAAGACATGAAAATATTCCTCTCGTTATACAGGTGGGCGCCTATTTAAACTAAGACATGAAAATATTCCTCTCGTTATACAGGTGGGCGCCTATTTAAACTAAGACATGAAAATATTCCTCTCGTTATACAGGTGGGCGCCTATTTAAACTAAGACATGAAAATATTCCTCTCGTTATACAGGTGGGCGCCTATTTAAACTAAGACATGAAAATATTCCTCTCGTTATACAGGTGGGCGCCTATTTAAACTAAGACATGAAAATATTCCTCTCGTTATACAGGTGGGCGCCTATTTAAACTAAGACATGAAAATATTCCTCTCGTTATACAGGTGGGCGCCTATTTAAACTAAGACATGAAAATATTCCTCTCGTTATACAGGTGGGCGCCTATTTAAACTAAGACATGAAAATATTCCTCTCGTTATACAGGTGGGCGCCTATTTAAACTAAGACATGAAAATATTCCTCTCGTTATACAGGTGGGCGCCTATTTAAACTAAGACATGAAAATATTCCTCTCGTTATACAGGTGGGCGCCTATTTAAACTAAGACATGAAAATATTCCTCTCGTTATACAGGTGGGCGCCTATTTAAACTAAGACATGAAAATATTCCTCTCGTTATACAGGTGGGCGCCTATTTAAACTAAGACATGAAAATATTCCTCTCGTTATACAGGTGGGCGCCTATTTAAACTAAGACATGAAAATATTCCTCTCGTTATACAGGTGGGCGCCTATTTAAACTAAGACATGAAAATATTCCTCTCGTTATACAGGTGGGCGCCTATTTAAACTAAGACATGAAAATATTCCTCTCGTTATACAGGTGGGCGCCTATTTAAACTAAGACATGAAAATATTCCTCTCGTTATACAGGTGGGCGCCTATTTAAACTAAGACATGAAAATATTCCTCTCGTTATACAGGTGGGCGCCTATTTAAACTAAGACATGAAAATATTCCTCTCGTTATACAGGTGGGCGCCTATTTAAACTAAGACATGAAAATATTCCTCTCGTTATACAGGTGGGCGCCTATTTAAACTAAGACATGAAAATATTCCTCTCGTTATACAGGTGGGCGCCTATTTAAACTAAGACATGAAAATATTCCTCTCATTATACAGGTGGGCGCCTATTTAAACTAAAACATGAAAATATTCCTCTCATTATACAGGTGGGCGCCTATTTAAACTAAGACATAAAAATATTCCTCTGTTTCCTCGTTCCTCCGAGAAAAATATGAAAAATGGCAGAACAATTTCTGCCCCAGTTTCGGGGACCTTTCTTTCGTCGCATCCCTCTGCCATTATCATCCTTTATTTTCCTGCAGCAGAACAAAAAGGACTTTGTTAGTTTTAATCATGGTGAGCAGCCGTGCCCTTCCTGCTGGGGGATGATTTTTCCTTTTCCCCTTCTGTGCTCTTAAAACTGGTTGGGGATGGAATGTCTGCTGGGGATGGCTTTCCATTTATCTCTCCCTGCCTTCTTGTTTCAAAACAAGCTGTGGGAGTCCTCTTCCATTCCAGCACTATTTTCTTGGAAGTCTTATTCCCTCCCAGAACTGCAGGGCATAGAACGTTATCATCCGGGGATATCCTTATTGGGGACAGGACTGTTAGGGTTGTCTTGCGGCGGGCCACTTCTCCCTGCCTCCTTCCTCCTTTATGTGGTGTCTGACCACTTCGGACCTTGGTTCGTGATCTATTGCCGTTATGCTGGGGATCTTCTTGGAACTGGGTCCCTAAGTCCCTCAACCGTCGTTTTCTGCTTTTCTTCACGTCCCCCTTAACTTTCTAAGCCAATTTGTCTTTTGGTTTTGCACCAAATGCCTTTTGTCTTATTGCCTCATCCTGGGCCTGTCCCATTCGTATTTTGCTTTTGTACCACTTCGGCCTCTGGTAGTAAACTCTGAAAAATCCTTTTCAAAAACGAATTTCTAGAAAGAAATGAAAAAGATAGAAAAGGAGAAAAATCTTTCTGAACGAATACTGGTGGGAAAGAAGAAAAGAAAAGAACTTATCTGGATGATATGACTGGTCCTTATGATCATGTCGTGCACCATGGATTCCCGACCCAGTCTATTTGTACCAATCAACCTGCCTGATGGCCTTACTTGCTAGGGTAAATAGGTGTCCATTTCTTCGCAAATGTGGATCCTTTTGCCATTCTGTCTTGTCGCCTTACAGTGCCCTTCGAAGGGTTTTCACTAATAAGACTCTCTCTTTTCTCTCAGCTCCCGGCGCCTTACGGTGCCCGTGAAGGTTTTCACCAATAAGACTCTCTCGTTTATATCTCACATCTTTCGTCGCCTTATGGTGCCTGCGAAGGTTTTCACCGATAAGACTCTCTCATTTTGCCCTTCAACGGGGAATTGGGGTGTTGCCGACACGACTCTCTCTTTCGGAGATTCTTTCTGGCTATCAGTTCATTTCTCATTTATGATCCCCTTCTTTGCTGGAGATCAACGTATTATCCTCGGCTTCCATTGTCCTAACTTGGCACTTCTTGGACATTGATCGGGAGGTCTTTTGGGCATTGATGTTGGTTTTGTGTGTCAAATATTTAACTTAACTTCGATGGGTGAAGTGTTACAACTCTTGGAATCAAACCCTTTTGGATATTCAAAACATAATTCCTGCCCAGTTTTCTTGCTTGGGGAATTTTATATTTACACTATGTTGAGCTATGCGCATTATGCACACTATGACCGAGCCGTGAGGCGCCTACATATCCTCTTTGAGGAATCAGGTCAAACGTAGTTCCTAACTTCTCTTGTTTTTCTTTTATCTTTCTCTTCTCTTTTTTTTTTAAATTTCTTCTTCTTTTTCATATCTTTTCCCATTTAGTGATTCCAAAAGAGGGGTATGAAAGAATAACTTAAGGCTCAAAAGGGGGAAGCAAGGGTTAAAAGTGTTTGGATAGAAGAAAGAATTGCCTCCGTCATTTCATTATCCAATAAGTACCAAATACAAACAAACGAACCAATAACTATCATAATCGAAGAAATTACGCATAATATCTTTTGACTGCATCAGAATTGATAGCCATGTCGACACATCTTCCCTCGACATCTGTTAGGCACAAAGCACCGTTGGACAACACTCTGGTCACGATATAAGGCCCTTGCCAATTTGGGGCGAACTTGCCTTTTCCTTCGACCTGATGCGGGAGGATCCGTTTCAATACCTGCTGCCCTACTTCAAATTTTCTGGGGCGCACCTTCTTATTGTATGATCTTGCCATTCTTTTCTGATACAGCTGAACATGACACACTGCTGCCAATCCTTTTTCGTATATCAAGCTCAACTGTTCTAGTCGAGCTTTGACCCATTCATCATCATCAATCTCGGCTTCAGCGACAATCCGGAGGGACGGAATTTCGACCTCCGCTGGTATTACTGCCTCAGTTCCGTATACCAACAAATAAGGAGTTGCACCTATGGAAGTTCGGACTGTAGTGCGATAACCCAACAAGGCAAAGGGTAATTTCTCGTGCCATTGTCTAGATCCTTCCACCATCTTCCGCAGTATCTTCTTGATGTTCTTATTGGCTACTTCGACCGCTACATTCGCCTTGGGACGATATGGGGTGGAATTGCGGTGTGTAATCTTGAATTGTTGGCATACCTCTCTCATCAGGTTGCTGTTAAGATTTGCACCATTATCCGTGATGATCACTTTCGGGATCCCAAATCTGCAGATGAGATGGGAGTGAACAAAATCCACCACTGCCTTTTTAGTTACCGACTTGAAGGTTTTAGCCTCAACCCATTTGGTGAAGTAGTCGATGGTCACTAGAATGAACCTATGGCCGTTGGATGCTGCCGGCTCGATAGGCCCAATGACATCCATGCCCCATGGGACAAATGGACAGGGGGCTGACATCGTATGCAACTCTGTTGGCGGAGAATAAATCAGATCTCCATGTATCTGACACTGATGGCATTTCCTCACGAAAGTGATACAGTCGTACGTCATGGTAAGCTAATAGTACCCTGCTCGAAGGATCTTCTTTGCCAATACATATCCACTCATATGTGGCCCGCAAACTCCAGCATGTACCTCTACCATAACCGTCGTGGCTTGACCGGCGTCTATACATCTTAACAATCCCAAGTCCGGGGTTCTTCTATACAACACTCCTCCGCTGAGGAAGAAACCATTCAACAAACGTCGAAGGGCACTTTTTTGGTCTCCAGTGGCCTGTTCCGGATATATCCCCATTTTGAGGTACTCCTTTATATCATGAAACCAAGGCTCGCCATCTACTTCCTCTTCTACCGCATTGCAATAAGCATGCTGATCACGAACCTGAATGTGCAGCGGGTCAACATACATCTTGTCAGGGTGGTGTAACATTGATGCTAAGGTGGCCAATGCATCGGCAACCTTGTTATGGACTCTTGGGATATGTTTGAATTCCACTGATCAAAATCGCTTGCTTAGATCGTGCAAACATTGTCGATAGGGTATGAGTTTCAAATCCCGTGTTTCCCACTCACCCTGAATCTGATATACCAAGAGGTCCGAGTCTCCCAAGACCAAAACGTCTTGGACATCCATGTCCGCAGCTAATCGCAGACCCAAAATGCAGGCTTCGTACTCGGCCATATTATTGGTGCAATAGAAGCGTAGTTGAGCTGTAATAGGATAGTGACGTTCTGTTTCAGAAATGAGTACTGCTCCTATTCCAACCCCTTTCGCGTTCGCGGCTCCATCGAAGAAAAGCTTCCAACCCGGTTCCCCAGGTAATTCCAGCTCCCTCGTATGCATTACTTCTTCGTCGGGAAAATACGTTCTTAAAGGCTCGTATTTTTCATCAACGGGATTCTCTGCCAAATGGTCGGCCAGCGCTTGGGCTTTCATGGCCGTCCTCGTCACATAGACAATATCAAACTCTGTGAGCAAGATTTGCCATTTTGCTAACCTCCCTGTAGGCATAGGTTTCTGAAAAATGTACTTCAATGGGTCCAAACGAGATATGAGATAAGTAGTATACGAGGACAGGTAGTGCTTCAACTTCTGAGCCACCCAAGTTAGGGCGCAACATGTTTTTTCGAGTTGAGTGTACTTGACCTCGTACACTGTGAACTTCTTGCTAAGATAATAAATGGCCTGCTCCTTCCTTCCTGTGATATCGTGTTGCCCCAGTACACAACCAAATGAATTCTCCAGGACTGTCAGATAAAGAATTAATGGCCTTCCTGGCTCGGGTGGAACCAACACAAGTGGATTGGACATATACCCTTTGATTTGGTCGAAAGCCTCTTGACACTCCGCTGTCCAGTCTACCGCAACATCTTTTTTCAGCAGTCGAAATATGGGTTCACAAGTCACCGTGAGTTGGGCGATGAACCTGCTGATATAATTTAGCCTCCCCAATAGACTCATTACCTCTGTCTTGTTCTTTGGCGGTGGCAAATCTCGGATGGATTTGATCTTGGATGGGTCTAACTCAATACCCCGTCGACTGACGATAAATCCTAACAGCTTTCCTGATGGAACCCCGAATGCGCATTTGGCCGGGTTGAGCTTGTATCATACCGTCGGAGTCTTTGAAAAAATCTCCTTAGGTCTGCTACATAGTCTCCCTGTCGCCGAGATTTTATGATCACATCATCTACGTACACCTCAATTTCTTTGTGTATCATGTCATGAAACACAGTAGTTATTGCTCGCATGTATGTTGCCCCAGAATTCTTCAGTCTGAATGGCATGACCCGGTAGCAGTAAGTTCCTCATGGTGTAATGAAAGCTATCTTTTCCGCATCTTCTTCATCCATTAAGATCTGATGATATCCTGCATAGCAGTCCACAAAGGATCCGATCTCGCGCCCAGCGCAATTATCGATCAGGATATGGATGTTGGTCAATGGAAAGTTATCCTTAGGACTTGCTTTGTTGAGATTACGGTAGTCGACGCACACTCTGATTTTCCCGTCCTTCTTCGGCACTGGTACCACATTGGCCAACCACTCAGGATATCGAGTGGCCCGAATGACCTTCGCCTGCAGCTGCTTAATCACCTCTTCTTTGATCTTTACACTCATCTCTGTCTTAAATTTCCTTAGCTTTTTCTTGACCGGAGGGTATGCCGGGTCAGTGGGCAATTTGTGAACCACTAGATTGGTGCTTAATCCCGGCATATCATCGTATGACCATGCAAAAACATCTTTGAAATCTACGAGGGTTTTGATCAATTCTTCCCTGACATTTGGCTCAATGTGGATGCTGATTTTGGTTTCTCTGACATTATCTGCATCCCCTAGATTCACAGCCTCAGTGTCATTTAGGTTAGGCTTGGGTTTCTCTTCAAATTGGCACAGTTCTCGGTTTATTTTTTCGAAGGCTTCATCCTCGTCGTACTCAGACTCATCGTCACAATCGACCTCTTGTATCATTAAGTCGGAGTCGGATTGATTTATTAGACTAGGTTGAAGATCCGTTGTTCATGCCATGTCATTAGAACCAGTAAAAAGAGAACTGTTCAGAAAGAAAAAGAACAAAACAAAATTAAAATGATACAAAAGAAGAGAATTTTATTAAAATTGCGGGATAAAAGGGTTCACACTTTTACAAAACAAAATGAAATTGGATTACACCCTGGAATAATCCGAAACAAGAAAAGCGAAATCAAAGCCTACTACCAGGACTCCCCCCGGATAGGAAGAGGAGTAACCGTCTAATTGTTGGTTTTGGCCTCAGGCCCCACAAACTGTATGTCCGCTCTGCTGGAACTTTCTCCAACTTCTACCATATTGATATCAGTGAATAGCCTCTCGAAACTCTGATTCAGGTCCCCGTCCATCCCAATTAATGGTCCGAGAATTTTTGGGACTGGTGACCCCTTTGCTCTAACAAAAGACCTTGAGAGACGTGGCACAGGTTTGGGAAGAAACCAGACTTTCTTCTTCATTTTCCGCGCTCGCTTTACGTCTACCGCAGTTGGTTTGAACCCCAATCCAAAGGTCTCCAAATTCTTGGGCAAGGAGACAGGTTGGACAATCCCCTGAAGCTCAACCCCTAGGCCTTTTCCCGGCACAAACCCATTACCTAGCATCTCTGAGACCATCATGATCGTTGCAGAAGCTACCCTAGGGTGCTGAATGATCTCACCCTCAGAAATCTTGCTTGCCGACATCACATCGAAAATCTGGTAGACCCAGGGACCCTTGTCATCATTGGTCTCTATGAAGGGCACAATGGTGCCACCCATGGTGCACGCAGTGTCCTCGCCGTGCAGTACGACCTCTTGTCTATCCCACTCGAACTTGACCATTTGATGCAAGGTGGAAGGTACTGATTTAGCTGCGTGGATCCACGGTCGTCCCAACAGAAGGTTATAAGATACCGCGACATCTAATACCTGGAACTCCATGGTGAACTGGACTGGACCGATGGTCAATTCGAGTACAATATCCCCCACGGTGGCTGTTCCATTTCCGTCAAATCCTCGGATGCAAATTCTATTCTTGTGGATTCTTCCGTGGTCGATCTTTAACTGGTTCAGGGTGGATAATGGACAAATATTGGCACTTGAGCCGTTATCCACCAATGCCTGGGTAACTGCCGAATCTTCACATTTGACAGTTAGGTAAAGAGCTTTATTATGCTCCGTGCCTTCCACTGGCAGATCATCATCTGAGAATGTTACCCTGTTCACCTCGAAAATTTTGTTGGCAATAGTTTCCAGGTGATTTACAGAAATCTCATTGGGCACATGGGCTTCATTTAGTATCTTCATCAGGGCCCGACGATGTTCATCAGAATGGATTAGTAATGATAGCAGCGAGATCTGGGCCGGTGTTTTCTTCAACTGTTCGACCACGAAATAATCCTGCACTTTCATCTTCCTCAAGAATTCCTCAGCTTCTTCTTCGGACACAGGTTTCTTGGTTGCAGCTGGGTTGGGTCTTCTTAACTCCGCCGGAGCAAAACACCGTCCTGATCGAGTCAGCCCTTGCGCTTCACAACTATCTTCCTCCACTTGTTTTCCTTTGTACATCACCACTGCCTTCTCATATTTCCAAGGCACAGCCTTGCTATCAATCATCGGCAGCTGGACTACAGGCTTTATGGTGACCAGTTCCCTGTATACCCCTTTCAACACAACTACGGGTGTGGGTGGAGTCCCTGATATTACCAACTTGGCTGGCTCGGGTTTCTTTGTTACGGTAGGCAGACTCTTTCCCAATATTACTACTGGCTTGACGCCTTCCCCCTGCGACTGTACCCTTGGTCTTCCACCGGTCGATCCCTCTGTCGAAGCGGCTTGGATTGTTATCACTATCTGTGATGGTCTCATTGGCTCCCCTCCCTCGTATACCAACTCGATCATGTGAGTTTCGTGGTGTATTGGCAATGGGTTCTGGTTGATGTTGGGCGCCTCCGGCGCCTGGACCTCGATTTTGTTGGCATCAATTAAATCTTGTATTGCCTGCCTCAGCCTCCAACATTTTTCAGTATCATGCCCCAGCATTCCTGAACAGTACTCACAGCTTATCGATCTGTCCAAATTTTGGGGTGGGGGGTTTTGCTCTCTAGGTTCGACAGGACTCACCAAACCCAACCGTCTCAATTTGTGGAATACAGCGGTATAGGTCTCTCCCAACTCAATAAAGGCTCTATGTTTCTGCAGCCTATCATTTCTGGCAGCTTGACTCCCTCGAAAGCCTGCCCCCGGAGGATTCCTGTACGTTCTTGGTGGAGGATAGGTATTTTGTGGTGGGGCATATGTGTTCTGGGGAGCCGGCGCGCGCCATTGCGGGCGAACCGGAGGCTGAGTGTTTGTTTGGGCTTGGTGTACGGAGAAGTGTGGCTCTTGAGGTGGATAGTAGTGCTGTGGTGGGCTGTATGGGTAGTTTGGCCTGTAGGGTCTGTGTTGGTTGTAGTATGGTTTGCCGGACCTGGCCCAACTGCTTGCCTCAATTGTGGCAATTTCTTCTTTCTTCCTCCTTCCCAGCGCACCTCCGGTGCCGCTCTGAATAGCCTGGGTCGTTGCCTTGAGTGCCGAGTAATTCAGGATTTTGTCAGACCTCAGACCCTCTTCTATCATGACCCCTATCTTCACTACTTCATTGAAGGATTTTCCAACCGTCATCACCAAGTGACCAAAGTAAGTTGGATCCAGTGTTTGCAAGAAGTAGTCCACCATTTCTCCCTCTCTCATGGGAGGATCAACTCTGGCTGCTTGTTCTCTCCAGCAGAAACCAAACTCACGAAAACTTTCCCCAGGCTTCTTTTCGGTCCTCAGCAATGTGAGACGGTCAGGGACTATCTCGAGATTGTATTGAAAGTGACATGCGAAAGCCTGCGCCAGATCATCCCAAGTGTACCATCTGCTGGAATCCTGCCTGGTATACCATTCTAGTGCCGATCCACTCAAGCTTTGGCCGAAATAAGCTATCAGTAGCTCGTCTTTGCCGCCTGCCCCTCTCATTTTGCTACAAAAGCCCTGCAAATGGGCCATGGGATCACCGTGCCCTTCATACAAATCAAACTTAGGCATCTTGAACCCAACCGGGAGTTGGACGTCCGGGAAAGGGCATAGATCCTTGTAGGCCACACTGACCTTGTTGCCCAATCCGTGCAGGTTCCTGAAGGATTGCTCCAGGCTTTTGAACTTCCTCATTACCTCATCTTATTCTGGGACCCTAACCGGCTTCTCAATATCTGCCGGTACCTCCAAGTGCGGATTGTAGGTATGGGGTTCTGGTGCATTGAATGTGGGTTTAGGGGGATAGTATTGCGTATCGTGAGCCTGAAACAACGGCTCACTAGTTGATCTTTGCATGGTGGCTGCGGTGGGTCCCATAAAAGTGGGAACATTTGGTGTTGGGAGAGGTTGATGGGGTGGTGGAGCTTGGGAATCATGGGGGCTTCTCTCCTGATGATAACGGGGATTTGGGAGGCTTGTTGAAGGGCCGGACTGGGGCTATTCCGGCATGTGCCCCAGTGGCTCAGGGCTCTTTTGTGCTTTGGCTAGAGCTAACTGCATTACATTCATCTCTATTCCCATCCTTTCTATCTTTTCCATCGCTTCTTTTAACAACTGGCTCAACGGCCTCTCTTCATCGGTACTATTTTCTGAAGTAGTCATGCTTGTTGTTACCGGTCCTTTGGATCTGGTTTGGTAAGGGTGTGTTGCCAGAATGCTTTAACAACTAACTGTCTGGATATTTGTGAAAAACAACAAACTTGTTAGCGTTAGATTTTAACAGATTTGATAACAACACATTGGGGATGCAATGCTCCTAGGCAGTTAACCGTTTCTAACATGCTTTGCTTCAAACAACATGCGTCATCCCAGCTTGCTTATTCGCCCCTTTTAAAATACTTTGGGAACCCCTGTATTTTATTCTATTTTTGTATTTTCTTCTTCTTTCTTTTTTTTTATTAATGGCGGTCGAATCTTATGTGGATTGCCTACGTATCACGTCCCCGCGTGAATCAGACCGGGCGTAGTTCTGCCAACATGAAAGGTAACATCAATGAAATATTTTTTTTCTTTATCAATTTTTATAATAAAACAAACTGGGTTTCAAAGGTTGAAAGATGACCAACAAACTCAAAAATCAAATAACCCACATATTCTAGTCAAAAGATTTATAACCTCAAAACAAAAAGACCAGCTTCCTTTCCCCGTTTGACAAATGCAACCAAACGGCTATTTTTTGCGAATGTGGCCCCTACATGAATCTTGAGGCCGGGGAGGATTATTTTATGACACTTTAAACTTGTCCGTTCTTTTACGAAAATAGCCTTTCGACAACTGAAAGATAATCTAAGGCTATTTCGGTAAGAACGGTTTAAGACGCGGCCGAAGCTGGCTCGGCTTATTTTTGACTAAAAATTCAAACGGTATTCACCTGACCGCTGACTCCTTGTTTTTTTGTTTTTTTCAAATTACAATAAAACCTGGTGTTGCAAACACGACCCTTCAGCGCCTCGGGGACGAAGATTTTTAAGGCTGTGTGGGTCAACTGGACCAAATCTTAAAAAATGACCCAAAGGTGGCTGTCTATGCAAAGTCAGCCTTCCGGCGTCCCTTTTGGGAACATTCGGCTATGTTTTGACAAAATAGCGTCACCCGACTTATTTATGACAAAATTAAAATTTTGACATGTTTTTATTTATTTATTTGTTTTTGGCTATTTTAGCAAAATGTGGGGTTGGACCCGATGAGGGTTGCCTACGTATCTCACATCCAGTGAGAATCAAACCCGCGTAGTTTGGGCAATTAACTGAACTATTTTAAAACAGGATTTTTTTTTTCATTTTCAGCAGCGAATAACAAAACCACTTTCAAAGCACGACTCTTTTCATTTTGGCATTTTCATAAATAAATAAATAAATAAATAATAAAAAAAACCATTTTAAAAACAAGACTCTTTTTCATTTTCATTTTTCATGGCAAGACAAACTATTTTTTTTTAGAAAATAAGACAAAGTGAAGATTTTTTTTCTTTTTCGTTTCACCAAAATGACCGACCTATTCTTCCAAACTTAAAATAAAAGACTCTTTATATTACTTTTTAAGTGAAATAAAACATTTTTCTTTTCTTCATTTTTTCAAGATTTTCATCCAGAATTTCGACAGTATTTGGGCATTGTTTTTTTTTTCAAAAATAAATAATTAACTCCCTAACCGCTATTTCTTTTTTCTTCAATTTCACAATATTCCTAATATTCAAAAGTCGGTCAACACACAAGTCTGAATCAAATAAATGCGCAAGTAGCAGCAAGTAAGATGCATCAGGATGGTCATTTTCATTTTTGGTACACCTATCCTAGACAGACCCAACCCCTGTGTTGAGCCTCCAAAGTCAAATGCACGAGATGCAAACAAACGTTCCTACTAGGGATCCGACATGAAACTGAGTTATTCTAGGTTCATAACCTGGGTATTTGTTCTAGACTGTGTACCCGAGCTGACAACTCGAGTCGAGGAGGGGGATGCGTACTGGGGACCCGCGGGGTCGTCTGGCTTTGTAACTTGTCCGGCCTCTTTCTTATTTCAGGTATTGACACTAACAGAATAGGGAGTCTCGACCAGCGAGCTTCTCCCCGGAGGTAAGAAGAGAAGGGTTTCAGCACAGTTTATATACAGTTCAAATAATATCAAAGCGGTAAAAGCATCATTTAGCACATTGAGCCCAAACATGTAACAAAATAAGATAAAACCAAATATAACAATTTATCTAAGCTCGAATTTCTAACCCTGAACCAGTGGTTCTGGGTTAACGTCCCCAGCGGAGTCGCCAGAGCTGTCACACCTCCTTTTTCCGCCCCCGTGAGGGGCGAAGGAGTTTTTTCCAATTAAAGGACAATCGAAATGGGATTTGTTTATTTATTTCAGAGTCGCCACTTGGGAGGTTTTAGGGTGTCCCAAGTCACCAATTTTAATCCCGAATCGAGGAAAAGAATGACTTCATATTACAGTCTGCGCACCAGAAATCCGTATAAGGAATTCTGTTAAACTGGGAGAAGGTGTTAGGCATTCCCGAGTTCCGTGGTTCTAGCACGGTCGCTCAACTGTCATATTCGGCTTGATTATCTGATTTTTATACAAGTATGAACTTATGTGCAAATTTTAACTTTTTACCGCTTTCTTAATTATTATTATTATTTTTACAGGGAATTGCAACGTTGTGAAAATGTATCTCAAACCGTGTCACAATCAATGTACCCGTGGTAGTTGACACACTTTTACTCCGTTGAGATTTAGATTTGGGTTACATAAATGTACACCCGAGTTTAAGAAGGTAAGATTTATTAAAGTGCGTCCTAAAGAGACTAACGTATTGATATTTTGGGAAAACCGTGAAATTTGCTAAACGGCTCGTCCCTAAGGCTAAATAATTAAAGCAATACATTTTGCGAGGGCCCTGCAATCTACGCGTTTTATTCGGCGAGGCTCGTCTCATTTTTATTTTTTTAAAAGGATACCCTAAAATGACTACATTTCTCTATTAAATCCGTCTCTGGAATAAAACAATCGGGAAAGACTTTTCAATTACCTGTTCGCAAAATGTGATAACCAGTTGATTGGATCAAAAAAAAATAGACATGCATATGGCAACCTTATTCATCGATGGGCGTACATATGAGGTTCAGTTAATTATTCCATACAAGCTTAACCCTTAAAGGCGAAAAGACTGAAACTGACCTTATCTAACTTAGGTGGTATTACTACATGTTTCAGGCAACATTTATCCAACCATATGACCTACGCAATTTTATCTTTTGCGATAATCCAAATTGCCTAGCATGCTTTTGAGATATACGTTATATACCGATGAACCAAGGTGAAACAAACGCGATTACTGCATTGTCATTCTTAACCGACCCTATGTGAAACCATTTGTTGGCCGAACATCACTACTACACCACTAGTTTTTTCTTGATTAACATACACCGACAAATTACTGGACCAAACTCTTATAGACTGAAAACTGTTCCATTACACAGTTCGGGGGTCAAACATTACATGTCGGGTATACAGAATGTTCTAAACTGTAACAGTAAAAGATAAAAATCACTACACTAAGTTCAAACTGCAATTCTTCTTATATTCTTATTCATGCTCCAAGTTCATCATTACACCAGTGAAATTAGAATGTGTACCTGGATGCTGGACAATAAGAATGAGAAGAAGAAGAATGATATCAACAGCAATCAAACAGACAGCAGTAACACAGCAGCAACAAACAACAACAGTATAACCACTAGTTCACAAACAACCAACAGCAGTTTCCACAACGATAAACCCACAGGTGGTCGAGTCCCAACCAACAATCCCAGAACAGAGTAGTAAACCAGCAGAAAAGCCCAGAATATTCAAATGCAATAGTAATAGCAGTTCAATAATCACAACAACTCGACGAATAACCAACAACAGCTTCAATAGCAATAAGACCAAGACCCAATCAACAGCATACAGAAACCCAGAATACAGTAGTAATCCCACAGAGAAATCAGAATACCCTCATGAAATAGTCACAGCCCAAACCTTTTAGAACTAACAGTTTTATTTCTCTCTGAACACTTAATAATTTTTCAGCCTATGCTCTCAATACTCACCGCCTTCTCCCCCGTCCCCTTTCCTTGTTCTAAATAGGCCTATTCACAGGCAGAAAAGGCAGGCTCCAGGCTGTTTTTGATCCCTGCCCATAACTCCTTTAAACTAATCAAAACCCCCCAAAGTCCATCTTCTTGACAGCCTACCAGCATGTGTTTTCTGCCCAAAGGTATGGGCAGGCTATAATATTTAATCAAAGTTATGGGTGTCTACTTATTTTAATTAACCTCTCACATGCCATTTAATCTGTTCCCCATTATTGCCTTAGTTTAAACCTATTATAGTACCCTACTGTCAGCTTACTTAAACTAATCATTTTTGCTCTTTTCAAACCCCCAAACTACCCCTGTCGGCCCCCAGCTATTACTGTTTTACCCTGAGCTTCAGTAGTCTGAGTTTAAACTTCTGAAAGTCCCAACTGAAAACATCCTACTGAGTTCCAGCTATTGCACTGCAACTATGAATCATTCACAGATAGTGTAAAACACACAGTTAAATGACAATGGTTCTAATAATCATATATAGCTATACGAATCAGAATGTTTGATCATTCAATCCTATGAAACTAATCGACGACGTTTATCTAATCGACTATACTAATTATGACATAAAATAATCAGTCGATCAAACACTACGAATGGGGTTCCAAAATGGCTTCAAACAACTTTGCACAAAACAGAGAATCTATATGAATTATCTATTCGACGACATTAATTAACCCGATCATGTATATCACTATACGTATTCAGACATGAACCAAATAGCAATTGACCAAACAAAAGGTCTTATGGGGACGGGGAACAAATTGAAAAACATATATCAGAAACACCAAATAAACCAAACAAACATGTTGACAAACTAAAACAACATTTTAAAAAAAAATAAAAAAGAAGGAGAGAACTCACTCTGAAAGGCTTAGACACAGACGACCCCAGCTTTGACCGTATTTGCCCATTTGAGGTCGAACAAACTTTAATCGGGGTGTTCTCAATCGAGAACACCTTGATTAAGGTCTATTAGACCCCAACCCTCTGTTAAACTGACCGGATTCCAAGGTTCTTGTGTTCTAGGGTGCGAACCGGTCTGATTTTTGGGCTTGAGGATTTGTAGGTAGATTCAGACCAAACCAAACTTGATTTGGTTACGAGTGAGGCAAGGGTGGTGACTGGTGTGAAACTGGGGTAGGTTGGTGTAGGTCAGGGGTTGGGCTCGAACCTTCAAATTAAGATTCGAGATGATTGGGGGTGATTCGAGGCAAGGGGGTAGCAGATCCGTGTTCAGGGTGGTGAGGTGCATCAGGGGTGTTATTTTGGTGGTCACTGTAAGCACGTGATTTTTGCCCTATATGAGAATTACTCCCAAAAAAATTTCAAAATAAAATGATTTTCTTTGGTGTGCAATTTTGAGAATTTTTGTGACATTTTTTTTGATAATTATTTGTATTTGTCTGTGCATGTTTATTTGTTAAATTATTAAAAATACAAAAATATGTCGCATTTTGCATGTAGGATTTAATTATACAATTGTTAGTAATTAAATTTGTTTTACAAAAAAATAAAAATTACAAAAAATAGGCATCGTTTGCATTTTTAGCATTTAATATCCAAATATACAATTTTATGCTTAATTATTACTTAATTATGCGTTAATTGTTATTGGAAGTTAATTTGCGTTTTTATAGCTTAATTTAGTCTTAATAATAAGTTAAGTATTTTTTTTATAATTTAGTTTTAGAAAAAATAAAAGAAGAAAAGAGAGCAAAAAATATAAAGAAAGTCGGAATTGGGCATCTTCTTCGATTTCAAGCCACAGGCCCAAAAAATGGCCCAACCTTCCCTATGACCCAGTCCATTTCAAACTGGGTCGACCCAGTCCATAACCCAACACCCCTATTATCTTACAAGCAACACAAAACAAAACAAAAGAGAAGAAAACCCTAAACAATACCTAAACCATCCGCCCCCCCCTATTCTCCTTCTTCTTCCTCAAAACTCCAAAGCACAACCATGGCTGCCCTCGACCCCACTCCCTCTCGTACAAACACCATCAACAAACAGTTTGTCATGTCCAAACGACCCCAAGAACCATAGCTGCTGCTGTCCACGCAGCTGTCTCTGCGTCGTCACTTCATCTTCTTCGTCCTTCTTCAAGCTCGAGCTTGAGCTCGACATCCATGGCTGCCCAGCTCCACCTAGCAGTCCGCCATTGCCCTCGTCGACCACTCGCTTCCATGGCAGCTAATTCCGCGTCGACTTCTGCTGCTTCATCGTCCAAACCCCACCGGCGCAGCTGCTGCTACCGCTGCTGGGTTGCTGCTGCCGGCGTTGCTGCGTGCTGCTGCTAGCGACTGCCATGGCCAACCTTCAGGTGACCTTGTTTATGCCCGCCACATTCTCACCATTCTCCAAACCCCAAATTCATACTACTACAACACCATGATTCGTGCTTACATACCCGTTTGTCCTTAAGGTTTGTTCGAAGTTGCGACATGACCAGCTCGGGAAACAGATTCATGGGTTGATTTTAAAGTTGGGGTCGTCAAAACAGTCCATACATAGTTCAAGTTTGTCGTTGGTCAATCGTTGTTCGTCGTTTCATTTCCGGTTAGTTGGTTTTTTGAGTTTTATTTTTCGTCCGTATTTCGTTGTGATATTTCTCGAATCTAAAATCGATGAATGCTCGATTCTTGTTTTGTTCATGTTTATCATTGAATTAATTTTTATTTTAAGTTTGTTCATGTGTTTTGTTGATTTAATTTTCAGATTCAAATGGAAACTTAATTAGTTGTTTTTTTTTCATGTTTATTTCATGTTAATTTTATTTATTTATTTGTAAAAAAAAGGGAATTGTTAGTTTAATGTTTGTTAGATTCAAATTGAAGTTTAAATTAATTGTTTCTTCAATTTGTTTCATGTGTTTTATGTATTTTCAGAAATTGTTAACATTGTTTAAATCATGTGAATCCGTCATGTTTTGTTGTTTAAAAATAGATTTAATTCAAGTTCATCTTTGTTTGAAGTTCGTTTTTAATTTAGTAATTTAATGTGAAGTTAATGTTTTGCTTCTTAATTTTGGATCATATATTCTTTGTTATAATTTTGGTTGGATTTAATTGACTATTTGAAGATTAGTAATTTGAATATGTTTATTTGTTTTGTTTAAGTTTAATTCGAAGTTTGAACAAAGTTTGTTTGTTATTGTTATTGAATATTTTCATTCATGTTCATACTTTGTTTGGTTGATCTTGAATCCGAAATTTGTATAGTTTGATTTCTTGTTTATCATTTATGATTATTTCTTGAATTTGTCTCATAATCTTGTTTAAATTTAATATAGGAATTGTTTGTTGTAATGTTGTTAAAGTTGATTTTAAGTTCAATATTATTGAATTTAGAAATCTAAATATACTTGTTTGATTGTTGTTGTTGTTGAATCCAAAAATAGGTTTGTTGTTGCTAAAAATATTGTTCAATCAAATTTTAGTTGTTCTTTGTTGTTCAATTTGTGTTCATATGATTTGTTGTTGAAATCATGTTCATGTGATTTATTGTTGAAATGTTGAAGAATTCATGTTCATGAGATTTGTTGTTTGAATTCGTGTAGAAATTGGTCATATTGGCTATATTTTGGTTGAGTTTGATTAATTGATTTGTTATAGCTGATGGGGTAGTTTGGTAATTTGCAGTACGTTCAGGGGTAGTTTAGTAATTGCAATAAGGTCGGAGGGGTAGTTTAGGAATTGTACATTTTTGTAATTTTTTATGTTAAGCATGTGGGACAAAATGAAATGGAGTGGGTTGTGATATAGTTGTTTAATATAAAGGGAGGACAAAACAAAATTTAGTGGGGGGATTCTTGTATTTATTTATGTTAGGCATGGGGGACAAAATATAATGGGGTGGTGTGATATGTTTATTTAATGTAATGGGGATGAGTGTGAAGATATTGGGTTTGGTAGAGAAAATGGGTTGATTTTAATTGATTAAAATATTTATGGGTTGGGGGATATATAGAGAGGTCTTGAATCAGATTGAGGGAGGAAGAAAAATTTAAGAGAGGAAATTCCGAAAAAAAAATACTAAGACTTTAGAAAAACAAAAAGAAAAACATTCTGGAAATTCAAAAGAAGAAGAATATACACCTGATATACAATCCAAATATTCTGAGATACGGATTGAGAAATTAAGGGTTAAACACTAACTAGTCTTTCAAAAATCTGAAAAATTTCCCTTTGCTTCTGTCCGTTGGTTGTTGTTGTTTCTGGATTTTGTCTTGATTTTAAAATCTGTCACTAAGTTTCTCGTCGCTGGTTGTTACTAGTTGCTGGGATTGCTGTTGTTGTATGCTACTGAATTTCTGCTGATCTCTCACTTTTCTTTTGCTTCCAATATCAGGTACACAACTGACACGCTGATTATTGTAAACTGAAACAGGAAGCATGAATACGAAAAATGAAGAATTGAAGTTCTAAATTTATTTTGAATTATATTCTTAATTTTATTTGTATATATAAATTATTTAGCTTACAAAAATCGGAATCATGTAGCTATTTAATGTATATATAGTGGAACATCCAACGATAGCTTAACGGATGAACTATCTATATATTGCTTAAAAATAAATAAATGGTGTAGTAACTCCGTCTAAGTTAAAAATCAAACGAATAGACCATTTCGGAACTTGTAAGAAAATTGTTTAGTTAAATAATATTGGTTAATTCCAGCATGTAAATGTTTTAGGATTAAAATTAGATTGCCAAGTTTTTTTTTTTTAATTTGACAAACTGAGAACATGCCTAGTATAATGTAATTAGGTAGTAATACGTGAAGCCCAGGTTTAGTTTAATGCCATATACGTTGGGCATGTGCCCGTATTGGCAACGGACTGCCTTGCTTGTATCATTTTTCAAAATTTACGAATCATATTCGAAACTCAACTACAACAACTCAAGCATGTAAATAAATTAAGACCTTTTCTCTTTCATTTTTGGAGACAATTTTAATAGAAAATGTAGGCACTTTAGGATTATCCTGATAAAATAAATGAGATGAGCCTCGCCCAATAAAATGCACAAATTGCGGGGCTCTCGATAAATGTTTAATTAAAATTACTTAGACTTCGGGATGAGCCGTTTAGCAAAATTCCACGGCCTTACCCAGAAATAATAATACGATAATTGTTTCAGGAGCGCATTTTAATAATCTTACCTTCTTAAATTCGGGTGCACATTTATGTGACCCAAATCCAAATCTCAACGGAGTCGGAATGTATTAACAACCATGGGCGCATTGATTGTGACATGGTTCGAAATGCATTTTTACAATGTTGCAATTCCATAAAAAATAAATAATAATAAAAGCGGTTTTAAACTTAATGAAAGCACATAAGTAATAACATGTAATAAATCAGATATCTAGCCATTATAACAATTTAAGCGACCGTGCTAGAACCACGGGATTCGAGGGTGCCTAACACCTTCCCTCGGGTCAACAGAATTCCTTACTTAGAATTTCTGGTTCGCAGACTTCATTTGGAAAGTCGAATATTTTCCTCGATTTGGGATTCAAGATAAACCGGTGACTTGGGACACCAAAAACCTTTCCCAAGTGGCGACTCTGAATTAAATAATCCCATTTCGAATATTGTCACTTAAATTGGAAAAACTCCCTCGCGCATTCAACCCTTCGGGGCGGGCGCGCAAAAAGGAGGTGTGACAGCTCTGGCGACTCTGCTGGGGAAACGAACCCAGAACCTTTGGTTCAGGGTTCAAGAATTCGAGCTTAGAATAATTGTTATATTTGGCTTTATTATCTGATCTTTATTACATGTTTTTGTTCATAACGTGCTAAATATTGTCTTTTACCGCTTTGATATCATCTGAACTGTATATAAACTGTGCCGACACCCTTCTCTTCTTACCTCCGGGGAGAAGCTCGCTGGTCGAGACTCCCCATTCTGTTAGTGTCAATACCTTAAATAAGAAAGAGGTCGGACAAGTTACAAAGCCGGACGATCTCGCGGGTCCCCGGTACGTAGCCCCTCCTCGACTCGAGTTGTCCGCTCGGGTACACAGTCTAAAACATATACCCAGGTTATAAACCTAGCATAGCGAAACCTCATGCTCGATCCCTAGTAGGAACGATTATTTGCATCATGTTGCATTTGACGTAGGGGACTCAACACAGGGGTTGGGTCCGTCTAGGACGGGCAACCTGAAATGAAAAGACCATCATGTTGCATCCCGTTGGTTGGCGCATTTATTTGCTTCAGATCTGCATGCTGACCGGTTTCTAAAAAACAATTCAAAAAAATGAGAAAAGAGAAAAATAGCAGCGTAGGGAGATAATTACTTATTTTGGAAAAGATAAAACTAATGTCCAAGTAGTGTCAAAACCTCACCGGAATTTTCTTTAAAAAAAATGAAAACAAAATTTGTCTTTTAGTTTGATTTATATATAAAAACAAAAAAATAAAAATAAAAAAAAATTCCTTTTAATCACATTCAAATCCAAAAACGGGTATTTATTTAAAAGTAAAAAAAAAGGGAGAAAATTCAAAACTCAAAAAAAAAGGTATTTGTTCCGTTTTAAAAAAGATTTTTCGAAATTTAAAAAAAAAGGGTGAAAAGAAGTTTATAATTCATAAATATTTCCTTTAAAAAAAAACGAAGTATAAATAAAAAAAATCCAGAAAAATACTTTTTTCCTTTAAAAGATTGTAGTCAGAAGGGGTTTAGTTTATTTGTACTCTACGCCTGATTGACCGAACTACGCCGGTTTGATTCTCACAGGGTGTGAGATACGTAGGCAACCCTCATCGGGTCCAACCTCCCCTTTTTCAGAAATAGCCAAAATGTCAGAATTTTTTATTTTTAACTTCATCATAAATGAGTAGGGTGATGCTGTTTTGTCAAGAATAGCCGAATATTCCCGAAAAGGACGCCGGAAGGCTGACTTTGCACAAACAACCATTTTTTTTTGTCATTTTGAACTTTGACCAATTTGCCTGACAGCCTTGGAATCCTCGTCCCCGAGGCTCTGTGAGGCCATGTTCCCAATGTCATGTCACCATTCTAAAAAAAATCAAGTGATGTTTTTGTTGTCAAAAACAGCCGAATGTTCCCGAAAAGGACGGCGGAAGGCTGACATTGCATAAACGGTCATCTTTGGTCATCGTTTTATTTTTGACCGGTTGATCCTCGCAGCCTTAAAATCTTCGTTCCCGAAGTACTAAAAGGCCGCATTTGAAAACCGAGTCCATTATTTTAAAAACAAAATCTTTTTTTCTAAAAAAAAAAAAAATAGATAATTTTTTTTGAGTCTAATAAAAGTTTTTCGTTGGCATAATCACCTTAATAAATGTGCAAGATGAGCACAATGCAAAATGAGCACTTTTCGATACTGACTAAATTCCTGTCAAGTTACGGCTATGGTGGAATGATCTAGGTCTTGAAGGACAAGGTGAAGTCAAGAAATATCTGAAAGGACTCACGGGTTTACTGGAAATCCAGCCTCGGGGAGATATCATAAGAGCTTTGGTCACTTACTGGGACCCAGCGCACAATGTTTTCCACTTCTCCGATTTTGAACTCACCCCAACTCTGGAGGAAATGGCTGGGTACATCGGAAATGCTGAACTTCCATTAAGGCAAAGATACCTGGTCGCCCCAAGAGCTGTCACGGTGCATCGATTTCTAGACTCACTAAAAATACCCAGGACGGTCCATAACCCAGATTTGGCCGCCGGTTTCTGTAATCCATGTTTCATATACGACAGGTATGGTCATGTAGGAGGATTCAACAATCCGATTAACAAGCTATGCAGCAAAGGAAGTCGTCAGAAGTGGGATAAGCACAGACGGGTGGCTTTCATGATAACATTTTTGGGCCTTCTGGTATTTCCGAGGAAAGATGGGAATATTGATCTGAAAATATCCGGGGTCGTCAGTACTTTGCTCACTCAAAATGACAGTACTCTCGCGCCTATGGTGGTATCCGATATCTTTCGAGCTCTCACAGCCTGCAAAGCCGGAGGGAATTTCTTCGAAGGTTGTAACTTGCTGCTACAAATATGGATGACTGAACATCTCTGCCATCGTTCCGAATTTTTGAGCCATGTTTCTTCGGAGAAGACTTGCATAGAAGAGTTTTACACGAGAACCAAAGAGATCAGTCTACCCAAAGGAGTTATGGCATGGACTTCATTCTTTCAAGCTCTTACTGCCAGCCAAATACAGTGGACACTGGGATGGTTGCCTGTTGATGAGATCATGTATATGCCAGCAACTAGAACTCATTTCCTACTGATGGGACTTAAGAGCATTCAACCTTACGCGCCCTGCCGAGTCTTGAGACAACTCGGAAGATATCAGATAGTGCCACACGAGGAAGATCTTAGTGCTCAAACAATTGAGATAAGCCCTGACGGACAATTTCCTGAAGCAAAAATCCGCCAGATCTGGAATGAATGTCAATATTTGAAAGCAGATACTTGTGTGCAGGATCAGGCCAAAAGTGAAATGGCGCCAAGTTACCTTGCATGGTACAGAAGAGAACTCGAACACGAAAGGCCAGCTAAAAGACCCCACATCTTAAATTTCGCCGAGTCATCGCAAAAGCAGTGGGATTGGTTGGCAAAAGAAAGAGGTTATCGCACCGAAATCAGCAAGTTGAAGCAAGAAGTGGAAGGTCTAAAATATGAGCACAACGTGCAAGTTGCTACCGATCTGGGAGAAAAGAATAGGTTGGCTCAGGAAAACGAGATGCTCAAGGCCCGGATCAAACAAATGAGGTTAGATGCTGATAACCAACAAAGGAGCCGGTCAGATGAACGATTGATAAAAGCTCTAAGGACGGAAATTGGGGAGCGCCGGACTGAGTCAGAAAATACCATAGCGGGGCTCGAGGCACACTGGGCAAGAAGGACAGAAAAACATAACCGGCACCTACAGCAGTTGGAAAGGGATCACGAGCAAACCATTGCCAATCTGAAGGAAAAGGTGGACAGAGCGTTTGAGCAAACCCGAACCCTAGGAGTTGAAAATAGACATTGCCGCAAGCTTTTAGCCCAGATGGAAGTAGAAATTTGGCAGTGGCAAAAGCAATGCCTCCAGGATTCTCGGGTTATGACAGCCCGTAATGATCAAATAGAGCACTTACTTAAAGAGAAGAGGCGAACCAGGGATAAGATCAGGACCATTGCTCATGCCATCATCAGAAGATGTCTACGGTGTGAAAACATGACCACCATTACCGTTCTCTCGGCAGTGATGGTGTATATCAAGCAAACCATGCATGAGCTGGAACAACTTGAAAGGGATCTCACACCTAAGACTGCGGCGAGGCCGAACGATGCCCCGCGGGCGCCAATTCTCGAAACCTTGATGTATTCATAGGTCGAGTCTGCATCTTAGCATCTTCTGTCTGTCTTTTCGCATCAGGGTGCATTAGTTTGTTTGAGTCTGCATTTGTTTTCAAGGTTTGTTTATTTTCCCCTTTTTAAAATGTTGGTTGTAATAGATTGCTTCAGTAATAAAATGTGTGCTTCTTTTACACTCCTCTATCCCGAACTACGCAAGATCTGATTCACGCGGCATCATGATACGTAGGCAATCCTCATCGGATCCGGTTACATTTTTAACTGCAAATAATAAAATAAAATAAAAAGAAAGAAAAATGGTGATAAATAAAAGAAAAGCCTAAGGAGAAGCCGGAATGACACATGTCTTTATTGCAAGCATGTAGAAACTCCCCTGACTGTATAGGTGCATCACACCCCAATGTGAGATTACCTGTCTGTTATTTGTTTTAAACTAACCGTCATGTTTGCTGATAAGTTCAGGTTCCTAGAAAAGTGGTTTGGTTTTGTGGTAATCTGGCCTCTCATACATACTTCACGAGATCAAAAGGAAACGTTCAGCCACCCGTCGCTAAATCAAGAGGAATTGCTCATACATATTTCACAAGGTCGAAGGGAAGTGTCGAAATGTCTTCAGAAATTCCTCTGCCAACGATTCCTATTTCGGAGGAAAGTTCAATCTCAGTCATCCCAACTTCTGAGTCAGCAACTGTCGAGGAAAATAGGATTCTGCGTCTCCGCATGATGGAAATGTGGGACGCCTGGGCCAATGGAAAAGAGCCACCAAGTGCGATCCCTGGATTCCCTGAGCTTTTTCCTAGGGCAAGTGGGACCTCCAACATCCCCACAAGTTATCCAAATACCCCACTGGGATTTCCTACCATCTCAACCTACTTTACTGGAACACCTTCTGAGTCTTGCCCCCAGGTGTTAGCTACCAAAGCGGTTTCAAACATATTCACTGCTCCACCTTGTTCATCCACGGCACAACCTGTCTTACCCAGGCCTAACTTCGATTCATCATCCTTCACATTTCAAGCACCACCTCTTCCATTGGAACCTAGTCAGTTCACTACCAACGCTTACCCTCAGCCGTCTCGGTACGAGTTTATCGCAGGACAGGAGAAAGCCGAGAAAACGCCTGAACAAGAGGAAATGACCAGAAAAATGAGAAGCATGGAGCAAACTCTCAAAAATATACAGGGTCTGAGCGGGCAAAAAAGCGTATCTTACGGTGACCTGTGCATATTCCCACACGTACATCTGCCCTTGGGTTTCAAAACCCCAAAGTTTGAGAAATATGACGGGCATGAGGACCCCATAGCCCACCTCAAAAGGTACTGCAACCAGTTGCGGGGAGCGGGCGGAAAAGAAGAACTTCTTATGGCTTACTTTGGAGAAACTTTGACTGGCATTGCTTCTGAATGGTATACGGATCAGGAAGTATCTCGTTGGCACATTTGGGACGACTTGGCTAGGGATTTTGTCAGGCAGTTTCAATATAACATCGACATTGCCCCCGACAGGAATTCATTGTCAAATCTAAAGAAGAAGCCTTCGGAGAGCTTCCGAGAATATGCTGTCAAATGGCGCGAACAAGTATCCAGAGTCAAACCTCCCATGGATGAAACAGAAATGGTCAGCGTTTTCCTTCAAGCTCAAGAGGCTGATTATTATCAAAACATGATGTCTGCAATGGGAAAGCCGTTTGCTGAAGCCATCAAAATCGGTGAAATGGTGGAAAATGGTTTAAAAACAGGGCGAATCTTGAGTCAGTCTGCTATAAGGGCCACCTCCCAAGCAATCCAAGGCGGGTCTGGAGGAGGAGCAAACCGAAAGAAGAAGGAAGAAGCAACAATGGCAACTTCGAGTGTAAGAAAACCCCATCCGTCCAGATTTCATTTCTCTGAAAGAGCCCCGCAACACTACTACCCCCATCAAGATGTGGCCTATGCTATGAACCTTCAGCACTACACCGTAATGAATGCACAACCATATATTAGGCTACAACAACAATTTCACCAAAAACGAGCTCAATTTCCAAGAAATCAACCTCCTCACCAAGCTCAGTATAATCCCCGACCTCCACAAAATAATCTCCCCTACAACGCCCGCACTCGAGAGCCGCCCAGGAAAATGGACTTCACACCTATTGGTGAATCATATTCCAACCTTTTCCCCAAATTGGTCCAAATGGGTTTATTACAACCCGTACCCCCAAATAGGCAAAACCCAGAGTCACCCTCTTACCAACCTGGTGCCCGATGTGCCTATCATTCTGGAGTGGAAGGACATGATACTGAGAGCTGTTGGACTTTGAAAAGGGTTGTTGAAAACCTTATAGAACAAAAGCGAATAGTGTTAAAGGACGAAGACATTCCTAATGTGACCAACAATCCGTTACCAGCTCACAACAATGGACCGATTATTGGGATGATTTGCGAAGATAAAGAGTTTGATCCTGTCTTGAAAGCCATCATTGCAATCGCCGACATTGAGAAAGAGCCCAAGACGTATGCAAAGCAAGAAAAGGTGGACAAAAAGAGTAAAACAACCCCTCAAAACACAGAAAAGGCAGTGGAAACAAAAATTGAGGTAGTACCCTCGAAAGATACTGTCCTTTATGTCCCCCGAGGTTCGAATAAAGGACAAGTGACATTGAGCCCTCCAAGAAGGTTTGAGCTGAACAAAGGATCTAAGATGTATGTGCCCAAAGGGACCTATGTGGAACGGGGGCCAATAATTTCACCAAGGCTGAATGAGCCCGTGATTATTGGACGCGCGCCGCAGAGGCCCATGACGGATCCTACTACCGTCCCATGGAATCATAACAAGGCGGTAGTAACCTACAAAGGAAAAGAAATCCTGGGAGAAGTGAATGAAACTAACCCAACTGAGAAATACCTCAACCTGGAGGAGTTGAATGATTCTACAAAGAAGCGTTTCCCACTCAAGAAACCGGTTAGCGCCGAGGAAGCGGAAGAGTTTTTTAGGAAATGAAAACTGCAGACTACGAGATAATTGATCAACTCCGAAACTCTCCCGCTCAGGTCTCGTTGTGGTCTCTATTGATGAATTCAACTGAGCATCAAAAAGTGTTGATCAAGACCCTCAACGAAGCTTACGTCCCAATTGAAACTACCGTGGAACAGCTAGAGAGGATGGCAGAAAGATTTTTCATGATCAATCAAATTTCCTTCAGCAAAAATGATCTGCCCCCGGAAGGGGCCGCTCACAACAAGGCCCTCCACCTAACAGTTAAATGTGAAGGGTACTATGTGAAGAGGGTCATGCTGGATGGCGGGTCCGGAGTGGATATCTGTCCCCTTTCAACTCTGCAAAGAATGGAGATCGAGATAGGGAGAATCAGGCCCAACAGCGTATGTGTTCGTGCCTTTGACGGCATCAAAAGGGACACCCTAGGCGAGATCGATTTGATTTTGACTATTGGACCTATGGATTTTGAGGTGACCTTTCAGGTCCTAGATATGGATACTTCTTACAATTTCCTTCTAGGAAGGCCCTGGGTTCATGCGACGGAAGCCATACCTTCTACTCTCCACCAGATGGTAAAATTTGTACATGAAAATCAAGAGATTATAGTCCACGGAGAGGATGAGCATTCAATTTATCGAGACCCGTCGGTTCCATGCCTCGAAGCTAAGGAGGGTAGTGAACACATAGTCTATCAAGTTTTCGAGGTTGTGGTCGCAGACCAATGCGAAGAAGGAAGCCCCTACCCTCAACCTTTTCTCTCAAAAGCGTCAGTTATGGTTGCCAAGGAAATGATCAGGCATGGTTATAAACTGGGAAAGGGACTCGGGGCATCATTGCAAGGTATCACCCAACCTATCACATTACCTGCCGCCGAAAAGTTCTTCGGTATTGGTTTTTACGCCGAAAAAGCTGACGTAATGTGGGCAAACCAACGGAAGAGCAATGGTTGGGTATTATCTCAGCCAATTCCCCATCTTTACAGAACATTCGTCAAACCCAAGTACAATGAAGAAAGAGAGGATGAGACCTTCACGACCGAGGAAATTGAAGAAATCTGTGAGGTTATGAGGCAAATGCTGTACGAAACCTATATGGTTCAGCCAGGAGAAGGCTCGAGCACCGCTGAGGTGCTTTACATGGGGCCTGGTGCCAAATTGCAAAACTGGAAGGCTACTCCGTTTCCGATCAAGCGGGAATCCTGGTAGACCAGTCTTGCCACCTTTTCTGCATCACGAGTTATTTTGGGGTGTAACTCGAATGATTTCCTTTTAGTTTCCTGTCCTTAAATTCTGATGTAAACCCTATTATCTTCAAAATTCAATGAAATGAAATAAATATTTCATCTTTTATCTTATTTATTCTCTCTGATTTTTTTTATTTTTCTGTTTTATTTCTTTCAGTTCTAATAATGCGGCTTTAAATAACATGACATGCTTGCGGACTTCATGCCCGGATCCAAACATGCGGTCTAACTGCGAAATAATGAACCAAGAAATGGAATACGACGAAAAAGAGGCTTTTAAGGAAATAAATCGAGAATTGGAACACTTTGAGAACAAACCTAAGCCGAATCTGAATGACACCGAACCAGTTAATTTGGGAACTCCTGAGGAAATCCGAGAGACCAAAATAAGCATTCACACGGACGAGAGAACGCGAGACGCGATAGTTCAACTCCTTGTTGAATTTAAAGATGTGTTTGCTTGGTCATACGATGACATGCCAGGATTAAGCGTTGATCTAGTGGTGCATAAATTGCCAATTCACCCTGATTGTCCTCCAGTTCAACAAAAGCAGAGAAAGTTCAAAATTGATGTCAGTGACAAGATTAAAGAAGAAATCACCAAGCAGCTGAAAACGGGAGTAATTCGGGTAATTCAGTACACCACGTGGTTAGCGAATGTAGTTCCAGTGCCGGAAAAAGATGGGAAGACTCGGGTATGTGTGGATTATCGAGATTTGAACAGAGCGAGTCCCAAAGACAATTTCCCATTGCCCAACATCCACATCCTTGTTGATAATTGCGCCAAACATGAGATCCAGTCTTTCGTAGATTGTTACGCTGGATATCATCAGGTGTTGATGGATGAAGAAGACGCTGAGAAGACTGCATTCACTACACCATGGGGCACTTACTGTTACCGGGTTATGCCATTCGGTCTGAAGAATGCTGGGGCAACTTACATGAGAGCCATGACTGCCATTTTTCATGACATGATGCATCAAGAAATAGAGGTGTATGTGGATGACGTGATAATCAAGTCCAGGACTCGAGACAATCATATCCAAGACTTGAGGAAATTCTTTGAGAGACTGAGAAAGTACGACTTGAAGCTGAACCCGGCCAAATGCGCCTTCGGGGTCCCATCAGGCAAGCTTTTGGGTTTCATAGTAAGCAGGAGAGGTATAGAGTTAGATCCAACAAAGATAAAATCTATAAGAGATCTACCTCCCCCAAGAACGAAGAAAGACGTGATGAGTCTGTTGGGCAGGTTAAACTATATCAGTCGATTCATTGCCCAGCTAACTAGCACGTGTGAGCCCATATTTAAGCTATTAAGGAAGGATGCAGTGATCAAATGGACAGCTGAATGTCAAGAAGCTTTTGACAAGATCAAAGAATATCTTTTAAATCCCCCAGTTTTGGTCCCGCCAGAGCCAGAGAGACCCTTGTTCTTGTATCTGACAGTCTTGGAAAATTCTTTCGGTTGCGTCCTCGGGCAACATGACATAACCGGAAAGAAGGAACAGGCGATCTACTACTTGAGCAAGAAATTTACCGGCTACGAGGCCAAGTACACTCTACTGGAAAGAACGTGTTGTGCTTTAACGTGGGTTGCCCAAAAATTGAGACATTATCTTCAAACTCACACTACTTACCTCATAAGCAGGTTGGATCCTTTGAAGTATATATTTCAGAAACCAATGCCTACTGGAAGACTGGCCAAGTGGAAAATCTTGCTTACTGAATTTGACATAGTCTATGTCACCCGTACGGCAATGAAAGCCCAGGCATTAGCAGATCATTTGGCCGAAAATCCGGTTGATAAGGAATACCAGCCATTGAGTACTTATTTCCCAGATGAAGAAATAAATACCATAGAAGTGGTCTCGGAAAATGCTCACGTTTGGAAGATGTTCTTTGATGGGGCCGTAAATGCCAAAGGTGTAGGAATAGGGGCAATCTTGATCTCACCTGCTGGTCAACATTATCCGGCTACAGCTAGGCTTCGTTTCTTTTGCACGAACAATACAGCTGAATATGAAGCTTGCATCATGGGCATGAATATGGCGATTGATCAAGATGTTGGGGATTTGTTGATTATGGGGGATTCTTATTTGATTATCCGGCAAGCCCAGGGTGAATGGGAAACTAGAGATGTCAAGCTTATTCCTTACCGGCAGCACGTAGAGGATCTCAGCAAGCGGTTCAGATCAGTAGAGTTCAGGTATATCCCACGATGTCACAATGAATTAGCCGATGCACTTGCCACTTTAGCTTCAATGTTACCTTATCCAGGCAACGCCCACATCGATCCCTTGGAAATCCAAATCAGGGAAAGGCATGGTTACTGCAACGCAATCGAGGCAGGACCAAGTATCCAGCCATGGTACTAGGATATTAAGAGGTTCTTGAAAACACAAGAATACCACAAACATGCTACTGGAGATCAGAAGAGAACTATTAGGCGGCTGGCAAGTGGATTCTTTTTGAGCGGTGAGATATTGTATAAAAGAACCCCTAATCTCAACTTATTAAGATGTGTTGACGTCGAAGAAGCAGGCAGGATCATGCATGAAGTACATGCATGGGTGTGTGGACCTCATATGAACGGGTACATTTTGGCAAAGAAAATCTTGCGGGCCGGATATTATTGGATGACCATGGAAAAGAACTGTTTCAGCTTCGTTCGAAAGTGTCATCAGTGTCAGGTGCATGGAGATCTGATTCACGCACCTCCCACAGAACTGCATCCCATGTCTGTACCTTGGCCATTTGTTGCCTGGGGTATGGATGTCATTGGTCCGATTGAGCCCAAAGCTTCAAATGGACACAGATTCATATTGGTCGCTATCGACTACTTCACAAAATGGGTCGAGGCTGTCACTCTCAAATCAGTCACTAAGAAAGCCGTGGTGGATTTCATACATTCAAATCTTATCTGTCGTTTCGGTATTCCTGCAACTATAATCACAGATAATGCAGCAAACCTGAATAGTCATTTGATGGAGGATGTGTGTGAACAATTCAAAATAACGCATAGGAATTCCACTCCTTATCGGCCCAAAGCCAACGGCGCTGTTGAAGCAGCGAACAAAAACATCAAAAAGATTTTGAGGAAGACAACCCAGAGTTCCAGACAATGGCATGAGCGGTTACCTTTCGCCCTGCTGGGATATCGCACTACAGTACGCACCTCAGTAGGGGCAACCCCATACTTGTTGGTTTACGGGACCGAGGCTGTAATACCGGCAGAGGTAGAAATCCCTTCTCTCCGGATCATTGTTGAAGATGAAATTGAAGACAATGAGTGGGTCAAAACCCGTTTGGAACAGTTAACGCTGATCGATGAAAAGCGAATGGCTGCGGTTTGTCACGGGCAATTGTACTAACAAAGAATGGCTCGTGCTTACAACAAGAAAGTGCGACCCAGGAATTTTGAAGTAGGTCAACTGGTGTTAAGGCACATTCTTCCACATCACCAGGAAGCGAAAGGAAAATTTGCTCCTAATTGGAAAGGTCCATACATTATCAGGAAGATATTTCCCAGGGGAGCATTATATCTAGGTGATATTGAAGGAAAAGATCCCGACACAGCCGTGAATGCAGATGCAGTAAAAAGATACTATGTCTGAACTTGCTCTGACGATGTTTTTGCACATTTGAGAGGACGAAGGCTTTCATTCCCGCTACCCAAACACTCAAATCCTTTGCTAACCCTTTGAGCCATTTACCTTTATTTCATTACCCTCTTTGGAACCCGGAAGTGCGAATCTAAAAAAAAAATCAAAATTGCTTGAACTACGTTTGATTTGATTCCGAAAAGATACGTAGGCAACCTCTCTATGGGGTTCAGTCACACCAAAACCAAAATATAATTCTCCCCAACAAAAAGTTAAACTGGGGCAGACATTATAATAATTCGGCGATAACCCCGCCTGGACGGTTCCAAAGTTGTAATTCGATCCAAGTTCTTTTGACCCCAAACCTGTTGCAAGTCCTTCTGATCAATCGGCAAAAGTTTCTTCAAAATCAAAGGACGCAATTGCTCAGATCCGACGCAGTCAGGATGAGAGAATCAAAATGAGAGAGTCTTATTGGTGAAAACCTATGGGCACCATAAGGCGATGGCGAGCAGAGAAATCAAAATGAGAGAGTCTTGTTAGTGAAAACTCATGACGAGCACTATAAGGCGACGGTAAGAAGAGAAATGAGAGAGGTCGGCTAGCGAAAACTCGCAAAGAGCGCTGTCGGCTGAAAGAGGATTTCACCACAGAAGGTTCTGGCAAGGTTCCCTGGTTTGGAAACATAGATCCGTTTGGTTCGTGATAAAATGTAGGTTCGTGAGAGTTGGGCATCCAGTCCAAAAAGCAGGTTATGTCAATTTAAAGCCAGCATGTGCCAAGATAAGTCTTTCTTTTCCCAAAAAAGGCGCTTCTCTTTTTAAATTCATTTTTCTCGTTCTTTGTTTACTTTTCTTTGGATTCCTTTTCGGTTTAACCCTAAGCCCCAAAACATGCTAGAAAGAAAAGGTGGCAGGACCGGTTTCACAGGGCTCTGTTTGGAAAGAGGTGGGGAACATACCCGGCCTTAGTGATGCGTCAGTCCAATCCCGACTGATCATGGCGTTTGATTACCTCAAAATCCCCAAGCAGAGTGAGACGGAAGAAACAGAGCCGTACACGCACAAATCATCGTGAAATCCTGAAATATTGAGTCTTATCAGTTTGAAAGGAGGTTGCCTTGGAAGCCAATCAATGGCGAATTTTCTCAACAGAAATGAAGCTTGGGACCAAGAAAAATAATGAAGGCCACAAAACCGACCATAATTTCAAATTGACAATTTTTCTTTGTTTAGGAAAATTGAGACAGGTGCGATCCAAAGCAACCGTGCAAGAAGCAGGTGTAGCCCAAAAAAGAAATGAAGTGCACGAGCGTTGAAACAGCTTTGCAGCAAGAAAACGACCAAAAGGAAGTTTACCCAGAATTCTTTCATACATTTTGATAAATAAAAGGGCATAACCCGTGGACCTCCCTGGCATAACCCAGGGACCTCTTTCCCTTTTTCGGTATAACCCGATAATTTCCCCGGCATAACCCGAGGACTTTTTTTTCTTTTCCTTTTCCGGCATAACCCGAGGACTTCCCCGGCATAACCCGTGGACCTCCCTGGCATAACCCAGAAACCTCTTTGAATTTTCCGGCATAACCCGATGACTTACCCGGCATAACCCGTAGACCTCCCTGGCATAACCCAAGGACCTCTTTTCCGGCATAACCCGATGAATCTTCCCGGCATAACCCATGGACCCTTTCCAGCATAACCTGGCAATTCTCCCAATTTAGGGCTCCGATCCTTAAGTTGAACAGGTTTTTATTTAGTTAGCATTAAGGCTCTATATCCCTGAACTGAGCGTTTTTTTTTTCTGTTAGCCGACATTAGGGCTCCAATCCCTAAGTTGAGCAACCTTCCTTTAGCCAACATTAGGGATCCAATCCCTGAGTTGTGCACTTTTACCTTTTGCGACATTAGGGCTCCAATCCTTGAGTTGTGCTTTGTAGACTAGGTTTTGTTTTCAATCCCCTCATCAATGCTGTAAATTTTCATGACAATTAACTCACGAAATTTTCCTAGAGAAACTGGGGTAGAGAAATCAGGCGTCCACCTGGAAAATGAGGATGAAGAAAGAAAAGAAGCAGTCGAGGCACCCACCTGAAGAACGAGGAAATGCAATTGAAGTGTTGAAATCAAAAGCCCGCTCATATGAAAAAGGAGCACACTTAGAATCAATAAAACAGAGGAGTCCAACAAGATCCCCAACAAGAAACAACAAGAGTTCCAAAAGGAATACGGAATAAGACCAATGCCCAAGAGTCACCAAGATATCAAGACAACAAGAAACGCGAGAGCATGATCTAGATAAGATTTTATAATTCATGTACCATAGTCTAGTTTAATTTTGTATTTCCTTTACAGTAAGGTGTAATAAGGAGGTCAGCAAGCAGTAAAAACAGCACGAAGCAGCAGTAACATCACAGTCCCACGGTAGTCCCAGCTACCAAAACTTCCCGAACTACATTGACCTGATTCCTGTTTAGCCCAGGATATGTAGGAAACCTTTGAAGCAAAGGTTCGGTCAAATCTTTTTCAAAAAATGCTTCACACGGAGTACTCGGATGGGCAAAAATCGCTCGCTTTATCTTTGCACGAAAACCCTTCGTGTCTTCGGGCAAAGAGGGGCAGCTGTAAGCACGTGATTTTTGCCCTATATGAGAATTACTCCCAAAAAATTCAAAAATAAAATGATTTTTCTTTGGTGTGCAATTTTGTGATATTTTGTGATATTTTTTTGATAATTATTTGTATTTGTCTGTGCATGTTTATTTGTTAAATTATTAAAAATACAAAAATATGTCGCATTTTGCATGTAGGATTTAATTATACAATTGTTAGTAATTAAATTTTTTTTACAAAAAAAATAAAAATTACAAAAAATAGGCATCGTTTGCATTTTTAGCATTTAATATCCAAATATACAATTTTATGCTTAATTATTACTTAATTATGCGTTAATTGTTATTGGAAGTTAATTTGCGCTTTTATAGCTTAATTTAGTCTTAATAATAAGTTAAGTATTTTTTTTTTATAATTTAGTTTTAGAAAAAATAAAAGAAGAAAAGAGAGCAAAAAATATAAAGAAAGTCGGAATTGGGCCTCTTCTTCGATTTCAAGCCACAGGCCCAAAAAATGGCCCAACCTTCCCTATGACCCAGTCCATTTAGAACTGGGTCGACCCAGTCCATAACCCAACACCCCTATTATCTTACAAGCAACACAAAACAAAAAAAAGAGAGAAGAAAACCCTAAAAATACCTAAGCCATCCCCCCCCCCCTATTCTCCTTCTTCTTCCTCAAAACTCCAAAGCAACCATGGCTGCCCTCGACCCCACTCCCTCTCGTCCAAACACCATCAACAAACAGTTCATCATGTCCAAACGACCCCAAGAACCATAGCTGCTACTGTCCACGCAGCTGTGTCTGCGTCGTCACTTCTTCTTCTTCGTCCTTCGTCAAGCTCGAGCTTGAGCTCGACATCCATGGCTGCCCAGCTCCACCAAGCAGTACGCCATTGCCCTCGTCGACCACTCGCTTCCATGGCAGCTGATTTCGCGTCGACTTCTGCTGCTTCATCATCCAAACCCCACCGGCGCAGCTGCTGCTACCGCTGCTGGGTTGCTGCTGCCGGCATTGCTGCATGCTGCTGCTCCGATGCTGCTGCGTGCTGCTGCTAGCGACTGCCATGGCCAACCTTCAGGTGACCTCATTTATGCCCGCCACATTCTCACCATTCTCCAAACCCCAAATTCATACTACTACAACACCATGATTCGTGCTTACATACCCGTTTGTCTTTAAGGTTTGTTCGAAGTTGCGACATGACCAGCTCGGGAAACAGATTCATGGGTTGATTTTAAAGTTGGGGTCGTCAAAACAGTCCATACATAGTTCAAGTTTGTCGTTGGTCAATCGTTGTTCGTCGTTTCATTTTCGGTTAGTTGGTTTTTTGAGTTTTATTTTTCGTCCGTATTTCGTTGTGATATTTCTCGAATCTAAAATCGATGAATGCTCGATTCTTGTTTTGTTCATGTTTATCGTTGAATTAATTTTTTTTTAAGTTTGTTCATGTGTTTTGTTGATTTAATTTTCAGATTCAAATGAAAACTTAATTAGTTGTTTTTTTTTCATGTTTATTTCATGTTAATTTTATTTATTTTTTTGTAAAAAAAAAGGGAATTGTTAGTTTAATGTTTGTTAGATTCAAATTGAAGTTTAAATTAATTGTTTCTTCAATTTGTTTCATGTGTTTTATGTATTTTCAGAAATTGTTAACATTGTTTAAATCATGTGAATCCGTCATGTTTTGTTGTTTAAAAATAGATTTAATTCAAGTTCATCTTTGTTTGAAGTTCATTTTTAATTTAGTAATTTAATGTGAAGTTAATGTTTTGCTTCTTAATTTTGGATCATATATTCTTTGTTATAATTTTGGTTGGATTTAATTGACTATTTGAAGATTAGTAATTTGAATATGTTTATTTGTTTTGTTTAAGTTTAATTCGAAGTTTGAACAAAGTTTGTTTGTTATTGTTATTGAATATTTTCATTCATGTTCATACTTTGTTTGGTTGATCTTGAATCCGAAATTTGTATAGTTTGATTTCTTGTTTATCATTTATGATTATTTCTTGAATTTGTCTCATAATCTTGTTTAAATTTAATATAGGAATTGTTTGTTGTAATGTTGTTAAAGTTGATTTTAAGTTCAATATTATTGAATTTAGAAATCTAAATATACTTGTTTGATTGTTGTTGTTGTTGAATCCGAAAATAGGTTTGTTGTTGCTAAAAATATTGTTCAATCAAATTTTAGTTGTTCTTTGTTGTTCAATTTGTGTTCATATGATTTGTTGTTGAAATCATGTTCATGTGATTTATTGTTGAAATGTTGAAGAATTCATGTTCATGAGATTTGTTGTTTGAATTCGTGTAGAAATTGGTCATATTGGCTATATTTTGGTTGAGTTTGATTAATTGATTTGTTATAGCTGATAGGGTAGTTTGGTAATTTGCAGTACGTTCAGGGGTAGTTTAGTAATTGCAATAAGGTCGGAGGGGTAGTTTAGGAATTGTACATTTTTGTAATTTTTTATGTTAAGCATGGGGGACAAAATAAAATGGGGTGGGTTGTGATATAGTTGTTTAATATAAAGGGAGGACAAGACAAAATTTAGTGGTGGGAATCTTGTATTTATTTATGTTAGGCATGGGGGACAAAATATAATGGGGTGGTGTGATATGTTTATTTAATGTAATGGGGATGAGTGTGAAGATAATAGGTTTGGTAGAGAAAATGGGTTGATTTTAATTGATTAAAAGATTTATGGGTTGGGGGATATATAGAGAGGTCTTGAATCAGATTGAGGGAGGAAGAAAAATTTAAGAGAGGAAATTCCGAAAAAAATACTAAGACTTTAGAAAAACAAAAAGAAAAACATTCTGGAAATTCAAAAGAAGAAGAATATACACCTGATATACAATCCAAATATTCTGATATACGGATTGAGAAATTAAGGGTTAAACACTAACTAGTCTTTCAAAATTCTGAAAAGTTTCCCTTTGCTTTTGTCCGTTGGTTGTTGTTGTTTCTGGATTTTTTCTTGATTTTAAAATCTGTCACTAAGTTTCTCGTCGCTGGTTGTTACTAGTTGCTGGGATTGCTGTTGTTGTATGCTACTGAATTTCTGCTGATCTCTCACTTTTCTTTTGCTTCCAATATCAGGTACACAACTGACACGCTGATTATTGTAAACTGAAACAGGAAGCATGAATACGAAAAATGAAGAATTGAAGTTCTAAATTTATTTTGAATTATATTCTTAATTTTATTTGTATATATAAATTATTTAGCTTACAAAAAATCGGAATCATGTAGCTATTTAATGTATATATAGTGGAACATCCAACGATAGCTTAACGGATGAACTATCTATATATTGCTTAAAAATAAATAAATGGTGTAGTAACTCCGTCTAAGTTAAAAATCAAACGAATAGACCATTTCGGAACTTGTAAGAAAATTGTTTAGTTAAATAATATTGGTTAATTCCAGCATGTAAATGTTTTAGGATTAAAATTAGATTGCTAAGTTTTTTTTTAATTTGACAAACTGAGAACATGCCTAGTATAATGTAATTAGGTAGTAATACGTGAAGCCCAGGTTTAGTTTAATGCCATATACGTTGGGCCTGTGCCCGTATTGGCAACAGACTGCCTTGCTTGTATCATTTTTCAGAATTTACGAATCATATTCGAAACTCAACTACAACAACTCAAGCATGTAAATAAATTAAGACCTTTTCTCTTTCATTTTTGGAGACAATTTTAATAGAAAATGTAGGCACTTTAGGATTATCCTGATAAAATAAATGAGATGAGCCTCGCCCAATAAAACGCACAAATTGCGGGGCCCTCGATAAATGTTTAATTAAAATTACTTAGACTTCGGGATGAGCCGTTTAGCAAAATTCCACGGCCTTACCCAGAAATAATAATACGATAATTGCTTCAGGCGCGCATTTTAATAATCTTACCTTCTTAAATTCGGGTGCACATTTATGTGACCCAAATCCAAATCTCAACGGAGTCGGAATGTATTAACAACCACGGGCGCATTGATTGTGACGTGGTTCGAAACGCATTTTTACGACGTTGCAATTCCATAAAAAATAAATAATAATAAAAGCGGTTTAAACTTAATGAAAGCACATAAAGTAATAACATGTATTAAATCAGATATCTAGCCATTATAACAATTTAAGCGACCGTGCTAGAACCACGGGATTCGAGGGTGCCTAACACCTTCCCTCGGGTCAACAGAATTCCTTACTTAGAATTTCTGGTTCGCAGACTTCATTTGGAAAGTCGAATATTTTCCTCGATTTGGGATTCAAGATAAACCAGTGACTTGGGACACCAAAAACCTTTCCCAAGTGGCGACTCTGAATTAAATAATCCCATTTCGAATATTGTCACTTAAATTGAAAAAACTCCCTCGCGCATTCAACCCTTCGGGGCGGGCGCGCAAAAAGGAGGTGTGACAGTCACCAGCGTCCTTGCCACCGGGTTTACATTGAAAGGGAACCAAGGCGGCTGCTAGGGTTTCGAGGGGTTTGGGATCTTTCTGATAGAGACGAAGGAACAGGGTGGGGTGCTTGGATAGGGGGCGGGGTAAAAGAGTTAGGTTTATATATGAATTAGGGGTTTAGATCCTAGCCGTTGGATCAGGTGAGATTGATGGCCAGGATCTATTCACAGGAGGGGGACGACGTCGTTTGGGTGTAGTGGTGGGTGAGACCGGGTGTGGGAATGGATCGGGTCAGGTTAATGGGTCTAGGGGAGGGCCTGGATCTATTGGATCAATGGGGTTGGACGGCTCAGATCAGCCTGCCTGAAACGGCGCCGTCGAGGTTTAATGAGTGGCCTGATCGGGACCATTCATTTGAATCAGATTAACGGCTCAAACGGGGACGCTGATACGGCGTCGTTTGGGACCGTGCCTGGGTAGCCTGGGTTTGGACTGGGTTGGGGTAATTGATTTGGGCCTGACTTCCATTTATATTTTGGCCCCATCCGAGTTCTTTTCATTATTTCACAACTCTTTTCTTTTTCTTTAATTACCAAAATTAAACAAAAACTCCTAAATAAATAAAATTACACACATATTATTTAACACCTATTAACACACAAATTAACATTAAATAAAATCACTAAGAAACACACATGCATGTATTTTTGGTTTTCTTTTAACCAAATTATGGCTAATTAATTTCTAAATGTACCATTAATTCCTAAATGCATGCAACATATTTTTGTATTTTCAACTATTGCAAGGTGAGCGTTCACGGACAAAACAATTATCAAAATGTCAAGTATATTCTCAAAAATTGTACCCGAAGGTAACTTATTTTTTTTTTTTTTGGAGTAGTTTCCGTGAAGCAAAAATCACGTGTTCACAGATACATGTTGAGAAGAAGAAAAATTAAAAGAATTCAAATTCACCAAAGGGAAAAGGACTATAGCTTGTACTCAAGTTGAATCTACAGATCAACTTCTATCTCCTCATGATACTCCTCAACATGAAGATGTGCCACATGGATTTTCTAAAGAGCAATATGCTCATCTCATGTCCCTCTTTCAGCAAATGCAGATGAGTTTTTCAACTCAACAGTCCTCTTCTGAAGATCCTCCAGCATGTACAAATTTTGTAGGTTGGCATGACAATCCAGTTAGTAGATTATATGGATATCTTGTGTGTCATGCAACTCATGAAAATTTCAGTTCTTGGATATTGGATTCAGGAGCAACAAACCATACGGCACCTTACAAACAGCTTCTTCATGATATACAACCATTACTTTCTCCTTCTCTTGTCACTTTACCAAATGGTTACAAAGTAAAAGTACATTCATTTGGTTCTCTTTTCTTATCTTCCAACATTATATTGACTAATGTTTTGTTGGTTCCCTCTTTTCATTACAACTTAATTTCAATACATCAACTTCTAAGTCAACTCAAATGCTATGCTCTTCTTACTAAGATTTCATGTTGGTTACAGGGCCCTTCTCTAAAGAGGCCATTGAAAATTGGTAAGGTTGAGCATGGATTATACATTCTGAGGCTTCCATTCAATGTTGATGCTAAAGTTGATGCTTCCCTAATAAATGTTTCCAAAGTGTTACTAGTCCACCATCTGTTTTGTCTGGGGAAAAACCATAAAGTTTATAGCATTTGTCCACAGTATGTCCAGGCTTCTTACAATATTTGCAGGATAAATTGGACCTTCTGGGCTCAAAGTTTACCCTTTGATTGAAATTCCTCACATTGTTGGTGGACTGGTTGGCAAGAGTATTGGAATGGAAATTTGCTATGAAGGATGTGGATTCAAGTGAGAAAACTTGTGAACTAGAATAAACCTCTCTCTATTTCTCATCCCTAATTAGAATGGAATAAGTCTTTATTAGGTGCAGGACTCATCATAAGTATGTTACTTTTAACAGTAGAATATGTTTCATTAAGTCCTGAGAGGAACTGGATGAGTTTTTGTGCTTCAGTGACTTCATGCATAGCTCCACAAATGCATGGTCTACCTAAAGAGATTGTGGATAGTTCATCCCAGAAGCCTTTAAGCTTGGTGTATTAGGTAGCTATGTCAGATGACCCTTGAGAGGTTGAAGAAATTGATTGTTGAAGACTATAATACTCAGAAATATTGGGAACACCATAACGTTCTATTAGGTTATTCCAAGCTTCTCTAGCAGTTTTATAGTATAGAATTATTTTAGCTATATCCTTGGAAAGAGAATTCATTATTCATGCCTTAACCATGTTATTGCAACGTTGCCAATGAGGATAGAGAGGAGAATTAGGTGCTGGTTCAATAAGAGTTCCATCTATGAGTTGGATTTTATTCTTTGCAGATAAGGAAATTAACATTCCTTCCTTTCAATCTCCAAAACCTGTACCACTAAATGATACAGAAACTAATATAGTTCCCGGTGTATCAGAAGGATGGAGATAAAGTGGATGAAAAGCATCAAGGACTGATGAGGTAGAACTACCAGACAGTTCAGTCGGAGATGGAACATCACTACTAATAGCCATTAAATATCTACTAGAAAATGACTGACGGATCAATATAGAAGGTCTAGAGAGTTAGGGCAAAGAAAAATGTCACTAGAAATGTTGATCCACACAAGCGAAAAAAACCCTAACTTTGAGCTGAATTTCCTGCCGTGATTCTCGTCCAAATTTCTGACGAACGGAGACAAATTCAACTGAGAAGAGTTGAAATCAGCTTCTGACGAAAGATTGTCGGCCAAATACCTCAATCGAACAACCCGAAAATACTGATGACTTCGTCTGTTGAAGGATGAAGACAAAAAAAATTCAAAATTTCTTCAGTGAAGAGTCAGATAATGGCAACAAGACTCCCTTCTTTCGTTACTAAATGAATTTCAAATAAGGACAACAGTTTTACATGAAAATAAATGAGATAATATCGTTTTAGGTAGAGTTAAAGTGGATTGGTTTGCATGAGTTAGCAAAAACAAGTGGACATGAAACCTTTTCCTACTACAATTTGGGAATCCCCACCCCCACCCCCTACCCAAAAGAAAAAAAAATGGAAGCCACGTCTTTGAAAGAAAGAGGTAACTTAAAGATATGAATGAAGGACCCCATCCCCCCAACAATGTCCATCCATCTTTGAGTCTCATTGATGTAAACGAGAAGGAACCAGAGATTGGAAATTTTCTGTGTATTGAAAATGAATATGATAGTCTGTTTAATTATACAAAGTAGTCTATCATTACCTATTTATACTATAAAAAATAATCAATGGCTATCTAATAAAATAGGCTATCTATGCAATAATATTACAAGACTATGTACAAGGCTATCAGTGTATTAGTCAGCTGGGCCTGTGTTGCCTGAGTTGGTTGGGCCATCTATTCCAACACTTTCCGGAGAATACATGAAATGAAGTATTATATCAAAAGTCTTTGGAATACTATTTCAACCTAATTTAAAGGGTTGCAAGGCAAAGTGTGTAGACCTTTAATTTACAAAATTAACTTCAAACAACCCAATTACATTTTGATATGGATGGTTTGATGAAAGCTATCTTTTTACTTGCCTTCAAACAAATTAATAAAGTACATTTGGATTGGATGGTAACAGAAGCTGTTAGTAGTATCTTTTAACCTGTAGTCTTAATCTTAGTTCAAAAGTTTTGCCATCAATTTCGAATTGAACTTTGCCAAAACTAAAGCATTCAGTAAACGCTACCATCAAAGAAACCCCTCTTGTCAACTGTCAGAACGTAACAGCCGAACGCAATTCTTTCCAATTTATTAACTCGATAATTTTCACATTGACATATATTTAGAAAAATATTTGAGTTGTTCGGTGTAAGTTCAACTATTTAGACTTTGTATATCTGCATTTCCAACTTCTTTGACAATTTAATAGGTACTAATATATATAATGGTACCTATCCTCTTAAAGAAATCTGCAATAATCTTATATATTAATTGTAGGCACACCCGAACAGAAAAAAACGACTACCATAAAGAATATAACAAATGCTCTTTTCTTGTCTTTACTGAAAACGAGAGAAATTGATAGTTAAAATATATAGAAGCCTATTTTCGGAAAATGTTCGTCAATATCATTTGTTTATCTTGGCCGACAACGTGTTATATATTATATGCTTGTAATCTGAAAAACCTATGAGGAAATGTCATTAAAATAAAATGTTTATTTAAGCTAATCAATATGTTAAAGAGAAAAATGAATAAATTGGATCGGAGGAAATCCAAAATGGAGAAAAAGTCAAACTTCAATAAATTTGATCAATGCCCACCTCTTAACATTTGAACTTTTCCTGTTTCTTCTTCTCTCTACGTGTGTGCCTTTATTTATTTTTGGGACAAGGAGCAGTGCTTTATTTTAAGCTACATATTAAGAAGTATTTTCAACATTTGGTTTTAGCAAACAATTTACTCCTAGGATAAAGATTTGGTCATGCAGTTTTGGAATATGGACCATTATTTATCAAGTGGGATCTCTAGACTCTAATGAACGACGACCAATTAAATTCAATGAGTGCCCGTTCCTTACCGGCAGCCATGGCAAAAATTCTGAAGCTTCAAATGGTCATTTGGTATTCTTAAAAGAAGAAAAATATTTGACCGAGGTATATGGATCATTGTGTAAAGAGTTGAATTTTGAGCTTGCCGTGAACTGTTACAAAATGTTCCTTGTTAGGCTAGGCTCTTGTAACTGGGGAGGAATTTGCAAGTTTATAGGGACTAGCATATGGATTTTTACGATTTCCAAAAAACTTAGTATTCTTATTGGATTTGTCAATATAACACCTCACGATCCACTGCCATTCCTTCAAATGCTTGAAATCCCAAAACATTCACAGGAAATTAAATAAGCGATTAGTAATGGCACCTCTATAGGATCTAGGAACTAAATTAAACCTTTGCCTAAATTTGTGGTTAATCAATGTTGGCTCTCTTCTTTACCTTTTCACATTTATCGTGTTGCACACCCTTCGTTTGTGAGGTACTCCCTCCTGTCCAAAATAATTGATTTTTTGACTTTTTTCTTGTGGTCCAAAATAAGTGATTTTTTCAGATTTCAAGAATGAATTAATTATTTTTTTCCTACATTGTCCTTGGAGTAACTAGTGTTGAAATATGTGTTAGGAGTGTTTATGTGAGATAGTAAAGGTTAATATGGTCAATTCCATTGCTAATTAATGCTATGTTGGACTTTAAGCCATTGGGCTTTAAAAGAGAAGAAGTGTGAATTGGAAATGGAGGGAAATAAAATGGAGGGAAAATGAAAATTTGAAGAAGTGAATTTTTATCTTGCACTTTGTCCCTCATTGGTGAGGGACAATCACATTTATGTGCTTATATATAGATTCATTTCTTAAAGCTCTTAAAAGGAGTTGAAGAGAATGAACCCTCGCGCCGTCTGAATGTGCCATGTTGTCTGAATGCAATTTGGTAGGAAATCCAAAAGAATGGTGGATAGATTCTGGAGCCACCCGCCATGTTTGTGCTAACAAGGAGTTATTTTCTTCTTATGCCCCCGCAGGACCCGACGAGACAATCTTCATGGGAAATTCATCTACGGCCAAAATTGAAGGAGTTGGCAAGATTGCGTTGAAGATGACGTCGGGAAAAATAGTGACTCTAAATCAAGTCCTCCATGTTCCAGAAATTCGCAAGAATCTTGTGTCTACCTCACTTCTTGTCAAGAATGGATTCAAATGTATTTTTGTTTCTAATAGTGTTGTACTTAGTAAGAACGATGTATATGTAGGAAAAGGTTACCTAAATGAGGGCCTTTTTAAGCTAAATGTAATAGCAGTTCCTATCAATAAAGTGAATGTTTCTTCTTACTTACTTGAGTCAAACACTTTATGGCATTCGCGTTTAGGTCACGTAAACTTCAAAACATTGCGGAAGATGATAAATCTAGAAGTATTGCCAAAATTTGATTGCATTAATTCCAAATGTCAAATATGTGTGGAATCAAAGTATGCTAAGCATCCTTATAAGTCCGTTGAAAGGAATTCAAGTCCTTTAGACTTAATTCACACAGATATTTGCGACATGAAGTCAACACCATCTCGCGGTGGGAAAAAGTATTTTATTACTTTTATTGACGATAGCACGAGATACTGCTATGTTTATTTACTTAATAGTAAAGATGAGGCAATTAATGCTTTCAAGCAATACAAGAGTGAAGTTGAAACGCAACTAAACAAAAAGATCAAAATGATAAGAAGTGATAGGGGTGGCGAATATGAATCTCCTTTTGAAGAAATTTGTTTGGAAAATGGCATTATTCACCAAACAACTGCCCCTTACTCTCCACAATCTAATGGAATTGCGGAGAGGAAGAATCGAACATTGAAGGAGATGATGAATGCATTGCTAATAAGTTCTGGCTTACCACCGAACTTGTGGGGGGAAGCTATACTTACAGCTAACCGGATAATCAATCGTGTACCTCATAGTAAAACACAGTCCATTCCTTATGAAAAGTGGAAAGGAAGGAAGCCTAGCTTGAAATACTTCAAAGTGTGGGGGTGTTTAGCTAAGGTACAAGTTCCTAAACCTAAAAGAGTTAAGATAGGTCCAAAAACGGTTGATTGTGTGTTTATTGGATATGTAACCAATAGCAAGGCATATCGTTTTCTGGTTCATAAATCAGAAAATTCCTGAGATTCACATTAATACGATAATAGAATCAGATAATGCTGAATTCTTTGAAACTATTTATCCGTATAAAAAGGAAAGTGAAGTGACCTGCCAAAAGTCAAAACGACCTCGGGAGGAAATAACAGATGGTATGTCTAATGAAGAAAATCCAAGAAGAAGTAAACGTCAAAGGATATCTACTTCATTCGGTCCAGATTTTCTGACTTTTCTGTTAGAAAATGAGCCTCGTACCTTCAAGGAAGCAATGTCTTCCTCAGAAGCACAATATTGGAAAGAAGCTGTCAATAGTGAAATAGAATCCATATTGAGCAACCATACCTGGGAGTTGGCTGATCTTCCTCCGGGTAATAAAACGTTGGGTTCTAAATGGATTTTCAAGAAGAAAATGAAAGACGATGGTACTATTGACAAATACAAGGCAAGACTTGTTGTCAAAGGATTTAGACAACGAGAAGGTCTTGACTATTTTGACACATACTCGCCGGTAACAAGAATTACATCTATTCGGATGCTAATAGCGTTAGCCGCCTTGTATGGTCTTCAAATCCATCAAATGGATGTAAAAACAGCCTTCTTAAATGGTGATCTTGAGGAAGAAATTTACATGAACCAACCTGAAGGGTTTGTGGTTCCGGGAAAAGAAAAGAAGGTGTGTAGACTTGTTAAGTCTCTTTATGGATTAAAACAAGCACCCAAACAATGGCATGCGAAATTTGACCAAACAATGTTGTCAAATGGTTTTAAGATTAATGAATGTGATAAGTGTGTTTACATTAAGAACGTTCAAAATCATGTAGTCATTGTTTGCTTATATGTTGATGATATGCTAATAATGAGCAAAGACATTGCCGACATTCAAGCTACTAAGCGTATGCTTGCTAGTAAGTTTGATATGAAAGACTTAGGAGTTGCCGATGTAATTCTAGGAATTAAAATCCAGAGGACTCCTCAAGGTCTAGCTTTGTCTCAATCACATTACGTGAAAATGGTACTTGAAAAATTCAAACACTTGGAATTTAGAAGTGCAAGGACTCCAATTGACTTAAACCATCATCTTATGAAGAATAAAGGCAAAAGTACGTCTCAGTTGGAGTATGCTCGTGTGTTGGGAAGTCTAATGTACATCATGAACTGTACCCGACCTGATATAGCTTGTGCAATAAGTAAACTTAGTCGATTCACAAGTAATCCCAACAAGCATCACTGGGTGGCTATGAAACGAGTTCTGGGATATTTGGAGTATACCCAAGACTACGCTTTGCACTACAATAACTATCCTGCGGTTATTGAAGGATATAGTGATGCTAATTAGATAACCGGCTCATCAGAAACAAAGTCCACAAGTGGATACGTGTTTACTGTTGGTGGAGGAGCAGTATCTTGGAAGTCTTCCAAACAGACATGTATCGCTCGCTCTACAATGGAATCAGAGTTTATAGCATTGGATAAAGCCGGTGAAGAAGCTGAATGGCTTCGGAATTTTTTAGAAGACATTCCGTTCTGGCCAAAACCTTTGGCTCCTATTTGCATACATTGCGATAGTGAGGCTGCAATAGGACGGGCAGGGAGCGTTATGTATAACGGAAAGTCTCGTCATATACGACGAAGACATAATACCGTTAGACAACTACTTTCTAGTGGAATTATCACTATTGATTATGTAAGATCAAAGGATAATGTTGCGGATCCACTTACAAAAGGCTTAACTAGAGAGAGAGTTGAGAAATCATCTAAGGGAATGGGACTATGGCCGAGGACAAGTCAACATGGCGGTAACTCTACCTAAAATTTTGGATGTTCCGAGATCTAGGTTCAAGGAGCTCAAACAAAGTTGTGATTGACCGGTTCAACATTGTCAAAACAAAATCTTTGGTCCATTCTCGTGATGAAGACAATGTTCAGTAACAAGGATAGAACTTTACACGTTCTTTAATGATTACCTAAGTTTGATGAGGTATTTATCAAATAATGTCAATCTAAAGGATTACACGTTTAGGAATCACCTATGTAAGTGTGAAGAAGAAGCCGCTTCAATGAGAATTCTGTAAGGCCAATTCTCTACGCACTTATGATACCAGGCGGTGTTCATGGCTAAAACGAACACAACAATGAGAACCAAAAGACGGTTAAGGGTTGGTTGTGTGACATATGGTTGTCTAGGTATACACTAAAAGTTCGACGGTTCAAAGATATCAAATCTACCGATTGACCGAGTATATCCGACATATGTTCACTACGGAAAGTTCAAAGAGAAACCTACTTATCCAGATGCAATTAATCCTTACTTGCAAAATCACATAGCTTTCATCTATGATATTTCTTGATACAGCCATTCCCATTCATGTGGGGGATTGTTGGACTTTAAGCCATTGGGCTTTAAAAGAGAAGAAGTGTGAATTGGAAATGGAGGGAAATAAAATGGAGGGAAAATGAAAATTTGAAGAAGTGAATTTTTGTCTTGCACTTTGTCCCTCATTGGTGAGGGACAATCACATTTATGTGCTTATATATAGATTCACTTCTTAAAGCTCTTAAAAAGAGTTGAAGAGAATGAACCCTCGCGCCGTCGTCGTCGCTCGCTCGGCTCGGCTTCGGCTTCGGCTTCGGCTTCGGCTTCGGATTTGTCAAATGATCGATAAGATTATTTTTGGACAAAATTTATTTAATTATTTAATAATTAATTAAATGCCAAATCACTGCTGAACGTTCAGAGGGACTCACTGGCCGCGGTTCTGCCGCGATCGCGGTAGAATCGCGGAAGTCAGATTCAGAGAAGCTCTCGACCGCGGTTCGGCCGCGATCACGGTAGAACCGCGGCAGGCCGCGTATTTTCTGAAAAGGCTCCTTTCCAGACACCTCTTCTGATATTTGCCTATAAATTATGAGGCAAGGCTGCATCTTCCAGATACGAAAAAGACTCTACAACTTCTTTCTTTCTGAATATACTGCATCCTAATTCGCAGTCTCTCTCTCTCAAATTCGTAAGTGTGATTTTGCTCCGTTCTTTGAGTTCGTTGGTATCCTGCAGTTTGTATTGCCACTGTTGCAGGAAGGTTTATTCCGTTTTATCCTGGGAGGATTTAATCCATTACCTTGGCAACGTGTGAGGGGATTAAAATTCCTTAAGGACGCACAAGAAAATTGTGGACTCGGAATATTTCTGATTCTTTACTATTTTATATATTTCATTATTCTTCTAACAGTTTCCTGAATTTTGTTTAACTCAGTTACGTTCACATGCTAAAATATGAATTTCTTAATCTGTGTGAAAATATCCAAAAAATCACTTATTTTGGACCGGAGGAAGTAGTATTTTTATCCACTAAGTAGCATTTTGTGAAACACACTTCTTAATTCTTGTATGCTAGACTGGTTCTTGTTCATATTTGATGTGAGAAAATTTTGGTCTTCACCTTCTACTGAGATCATTATTCTTTTCTCCATAATCACTCTTTCATGCAAGGATTGTCAAAGTCTCTCGCCGAGAAGACTTTTCTTTTGTTGTAATAAAATCTCATTTTCATACAATGATTGTCAAACTCTTTTTTTCAGCGTTATTTCCCTAAAAAGAACATACTGCAGGTGAGTATGACACAACTTGTAACTTTTTTTTTCTTCTTTTTACCTCATACTTAATTAACACTCCGTTACTATTATACATGACTAAAATTAATAATTAAGTGGATCGGGTATAAGTTCATCTTATTTTAATAGCAAGAGATAGAGTGCCTATTAATGCACTTGTAAAAAAAATACCCGTTCGTTAAAGCATTTCCAAACCATTATATTGTACAGATGAGCCATCTGCAAAGGAATATGAAAAAGAGGGTACGTAAACTTTATGCTCCATTTGGCTAATGGAGGACCACCCCTTAAATACTCTTCGGTCCAATCTAGCTAGCTAGTTACCCCTAAAGTTTTGTGGAGGTATTAGGATTTGACACTATCAACAATATTCATATGCAGACAAGTGAATTTTCTCTACAATATTTATTCATCACTAGAATAGATGCTCCCACTAATTCCTCCAAGATTGTGGAAAAAGACATTTGTGGAGATGAACTCGTTGACGGCAAATTCTCCTCTCTCTTTTTTCCCTCTTCAAAACGTTGAAAAATATCATTAGTATGAAACTGGACAACACATCCTGTTTTATTATAATTGAGTGCATACTTTTTCTGTGAGATGCATTTTGTGTACATAGAAATATTCATGCAGATTTTTGCAAACGCGTTGATAATATCAAATGAGTATAAAGGTTTTTTTTTTTCGGAAAGAGAAGAAGAGAATACGTACATCAGCGTGGTAAGCTAATAGTAGGTCCTCTTCCTAATATATAATATTACCAGAAGCAGAGGCGAAATCAGGATTTAAACCTTATGGGTTCGAAAGTATAATTTTTTTAAGTTATTGGATTCTAAATTAATAAGTTGTACATAGGGGTGTACAAAGGAAACCGACAAACCGCATCAACCAGATTATCCGATTCAAACCGAGAAAAAAAACCCGACTATGGTTTGGTTTGATTTGGTTTGGTGTTAGAAAAAAAAATCCGATCATAATTGGTTTGGTTTGGTTTTAACTAAAGAAAGTCAAACTGAAACCAAACCAACCCGACATTATATATAGAGAGAGAAATTTTAGATATATTTAATATATAAATATACTTATTGTGATGTAATTTATAAATATTTCTTACAAAATTTCATAATTTTATCTTTTAAGGTATTATTTCAAGGTTAGACTTGCAACTTTTGAATGTTCCAATAAATTTTATAGCCATTAATATTAGAAAATTAAATAATGCTAAAAAAACACAAACCAAAATCAAATCAATACTAATGCTAACAAAAGACATTCAATTAAATACTACGAAACGGAATGTATTGAATATCTATTTTTTATTTTGCAATAATTTAGATAAAAATGCATAACCTATTTTTATTTAATCTTTAGCATTTAGTCATGTAATTAATACTCCCTTATTAGTCTGCTTATTTTAGCATTACTTAGTGCTTTTAGATTATTTTTATTTTTATTATGGCTTTTTAATTAGAAATATTTATATTACATAATTTTATTATCTTTATTGTTGAATATTTTAGGATAATGTCATGACAAATCTCATATTTTGTATTATTTTCTTGGAAAATACTTTATATAGTTGTATCTTACTAGGATTAAAGAAATATTTTGAGCACAAGTTATATGTTTTGTTCTACGAAGATTTTACCGGAAACAAAACCCGAATAATCCGAAAACCCGAAAAAAACCGAAATTAAAAAATCCGAGTTTTATTGGTTTGGTTTGGTTTGGTCTTTAGATTTAATAATACGACACAATTGGTTTGGTTTGGTGATTGTAAAATCCGAACCAACCCGACCTATGTACTCCCCTAGTTGTACATATTCAATGAAATTCTTAAGACAAATGCATAGTTGGAACAAAAGCTACTGAATATTCGACTGAATCTGCATCCCGCACTCTACCTCCACCCCTGACCAGAAGTATTTTCTTTTTCGGGAAAAATTGCATTAGTCAATGTATTATCAGAATTGAAATAATTTTGCCCTTCATTATACTTTAGATCCATCTTGTTAGCAAAATATTTTATTTTGCCCATGAATCCCTTATGGAGTTTCATCCTAGAGGTAATCTAAACCACATTATAGTCGAAAGTAGTTAAAGGGGTAAATTTAATTAGACATTTTCTTCAAATATTTGACACAAGGAGTGTATGGGTCAAAATTTGACTAGACAAGAATCGACCTGAGAAGAATTGGAGAAAAGTTCCTTGGGACTGTCGTATCCATACCATGTTGTAATGATACACACCTCGGCAACAGCCAAGGTCATATATTCATAATGCTTGAGAGGCGAATTGGATATTACGACATTTTAGAGGGTCAGCCCATAATATAGTCAAACGACTTAGGTACTGTGGTTAATAACCGTTGGTTATAGAGAAGACCTAGTATATAAATTAAGTGAGAAAAAGAAGAAAGGGGCTGGAAAAAATAAAGACAGAGACATTTTCTATATGGCGAGAAGAGATCTTCATCCCTTTTTCTCTCCATGAAGGAGAAACAAGCAAGGAAGCTCAAATCTTCAATATATATAACGCTAGTCTCATCACATCAAATGTATTGGGTCCTACCTTGTTACAGATCGGTGACCCTCTTTTATCCATGTATTTTTCGTTGTTGTTTAAAGTTAAGAAAATCACTATCGTCTTCTTATACAATGGGATTTAATTAGACAAAACTCCTGCTTGCTTTGTTTGCTTACTTATATCTTCAATCTTAGATCTAGAGTAAATTGCCTTTGGCCAGGATTTCCCCAAAACCTTCTTATCTAATTAGTCCAACTAAAAGTCTAAATCTTTTTTGTCGAACAATCTGGCGTCGTCTGTGGGGATTTCTTAGCCAAAATTTTAGTTTCTTTTAGATCTAACGCCAACCAAAGTGTCGCTTCCCGATTGTCATAGCCTCACCATCTCAGTATAAGCACCAACTCGAAAAAGTGGTAGACATGCTTTTGAAATAATCAAACCAATCAAGGTCAGATCTTTGCATGAAATCGAAATTATGTGTAATATCTATACAAAATCTGCGTCTCGCTGTAGCGATGAGTCTGGTATGTCGTACGAGTACTCAAAGCGGGATTACGGCCACTACTCATTTAGCACGTCCGCAATCCTATTTGATATATTAACGTTTTATACTGATTTACACTTCCACCTCTTAGGAAGAGATAATAGCCTACTGTGTGATTCTTCGAAATAACCGGCTTACCCTGCCTTATTTTTGTACCCATATGCACAGTGTAATTAATGTATGGAATATAACTTATGTTTTCCTTATTTTTGCGCACATGAAATATATGGGATCGGAGCGAGACTCGAGCTCAAGGTCCCAACGGGCAAAGTAAGTTCAGCCCATAAGAAGCCAAACACGAGGCAACCAAAGTTGAAGCCAACATTCGAAGAACACGAGCTTTCTCACAGGTGCGCAAACGAGGAACGAACACATCAGGAAAACGTTCTATACTATACCATCCCACGAGTAACGGTCGAGCAAATCAAATCAAGCCGGTATTATTAAGAAAATCTCCATGAGTTGAGACTAAGCAGCGAGCCAATGGAACGTACAGTTTCTCCGACACAAGCAGAACTTGAACTCGAAAAGCTTGCATATATATTCGCCATGACAATCCTACGCCAATTCAGCCGACTAAATATTGTGAATCACATCCAAAGTTTGTTGAGTTAGTCCTAGGGTGCCCAGAATCCCATGCAATAAGTTCATCATTCGTCCCGTCAACGGCCTCTCCAGGTCGAGCAATGAAGGGACTAGATAGACTGGGACTCCACCGACATATACATACTGCAACAACGCATAGAATTCTCCAATGAAAGCCAAATTAAACAAACCAGGACTCATCCCGACGCACGCATAAACCATACAGCAATGAGCGATGTTCTCCAATAAAAGTAATGCAACAGGAAAATCTCACCATCCCACTAAACCCGCATATCGCCAAGCGAAAGGGAAGTTCGACCTCGCTCGAACTCACAACGGGTTACAATTCCGACATCGCTCGAATTGACACCCTTACGGCCATCACAAAGTGAATGGGAAGTTCAACCTCGCTCAAACTCACAACGGATTACAATTCCGACCTCGCTCGAATTAACACCCTTATGGCCATCGGCCATCGCCAAGTAAAGGGAAGTTCGACCTTGCTCGAACTTACAACGGGTTACAACTCTGACCTCGCTCGAATTGACACCCTTATGGCCATCGGCCATTGCCAAGTGAAAAGGAAGTTCGACTTTAATCGAACTCACAACGGGTTACAATTTTGACCTCGCTCGAATTGACACCCTTACAACCAACAGCCATCGCCAAGTGAAAGGTAAGTTCGACTTCGCTTGGACTCACAACGGGTTACAATTCTGATCGCGCTCAAATTTACATCCCAACGGCCCCAGGCCATCGCTAGGCTGAAGCAAAATTCGACCTCGCTCGAATTACTTCATATTCGACCTTGCTCGAAATACTTTATATTCGACCTCGCTCAAATTACTTTACATTCGACCTCGCTCGAATTACTCTACATTCAACCTCGCTCGAATTACTTTACATTCGACCTCGCTCGAATTACTTTGCATTCGACCTCGCTCGAATTAAAACACATTTGACCTTGCTCGAATTACTCTACATTCGACCTCGCTCAAATTAAAACACATTTAACCTCGCTCGAATTACTCTATATTCAACCTCGCTCGAATTACATTAAATTTGACCTCATTCGAAAACCCAATTAAAAATCATGGACTCATTACGGGGAAGTCCGAAGATCTTTTTAAAAAAAAAGAAAAAGAAAGTCAAAAGATATGTAACCTAAGGAAAACCGACTATTTTATTCAGAGATGTACATGCGCAACAACTGCGTATTACAAAAGGCCAAAAGCGGGCCCCCAAGAAAAAGATGAAAACAAACAACGAAAGAACAAAAAAACTAAGTACAAAAGCTGAAAAAAATTTCACTCGGTATCATTTCCACCGCCGTTCTCCCCAACATCGTCGTCATCAGAAAGAAGCCCGTCATCAATCTCAGCACCCTCACCGGTCTTCGGTGTCGTAGGGTCATAACTGCAGGCAAGATGAGCCTCGCGTGCCTTCGCCCGAGCATCTTCAAAAGCGGCCTGAGGAACACTCCCCACCTCCCACAAACCCTTGTATATATCTCGTTGGGTGTCAGCATGGACCCATAGCTCATACAAATGGCAGGGGACAGTGGTAGAGGCAGATTCTTGAGGGGGAGCCTGAGCCAACAACTGCGCCTTCTCGGCCTCAAGAGCCGCAACTGGGTCTCCCAGGATCGAAGCATCCCGATCAAGTTCACCAATCCATTCCTCGAGCCTCCCCTCCCTCAGTGAGGCCATCGTCCTCTCAGATTCCTGCTCAGACCTAAGGATGCGGATAGTGTCTTCTAACGCCGCCGCCCTCGCCAAAGTAGACACTAGAGCCCCCTCGGCTCTATCCAACTTCGGCACCTTCTTTTCTAGCTCAGCCACCTTAGGTCGGCAACTCTGGTGGCGTTTTGTTCAAGCTCAACTCGCAAAGACAACACCTTCACCTGAAGGCCTTCCCACTCCACTGCAACCCCTTTGCCCACTTCGAGCTCCTCGTCTTTGGCATGGAGTAACTCCTCGAGCTCCTGCATCTGCGGATAGACTGCATCAATTCCTCGTCCCTTTTTATCCAACTCCTCCCTAACAGACTAAGTATTACCGCCCACCTTAAGCTGCGCGTGTATCTCATGGCACTTGTCGCGGTACCGGCGATACTTCATGGCCATCTTTAGAAAGACTTCGACCCTAGTCTTCACCCTACGAGAACTATCGATCTCCAATATGTAAATCTAAAAAAGGGGGGAAGAAAAAGACGGGAGGAATCAGCAAAGGCAAAATAGCACAAAACAAAGAAAATGGCAAAAGTAAACGCATCCTAAACGCCATCTCGGCCACAGCACGTGACAAAGAAGAATCATTGATCTCCCGAAGTGACTCACTTTCGGCGGCAGAACACAGATGGTCTAATTGAGGCACCAACTCCACCGTGTCCTCTAACAGGTTAAAATCCGATGGAATCTCGAGCACACGAGAAGGACAGTCCATCCTCACATCGACCCGGGTAAAGCCTTCCTTGAATATCCTCATGTCCTCAGGGTCGATGTCGGAATCCGATCGTAATCATCCACCACCACGCCCTTCAACCTCTTATTAGCCGAAGAGGGGGTGCGACCCTGCGAGATGATGATGGATCACTCGGAACAATCGCGGCAACCCTCGAACTCTGTTTCCCTGCCACGGTGGTCTCTTTCGCGACCGAAATAGGTGTCACCTCCGCACCCAGGTTGGTGTCATCGCCATCTTCAGATACCAACAAAGTAGGGTCGCCCCTCGAGGACGTCTTAACCAAAGATGCTCCCTCTGTCAACCTTCGCCTCTTCGATGGTGCCTCTTTGCCACTGTTGCGAGAAGGTCCGTCCGTTGAATGGACTATGAGAACCGAAATGTCTGAACGGGGAGAAACCTCCAGACGTACAGGCCCAGTCGCAGACATAGTCTGCTGAGCAACCAAGCTCTGGGTGCTCTCACCCGCAGTTGCCCTTAGAACGGGCCAGGCTGAGGAAGTCGGCTGGTGGAAAGCAACCACAGGAGCCCTCATCCTTCTTACTCCTCTCCGACCTACCAATGATGAGATTCGATCAAACAATGATAAGGTAAGAAACTATTGAGCAAAGAACAAGGCAACGCACCACTGGGAGCTGACTCACTAACAAATGGCTTACGCCCAAACTTCTCATGGAAAGGTGCCCATTCGCGAATCCCTATCGTATGGGGGAGAATCGTGCTCACCCACTCGTGAATATCAGCAACCAGTGGAGGAGGTACTCTCTCGGCTACAAAAACAAAAACAAACCCTCAACGAGGTCATTAAAGGGAGATTCCCGACGACCATCTTAAGAAAAAATGCATAAAATGAAAAGAAAGGAAGACCTACGGGCGAAATTCCACGTCTCAGGAAACCCCGTCGGGTTCGACACGACGTGCTCTGTTCTGACGTAGAAGAAGCTCTCCCAAAAGCGGTGATTTGCCTTGTCATCCATCTTCACCACCAAACGTTTGGCTCCTTGGTGGCGCATGTGAATCATCGTACCCCTAAGAAAGTGGGGGGCGAAGAGGTGAAGCATGTGCTGTAGAAAAATCCCTCGGCTGGCCAGCTCCGCGTACTTAATGAGCATAAAGAAAAGCTTGTACGCGTACGGAGAAAGTTGAGCCGTGGGCACCTCATAGAAGCGGCATAAGTCCACCACCAAGGAAGGAAGAGGAAGCGTGTACCCGACTACGAAGGGATACGCATAAAATGCGCAATAGCCTGGACGGTGTATATGCACTATGTCCTTATCCGCCAGAACCAGTTCAATGTGATCAGGGATCCCTTATTTGGCTTTGAACACGTCGTGAGTGCCGCAACATCTATCGTGGAAAAAATGGGTTCCAGCTTGTCCCTAGAAGGGCTATTGAAGTCAGTCCTCTCTTTCCCTGGGCAGGAACCACCTCATCCACCGTCAGAACACCCTCATCTTCCACCATTTCCACTCCCTCTTCGAGCTGGGGTATATCATTTTCCGACATCGGAGCACCAACAGCCCTATCAGAGTTGGAAGAAGCACTAGCCATCTTTCCTTTGATTAAAAGAAACGAGAATGATAAGGTAGAAAGATAGTGGTCACAGCGAATCCTAACAGAAGCAGAAATATGAGAAACTGAAGGAGAAGAAGAGTTGTAAAAATCTCTCTTGAGCGATTGAGAAGCGTAACATTCAAATGAGAGATTCTCCCCTATTTATAGGGACATAAATGCCCTGAGTGGGAAAATCAAATGCCGCCAGTTACAAAACGAAAAGGGCACGGGAAACGATGGAATGCATAGAAAACATGCACCATAATGACGCATGAGAAATATTAATGACATTCTGAACTAACGTGATGGTCTGACGCAGCTCTCAAAACGTCATGTCGCTACCTCGTTGTGAGGTGCTTGTCCCTCGCATTAAGTGTTCAGATTTCTCCAAATTTTTAGATTGATAGAGTCCGCCCATCGAGCTCGTCAAGAGGCGACCCCAGCGGGCGGAGGGACTAACTGTATGGATCAAAATCTGACCAGGCAAGAATCGCCGTGAGAAGGGATGGAGAAAAGTTAATTGGGACTGTCATATCCATACCACGTTGTAACGATATACACCTCGGCCACGACCAAGATCATATATTCAGAACGTTTGGGAGGCGAATTGGATATTACGACATTTTAGGGGATCAACCCGTAATATAGTCAAATGACTTAGGTACTGTGGTTAATGACCGTTGGTTAAAGGAGAAGACCTAGTATATAAACTAAGTGAGAAGAAGAAGCAATGTCGCTGGAAAAAAAGAAAGAAAGACAGAGACATGTTCTCTGAGAGGAGAAGAGATCTTCATCCCCCCTCTCTCTCATTGAAGGAGAAACAAGCAAGGAAGCTCAAATCGCTAGTCTCATCACACCAAATGTATGGAGTCCTACCTTGTTACAGATCGATGATCCTCTTTCATCCATGTATTTTTCGTTGTTGTTTAATATTAAGAAAATCACTATCCTCTTCTTATACAATGAGATTTAATTAGTTAATTTGCTTTGTTTGCTTACTTATATCTTTTATTTTAGATTCAGAGTAAATTACGGATTTCCCCAAAACCTTCTTATCTAATTAGTCCAATCGAAAGTCTAAATCTTTTTGGTAGATCAAGGAGGTCACTCGTTTATAAGTACATCCTAGAGCTCTATCACGGTCAACGGCAAATACGAGGCAATTTCCTAATGGCAAAAGAATGAATGAACCCAAAGGTATCAAAGTATAACTGAAAGTGAAATTGCTCGAATATTTGTTCTTCTTAAAAAATACAATAACTTTTTTCTTCCTTTTTTTTAATTAATAAATGACCTTAAATATTCATTCATTGAATTTAACACTGCTAAATTACCTAAGTTGCGACTATAATCTCCTTAAACTTAATATCCAACGCGTGTGAGTAACATTTTTCAAAATTATATACTTTTCTCCATTTTATGTGACGTGCAGTATACATGACTTTTCGTAATAGTGAATTGAAAATGAAACAAGTACCAAAATATCTATATACCGACTTTGACAGGCAGAATAATTAAAAAAGATAAAAACTACATAATTAGGAAAACAATTTCAAATGAGAGCAATTCATGTATGAACTCCTTTCCTTTCCCATTTCACAGGAGAATGAGGTTGAAGTGTCGAAAACTGTCTTTCTCAGAAGGATAAAAGTAAAAGAGGAATAAGGGCAATCCTGACCAAGTTGCAATTGTTTAAAGCATTAAAATTGTGCAAATTGACTACCAAAAATATTTTTCTTAACAATACAGTTTTAAAATACATTTGCCATCTTTACAGCTGGACTACAATTAATATACTTAGCAGATGACCTAATTACCCAGAAAAAAAATGACCTAATTATTATTAAATAGAAAAGTCAACGTTCTCTTTTACTAGTAATTTCTAAAGAAAAAATCAAGCATGAGTATTACACACATCAAGCTCAACATTAAAGAAAAAGTTAGTACAAAAACTAACGTAGGTTTAGTTATAAGAAAATTAAAAATCAATTTACTATTATGCTTTATTTACTTTTATAACTAGCTAGCAACTACTGCAGAACTTTAGTCCATGCTCTCTAATTTCTCTTTCAAACTTGGTTCCAAAACCACTCACCTCAGATTCACTATCCATTAATACTTTAATACTAGTGAATTATGGTTTTCTTATTCATGAAATTGGTTAACTTAATACTCAAATAGGTACCTAGCAACTGGTACTAATTTAATTGCGCACATAACAAAAGGCCAAGAAAAGCCAAATATACTGGAAAGATCTAGATCGGAAGTTTCCTCTATACTGTACATCAATAAACTACTCTTACATCAGAAGTGAAACCTCCGAAAATTAAAAAGACAAAAAATAAGGATGTGATTAACAAAAAACTACAAAAATGCTTAAAACAACTATCAACTGTCTCTGAATAATTATCGTCATCATCATAATAATCCAAATGCCACTGTTTCACGCTTTCAGCTCATCACTTTCATGTTCACATTGTCCGGTTTACCTGACCCGACCCTGTTTGATCCGGGTCTGGACACGCTCAAACTCCGAGATACGACAAGGAATTGTGATACCACCCGGGTGATTAAACCCGTATTCGTCTTCAGCCTCTCTCAGCAACTCACTAAACAAAGGGTGATTTATATATATTACAGGAACCAAAACCCTCCTGTAATCACCATCTTTTTGTCCCACATAAACTGCCAAGTGACCTTTTGGCACCGTTACAGCTTCCTCTTCAATCGGGTCTTGCCCGATTTGCATGTAGCTCCGACCCGACCTGGAACAATTAGCTTTGTTGCATATAGCCTTGGCTCTTGTCTTGAGGCGTTGGGTCCAGCTCAAGAACCTAGAAATGGATTTTGTACCCCAACTTGGAATTGTGTCCAGCCGCCGGTACCTCGCCGGCGAACGCTGTCTCCGGTACATGCATCGGAAAAGTGTGGTGACCCGGTGTTTGAGCACAAAACCTCGGAACTTTCCCATGCTTAATTACTGTATATCTAGGAAAAGCGTAAAAAAATAATATAAGAATGAAAAATTTGCAAGGAAAGGAATTGTTTTATGGTGGGGTTCTTTTTAAGAAAAAGGCCAGGGATCAGCTATGGACATAGTTAATAACCTGAAAAGGGTAAGGCAAATTTCAGAAAGAGAAATTTGTATATTGGACATGGCTATTATTACAACTTGAGTTTTTCATCAGAAAAAAGTTTGTGTAGACTTCAACAAGGAAAAAATTAATTGAAGGACAAAGAAATTGGTTGAAAAAGAGCAAGTTTTGAAACTATTTTTTTCCCTTTGTGGGTGGAGGTGGGAGGTGAAATAGAAGATGTGGTGTCTGAGAATGAGAGAAATGAAGAGGTGAAGCAGAGGCATTTATATATAATAACTCTACTTAATATTGAATTCGGCCAATCTGCGGCTAATTGGCACAAGAAAACAAAGTAAGAGTACATGTACGTATACTACGGAGTACTAGTAATTTTTGACTTTTAATTTATGAGTATTTTAAACAACATAGTATTTGGAGAGTTGCGTGTTTTATGTTCATTGGGCGGTTATGATATCTGGGTGTTAGCAGCAGTCACGTTATTATTTTTGTTGTGGTTTTTAAGATTCAAAGTTGGAGGGCTTATGTATACAATCTGAAGTGAATAAAGGCTGAAGAAATTAAATGTGATTTCTTATTAAAGATATGTTTGAATTCAAAAGACCAATAAGGTGAGGATACGTAAAAAGAGTGCAGCAAATAGGGGAAGTTTTGTGAGGAGCTAGTGACGCATTTGGCAGTTTCAACTTTAAATCCTGTAAGTTACTCTATCTTCTTCCTTTATCGTTTTGCGCTAAGTTTTTCTTTTAATTTTATCTTTATTTATTCATTGACACTATAAATAATTTTTCACTTGATTTATGATTACATAATTACATTCATCATGATCTGATGGTGTAAAAATATTTTTCATTAGTAAAAGTTAAACCTTTCCTGTTACATGTTTTCTTTTTTTTTTCTTTTAATTTGGGTGTGTAATGCTAGTATGTGGCTAGTTGACAGAGTCTTTAGCTTAATAAAATTGTATTATGTTTGAGAAAATAAATACTCTATCAAGTGGGAGAACTTAATAAGAAACTGGCATTCAAACAATATATATACGATTAGATAAAGTTCACAAAGAAGTAGAGCTAAGATACCTGGTAACACATTGATATGCTTCTAACTTTCACTTTTTTTTCTCCTATATATGATTTATATTCAGTCCGGGACATAGAAGTAGCGGCATTTAAACAAAAAGTCATTTCTGGCATAAATTATTTTTCACCAGATGTTTGATCTCCACCTTTTGGACCCCGATTAATTTGAATTCGTATTGCGTAAAATTTATTAAAGAGAAGCGTCTCCTACCAAAACTTTTTCCATTCCCCAATTAAATTATAAGCTCGAACTCGTGTCCTCTTGCCTAAATTATCATGACAAGTAGGGGTAACAAATTGGTTCAAAGAAAATAGTTAACCGCCCATATTATCCATTAAAAATGGGTTGGATAATGAACTATTTAAAAACCGATCAAATATGGATAAGAACCATATTATCCATTTAGAAAATGGATAACCAATGTGTAACCAATGAGTCTAACTTTTATATTTGTAAAGCCTCAATTGGGGGTTCCTCAAGTTAGGGAGACTAGGAATTCTTCCAAAAGTGATCATATGCAAGAAGTCATGGATAATATGGTTATCCATATTATCCACCGATTAACCCGTTTTTTATTCATATTAAATATGGACCGGGTCGGATAATTTACTCGTTTTTATTATCCGTTTCGACCCGAACCATATCCGATCCGACCCGCATGTTTGCCACACCTACTGACAAGTTAGAAATGCAAAAGCACTGCAATTGGAAAGAAGAAAGATAGAATGAAAAGAATAAAGTGCCAAATAAAGTTTCATGAAGATAAGGAAGGCGATGCGTCTAAAGTCAGGAATTGAATGAGGCAAAGACCACGTTTTATGTAGTAATACATTTTCAAAACGACTATTTACCCGTGTATAAAACTAGCCCTTGTAAATAAATGGCATTTACTTACCAGTAGTCAGATTAGGACAGTGAATTTTCTTCGCATGTCCTAGCCTAGCTAGCTAACCTTGTGACTATTTCTGTTGACATATTTAAGGCCATAGATCAAATATACACATGTAATATCGGTTTTTTGTAAGTCAAATTCGCCAAACTAAATGATATTTGAGAATTCGGGCTCTTAAACGTATAGTGGCTAACACGCATAGATCGCATGAACTTTGGTTTACTCGTACAAAGGGTAGTCATGCTCCTTTTCTTGAGTCTGCATCTCAAAATCAAATTCAATCAACTTATTTGTTTCAATAATCAGGTTGTGTCCGATCCTCAGAAAATGTGAACCAGAAAAGAATGAAATATAATCGTTCAAAAATTAAAACCAATCGGTCTAAATGTACACCTCAATATAATAGGATTGACTTCTCCATTAAATTTGGATTTGCGGATCCACCAAATTGCATTTAATTCCAATGAAAAGAATTGCATTTTATCCCCGAAAGAAAATGTGTGTGTGCGGGGGCGGAAGTGGAGAATGAATCGAGGCTTCTGCCATTCAACAGAAGGATTATAAATTGCCAAAAATTTGAAATTTTCTTATCATTGAACTTTTTTTCCGTTTATGTTTATAGGTTATGAGTTTAAGCAGTGAAAATAGTCACTAATGATTGTATTAGGGTTAACTGTTTATATATATCGCATCCTTAGGGTATGGTTCTTCCCCGAAACTTACGTAAAGACGAAATACCTTGTGCATCATACTGCCCTGTCCTTTTATTAATTTTTTTTTTTTTTTTGCTTTTTAATTAAAGAAGCAAGTTGTAACTGTAAGTATCGGAAAGTTTGTCCGTACGCGTACCATTTGTACTTTTCTTTTGACTAGTAGTGCGGCTTCTTCATAAAAACACCGTCGGCCCACTTTGGGCCATGCCAGTCAGGAAGTATCGAAGAAACGGGCACTAATTGTGGTGGTGGGCCGGGTTTATTCGATAATCTCAATTTTGGCATTTGGACTTTATATTAAACATATCTAGAAAAGAGGAAGGGGACTAAATTATTTAAAGGAAACATAGCAAGATTAAAGAAGAATCTAAGTTATCAAATCTCTATTAGATTATGTTGGAGAAAAAACCAAATCCCATTAATTATTTCATTTAATGTTTTTTGTCTTATCATCCCTGTAAAAGTGAAGGTATTGATCTCCTCCACTTTATTACATAAAGAAGCCAACATCTATTTCTGCTAATGGCCCAGAGATATAATTCACAATAAATTATTGTAGTGTATTTATCAAAAAAACTTTTATTTTAAAAGCTAGGAACTTTTAAGTGGAATATAACACAAGAGTGACAAGACCATAAATACCTTGAATAACTTATAGTAGTAGTTAATTAAAACTTATAACTAATCAAATGAGTAAAAGAATGTATTACAGAACTGAAAGCTCGTAATATATTAATGATAAGATATCGAAAGTATGACATGACAATAAATCTTACAAAAGATTTACTGGAATTCCGTTTACGGTCCCATGAAGATCATTGTTAACTGTCAAGATTGGACGTCTCGCCTCGTAACATACTTAAATTAATCCAACTCTAATTGCTACATCCTTGATTAATATATCTTAAAGTTTTTTTGTTGGCTCTGATTGGTAATTACTTGGTATAATAATAATTATATTAACCATAGAGTCGAGTTGTAATAAATTGATACCAACTAACCATAAAGTATTATAATAATAAATATGAATCAACCGCCTTATTTGTTTTCTTGTCAAAACACAAAAATGTAACTGCCCTTGTACGTGACATTTACCTAAATTCTTTACGGGTTTAGTCGTATATCTCTTTGTAATATAGTGATGAATTTCGTTAAAGTGAAGCTCATGAGTCATGAGTATTGCTTCGTAGAATGGAGATATATCCTAGCCTACTAAATCGTATATAAGCGTTGTAACTATTTAATCCTATATATATACATACACACACTCTTATTAGATTGAGTTCTGTATTTAAGGTATTAATTTGATTTGTGCATTACATAATTTAAAGAAAATAGTAAAATAATAGTTGATCTGAAAGAAAATGTATGCCTCAAAGTTTTTGATCTAGCTAAATAATTTAAATATTTTGAATAATTATTATTATGACTTTGATTATAATTTCTTTATATATATTTTAAATATTTTGAATAATTATTATTATGACTTATAGTACTTCTTCAAATATGAAAATTTTATTTCGAAGTAAACTTAAAGATTCTATGTTCAAATACACGACCAAACTTAATTAATAAATTTAAATCTTGAAAAGCAAAAAATATCACATAAATTAAAACATAGGGGAGTATGAAACATTATAGAACATCTTTGATGTTTTAGACTTCAATACCACGAGAGGGGGGGGGGTTGATTTGTGTGGTACCCAATTTTCGGTTAACTTGATTATAGAAGGACCTGGTTCTTCTATGTATTCCAATTACTACTGTTGCGGAATAATAAGTACAGAAAATAAAGAACACAAAGATTTTTACGTGGAAAACACCTAGCTCAAAAGGTGAAAAAACCACGACCTACCTTCCATTAGGATTTTCCGAAACTCTCCACTAAAATTGTTGAGCCAAAAAATGCATTTACAAAAACTCTTTTGTAAACCTAGAATTAACTCTAATCCCGTTGTGGCACACAACCTCAACTGTTGCGAAAACTTCAAGTTAACTATAACTTGAAAACTCTAAGTACCTAATACAATTGCTTCTATAAAAGCTGAAAGGTACAATGTAAAATCACCTACTACAATTGAACTAGAGTAAAAGATAGACATTTGGAACTGGTTCTTTTATCTAGTTCAAGTAGCTTCAAGATTTCACGCTTGAATCACACATAAATTGCTTGCAAAATTACCTTGCTATTTTGCTCTCAATTCACGTTTAGCTTCTGCTTATGTGCATTACCTATAAAAGAGAACAACATTGATATTTAAGGGGTTAGTAATTAGAGATTGACTGAGATACAGATGCTACTCTTCCATGGTGGAAGAGTTTTAGTTGTTCTCATACACTAACTCTATCTTTTTCCTAAATTGTGTTCTCTTTGTGTAAGGAGTCTTTCTCCTTATCCAATATGCAATATTTTCGATCATGATCAAGAGATATTACTTATGATAAGTTAGATTTATCACTTTCACGTGCATCTCACATGTTTGGGTTGATCACGACTGTGCTTCACAAGATGGACCTGGTCCATGTATGAGTTCTTTTGTTGGTCTTCAAAACTTCACATTTAATTGGGCCAACAAATTTCCCCTTTTTGATGATGACAAACTTTGTGCTTTTCACTCGCTTAGGCCCTGTAAGAACTCAGCTTATTCATCAATACAAAGTTTAGAAAAATTCACTTTTCATCAAGGACCGGGTTAATTATGTTATAAACATCACATATTCAGAATATGTGAAGCATAATATCTCTTCCCCTTTTGACATCATCGAAAAGTTGCATAAACAGAGTTTGAGTCCCAGATTTTAATAAGTACTCATGGCTACTGGGGCAACTGCAAGTGCAATTATGGATTAATCATCAGTGATCAGGCAAACATATTTAAACTATCAAGGAAATAGTAACAGTCAACAAGAGCAAAAACAGTAGATATTATTGATAGAAAATATGTTGCTACCACAATCCACAAACAAAAAGCAAAAATATTCAAAACATGAGCAAAAATAAAGAGAAATCCCTAATCTGGGTCATTAATGGTACTAGACAGGTTCAGGAGATAAAGGCTAGAATTCCTAAGGCTTGGGGGAGCTAGAGGGTTAGTTTTGGACTTGGAGAAGATTCAGCATATTGTGAAGAATCCCATCATTCTTCTCATTTTCCTTGGTAAGCTCAACTCTGAGAGAATCTCTCTCAGTTTCAACCTCTGCTAAGTTAGCCTTCAGCCTAGCTATCTCAGCATCCTTGGACTCACTTTCCTGAACTAAAGCCCCAACTTTACTGTTGATAGGTGGCATGGGCCTTGGAGGCATTTATGACCCTGTCCAGTAGCTTGATGATGAATGCAGGCCAGTTGATTTGTCATCCGCTTTCAAGGCACTCTATCAGAACTAAGTCCATATAGTTAGCAATGTGCCTTCTTTCCTGCCTAGATAGTAGGCACTTGTTAACAAACTCAAAGAGGACTTTGTGTTATGGCTTCATTTCACTCTTGTGCACAAACTTGGCCTCATTCACTTCTTGAACATCACAGAATCTCCTAGTAATTTCAAGAGCAGGAGGAAGGGAATCCAGACTTGGCCATCTTTGCCTAGTGTAGTCATCATATCCCTCAGCAGGGATGTCAAGAATCTCTCCCAGCTTCTCTGTATCGAAGGTCACTTGAACTCCTTTTATTTGGCTGGTGACTCTGCCATCTTTGACCTCAGCATTTGCCATGAATTCAATGATCTCATTCATGGCTAGCCTTCCATCCATCTTAAGGATCATGTCCTTCCATCCCTGAACAGCAAGGGCATCAACCAAACGAACCATTCCTAGTTCCACTAAGTCTTTCAGCAATCTTCCCTTCAAAAAATTTCTTTTGCCAAACTTGGCCAACTTGTCTTGTTCACCATCAGACTCACTTTCTTCTTCACCACTCCATTCTTCATCTTCAGAAACTCTAATTTGTTTGCTTTTCACTACAGACCTTGTCCTCTTGTCCAACGAAGGTTCAACAGCCTTAGACACAGATAAAAACTTCTTGGAAGAAGTCTTGGTCTTTTTGGGCTTGGGGGTCTGAACCTCCATTATCGTATGATAACTGACTTCTTGAGAGAATTTGTGAGGGTGGTGAAGGAGTGCCTGGATTATCTTGAGGGTTCGGCATTGTAACTGACTTCTTGAGAGAATTTGTGAGTTAGGTTTTTGGAATAGAGAACAATTGAGAGTAAAATAGATTTTTGACGGTTTGGAATAGTGAGGGTGGCAGAAGGTGATGATGGCTATTTAAAGAAGAAGACCTATTTAATGACTAACGATAGCTTTTAGCAGTCAATTAGAGGTCTAATCAACCTGAAATTGCATGTTGAATGAACGGTTAAGCTTCCCTAAATTTTAGGTATTTTATGTGGTGAGAACTCTAGTGGAGACGGAACTGGTTCAAAAAATACACGGATATGATTTTCTGATGTGTTTGAACATAGGTAGGACTCTAATCATGATTTAAATATTTACATTTTTAATTGTGCAGAGTATAGAACTCTACTGCATATTTCTGTTGATGGATCATGGTTCCATTTGGGTTTTGTTTGATCTGTAAGCCTAAGAAAAAGTTAAGCTCACCTATAATACTCAGTTCAAACTCACTCACCAGTAATTTGGCAAAGTCCTTACTCTGTTTGTCAGTGGTTACCCCAAAAATTATATCATCAACATATATTTGTACTACAAGAAGATCCTTACCTTTTTCCCTCAAGAATAGAGTACTGTCAATTTTACCTTTTGTAGCCATGTTCAAGCAGGAATTTGGACAGTCATTCATACCATGCTCTAGGAGCCTGCTTGAGTCCATATATAGCCTTGTCTAATTTGTACACATGTTCCGGACACTCCTTGCTCTCAAACCCCGGAGGTTGTTTGGCAAACACTTCTTCTTTTAGGTAGCCATTTAGGAAGGCACTTTTGACATCCATCCAATGAAGAGTAAATTCCATGTGTGCTGCAAAGGCTATGAGTAGTCTTATTGACTCCAGTATTATAACTGGAGCAAAGGTCTCATCATAATCTATGCCCTTCTCTTTGCTATAACCTTGGACCATCAGCCTTGCCTTGTTCCTTGTAACTGTTCCATCTTCATCAAGTTTTTTTCTGAAGACCCATTTAGTGCCAGTTATTGATATGTCCTTGGGTCTTGGAACTAAATGCCAAACTTGACTTCTTTCAAACTGATTGAGTTCATCTTGCATTGCATTTACCCAATCTGCATCCTGCAAAGCCTCAACAATATTTTTAGGTTCAATAAGAGATAAGAAAGCATCAAAAGCACACAGATTCTTTAATTGTGATCTAGTTTTAACTCCAGATGTTGGATCAGTAATTATGTTCTCAATAGGATGAGAACCTTGATACTTGTAAGGTTTCACAACTAACTGGTTTTTGTTTGATGTTTCTCCCATATTCTGTTGCTAAGGAACAGGCTCATAGACAGGTTCCATTAGGGGATTGGTTTCAATTCTTCTTTGTTTAATTCTCTCTGTCAGGTTTGTCGCGCCCCCTTTTTTCCCTCCGCAGAGAGGAGTCCAGGTTTCGACATTCCATGGGGTGTAATGACTCATTTTATTTTGGGAATTGGATATTTGAAGAGTCGCCACCTAACGGATTATGGTGCGTTAGGGCACCTAGAGCGATTAAATCATGTAACTAGTTTGCATTACCAGAGATTAGCGTAAGAGCTCGAAGTAACCTCGAGGGGAAGGTATTAGGTACCCCTCTTGGTCCACAACTATGAGTCCCGACCGAACATATATTTACAAATTAGTCCATACGAATAGCTGAATCAAATAAGTTGCAAGTAAAGCACATTGGATAATTCAAGTAGTAAGATAAGATTTAAACAAGTTGTAAAAGATAAAAGTTTTGAATAGAGAAAGGATTAGGTAAAGAGGGTCCTAGATTGTTTGTCCTATAGGATCACCCTACGCAATGTCCGGTAAATACTCCTCGATGAGGGGCTACACGTGACATTAATGCATAGTCATCATATTCCATATCTACCTTTCCCATCCCCTATTGGTCATGCAAAGCGAGTGTTTTGTCACTGACTCCTATTGCGTGCTGCTACCCGTCCCTTCTTAATAGTCCTGGAGGGAATTAGGACCTCTACCTATAGGTGGTTCTAGACGTACTCCTAAGGCTCTAAAGGTAAAAATCTAAGGCAGCAGTTAAAAAGCATTTAGGACTTCCACATAATAGGAGCAATTAAGAGGCTCACAATTCTTCCTCAAACAAACATACAAGCAGCACGACTCAAACACAAGTAAGGTCTTTATTAATCAAAGTCCTAAAGCAGGATTTCTAAGTGATTACACAGAAATAGACCACTTTCAGATCTAGAATTTATAACCTAGTAGTTGCCTAGAGACTCCTCTTTAAAAGCTTATCAGAATCAGAAAAGTTGAATGACAAAAACAGTTTCAGGGAAATGCAGATTTTGAAAATGCCCCAAGGTTTTCCTATATGCAGTATATTGTGTCTATATTAATGCAAAAATGACCAGGTTTTCAAAATAGACCCTTGTGATACGTATAGGCAGGATATCTAATGAGATTAAAGCAATTTTGAAAGAGCTAGTTTCAGGAAATGTCATGGCTTAATAAGACCAGTTTTAAGAAGATCAACTAGGCATAATGACATTGATTTATCAGGCTAATTAGATTATCAGACATAATTGCGAATAGAAATCCTTATAGCCATGGTATCTAGGCATATTACTGGTTTTAGTTAATTTACAGTAACATATGAAAGACTTATTAGAACTGAATCAGAATTAGATCCTATAGGCATGCTATCTATACTTGAATTGATTTAAGACACGATTGTTTGAAAACCTATGAACATGACTTCAAAAATGCAGAACCTTAAGAACATAATTTTCACTTGATGCAAACGACATAGGAAGTGGAAACCTATAAGCATGATGTCTATTATGCAAATGAGATCAGATTCAATAAGAGTAAAACCCTATGAACATATTTTCTATAGAGTAAAGCAGGAAGATTTGAAAGTAAAGCCCTAAGAGCAGGATTTCTACCCATATTACCCCATAAAGTACACATCTATCCACCCTTTTTACTAAATACCCTAAATATCTGTTTACAAATTATTACAGGCTAATAACTGAATTACATAAGTAAAATAGAAAATCAAGAAGCTATTCTATAGAGAGCCTGCAATCAGGCCCAAGTTTCCCAAAGCCCCCAATGGTCTTACAAGCCTCATTTTCATAGACAAATTAAAGTCTAGGTGCATCAAAGTTCCCTAAGGGTCTCAAGGACCCCGGGAAATACTTACACCTAGACTTAATAACCAAGCATTGAACCAGTGCGGTGTGAAAAGGCCAGCCTTAGTATGCCAGAGTTTAAAGGGTTCTCAAGAGGATCCCAAGGCAGTACACATACTAGAGGGGGCAAAACTTATTAACTAATAGTAAAGTGGGAGTGCAGGACACAGGTTGAAAGAAGTCTGTTTTGAAAGCAACTATTAAAGTAATAAAGGTTGGAGTGATAAACAAAATCAAGCACTACACAGAATTCAAATGAACTCTGTAGTCACACAAGGGTCAATGGGTTTGGGGATAACAAACATTTGACTGCAGATACATAACCCCAGCAAATATTCTTAGGACTGGTTTAGACATGCTTAGAGATAGTTGACAGTGCCATAATCACAAACCAGTCATGAGGAGCATAAACATATAGATGGGGACAAGGATTTGGGATTCACAAAAATGTTAAGTACACAGTAGGTAAAACAGTTATTCAGACATGCTTTGAATCACATAAGGGAATACATTGATTTGGGGGGGGGGAATCATACTAGCATGATGATAATATAACCTAACTACAGACTTCACAACAGCACAACAAGTAAAAGAAAGCTAGAAATAAAAAAAACTGAAATAAGAAGAGAAACATGTTATTGTTGAGGCCTTAAATTAAACTAGGACATACCAATGAAGATAAAAGTAAGCAAAATAAAAGAACCAAAGAGCACAGAGGATTAGCATTGGCTTGCAGCCGGCTAATAGTAGCAAATAGCACAAGAGAGGGGGAAGAACATGGATTTTTAATAAGAGAGGAGTTTTTTTTGAAAAAACAAGTGTCCGTGTTGTTTGTAAAAGACTTAGAGTATTTATAGTTGAAAGTAGGTAGTGGAATAAGGTAAAAATTATAGCAGTATGCTAATTTAAGAACTCAGAATCAATCAATTAGAGAATCAAGGAAGCTCCCCCTTAAGTTAAGGGAATCAAGATCAAACGGAAAGATGCAGTACCATATAAGGCAGGAAGAAGAATCAGTGCATGATTAAATAAGGAAGGAGTCAAGGTTTAGTAAGCATAAAGTAGTCAATTAGGACCAAACTCAGAAAGACCCAATTAAGGAAAGACTAAGTAAAACAAAGTACCATAGTAAATAAGGTAATGAAATCAGTCAATTTAAACGGACGAGTAGAATTCTAAGGCTTTGAAAGAAAATATTTCAATTACCATCAATTAAGGAGAATCAGAATCAATCATGGGAAGTCATGATTCTGTCTTTTCAACATATAAATAGAGATGAATGAACAGGAGTAGCAAACAAACAAGGTCAGCCATATAGACAGAAAGAAACAAGAGATGAGCAAACACAATCATATAGAGGTGATATAAGTAGGCTAAAGATTCAGCAGAACAGATGTGAGGCATGGTGAGAGATTAACAAGAATCAGGTAAACAGGCTAACACACAGAACCAAGTCAAAGAAAATCATACTAACACACAGAACCAAAGCAAAGAAAATCATGCTAACACACATAACCAAGGCAAAGAAAATCATGCTAACACACAGAAACAAAGTAAAGAAAAATCTTTAAAAATTAGGGCTTTTAACATAGTTGAGTTAAAAAGCATTAGGAACATAAAATCGGTCAAAATAAGCAAGGAAAATGGTTTAATCATGAAGAAATCAGTTGGAATAGGTGTAGAAAGAACTCCGAGAAAACCTTAGTTTTTTAAAGAAAGTAAAATGGTTTAAAAAATGAGGCTCTTTCAGAAGAAGTTCAAAAATGGCAAATCATAGAAGGAAATAGGCTTAAAGCATGAAAATAACACAGATCTGAGAGATTCAAAAGAGGGTTGCAGTTTCAAAAGGAAACCCAAATAGAAATCGAAAGAACTTGTTGTAACTTCACAAATCGTAACACATATGGTGTGATTTTGGCAAAATCACACCAGCGAAACCACGAACAACAGAGTCGGAAACCCTAGGTCCAAATCGACATGGCCCAGGGCCCTTGAAGGCCTTAGAGATGATGAGCAAGGTGATGAGAGATCCATTGGAGGCTTGGGGTTGAAGGAGATAGCCGGAGATGACCAGAGAATGAGGGGATGGACAGAGTTTTAGGGTTAGGTTTGAGAGAGTAGAAAAGATGAGAGCATCTGAAGGCGACGCCATTGGAAAAATGACTTAGGGTTGGAGGTCGTTTGGAAATTAAAAAGGAAAGGAGAAATAAGGGTCGTTGATCTAAAAGTTCAACGGCCAAGATTTATGATGGCTTGGGTCAGATAGACGTGTATAGGGTCTGGGTCGGGTGATTGGGTGTGAAATTGGGCTGGAGAGGGGTCCGATTTAGGCTATAATTGAAAGCCAGATTTGGCTATAATTTAAATAGCCAATTTTCCCCTGGTTTTATTTATAAAAATAATAGGTAATTTCTGGAAAATAATTTAAAGTTCAAAAATGTTTTAAAATACATAATTGATATTTTAAACATATGGGGCCCAATTTTATGTATATAAAATATAATTATACCTTAAAGTAGGCTAACATTGCAATTATATGCAATTTAGCTTAAAAAATACTAAATGTAATTATAAAAATGCATAAAAATTATACTAGATATATTTTGGCATGAGTATAGAAATTAAATAAATGAATTATCAAAACAATAATTTTGAAAATAATTATTGGGGATTTTATGGATAAAAGGGGAGAAAATAAATCAATTTAATCCCTTAAAATTATGAAAAAAATAATAAAAGCCTTGTGCATGCTTATATATGCATATATATGATATTTTGAAGGTATTTATGCATATTTAAAATATATAGGGAAAAATTGGGTATCAACAGCTGCCCCTCTTTACCCGAGAAGGATGAAAGAGTTTTCGGGTAAAGAAATGATGGCCAGTTTTGACCGGATGAGATGTTTTGAAAGACAGAGGCCGAGATCCGGTTTCTGAGTTGCCTACATATCCCTGGTTTTACAGGAATCAGGCCATGTGTAGTTCTGGATTCACCTGTAGAGTATGCCGATGAAAATATTGTTAGAACGGACACGAGATATGGAAGTGGCTACGATCGGGACGGTCAGAGGGAACTGGAGCGAGATCGCTCCTGCTAGGATAGTTGTTGCTTATTGGTTACCTGCAGATAAAAGATTCTACAAACGTATTTGCAAAAATTTAAACATGATGCAAATTCCCTTCGGACCATGAAGGTTGTCTTCGGACGGTTAGAGATGATATCCTTGGACCATGACGTCCTGGGCCATGAATTGTTTTATGAGGGATTCGCAGGCCATGAAATGATGTTCTCGGGCCATGAAAATGGTCCCTCCGAACCATGACACCTTTGAATAATGATATGCAAGTTCGAGAGATCCTCAGGCCATGACATGATGTCTTCCGGCTATGAGGATGGTGCCTTTAGACTATGATGCCTTTGGACAAATTGGCTATATTTTAGCCCATGAGATGTAATAATATGATGTAACAAGACAAGGCTTAGTCTTGTGAAATGAAGGGCAAAGCTTAGCCCGATCGAAAAACAAGTAGATGGTAGTAGAAAAATGGAGCTACATTGGTGCAAAAGAGGGACAGTGCTTAGTCCCGTGCAAGTGTGGAGGCAGGGATTAATATTATGCAAAAGGGGAGGCAAGGATTAACCTCATGCAAGATTGGAGACAGGGCTTAGTCTCATGCAAACGTGGAGTCAAAGATTAGACTCAAGCAAATATTGAGTGAGAGATTAGACTCATGCAAATATGGAGTCAAGGATTAGACTCATGAAAGATTGGAGACAGGGCTTAGTCTCATGCAAATATGGAGTCAAGGATTAGACTCATAAAAGATTGGAGACAGAGCTTAGTCTCATGCAAAAAGAAAGCAGCAGTTAGACTTGTGCAAATATAGAGTCAGGGCTTAGACTCATGCAGGTATGGAGGCAAGGATCAGCCTCATGCAAATATGGAGTCAGGGATTAGACTCATGCAAGATTGGAAACAGAGCTTAGTCTCATGCAAATATGGAGTCAGGGATTAGACTCATACAAGATGCGGGATAGGGCTTAGTCCCATATAAATAGAAGGCAGTGCTTAGCCTTATGCAAAATCGAGGTAAGTCTTAACCTCATGCAAGATTTGGGACAGGGCTTAGTCCCATGCAAATATGGAGTCAAGGATTAGACTCATGCAAGATACGGGACGGGGCTTCGTCCCATGCAAATGGAAGGCAACGCTTAGCCTTATGCAAAATGGAGGTAAGGCTTAACCTCATGCAGGATTCGAGATAGGGCTTAGTCCCATGCAAATGTAGAGTCAGAGATTAGACTCATGCAAGATGCGGGACAGGGCATAGTCCCATGTAAATGGAAGGCAGAGCTTAGCCTTATGCAAAATGGAGGTAAGGCTTAACCTCATGCAAGATTCGGGACATAGATTAGTCCCATGCAGATGGAGTCAAGGATTAGACTCATGCGAATATGGAGTCAAGGCTTAGACTCATGCAAATGTGGAGTCAGAGATTAGACTCATGCAGACATGGAGTCAAGGATTAGACTCATGCAAAGAGAAAATAACAGATAAGGGTAGAGCGTATCTTAGCTAGGATATGTTCAGCGTCTGATGGTCGGATGGATGGTGAATTTTCTTTGTGTACGAATGCTATCGTTAAATGTGCCTACTTTCAAAGAAAAATTATAAGTTTCATGAGGGGAGGTTGGTTATTGCTTCGTCTGCCGGCATTGCTTTGCTCCGCCCTGGAAGCCCCTCTCGAGTCCCTATAGTTAGCACCAGACAGTTATGAAAAATAGAATTTTCGAAAACTATGCATTCATTGATAAAATAGGATTGTTTTGGAAGCGTATTGATATATCAAGTACCTTTTGATGAACTGGCGATTGTGACATATTTCAAAGGTATTGTAGCTCTCTTATGTTGGAATTTTGAGGGCCCTCCCCAAAATTCTGCCCTAGTCTGGTAGATGATTTTTAACCATTTGCGGATGGCAGACATTGCTGAGTCTTCTTTGGAATTTTGAGAATCCTTCTCAAAATTCTGCCTCAGTTCTTGACTGATGACTGACTTCTTGGCATGTGATGGCGCTGGCTGGACTTGCTCCGGAATTTTGAGGACCCTCCTCAAAATTCTGCCCTAGTTTTGATTCTGAGGGGAATATGAAAATTTATTATGATATGACCGAACCCATAAGGCTGCCCACGTATCCCCTCTTAAACGGGAATCAGGTCAAGCGTAGTTCAATTACATCAGAAAAGAAATGTGAAATAATTCTAGGCATAGTATCTCTTGACTGCGTCTGAATTGATTAGTTTTGGCCAGATCTCTCCATCCATCTCTGCAAGTATGAGTGCTCCTCCTGTTAATACTTTGTGAACCATATACGGACCTTGCCAATTGGGAGAGAATTTCCCTTTGGCTTCATCTTGATGCGGGAAGATCTTCTTCAATACCAGCTGCCTTGGAGCGAACTGTCTTGGTTTGACCTTTTTGTTGAAAGCTCTGGACATTCTGTTCTGATACAGTCGATCATTTGGAGTTCATGCTTGGCGGAGTTATCTATCAGTATGTTTATATTTGGCAGTGGGAAGTCGTCTTTGGGACTTGCTCTGTTTAAATCCCGATAATCAACACATAACCTGACCTTCCCGTCCTTCTTCGGAACTGGCACGATGATAGCTAACCAGGTTGGGTATTCAACCACCCTGAGAACTTTGGCTTTGATCTTCTTGGTAACTTTCTCCTTGATCTTCAAACTCATGTCTGGTTTGAATTTTCTGAGTTTCTGCTTGACTGACGGGCACATGGGATTGTCAGGCAACTTGTGAGCTACTATAGATGTGCTCAAACCGGTCATATCGTCATACGACCATGCGAAGAGATCCTCATATTCCTTTAGAAAACAGGTGTACTCTTATTTTTCTATTGGTAACAAATAAATGCTGATGCGGGTCTCTTTAACGGTCTCAGTGTCTCCCAAATTTACTGCTTTTATTTCGTCCAAGTTGGATTTAGGCTTGTTCTCAAAATTCTCAACTTTCCTGAAAATTTCCTCGGGTATCTCATCTTCATCCTCTGAGTCACTACTCTCATGTTGCGTTGCCTCATTACATGTCACAGTCACTGGTTCATAAGGAAAAGTAATAATAATACTATAGAAGGAAAAATGTATAAAAATAGTAATGAATAATGATAAAGGATAAACGCATTTGATTAAAACTAATAAAATTACTCGAACAAAGCTTGGCTCGGTGAATCGGGCATTTATTTTGCAACAAAGAAATCTTAAAACAAAATTGTAGGAAATTTTAAATGCCTAGAACGACTATAAATTCTACCAAGCTACCCAGGGACTCGGCGGGCCTGGGATGGTGTGACGGTCCAGTTTCTGAAAACATCTCCCTTTGCCACGGCCTGAATATAGAGGCCTTCTTCCTCCTCCTCCTCCTCAATTATAGCACTGCAGTCCATATCCTCATCTTCCAAGAACAGATCCTAATGCTTCTTCTTCAGCAGTTCCCCATATTGTGTCTGCCTGTTGGAAAGCCTGTTCCAAACGGCGTATCGGTTGCTCAAAAGGGTAATATGGTCCACGCTATGGAGGTGACCATTCCCTATACTCCTGCCATGTATAATGGTATCCGAGCCCAAAGGTGGTTCCATGATTTTTTAGCTATATTGGCTTGGTGATGCCCTGGAGGTTTTTTCCCAACTCTTTGCTGGGTTCGTATCCGGACCATGCTAGTATGCTTTCTATTTTGTTACTCCACCACTTATCTTTCTCGACGGCATTGACCCGTTCAATGTGATGGTAGGTTTCCCCTTTTAACCTTCTTCTATGTCCAATGGCCGGAATGGTTTGACTGGTGTAGATGAGGTTACTCCCATATCCATGAATGATAACCTCCTGACGATTCCATTCAAATTTTACAGCTTGATGTAGTGTGGAGGGAACGACTCTAGTAGCATGGATCGATGGGCGGCCCAACAAAAGGTTATATGAGGTTGGTATGTCAAGCACTTGGAATTCAAGATCGAACCAAGTTGGCCCCATCTGCAAGCAAAGGTTGATTTCCCCGATCGTGGCTCTCTAGGACCCATCGAAAGCTTTCACATTCATGCTTCCAATCCATATTTCATGGAAACCTTTGTCCAATCTTTTCAGGGTATCCAGTGGACAAATATTCAGACTAGAACCTCCATCAACCAAGACCCTGGCAATGAACTTATCTTCAAATTGTATCGTGATGTGCAATGCTCGATTGTGATTCAGACCTTCGAGCAGTAGCTCATCTTCATGGAAGATAATCTTATGGCTCTCTAGCACCTGACCGACCATGTTGGCAATTTCCCCACCAGTGATGTTATTGGGTACATAAGTCTCGCTCAGTACTTTCATCAAGGCGTTCTTATGTGCTTCTGAATTCTGTAGTAGTGACAGGATAGATATCTGAGTAGGGACTTTGTTCAGGTGATCAATAACAAAATACTCTCTCGCCTGTACTTTCCTCCACAGGTCATCCGGTCTGGTCTCAATGATAGGCTGTCTAGCAGTGGCATCCTTACTTGAACCTCCCAGGTATTCAGGTATGTAGACTCTTCCAGTTCTAGTCATTCCCTATGCGGCTTCAGATTCCTCTATCTTAGTCTTCCCTTTTCGCCGAGCCTCGATGAACATAATCCTAGGGTATTGCTTTTGAGTTGAATGGGGGTGTGGTTGACACCGTCACAGTAAAAAGGTGTGACCACTTCTACTTCAAATAGAGCGGAGGTAGCTGCGGGCAGAGTTACTTCCACCTCGAACGGAATTGATGCAGTTACCTTGATGTCAATACGTGCCTGAGTCTGAACCACAATAGGAGTAAGTGTAACTACAACCTTAAAGTCATTGCCTTCTCGGATAAGCCCGATCGACCCCTCAGGGTCCTATTCTTTATTTGTTTCTATGACATGTACATCGTCACCTATATGATCAGGGATGGGATTGTTACGGACATTAGGTGTGGCTTCCTTTGCTTGTATGACCTTGTTGTCAATGAGTGTCTAGATCTTATCCTTCAATTTTCTGCACTCAGAAATTATGTATACCAGAGTGGTATGCACAGGTTTTGTTCGGATTGACCTATTGGGATGGATTTTCTAGCGCCACAGCGGGAACATGAGTGACGTAACTTGTGGCCTTTAACCTTACATACAATTGGTCGATGGGCTCAGCGATGGCAGTGTATTGTCTAGGTGGCTTACGGTCGAAGTTGGGTCTTGGTCTTGGATAATTTTGGCGAGTTCGTGGTGACTGGAAGTGGGATGGTTAGGAATTATAGGTATGATGGACAACGGCTGGTTGGAAATATCTAAGAGATGAAGGTTGATATGTAGGTGGTTATGCTTGGTATGTAGGTGGAGGTGTTTAATAAGTGGGTGGAGATGCTTTATATGTAGGTGGAGCTGTCTGGTATGTGGGTAGGGGTGTTTGGTATGTGAGTGGAGTTTTTGGGCCCTGGGCCACCATCACTACCCCAACATCTCTTTTCTTCGATATGCCACCTGATTGGAGTGCCTTATTCGTGGCTTACAGTGCCTCGAAATTTGTTACCATCCCGCTCTTAATTCCTTCCTTGATCCTTTCCCCGAGCTTGATGATGTCAGAGAATTTGTGATTTTCGATGACCATCCGTCTCTCATAATATTGTGGATCATGTGCTCTGACAAAGAATTTATTCATCTATTCTTCGTGTAAAGTGGGCCTGACTTTGGCGGTTTCCGACCTCCAACGAGTAGCATATTCGCGGAAAGTCTCGGTAGGCTTCTTCTTGAGATTCTGGATGTAGAAGACATCAGGTGCATTTTCTGTGTTGAACCTGAACCGATCCATGAAATCGGACGCTATGGTTACCCAATTTGACCATTTCTTGGGATTCTGGCTGATATACCAAAAAAATGCATCCCCAGTAAGGCTCCTCATAAAGAGCTTCATTCGAATTTTTTCATCTTTTCCAACCCTGACAAGCTTATCACAATAAGTCCTTAGGTGAACCCTGGGATCACCTGTACCATCAAACATTTCGAACTTGGGAGGTTTGTACCCCTCTGGTAGTTCCACGTCGGGCTGTATGCACAGATCTTTGTAGTTCAAACCTGCTATTCCTTTATCGCTTTCAAACCCTTGAACTTGGCTTGTTAGCTTCTTGAGTTCTTCGACCATGTTCTTAATGAGCATGTCCTTTTTCAGGGGATTTCGGTGCCCAGGAGATTAGCTGGGTAGAATGTGGTATAGTTTCCACGTATATGAGATTGCTTTGATGGGCGCCAGGAACTTGGGTATAGTGATGGTTATTGGTGGAGTTTTGTGGATCGGGAATGAGTGGTGGTGTATTTTGGGGAGTGTGGTAAGCGGTGGTTGGTGGGTATGGAATTGGTTGATGATGTTGTTGTGGGGGAGTTGGTACCGGCAATGGATTGATATTTTGTGGTGGAGTTGCATATTGATTTGGTATGGTAAGATTTTGCGGGTGTTGGTTTTGTGTGTTTTGAGGAGGTGTTGGGTTCTTTGCGTTCTGTTGGTGGATATCAGGGACATTGAGGGTGAGTGACAGGTTTGCCAAATTGTAGACCTGCTCAAGTTCTCCTTGCAGTTCTAGTATCGTTTGCTCAAGTCTCAAAACTAGGTCATTCGGGGCCGGAGTACTACGACCATCGGAAGTCTCTACATTCTCAATATTTTCCTTTCGGATTCCACTTAAGTCGTCTATCTTTGATTTCCCTCTGCTTTTTGTGTTTCTTGGAGGAGGAGGAGGAGGTGGTGGAGGGCCTCTGGATCTAGTATGATATGCTGACGAGGCCAGTATGGATGAACCAACCTTTGGGTATGGGAATAATAATAATAAAATAAACAAAACAAAAAGGTAACAAGTTAGTGGGGATCCTGAAATGTTTGCAGTATTTAAACACATATTGTGAAATATAAACTCGTATCCTAATTTGGGAGCCTCATTGTGCACGAGGTAGGCCTAGCGACAAATAAATTTGGAGAACTTCAAATGCCAATAAATTCTTCATTTCATAATATAAAAGTAGACGAATCCAAAAATGACACTAACATAATAAATAAATCAAGTTGCTACTAGCACTTGGCCTTATTACATTTTAGGAAAAAACAAGTAAATCTAATCTATTTGGTCCCAGAAGGACCTTCCCCGGGTTGAATGTTCTCGTTGATTAAATCCTCCAGTTCGCGTAGGTTCACCAGTAAAAATGCCTTTTCCAAATGTTCTCCTTCATTTCCCTCAGCATTCTGGCAATCGGTGACTCTCTTCCTTATCTTTCCTTCCAATTCCAACAGGCTATATTCCAGATATTCCAGCTTTTTGCTGGATTTGGTGGCCCTCTCTTTTCATTCGTTGATTTGGTCATTTGACGGAAGATTCCTCCACCAGTCTAGCAAGAGTGAGGGTGTGCTAACCATACCGAAGCTGGGGACCTCGTTCCTCATTTTTTGCAAAACAAAAGGCTTAGGCCTTACCCCCACCAGACTCGACTATTTATACATTTATGATCAATATATCGGCATTTAGTTCTCCAAATTAATGCACAAAATGTGATTGCGTCCGTTGGGATTATGAAAAACTCGATGGACTTTGGATAAAGCTTATCTTAAAGGATCATTATGTGAACAACATAACTGATCCAACTAGGTTTGACCATGATGCATTCACAATTTAATAGAGCTTACAATTTAATAGAAACCTTAGTTTCTATGGGGTTTTAGACTGGTACTCTCAAATGGACAACTTGAGGGGGAAGACACGAAACCGTCAGCTGCACCGCTGATCAACTGGTTTTACCGCAAATAAGCCTTTCTGAATTTAAGGGTAATAAATAGGAAAAGTGCAACCACTCATTAAAGTGTTGCTATAGGATTTGAGACGCACGAGTGGAATATGATGTGGAGCATGATTTATGCAGCAGTTAATAGCATGTAGGCAAGTATTTTCACGTTGGAAAATAAATACAACATTTAAATAATTGAAAAGACAGTTACATAAAAAGGAAAACAAAGAGACAAATCAGTTTTCAGAATCATAAATGCTTAAAAGAAACAACAGTTAAATCTAGATAAGGGAACAGGGTATAGGATAAGCATTCTTGGACTAATTTATAAAAACAAGTTCATTATGGTAAGAGCCTAAAAGATTTCCCCAGCAGAGTCGCCATGGTGTCGCGCCCCCTTTTTCCCTCCGCGGAGAGGAGTTCGGTTTTCGACATTCCATGGGGTGTAATGACTCATTTTCTTTAGGGAATTGGGTATTTGAAGAGTCTCCACCTAACGGATTATGGTGCGTTAGGGCACCTGAAGCGATTAACTCATGTAACTAGTTTGCATTACCAGAGATTAGGGTAAGGGCTAGAAGTAACCTCGAGGGGAAGGTGTTAGTCACCCTTCTTGGTCCACAACTGTGGGTCCCGACTGAACTTATTTACAAATTAGTCCATACAAATAGTTGAATCAAATAAGTTGCAAGTAAAGCACGTTGGATAATTCAAGTAGTAAGATAAGGTTTAAATAATTTGTAGGAGATAAAAGCTTTGAATAGAGAAAGGATTGGGTAAAGAGGGTCCTAAGTTGTTTTTCCTATAGGATCACCCCACGCAATGTCCGATAAACACTCCTCGACGAGGGGCTACACGTGACATTAACGCGTAGTCATCATATCCCATATCTACCCTTCTCATCCCCTATTGGTCATGCAAAGCGAGTGTTTGGTCACTGACTCTTATTGCGTGCTACTACCCGTCCCTTCTTAATAATCCTGGAGGGAATTAGGACCTCTACCTATAGGTGGTTTTAGACGTACCCCTAAGGATTTAAAGGCAAAAATCTAAGGCGACAGTTAAAAATATTTATGACTTCCACATAATGGGAGAAATTAAGAGGCTCACAATTCCTCCTCAAACAAACATATAGGCAGCACGACTCAAACACAAGTAAGGCCTTTATTAATCAAAGTCCTAAAGAAGGATTTCTAAGTGATTATGCAGAAATAGACCACTTTCAAATCCAGAAGTTATAACATAGTAGCTGCCTAGAGACTCCTCTTTAAAAGCTTATCAGAATCAGAAAAGTTGAACGACAAAAATAGTTTCAGGGAAATGCAGATTTTGAAAATGCCCCAAGGCTTACCTATATGCATTATACTGTGTCTATATTAATGCAGAAACGAACGGGTTTTCAAAATATACCCTTGTGATACCTATAGGCATGATATCTAATGAGATTAAAGCAATTTTGAAAGAGCTAGTTTCAGGAAATGTCATGGCTTAATAAGACCAATTTTAAGAAGATGAACTAGGCGTAATGACATTGATTTATCAGGCTAATTAGATTATCAGACATAATTGCGAATAGAAATCCCTATAGGCATGGTATCTAGGAGTATTACTGGTTTTAGTCAATTTGCAGTAACATATAAAAGACTTATTAGAACTGAATCAGAATTAAATCCTATAGGCATGGTATCTATACTTGAATTGATTTAAGACACGATTGTTTGAAAACCTATGAACATGACTTCGAAAATGCAGAATCTAACATAATTTCTGCTTGATGCAAACGACATTGGAAGTGGAAACCTATAGGCATGATGTCTATTATGCAAACGAGATCAGATTCAACAAGAGTAAAACCCTATGAACATGTTTTCTATAGAGTAAGCAGGCAGATTTGAAAGTAAAGTCCTAAGAGCAGGATTTCTACCCATATTACCCCACAAAGTACACATCTACTCACCCTTTTTACTAAATACCCAAAATATCTGTTTACAAATTATTACAGGTCAATAACGGAATTACATAAGTGAAATGTAAAATCAAGAAGCTATTCTATAGAGAGCCTACAATCAGGCCCAAGTTTCCCAAAGCCTCCAATGGTCTTACAAGCCTCATTTCCATAGACAAATTAGAGTCTAGGTACATCAAAGTTCTCTAAGGGTCTCAAGGACCCCGGGCAATGCTTACACCTAGACTTAGTAACCAAGTATTGAACCAGTATAGTGTGGAAAGGCCAACCTTTGTATGCCAGAGTTCAGAAGGTTCTCAAGAGGATCCTAAGGCAGTACACATACTAGAGGGGGCAGAACTTATTAACTAATAGTAAAGTGGAAGTGCAGGACACAGGTTGAAAGAAGTCTGTTTTAAAAGCAACTAGTAAAGTAATTAAGGGTGTTAAACAAGTGGGTCGGGCCAGGCTGGGTTGGGATTTTTTGGACCCGTACGGGTTATGATCAGGGCCGGTTATGGATTGGGGCTTACCGAGTTTAACGGGTTCGGGTTCATCAACCATAAGGGTTACGGGTTGAGGAGGTCGGGCCAGGTTTAGTGTATTTTTTATTTTTTTTTGTATTTTGTATAGCTATTGTAAGTTATATTAATACTTTGTATTAATATAAAGAATACAAGGAAGATGGGAAAAAATTGCACTTATAAATTGCAAGTACTACATTTATTTCAAAATTCAAACTTACAAATTGAAAGGTTTACATTTAACAACAAGTAAATTAACCAAAAAGAGTAAATTCAAAGGTTTTGCATTGAATTAGTAAGATTTTCATAATCAATATGAACTGAGTGACCTTCTTCTGGAGTGTTAAATTTGGATGGGTTACCATGTGTTAATATATCTCCAAGTTCCTCGTCTTCTGGGCTATCAACATCTTCACGTCCTTGATTTCTTCGTTCCGATCTAATTCAATCTCTGAAACATACTAAAATTTCCAAAGCATTGCTTCCCAATGAGTGACGAGTGTCTTTAAGTTATTGTCTTACTTGGCTAAATGCACTCTCTGATGCAACAGTTGAAATTGGCACATTCAGCACGTCCCGAGCCATAGCGAAAATAATAGGAAATTGCTTTCTGTTCTCATGCCACCATCCCAACGGTGAAAATTCCTTTGTGTGAGGCTCTTTTTGCTTCTACAGGTAGAATTGAAGTTCATCAATGTTCCTGCTACCGGTTTGAGTGTTAGAAAATATAGAAAAAATATTAAAACTATCAAGGCCTTCTTCATCATCCACAGTAGCAGAAGTGGTACAGTGCATAGTGGGATTAACATTGCGTACACTACGAGCGGCATCATTAATTACATTTGCATAATAATTATATAATTGTTATAAATGTTCATTTAGCTTGTTCATACAAGTATATAAATCTGGGGTTTCAGTTGGTCCAATCTCCATATAAGTATATAAAGCATTCATTAATTGGTGACAATCAGAAATCTTAATAGAAGGATTTAAAACAGCACGAATTAAGTAAATCGGAGGAATTAGGAAGAAATATTTTTTGAATTTTGCTTGCATTTTTCAACAACATCCCTATATTTTTCTTTCTTCTTAAATTCAAAGAGTAGAAAAGAAATTTCAGCTATATGTACTAAAGCCATAGTAATAGTAGGGTAATATGCTCCAGAAAACTCAACAGTTGTTGTATAAAATTTATGTAAAAATTTAACAACATCATTAATGACCTCCCAAGTAGTAATTGTTAACATATTGGATCAGTACAATGCGCATTAGCAACTTCAGTTATTGGGAATCTATATTTGTAGCAATATTTTAAAAATATATATGTATAATTCCATCTAGTAACAATTTCGTCTGGCATGAATCTGGGTTTAAGGTTATACTGGACACACTTATTCTTAAATTCCTTTATTCTAGATTGTCTATTATTTCCTTGAATAACACCAACTGCTCTTCTAACATGAGTAATCTCAGTTGAAAATAAATTAAGGTCACTTTTAATAATTAAATTATAAACATGACATGCACACCTATCATAAATTTTTTTATCAAAAGGTGGTTTCAAATGTAGTTTAATATTGAAATTGCGGCATTATTGTTAGAAGCATTATCAAAAAACATACACAATACTTTTTGCTTGAGATTATAAAATTCAACAACTTCACAAATAGTACTACTTATAAACACAACAGTATGACTTTGATCTTCATCATATCTAAAAGCAATAATATATTTTTGCATACAAGTAGTATCATCTATCCAATGACATGTAATTGTCAAATAATCATTTTCATTAACAACATAGCCAATATCAGAAGTTAGAGAAAACCTACAAGGAAGGTGGCTAAACAAATAACGTATGTATGTTTGATATTGTCCATGAAGTCTAAAGATATCAGCTCTACAAGTGCTTCTAGGGATACCTTTAAACAAAGGATTGTAAATTATTTGAATATACATAATAAGATATGATAAAGAAGCAAAAGAAAAAGGTAGAGAACCCAAAACAATCATTTTTGCTAACTCCTCACGATCCTTCATTTTATCATATTTCACAAGACCACCAGTAGTAGGGTTTAGAGTTAATTGATTTCCATCTTCATCAGATCCCCATTATATAGGATGCTCAATTCTCATATGTCTACTAAGTGTCGCAGTCCCCCCTAATTATCCCACAGTCTTATGTTTAAAACTATCATTACAAAGTTTACATTTAACTATATTAGTACCTTCTATTTCCTCAAAAAATTTCCAAATCTTACTTCTTTTTCTACGATTATTAGTCGGGGCCACAGGTGGTCTACTACTAGCACCACGACCACCACCCTTGCTAGCAGCTCCAACACTACTAGGTGTAAGTGGTATCTCATCTTCCATTTCTAATTCATTATCATCTATACCAAAATCTTCCTGCAATTGTTCATAATCTATATTATTATCACGTAATGTTTCAGGAATATTTGGAGAGGTATTTAAATTACTACCAGATGCTGAAGCTGAAGTACAACCTCTTTTTTTATTTCCCCGATTAGTAACCTTGTTAAAACTCTTTTTGCAGCATTAAACATATTGTAAAAATTTAACTACTAGCAACAAAACAAATAAATATGCAAATAAAATAGTAAATAAGAGAAAGAGTTGGAGGGAGTGCATCGAATTCGGCAATAAATTGAGCACTTGATGATTTCGCAACTCCAATGTTACCATGAAGAAACATCAATTGTTCCAATTTTGAAGTTCAATTATTTAAACTTCAAAAAATAAATAATACGATAAATTAAATTCCAAAAAATAGCCAAATAGTTGATTGCACTTTAATAGGTGAAGAATGAAGATTGAAGAATGAGAGAATATGAGAATTGAGAGATGAGTAAAAAAATGAGGAAGAGGGGGGTGTATTTATAGTTTTTGAAGGGGGTTAATTTTTTAAAAAAACCCAAAATTGGGCTAATTATGCAATTCACCCATTGGGCAACGTCCATTTTCTGAAATGGACCGTTGCCAACGGTCAAATTTGGGCTCAAATTTTATTAAATTTTTTTTTTACCGTTAAATCGATCTGGAACGATCCGGGTCGGGTTGGTTAACCGGTTTAACGTCACTGTTCATCTAGCGGGTTGTACCGGTCTGGGTAACCGGTATTTAAAATGTGAACGGTGCAACCCGCGTGTCCCCCCTAACCCAGCCCAACCCAGCCCCCTTTAACCGGTCCGGGCCGGTTTCGGTTTTAACCGGTCTGGGACGGTTCGGAACCGGGCTGACCCTGCCTGTTTAACACCTATAAAAATAATAGAGGTTGTTTGAAAGAGGTTGTAGTGGTAAACAAAATCAAGCACTACACAAAATTCAAATGAACTCAGTAGTCACATAGGGGTCAAAGGGTTTGGGGATACACAGACATTTAACTGCAGACACATAACCCCAGCAAGGGGTCTTAGGACTGGTTCAGACATGCTTAGAGATAGTTGACACTAGCATAATCACAAACCAGTCATGAGGAGCATAAACACATAGAGAGGGATAAGGATTTAGGAAGATAGAAGTAAGCAGAATGAAAGAACCAAAGAGCACAGAGGATTAGCCTTGGCTTGTAGCCGGCTAATAGTAGCAAATAGCACAAGAGGGGGAAGAACATGGATTTTTAATAAGAGAGGAGTTTTTTTTTTTTGAAAAACCAAGTGTCCGTGTTGTTTGTAAAAGACTTAAGAGTATTTATAGTTGAAAGTAGGTAGTGGAATAAGGTAAAAATCATAGCAGTATGCTAATTTAAGAACTCAAAATCAATCAATTAGAAAATCAAGGAAGCTCTCCATTAAGTTAAGGGAATCAAGATCAAACGGAAATATGCAGTACCATATAAGGCAGGAAGAAGAATCAGTGCATGATTAAATACGGAAGGAGTCAAGGTTCAGTAGGCATAAAGTAGTCAATTAGGACCAAATTCAGAAAGATCCAATTAAGGAAAGACTAAGTAAAACAAAGTACCATAGTAAATAAGGTAATGAAATCAGTCAACTTAAACAGACGAGTAGAATTAGGGGTGGGCATTCGGTATTTCGGTTTGGTATTTGAGTACTTTGGTTCGGTAATTCAGTATTCAGTTTATCAATTGTGTATACCAAATACCATACCAAAATAGTTCGGTACGGTTCGGTATTTCTTATTTTGGTTCGGTACTGTTTAGGTACGGTTTCAGTTTGATACATTAATGAGTAAAATTTAAAATTTAGGCTCGTCAACTACTAAAAGTCAGAAATATTAAATTTCGATACTGCTTCTGCTTCAATATGAAATTTCTAGCAGAATGTATACTGGAACGCTGAAGCATTTGGAACCCACTGGAAGCTATTGAAATTCCTATATATATTAGGAAGCTCATTTACATATGAAAATATATCACTGCTGTAATACATTCAAGCCTTATTAACTTGCTTACATATGCAGAACAAGATTCTGTTAACTTGCTTACATGTGATTAATAGTGAGATATCAAAAAGCATAACTAACATTTATGCAAACACAACAGAATTCAATATGAATATCAGAAATTTTCTGCTTCAATATTAAGCTGCTTTTTTATACGCATCTGTCAACTACTGAAATTAAGCTGTTGAAGCAAAATTGTTGCACATAAGGTAAGCACTATTTCAAATTGTGACATAAACATTAAGTAATAAAAGTATGAAGTTTTAGACTTGCAGAAATACCAAAACTGATGATAATATTGGATTAGGAAAAGCAGATATACCACTACATTGTCCACAACTAAGTACTGAATGCAGGTATGAACACGTTGAATTCACTAAAATAGATGACCTCTTGAAACCCCTTGACTTAAAAAGAAACTGCATCCAAAAAGTTCAGCCAAATTGCATCCTATTTCTCTTAGAGCTAACTCTGCTTCAACTTCCCTTGCAATGGCATCCAACTCAGCCATCCATCCATTCATCTTCTTTCCAGCTAGAAGCATGGTCTCCGTACACATCGACTCTAGTGATTCAGATGGCAATAAAGCAGATATTCTTTCCTTTTGGATTGAATTAGCATCCATTTCACGGTTAAAAGCCATAAGCGTTTCATCCTCAGTGCAGAAATTTTCTTATATATAAATTGGTATTTCGATATACCAAAATTTCAGAATTTTAACACCGAGGACCGTACCGAAATAACAAAATTGCAATACTGAATTACACCGAAATACCGAAAAAACCCGAAACCGAAATACCAAATTAATTCGGTCCGGTTCGGAAATCAGTTTTTCGGATTTTATGCCCACCCCTAAGCAAAATTCTAGGGCTTTGAAAGAAAATCTTTTAATTACCATCAATTAAGGAGAATCAGAATCAATCATCGGGAGTCATGATTCTGTCTTCTCAATATATAAATAGAGACGAATGAACAGGAGTAGCAAACAAACAAGGTCAGCTATATAGAAAGAAAGAAACAAGAGATGAGCAAACACAATCATATAGAGGCGATATAAGTAGGCTAAAGATTCAGCAGAATACATGCGAGGCATGGTGAGAGATTAACAAGAATCAGATAAACAGGCTAACACACAGAACCAAGGCAAAGAAAATCATGCTAGCACACAAAACCAAGGCAAAGAAAATCATGCTAACACACAAAAACAAAGTAAAGAAAAATATTTTAAGATCAGGGTTTTTAACAGAGTCGAGTTAAAAAGTAGTAGGAACATAAAATCGGTCAAAATAAGCAAGGAAAATGGTTTAATCATGAAGAAATCGATTGGAATAGGTGTATAAAGAACTCCGAGAAAACCCTAGTTTTTTAAAGAAAGTAAAATGGTTTAAAAATGAGGATCTTTCAGAAGAAGTTCAAAAATGGCAAATCATAGAAGGAAATAGGCTTAAAGCATGAAAATAACACATATCTGAGAGATTCAGAAGAGGGTTAGGGTTTCAAAAGGAAACCCAAATAGAAATCGAAAGAACCTGTTGTAACTTCACAAATCGTAATACATATGGTGTGATTTTGCCCAAAATCACATGAGAGAAACCTCGAACAACAGAGTCGGAAACCCTAGGTCCAAATCGACATGGCCCAGGGCCCTTGAAGGCCTTAGAGATGATGAGCAAGGTGATGAGAGACCCATTGGAGGCTTGGGGTTGAAGGAGGTAGCCGGAGATGACCGGAGAAGGAGGGGATTGACAGAGTTTTAGGTTTAGGTTTGAGAGAGGAGAAAAGATGAGAGCATTTGAAGACGACACCTTTGGAAAAATGACTTAGGGTTAAGGGCCATTTGGAAATTAAAAAGGAAAGGAGGAATAAGGGTCGTTGATCTAAAAGATTAACGGCCAAGATTTATGATGGCTTGGGTCGGGTAGACGTGTATAGGGTCTGGGTCGGGTGATTGGGTGTGAAATTGGGCTGGAGAGGGGTCCGATTTAGGCTATAATTGAAAGCCAGATTTGGCTATAATTTAAATTGTCAATTTCCCCCCTATTTAATTTATAAAAATAATCGGTAATTTCTGTAAAATAATTTAAAGTTAAAAATAATTTAAAACACATAATTGACATTTTAAAAATATGGGGACCAATTTTGTGCATATAAAATATAATTATACCTTAAAATAGGCTAACATTTTAATTATATGCAATTTAGCTTAAAAATAATAAATGTAATTATAAAAATGCATAAATATTATAATACTTATATTTTGGCATGAGTATAAAAATTAAATAAATGAATTATCAAAATAATAGTTTTGGAAATAGTTATTAGGGATTTTATGGATAAAAGGGGAGAAAATAAATCAATTTAAACCCTTAAAATTATGGAAAAAATAATAAAAGCCTTGTGCATGCTTATATATACATATATATGATATTTTGAAGGTATTTATGCATATTTAAAATATATAGGGAAAAATTGGTTATCAACAAGGTTGCCCTGGATGGAAGAACTTGTTCCATCACTTGTTCCTTCTTTTGGTGCATCTTCAGCTTGAGTTTTGACTTCACTCAATTCTTTTACCAGCCCAATAGCTTCATCTTCATGTTCATGTCTCTCAGAAAGAATGTTAGTTTCATCAAAAACTACATGTACACTTTTTTCTACACACAAAGTTCTTTTGTTGTACACTTTATAAGCTTTGCTATGTGAAGAATATCCCAAGAATACTCACTCATCACTTCTAGGATCAAACTTACCTAGGGAGTCCTTTCCATTATTGTGCACAAAACACTTGCATCCAAATGCCCTAAGATGGGATATATTTGGTTGTCTCCCTTTAAGTAACTCATAGGGAGTCTTCTCTATAAGAGATCTAGTCTTGCATCTATTAATGATGTAACATGTAGTATTTACAGCCTCTGCCTAAAAGCTATGGGGCAGTTTACTAGAAAGAAGCATAGTCCTAACCATATCTTCAAGAGTCATATTCTTTCTTTCAACTACTCCATTCTATTGAGGAATCCTAGGGGCAGAGAAATTATGATCTATACCATTCTCATCATAAAATTCAGCAAACTTAGCATTTTCAAATTCAGTTCCATGATCAGACCTAATTGATGCAAGTTGATTACCTAGTTGTTTCTGAGTTTTTCTAACAAAGGCAGTAAACATGTCAAATGTTTCATCCTTTGATGTTAAAAACAATACCCAAGTAAACCTAGAGTAATCAGCAACAAGTAACATCATACATTTCTTACCACCTCTGCTTAATGTTCTTATTGGACCACAGAGATCCATATGAACCAGTTCCATCGTCCTGGTTGCGCTTACCATTTTCTTGCTTTTAAAAGATGATCTTACCTGCTTCCCCTTTGCACAGGCCTCACAAACTTTGTCTTCCTTGAACTTGATGTTAGGTAACCCTATCACCAGGTCTTTGGAGACTAATTTGTTGAGTTGATTCAAACTTGCATGACCAAGTCTTTTGTGCTACAAGAGGAGATCATTGTTCAACACACTCAAGCAAGTGAGTTCATTTTCTAAAAGAGTGGACAAATCTACAATGTAAATATTGTTAACTCTTTTTCCCTGCAAAACAATCTTGTCAGTGGTAAGATTAATCACAAAACATTTGGTAGAGGTGAATGTTACCAGATTAACTCTGTCACACAGTTGTGATATACCGATTAGGCTATATTTCAAGCCATCTATCAAGTAGACATTCTTAATGGAATGTGAGTCTGTCTTACCTACCTTTCCAACCTCAATGATCTCACCTTTCTTCCTATTTCCAAAGAAGACATTACCTCTTTTTAGATCCTCAAGTGAAAGGAACTGGTTCTTGCTTCCAGTCATATGCTTTGAGCAGCCACTATCCATGTACCATATTTGGCTATTTTTCTTCACTTGGACCTGCAAAACGAAATCAGGGGTTAGTCTTAGGAACCCAAACTAGTTTTGGTCCCTTTCTATAGGCAAAGGGGTGAAATAAATTCCTTTTGGCCCATCCAGACAACCTATTTTTCTCTTGAACAAAGGTTTTGTTCTTTTGACTGGCCTTTTCTTTTGCATTACATTCACTTTTGTAATGACCAGTCTTGCCACAGTGTGTGCAGATTTTATTTTCAGGAAGTGTGATGTATTTGCTTTTGGGATCCCACTTAGGTGTTGGGGTCCCATAGCCAAGTCCTCTCTTGTTGTTACTGTGGTGCTCTTGTAGCCAGGATAGTGCATCAGAGGACTTATTCCATTTGCAAGTTCTATCTAGTTCATGCTTCACCTTGCCTAGATCTTCTTTTAGGACTCTTTTCTGCTCATCTTTCTTGTACAACTCATCCTTCATTTTTCCTAGATTTTCTTCTAAGGTGAGATGTATATGATCAGCTTTCTTCTTACCTATTCCTAATTTTAGTTTTAAATTTTCAGACCTAAGTTCTAAGACACTAGTGTCAAGTTCAAGAGCCTGGTTCTTCAACTCATCATTTTTACTATCACTTTCACTAGCCCAAAATTCCAGATTTTTGCACTTGGCTTTTAGGATCACACATTCCCTAGACAGTTGTTCCTTCTCATTGTTTATAACCTTAGACTCATCAATGAAGTCTAGCAATAATTCAGATAGCTTTCTTTAGACAAAACTCTAATCTTGTCTTTGAGATGAATAACACTTACCTCTTGTTCATCGTCTGATTCTCCAATGGCCATAATGCTTGTTCATCTCCAGTTTCATCTTCTGAATCCTCATCTGAGGTTTCTCCCCAAGCAGCAACCATAGCATTTGTTGATCCTTTGTTCCTTTTGGGTTGAACTTGTTTCTACGTTCAGCCCTTTCCTTCTTCCATTCAATTTCTCACCGGGGACAATTTTTGATCATGTGGTCAGTTTTACCACATTTGTAGCAGCCCTCGTTGGTCTATTTTTCAGGAGCCCTTGGTTTGTTGAAGGTTGCACCTCTTGAAGAACCCTTTCCTCTCATTAGGTACTTCTTGAAATCCCTTGTGATCATAGTCATTTCATCATCCTCTAAGTTTGTACCTTCAGCTATTCTGAGAGCCAGGTTTCTTTCCTTCTTGGGTGCATCTATCATCATGGTTTGCCTTCTCAGTTCATAGGCAGTGAGATTTCCAATCAGGTCATCCAACTTGAGGGTAGCAATGTTCTTTGATTCTTGAATAGCCGTGATTTTGCTTTCCCAAGTTACTGGCAAGACCCTTGTCAAGATTTTCTCAACCTTGTCTTTTTCAAGGATAATTCTTCCAAGAGACTTAAGTTCATTTGTTAGTATTGTGAACCTTGTGTACATCTTTTGGATGGTTTCTCCTTCCTTCATGGTGAAATTCTCATATTGAGAAAATAGCAGTGTTCCTCTTGATCTCTTTACTTGAGGAGTTCCTTCATAGGCCACTTGTAGGGTGTCCCATATCTCCTTAATATTGGTACAACTTTGAATCCTACTATACTCGTCCGGACCTAGTCCACACATAGTCTTCTCCTATGATGTGGTTTCTCATCTTGTTCTTCCACCAGGAATAATACTAGCCATTAAAGAGTGAAGGCCTAGCAGTGGATTGTCCTTCCTAGTTTCCAGGTGGTGCCCTCATCTTGATCTGTTCCTAAGGTGTTAGCCTCTTCAAAGATAAATCGCTCTGATACCAATTGATGTTTTAGACTTCAATACCACATGGGGGGGAGGGTGTGATTTGTGTGGTACCCAATTTTCGCTTAACTTGATTATAGAAGGACATGGTTCTTCTATGCGTTCCAACTACTACTGTTGTGGAATAATAAGTACTGATTATAGAAGGACATGGTTCTTCTATGCGTTCCAACTACTACTGTTGTGGAATAATAAGTACATAAAATAAAGAACACAGAGATTTTTACGTGAAAAACACCTGACTCAAAAAGTGAAAAAACCACGACCTACCTTATAGTAGGATTTTTCCAAATTCTCCACTAAAATCACCGAGCCAAAAACTGCATTTACAAAAACTCTTTTGTAAACCTAGGATTAACTCTAATCCCGTTGTGGCACACAGCCTCGACTATTGCGGCAACTTCAAGTTAACTCTAACTTGAAAACTCTAAGTACCTAATACAATTGCTTCTATAAAAGCTGAAAGGTACAATGTAAAATCACCTACTACAATTGAACTAGAGTAAAAGATAGACACTTGGAACTGGTTCTTTTATCTGGTTCAAGTAGCTTCAGGATTGCACGCTTGAATCACACATAAATTGCTTGCAAAATTGCCTTGCTATTTTCTCTCAATTCACATTTAGCTTCTGATTATGTGCATTACATGTAAAAGAGAACAACATTGATATTTAAGGGGTTAGTAATTAAAGATTGACTGAGATACAGATGTTACTCTTCCATTGTGGAAGAGTTCTAGTTGTACTCATACTCTAACTCTATCCTTTTCTTAAACTGTGTTCTGTTTGTGTAAGAAATCTTTCTCCTTATCCAATATGCAACCTTTTCGATCATGATCAGGAAATATTACTTCTGATAAGTTAGATTTATCTCATTCACGTGCATCTCACATGTTTGGGTTGATCATGGTCTTCAAAACTTCACATTTACTTGGACCAACAATCTTAAATGCAACAATCATCGTATAAATTTAAATAATAAAGTAGCAGTTTATATAATATAATATAAATATATATGATGCATATTGTTGGTGGGTGTGGGTCAATTCAGATTGGCTGCTCCCATGAATCATGATTTTGCTCTTTTATTACTCTTCAAATAGGTAGTGGGTCCAAGTACATGCATGCGTAGATTATAAGTACGTGCATGCGTGGACTCCCTAATTTAGAAATTGGACTATTATTCTTGCGTTCTTATCTCAATACTTAACAAAACAGCAAATAAATAAGTAATACTCTTTCCAAAAAACACCTATCTTATTCCTTGTAATTTTTTATTATATATGCATGCCTAGAGATGATTATATTTGTGTTTTCTTCCTTTTCTCCTTTCTGGTTAGCGTAGTATCTGTTTCCCTTATACTTAAGCCTAATATTTATCTGTACAAAAAAGTGGGAAAGCACATTATAAGGATATATGATTTTTTATTTTTTTATTTTTTATATATACTCATATCTGTCTTATCGGCAGACTTTAGAGGCACAAAAGCAAGTTGCTTTAGACATAAAGAGGCGTTTAATATAAACAAAGATTATTCAAAGCCTTATTCCCGACAAATCTGCTGATTAAAGTACGATGGGACTTGATTAAGAAAAAAAATTAAAAGGATAAATGAAAGAAAAGATTGATAAGATCAGATTTGTCCTTATAATTACTTTCCGACATACATAAGAAAATAAATTTTGGTATCTTATAAATCTTTCTAGCTACAAAAATATTATGACAAGAACCGATGACATATACTAGGAGTCTTCTTGAAGATTAATTGGAAGCAAGGGGTGGTTAAGAATGATTTAAATCGTAGTGTCATGAATTTGAAATTAATTAACCTTCGGGGTGCTACTTCATTGCAGGGATTGAGGGAGAGCATTAGCTATATATTCGAACAAACCCAATAATTTTTGTTTAAACTCGGTACGTATTTATATTAGAAAATTCATAAAATATGTATATATATTTATAAATTGCGAACCCAGTAATTAAGACGAGCTATGGGTTCGATGACGAATTTAGAACCTATATACTTCAAATCCTAGCTCGGTCTCTGCTTCATTGTGTCCCTTTCTTTTCTGTTAACTCTATAAGCCAATAAAGCCTGCATTTAATTTTAATAGGCTATTAATCAAATAATTCAGTATCTGTCATTGCCTTGGGAAGGACTGTGTCATATTCTAATGTATATTTACAAAACTATTACATACAAAATCACATAGTAGTATATTAGAAGATTAAAGACTTGAGAAAATGATTAGTCAAACTAATAGAATAATAGAAATTAGTTGAGATTAAATTTTACATTAGTTTAGCTAGCAATCGTCAGTGTCCAACTTTCCAAATGCTGTATTCGTTTTCACATTTGGAGTTACACATTGTTGAATAGTTAGTAGTATCATAATCTCTATATATATATATATATATATATAAAGCTGGGAATTGACCTGCTGATGTGGCATCCTATATGGCCAACTTTCATATTTATCTTTTTTTCTAGATTTTTGAGATTTTCTCCTAATTTTAATACAAAAAAAATTATTTACTATCTAGAACTAATAACGAAACTGATTAGTTATGGAATATAATATACAAAAAGTGTCATTAATACTTTCTTTCAGTTATAAAATACAAAAAAAGAGAGAAATTAATTAATTAAATTGTAACATTGGTTATATGGGCTACCATGTGGCAACTCACATAAAGGAGGGACTAGAAATAGTGACGTGGCAATCTCCTTGAGCAGAATTCATATTTTTCTTTTCTTAGAATTTTTGACTTTTTGCCCCTATTTCTTTAGTTAAGCCGTTTAAAATGGAATCAAACAACGGTTAAGTAGTGGACGGTCACAATTATAGGTCGGGTTGGTTCGAATTTTATAATTATCAAATCAAATCAATTGTGTCGGGTTATTAAATTTAAAGACCAAACCAATAAAACTCGGATTTTTCAATCTCGAGTTTTCTCGGGTTATTCAGATTTTTTCGGGTTTTTTCTGGTAAAATTTTCGTATAACAAAACATATAACTTGTGCTCAAAATATTTCTTTAATCTTAGTAAGATACAACTATATAAAATATTTTTCAAGAAAATAATACAAAATATGAGATGTGTCATGACATTATCCTAAAATATTCAACAATAAAGATAATAAAACTATGTAATATAAATATTGCTAATTAAAAAGTCATAATAAAAATAAACATAATCTAAAAGTACTAAGTCATGCTAAAATAAGTAGACTAATAAGAGAGTATTAATTTCATGACTAAATGCTAAAAAAATAATAAAAATATGTTATGCATTTTTATCTAAATTATTGCAAAAACAGAAAATAGATATTCAATACATTCTCATTCGTAGTATTGAATTGAATGTCTTTTGTTAGCATTAGTATTGATTTGATTTTGGTTTAGGCTGTTGTTAGCATTATTTAATTTACTAATATTAATGGCAAAAAAACTTATTGGAACATTCAAAAGTTCTAAGTCCAATCTTAAAATAATACCTTAAAAGATAAAATATGAATTTTTTTAAAAAATATTTATAAATTACGTCACAATAAGTATATTTATATATTAAATATATCTAAAATTTCTATATATGTATTGTCAGGTTTGTTTGGTTTCGATTTGACTTTCTTTAGTTAAAATCAAAGCAAACCAGTTATGGGATTTTTTTTCAACACTAAACCAAATCAAATCAAATCATAGACGGGTTTTTTTTTCCGGTTTCACTCATATTATAGGGTTGGTGCGGTTTCCTTTGTACACCCCTAGTCACAGCCTTTAAAGAAATATTCCATTAATTGATTTCCTTGTTTAAATAATATCGTCAAAGAGAGAATGACAACAAAATTGTAACCTACATTAACTCCATGCACCCATTTACTTAATTCTTTAACCTCTCCACCCGATCACCTCTCTAAATATGCTATTTAACTACAACCCCATGCAATTTTTCCCCCATTTGTTTTCAGAAGTTATCTTTATTGCATAATCTTTCTCATTTCTGCCACTTTTGTTACCATAGTAGCCTCCCTCTCTTCCAACCATAAAGGCTTTTATTCGTGCTATTGACGTGCCAACAAACTAAAAAAATCAGGCTGCCTTTTTATACTTATTGATTGATTGAGGATTATAGACTTATAGCACTCCATGAATTAAAATATCGCCATAACGGAGTTGTCAAGAAATTATGTTCAACGAGATGCGGTATTGCAACATTATAACATTGTTAATAGTGATAAGAACTATGCAGAAGAAGATATATATCCATGTGGAGGATTGTTTGAAAGTGAACAAACTTTATTTCTTACAAGTTACAATTAAAGAAAAACTTGAAAATCAGTTACGTCTAATTATATCTTAAGGATGAGTAGTTTTTCTCAAGAGTTTCTTCAAATCAAGCAGATATGAATATTACAAATTACAAGCTCCGAAGGTGAGTTTTTTTTCTTGAAAATAATATTTATGTTGTGTTATTTGTTACAATTAAGGTACTTTCTAGATTGAAATTTATGTTAGAAAACTAATATTGGAAGGCAGGAAAATGTTTGTTTTAGATATAGTGCTGACAATAGTATAACTAAGAAAGAATGATTTTAAAGTTACCAAATTGGATAAGAATTTTGATACCATGGGGTTGCAAGAAAACCTTATAAGTCTCATGGTTTTGAGAATTATCGCCTTTGCAACGGTCTTGATGTTATCTATCAAGCACAATGTGAATCTAGAAATACAACTTTATGATTTGACTTTATAGGATTACCATTTTTATACTATATATATTTCATTAAGAAAAAAAAACAAAGACAAGAAAGAAAATTATGGTCTCAACCAATTTCGAAGTGGGAACATGAAGCTTGTGAAGCCTCTCACTATATGGTATACTTGTTTAGTTGTAATATCTTTCATTACTTAGTGGCTAAAATATGAAGTAAAAACTGTAGAAAGATTAAAATACAATGAAGTTACTAAATGCTGTGAAATTATTATTTTTTATTATATAAATGTATCAAAAAATTTGATTCAAGGGTCTGTGTATAAAGGTGCAATTGATGGAGAAGTTTTTGCAATCAAGAAGATGAAGTGGAATGCCCGTGAGTAACTCAAAATCCTGCAAAAGGTAAATTTTTTACTCCAATTTTATACTTTAACTAGTAACTTGTCCGCGCTCTGTGCGGTTGTAAAAGAAAACAAGTTGCAATATAATTCTTGTTGTAAATTTAATTAATTAGGATAGAATAGATTATTTTTCTCATATGTATATGCATGCATTTATAAATATCATATCCAATTAGCTCTAAAAACCCTCCCATATCATCAATTACAAAGCTAATTTTGTTTAAATCCTAAAAAATAATTATTGTCTGTAGTTGATTATGAACTTCACTAATTCCTGAAACCAACCATACATTCAGACTTGGAATATGACAGTTAATAGAAACCATCCACCATCAAGAATATCTCCTTCTTTAGACTATGAAAAAGGCAGTCAAGATTAATTTTATTAAACCCTCAAATAAAAAAATGGCATTAATTTTTTGACCTCTTAAACTTCCACGGAAACACAATATATAACTGAAAAATGGCCAAAGAAGCAAGTATGTGCCTCTTCATTTTGCAGCAGAGTTTAAATAAAATCGTTTTAACATCCTATTCCAATATATTTTTTATTAAAATTTATAATTAGAACAATTATCAATCATACCATTGATTCTTCTTTTTGACAAGTTTTTCCCTCAAATTGAGAGAAAATTCTGTAATTACGAAACTACTAAAAAAATAGTCAATGCTTTATTCGTTTTAATTTGGTTTTTTTGTCTGATTGTTTTGTATGTAATTTTTTGATTATGCATTCGATTTTTACTTTTTAAAAGCAATTAAACAATTGTCTATGCCCCAGGTTGGGCACCAACTATTGAGCCAATTACAACTGCCACTCCTTCTATACCAGTTGAACCTTGGCTATGATTTTTAGTATTTTACATTTTCTATTTCCTTTATGTCAACAAAAAATAGAAAAGTTTATTTAACCTCGCAAAGCGCGGGTTAATTAACTAGTTATATATATAACGCCACTTATTTAATTTTGATTTTGGAATACTAACAACAACTTATAAGCATACCATTCACTCATTAAAAAAATACAGGGTTTCATCTATCCAAGACTTTATTTTAATTTGCCCTCCTTTTTTAGTGTATGGTTCACTTTCTTATGCAACTGCCTAAAAGAGAAATAAAAGTCAAATTTTGAAAAACACAATTGAATACTACTATATATATATTCGTCATTTTTCTTTCTGAGATTCTATAAGTCAGCGAGGATTTGTCTAAATTAATATTTAATGCTTCTGACGTTAATCATGTTTGTACGGTGGTTTGTACCTAGCTATCTACTTCATGTTGCATCTTATAATTAGTTCTTCTTTTGAAAACTCTTTTACAAAATTACAAATTATTAATTGTAACATTTTGATATCTGCACCTTGTGAGCGTAACTGTGTTAAAACAAAAATCAGAAAACTGTTAGAAGAATAAAGAAATGTATAAAATAGTAAAGAATCAGAAATATTCTGAGTCCACAATTTTTCTTGTGCGTCCTTAAGGAATTTTAACCCCCTCACACGTTGCCAAGGTAATGGATTAAATCCTCCCAGGATAAACGGAATAAACGAATTAGGAGGTGTCTGGAAAGGTGCCTTTTCAGAAAATACGCGGCCAGCGAGGCCCTCTGAACTTTCAGCAGGGTTCTGGCGTAGTTTCAGCAGTGATTTGGCATTTAATTAATTATTAAATAATTAAACAAATTCGAAGCCGAAGCTTCGGCCGAGCCGAGCGACGACGACAGCGCGAGGGTTCATTCTCTTCAACTCCTTTTAAGAGCTTTAAGAAGTGAATCTATATATAAGCACACAAATGTGATTGTCCCTCACCAATGAGGGACAAAGTGCAAGACAAAAGTTCACTTCTTCAAATTTTCATTTTCCCTCCATTTTATTTCCCTCCATTTCCAATTCACACTTCTTCTACTTTAAAGCCCAATGGCTTAAAGTCCACACACCTCCCTTTCAATCCTTTGATAAGGCAATGTCATTTATATGTAAACTAAAATAAGTATTTCCAAGAGATGATTAGAAGTGGTTGAGTTGTGACTGGACAACGGATTATCTTCTGATATAAAAATGACATAAAATGCCTTGTAATACAACTAGAAGAAATTTATTATAAAAATAAAAAATAAAAAAAAGATACAACTAGAAGTGCCAACAAAAACTTCAGTGGCCCCAACTTTTAGTAGTATAAACTATTAGGTATGAAACGAATAAATTTGTCAAGAAAAAAAATCAATTAAAAATATGAAATGAAGATGTATTTTTTTTTTCCAAGGAATCTTTTTCACTAATTTTGCCCAACGTCTCTTGATCCCAATTGAAAATTTATAAGAGGTCTAAAAGTCTAAAACCACGACATTTCCTAAAAATAAATAAAATCACGAACCACCACGATCTCAATCACTATCAGCACTCCAACTTAAGACCTGTATTAAGTTAATGAGGACTTAATCGCATCATTTGTAAGCTTTTCTATGAACCTGGTCGATGAAGTTTCTTATGAATTAAATTCCCCCAAAAGACTTGAAGTTAAAACTCGATTGCGATTTTTTGCGAACTAGTTTTATGCAACTATACGCTGAAAATAAAAAATTATGTACAAGAAATTTTTTGGAAGTTGAAAATGTGGCTTTTTTTAATTAGCGGAGATGAAAGTTTTCGTATTCTTTCTTCGAGACGAGTCTTATACAGTTGTTAGAAGAATCTAGAAGCTAAGAGAATCAACACTTGAAGAAATGAAATCTCTGTTTTCATTCATGTTCGTCAATGTACAGTAGTGTGTATATATACACTGTAGCTCCTCATTGACTCAACTACCGACTCAAAATACAAAGTCACATGAGTCACACGTGACTTCAATACTCCCCCTCAAGCTGGAGGGTGGTACACATCTAACACTCTTAACTTGGATAACAGATAATGGTGTTGAGATGGACCCAACCCCTTTGTAAAAAGATCGGCTAGTTGATGTCCGCTTCCCAAATATTCTGGTTGAATCAATCCTTTCTTGATCTTCTCCCTAATGAAATGGCAGTCAATCTCGATATGCTTCGTTCTCTCATGATATATTGGATTAGCTGCAATTTGCATTGTTGATTTACTGTCACTAAACAATTTAACTGGTGTTGATTTGTCAACACTCAATTCCTTCAGCAGACCCTCTAGCCAAACTACTTCAGCTACAACTGCTGCCATGCTTCTGTATTCAGCTTCAACTGAACTTCTACTTATGGTTTGTTGTTTCTTGGACTTTCAGGATATCAAAGACTCCCCTATCTTGATTGCATAGCCTGTTACTGATCTCCTCGTATTTGGGCAAGCAGCCCAGTCTGAGTCACAGAAGGCTGCCATCTTTCCTATATCATTTCTCCTTTTTAAGAGTACACCTTGTCCTGGTGACCTCTTAATGTACCTTGCCAATCTCAAAGCTGCATTCCAATGTGACAATTTTGGATTTTGCATGAATTGCCTTAGTACTTGCACTGCAAAACTGATGTCTGGTCTGGTGATAGTCAAATATAGCAGCTTCCCCACCAATCTTTGATAACTTCCAGCATATGTCAATTGCCCATCATCAGATCTTCCAACATGAGTGTCATACTCAATAGATGTAAGTTTAAGGTTGACCTCCAGTGGTGTAGTAACAGGCTTGGATCCACTCAAACCAATTTCTTCAAGCAATTCCAAAGCATATTTTCTCTGATTAAGTAGAATCTCATACTTGGATCTTAAACTTCAATTCCTAGGAAGAATCTTAACCTTCCTAGGTCCTTCACTTTAAACTTATTATGAAGGGTGTCCTTGGTTTCCTCATTCATCTTTTTGTTGCTCCCTGTGATAAGAATATCATCTACATATACTAAGATTATGACTATATTATCTCTATGTCTCTTTCTGGATAAAGAGTGATCATAGGAACTCTGCTTATAGCCTGCTTCTACTAAGGCATCAATGAGCTTGATGTTCCATTGTCGTGAAGCCTGTTTCAAACCATAAAGTGATTTGAGTAGCTTGCATACCTTATGTTCCCCCTGTCTTTGAAAACCTTGGGGTAAATCCATGTATACCTATTCAAACAAATCTCCTTATAAGAAAGCATTATTGACATCCATTTGTGAAAGATCCAATCTCTTGAGGCTGCAATAGCTATCACTGTTATCACTGTTACCATCTTTGCAACTGGTGAGAACGTTTCATGATAGTCCAAACCTTCTTGTTGTGTGTACCCTTTTGCCACAAACCTGGCCTTGTACTTTTCTATATCTCCATTAACTTTGTACTTGACTTTATATACCCACTTAGATCCCACAGCTTGTTTGCCTACTGGAAGATCAACAATTTCCCAAGTGTGATTATCCTCCAAGGCAGTTATTTCCTGCTTCATGGCTTTTATCCACTTCTCTTCTTGAGATGCCTCTTTAAAGCTTATTGGTTCTGCAACAGTTGAGACAAGACTAATGTAAGATTAATAGGAATTAGGAAGATGATCATAAGATATATGATCACTAATAGGGTACTGACAGAATGCTGAAGTTTTCTTCCCAATAACATAGTCCTTCAGCCATGTGGGAGGCTTAGAGACTCTACTAGGCCTACCCTTGTTTAGTTCTGGACTATCACATTGGTCCCTTGCAGCTAACTCTTCAAATTGTTCACCTACATTTTGATCAACAACCTGCTCTCTGCATCTTGTTCATCAATGACCATCTGTTGTTGATTCATCTCAGCTGGTATGCTAGAATCTGAGGTGTTATCAGTGCTATTAGAATTGATATTTGCCTCAAAGTTGGCTAGATTTTCCTCAACATCTACTGTATTCTCCAAATGTGCTTCCTCTGAAGGAGTGTCAGGCACAGTATCTTGGTCATCATCTGAGCTGATAATATGAGGCATTGCCTCTGGTGTAGGAATTGAATTCAGTAGAAATAGATCACCCTCTTCATTGCCTCCATGGTTTCTTTCCTTGAAAGGAAAAACAGTTTCCCTGAAGGAAACATCTCTGCTTATCAAGAAAGTTTTAGATTCCAAGTCATACAGCCTGTACCCCTTTTGTGTTTCTGAATAGCCCATAAAAATTGTTCTCTTAGCTCTTGCAGCAAATTTATCTATCTTTGGCAAAACACTGGCATAGCACAAACACCCAAACACCTTCAAATGTTCCAGCTTTGGTATTTTGCCATGAAGCATTTCATAAGGTGACTTGCCTTTGAGGACTACAGTTAGTAGTTTATTAATTAGATAAACTGCAGTTCTAACACATTCTCCCCAGAATCTAATTGGGACTGAACTCTGAATCTTTAAGGCTCTTACAACCTCCAAGATGTGTCTATGCTTCCTTTCCACAATACTATTTTGTTGTGGAGTGTATGGATAACTACTTTAATGGATTATTTCAAGATCAGAAAATAAAGCACTACATTTGGAATTGAAAAATTCTGTACCATTGTCAGATCTCAGTACTTTAATATTCATACCAAACTGGTTTCTTATCATTGAAAAAAAACTAGTCAACACAACTATCACTTCACATTTAGAATGAATTAAACATATCCATGTATATCTACTATAGTCATCAACAATTGAGACAAAGTAATATTTTCCATCATATGTAGGTTGCTTATAAGGGCCCCAAACATCTAGGTGTATAGTTCAAAGCTACCATCTGTTTTACTTGTGCTGTCTGGGAATGTTGTCCTGTGTATCTTTGCCATTGGACATACTGGACACTCATGCTGAGCATGTTCAACTGCCAAACCTTTCAAGATGGGAATGTGTTGCATTGTCTTCATTGAGGGATGTCCTAACCTTGAATGCCATAGCTTTGTATTATAGTTTTCTTTTATCAATGTTGCTGCTGCTACAGGTTTTATTGCCTCTCTAATCATATAAAGACCATCTGTTTCTCTACCAATCTCCATCACTTTGCCACTGTAAAGACCCTGTAGAAGACATAACTCAGGGAAAAATTTAACAATGCACACAAGGTCCTTGGTCAATTGTGACACTGAAAGTAGATTGAACTTGAAGTTTGGCACATGTAGAACATCTTTTATCTTCTGTCCCTCTAGGATTATTGCACTTCCTATATCTGTTATTTGTGATTTGTTTCCAGATGGCACCTGTACCTTTCTACTTACCTGACTTCCTAGCTCATTGATATCAACTAGTTTCTCCTTACAGGATGTGATATGATGAGAGGCCCATGAGTCAATGATCCATTCAAAAAGACAATCACTCGATAACATGGAAACAATACCTGCCATGTTGACCTTGCAGTCAGCAGCTGAAGATTTGTTTAGCAAGTCTACAAGTTGCTTATACTCTTCCTCTGTATAATAATGGCCTTGGGACTGGTCTTCAGTAGAGTTGTGTCCTCAGCAGAAGTGGTTCCTTCAACTGTTGTATTATTTGCATAAGGCTTGAAACCACCAGCACCTTTCTGATGCATTGGCTTTCTTTTGCTCTTGAAATCAGGTGAATATCCCACAATCGTGTAGCAGTTCTCCTTTTGATGCCCTTTATACCCACAATACTCACAAACTATACAAAACCTTTTGCCTTTCATCATCTGTCCCCTGCCAGCTAACATAGTCAATGGCTCTTTATTCATATCCATTACACCAAGAGCCCTTTGGCTTTCTTCCTGAATTACTAAGGCATATGCCTCATTTACTTATATCACAGGAGTTTTTAACAAAGTTTGACTGCGAACATGAGCATAAGTTTTATTCAATCCTACTAAAAATTGTACCAGACGCTGCTGATAAAATATTTCAAAAAATGGTTCTGATTCCTTACAATTACATCCTTTACCTGGTAACAAAGTATCTTGTTCATCCCAAAAATCCTTCATTTTAGTAAAGTATGTGGTAACAGAATTAGTATCTTGAGTTAGGGTTCCGATTTGAGTCCAAAGGTGATAGAATCTAGTCAAATTGAATTTTTCAAACCTTTCTTTGAACTCAGCCCAAACCTTAGCTGCATTTGATGCATAGACGATGCTCGGCAACAGCTGATGTGATACACGTCTTCCAATCCACGAGAGAACCACATCATTATATTGTTCCTACAGATCTGCTAATTCTCCTTTGTATAAACTCTTCACACATGTTCCTTCTACAAAACCTAGCTTGTTCTTTCCCAATAAAGCCAAATGCATCGATCTACTCCACAATCCGTAATTCAGGACCTGTTAACTTGATGTCTATTAGGACTGCTCCAGGCGTATCGGATGGTTGAAGATAGAGCGGACGACAATGGTCAATTTGAGGTGTTGAGGTCTCTCACATGGCGGACTAACTGATTGAAAGAAAAGAAGAGAAGAGAAGCAGATTCAGGGCCCTAATCGCTGCTCTGATACCATGTTAGAAGAATCTATAAGCTAATCAAAACTTGAAGAAATGAAATCTTTGTTTTCATTCATGTTCGTCAATGTACAGTAGTGTGTATATATACACTGTAGCTCCTAATTGACTCAACTAACCGACTCAAAATACAAAGTCACGTGAGTCACACGTGACTTCAATAAGTTATATGGCCCCAAATTTTGTTGGCATTGCAAGAATTTTCTCTTTCTTTCTTCGAGGTGATGTTATGCTCCAACTTCCGTTTTTTAAAGTTTTCTTTTGTGAAAACTGTTATAGTTCAACTCTATTTAAATTTGTGATTTCCTAAGAAACCTTTTTTTTATTGTTGTAAGTCATAATTTGCGAAGAGGTTAGGCTGCCTAAATTTTATCCAATTCTTTGCTTTTCATTTCTACTATACGTGAGTTGCACGTGTTCCGTACAAGTAGTAAAAAAAATTAAAATATTACACTAAAATTTCAAAAGAAAAAAAATACAAGCTAAAAATAATAAATAGTTTTAGAGATGTGGTGTTGAATTCAAATTGAATGGATAGCTCTGCGAAGATCAATAATTATATTTAGATAGACAAGTGTATTTTATAATTACATAAATTTGGTTATTATGAGTTATAAACATATAATATGACCGTAATATTTCACCAAATATTTCTCTGCAGATATTGTTCTTGAAATTGTTCCGTTTTGATGTGTCAGCGAAATGATCCGTGCAACAAATAAAAAGAGAAACTAATACTTATTTGTACATGTAAGCACGTGATTTTTGCCCTATGAAAGAATTACTCCCAAAAAAATCAAGATAAAATAATTTTCCTTGGTGTGCAATTTTGAGAGTTTTTGTGACATTTTTGGATAATTATTTGTATTTGTCTGTGCATGATTATTTGTTAAATTAATAAAAAATACAAAAATATGTAGCATTTTGCATGTAGGATTTAATTCTACAATTGTTAGTAATTAAGTTTGTTTTACAAAAATTGAAAATTACAAAAATAGGCATCTTTTGCATTTTTAGCATTTAATGTCCAAATGTACAATTTTATGCTTAATTATTACTTAATTGTGCGTTAATTGTTATTGGGAGTTAATTTGCGCTTTTATAACTTAATAATGATTTAAGGATTTTTAGAATTTAGTTTTAGAAAAAGAAGAAAAAAGAGCAAAAAATATAAAGAGCATCGGAATTGGGCCCTTCTTCAAAATTCAAGCCACAAGCCCAAAGAATACCCAACCTTCCCCATGACCCGGTCCATTTCAAACCGGGTCGACCCGATCCATAACCCAAAGACCCAACACCCCCCTATCTTGCATTTCACAAAACAAAACAAAAAAAAAACTAAACCTAAACTAAACCCATCTGCCACCCCCTCTCTTCTTCTCCAAAAAACCTTCACCCCAAACCCTAGCCAACCATGGCTTGCTCACCCTCAAGCTCACTCCAAACAAACCCCGCTGCCATTGCTTCATCTTCTTCGTCGCCAAGCCCAAGCTCAAGCTTCCATGGCAACTTTCTTTCCCGAACGACCCCACTGTCACTGTTTCGTTTTCTTCTTCGTCAAGCTCGAGCTCGAGCTCAACACCCATGGTTGCCGCTGCTTCTGCTACGTCCAAGCAGACCACCCTTCTGCTATGACTAAGCAGACCACGCTTCTGCTTCATCTTCTTCGTCTCCGTCGAACTCGAGCCCGAGCTCCCATGGCTGCTGCGTCGCTGCTTCTCCTGCTACGTCCAAACACACCCTGATGCTGCTGCCTCGTCATCTTTGTTGCTGCCTCCAACTGCCTCGACTGCTTCTGCTTTACCTCACGAGAACCAGTCCGGCAACCCCCCATTAAATTCGGCGACCTTCGCTTTGTCATCGAACACTGCTGCTCGTCGAACACTCCTGCTCCTTCATCGAACACTTCTGCTTCCGTTACGTCGCTGCTGCCATAGCCCGTTCAGCAGCTGCGTGGGGCTGCGACGCTGCTGCTTTGTCAAGCAGCTGGACTTACCATTTTCCGGCGCCTCCAGTTCAAAAACGAGACTCACCATTTCGCTTATTCAAGCTTTGGTCGGGGTTTGTCGAAATAGTCCATACATAGTTCGAGTTCGTTGTTGGTCAGTCGTTGTTTGTGTTTCCGATCCGGTTAATGGGTTTGAGTTTCACTTTTGTCCGTATTTTGTTTTTGATATTCTCGAATCTAAAATCGGTAAATGTTTGATTTTTGTTTTGTTCGTGTTCATTGTTTTGTTAATTTTTTTTTATTTTGTTCATGTGAAATTGTTAGTTTAATATCGTTAGATTCAAATTGAAATTTAATTAATTATTTCTTCAGTTTGTTTCATGTGTTGTTATGTATTTTTTCAGAAATTGTTAATGTTGGTTAAATCATTTGAATCTGTCATGTTTGTTGTTTAAAATAGATTTAATTCATGTTCATCTTTGTTTGAAGTTCGTTTTTAATCCAGTGATTTAATGTGAGTTTATGTTTTGATTTTTGACTTGTTGATTTAGTTTGAATCTATTTGTTTTTTATGATCAATTTCTTATCTTTGTTAAATTTGAAAGTAGGATTATTGTTAAAAATTTGTTCAGTCAAAGTAATTCCTGCTTTTTTGTTGTTCATGGTATGATTTCAGTTTGCATCATTTCCGTTAATTGTGATTCATGTTGTTTCAGTTTATTTTTGTTGTTGATGTTGTTGTCTCTTTGCTCATTCATTTTTGGTCTAAGTTAACCAGGATTGGTTCCCAATATGGTTAACTTATTCCCATTAATTTGAAGTTGTATGATTCAATCTGTGTTCATGAGATTTGTTGTTGAATTTGCTTAGAAATTGGTCATATTTGTTGTATTTTGGTTGAGATTGATTAGGTGATTTGGTTATAGCTGATGGGGGTAGTTTGGTAAATTTCAATACGTTCAGGGGTAAAATGGTAATTGCAGTAAGGTCGGAGGGGTATTTTTTGAATTGAACATTTGAACAATTATTTAAGTTAAGCATGGGGGACAAGATGTAATGGGGTGGGGTTGATATAATTGTTTAATATAATGGGGGACAAGACATAATGTAGTGGGAGGGAATAATGTAATTATTTATGTTAAGCATGGGGGACAAGATGTAATGGGTTGGGGTTGATATAATTGTTTAATATAGTGGGGGACAAGACATAATGTAGTGAGGTGGGAATAATGAAACTTATTTATGCTAAGCATGGGGGACAAGTGTTTAAAATAAAGAAAACATTAAGTAGTGGGGACAAAGCATGCAATTGGGGGAATATTTGGGTTTGGGGATTCAAGACAAGAGTCTTGTTATAAATAGAGTCATAAGGGACTTGAACATAAAAAGACTAAGACTTGAGAGAAAAAAACTTAGACTGAACTTGAAAGATTTTTGAGAATTATTTTGAGAGAGGAAGACATTCCGAAAATCCCAAGAGTGTTAGAGAGTTTAAAAAAAAGAAAACAAAAACAAAGGGAGAAGCGAGTTTAGTTTCGGGTTTAATACACGCGTGGTTTGTTGTTGTTTAGTTTGCTTACAAACTTTTGGGTTTATTCTATTGAGTTGTTCGATTTTTCCTCAAAGTTTTGTGGTCCTTGAATCTGATTCGAATTGTTGTTGTTGCTGAACCTGCTGTTGCTGTGTATTTACACTACTGCTGCTTCTACTGATCTTCATCTTCTTTCCTTGCTTTCCCAAATACCAGGTATACAAACTGATACACTGGTTCATCTTGTAAGTCACTCGAAGCATGAATGCAAAAAATGAGAAAGATTTGAAGTTGTAGTTTAATGTAGTCTTTTCTTTCTTTTACTGTCTGTATATAGAACATTATATCCGTTGTCCATGTAAACTCTTTAAACGACTCACTTTCGAAACTTAACTATAATAACTCGAAAGTATGTAAATAAAGTAGGACCTTATCTTCATTTATTTTAGAAAACAAAAAAATAGAAAATGTAGTCATGCTAAGATTATCCTTTTAAAAATAATGAGACGAGGCTCGCCAAATAAAATTGCAAATTGCAGGGCCCTCAATAATTGGTCAAAAATAAAATACGTAGAATTTGGGATGAACTGTTTTAGTGAATTTCACTGTCTTCCCCAAAGATAATTATGCGTTAGACGCTTTAGGCGCGATTTTAATTAAAATACCTTCTTAAATTGGGGTGCGCATTTATGTGACCCAAATTCAAATCTCAACGGAGTCGGAATGTATTAACAACCACGGGTGCATGGATTGCGACGTGGTTCGAGATGCATTATCACGACGTTGCAATTCTATAAAAAATCATAATAATAAAAGCGGTTTAAACTTAATAAAAGCACATAAGTCATAACATGTATTTAAATCAGATATTTAGAAGCGACCGTGCTAGAACCACGGGATTCGAGGGTGCCTAACACCTTCCCTCGGGTCAACAGAATTTCTTACTTAGAATTTCTGGTTCGCAGACTTCATTTGGAAAGTCGAATATCTTCCTCGATTTGGGATTCAAGATAAACTGGTGACTTGGGACACCAAAAGCCAAACATTTCCGAAGTGGCGACTCTGAAATAAATAATCTCATTTCGAAATATTGTCACTTAAATTGGAAAAACTCCCTCGCGCATTTAACCCTTCGGGGCGGGCGCGCAAAAAGGAGGTGTGACAGCTCTGGCGACTCTGCTGGGGATTTTTCCAGAACCTCTGGTTCAGAGTTCAAGAATTCAAGCTTAGAATAATTGTTATATTTGGCTGTATTATCTGATTTTTATTACATGTTTTAGCATAACGTGCTAAATGTTGTCTTTTACTGCTTTGATATTATCTGAACCGTATATAAACTGTGCCGAAACCTTCCTCTTCTTACCTCCGGGGAGAAGCTCGCTGGTCGAGACTCCCTATTCTGTTAGTGTCAATACCTGAAATAAGAAAGAGGTCGGACAAGTTACAAAGCCGGATGATCTCGCGGGTCCCCGGTACGTAGCCCCCTCCTCGACTCGAGTTGTCCGCTCGGGTACATAGTCTAGAACATATACCCAGGTTATAAACCTAGTATAACAAAACTTTTAAAAAAAAATAACAGCGTAGGGAGATAATTACTTATTTTTGGAAAAATAAAACCAATGTCCAATTACTTATTCTTGGGTTCGAGTCACCATGGAGGGGAAGTGTGGAAAACACTATAGATCCTCCTAATTTGGCAGGGGTTTAAAAAAAAAAAAAAAAACCTCGCCAGAATTTTCTTAAAAAAAAAGAAAAAAATGAAAACAAAATTTGTCTTTTAGTTTGATTTATTAAAAAAAACATATATATAAAAAAAATTCCTTTTAATCACTTTCAAAATCCAAAAAAAAAATGTATTTATTTAAAAGTAAAAAAAAAAAGGGAAAATTCAAAATTCAAAAAAAAATGTTGTTTCTTTTGTAGTATCTCTTTTATAAATTCAGACTAATAGTCCAAATACTTCCTTAAAAGATTTTTCGAAATTTCAAAAAAAGGTAAAAAAAAAAAGTTCAAAGAAAAAATATTTCTTTAGTCTTCATCTCTTTTCAAAAAAAAAACAAAATATAAAAATCCAGAAAAAAATATTTTCTCCCTTTCTTTAAAAGATTGTATTCAGAAGGGGTTTAGTTTATTTCCTCTACGCCTGATCGGACCGAACTACGCGGGTCTGATTCTCACCGAATGTGAGATACGTAGGCAAACCTCATCGTTTCCGACCCCAATTTTCAAAAAATCCAAAAAAAATATTTTTTATTAGTTCCTTCTTTAGAAATCTTTCCTTAGAAAATTCAAAAAAAAAAGAAGAAGTTTTCAAAACTAAAAAAAAGGTAATTTCCTTCTTTCTGAAGTATTTCATACGGAAAAAGAAATAAACGAAAAAAAATAATAAAAAAATCTAATAAAAAAATTAAAATCCAAAATACGGGTTTCCTTTATTTTGAAGTATTTTTCCCAAAAAATAAAAAAAATCAGAAAAAAAGAGAATCAATATATATATATATATTCGTACTTTTAAAGACTTTCCTTCTTTAAAAAGTTTTTCTTTCATAAATGTCATAGAATTAAAATTTAAAAGTCTAAAAATATTTTCATTTTTTCTTTAGAAATACTTTTGTAAATTTAAAAAAAAAACTCGAAAATCCAAAATATTTTCTTAAAAGTGCCTCTTTCGAAAATTCAGAGGCGACAGCCAAAATCCAAAGAAAATATTTTCTTTCTTATCTAGAAAAAGAGAGATTAAATAAAAATTTAAACAAAAATATTTTCTTTTTTTTTACTTTTAAAATTCTCAAAGTTCCAATCAAAAGAAAAGGAATTGTTTTTTTTAGAAGTCTTTCTTTCAAAATAAAAAATAGAGTCAAGTTCAAAAATCCAAAAAAAAATATATCATTTTCTTCTTTTTAAAGCATTGCTTTTAGTAAAATCCAAAAGAAACAAAAATACAAAAAAAAACCCTTTATTCTTTTAAAGCATTTTAAAAAAAAAATTATTCCAAAAAAAAAGAGTTAGTTTACTTACTCTATTCACGATCGCCCGAACTACGCCGGTTTGATTCTCACAGGGTGTGAGATACGTAGGCAACCCTCATCGGGTCCAACCTCCCCTTTTTCAGAAATAGCCAAAATGTCAGAATTTTAATTTCATCATAAATGAGTCGGGTGATGCCGCTTTTGTCAAATGTAGCCGAAGGTTCCCGAAAGGGACGCGCCGGAAGGCTGACTTTGCGTAAACAGCCGCTTTGGGTCATTTTTTGAATTTTGACCAATTTTCCCAACAGCCTTAGAATCCTCGTCCCCGAGGATTTGTGAGGCCGTGTTCCCAATGTCGGGCCACTATTTTGAAAAAAAAGAGTCATAAATAAATCAAGTGATGCTGTTTTTGTCAAAAATAGCCAAATGTTCCCGAAAGGGACGACGGAAGGCTAACTTTGCATATACGACCACTTTTGATCATCATTTAGAGTTTTGATCAGGTTGACCCTCACAGCCTTAAAATCTTCATCCCCGAAGTGCTGAAAGGCCGTGTTCGAAAATCGGATCTTTCTTTCTAAAATATAGTCAAATCATTTTTGCTTAAATCACCTTAATAAATGTGCAGGATGAACACAATGCAAAATGAACACTTGTTTCTTTATTTTTGCACTTGTTTGTCCCGAACTACGCAAGATCTGATTCATGTGGGGTCACATACGTAGGCAATCCCCATCGGATTCGATCATAGCTATAAAATAAATTGAGTGGAAAAAAAAACTGAAAGAAAAGGAGAAAGAAAATTGAGTGAAAAAGAGAAAAGAAAAATAGTGAAAAAAAGGGAAAAAAGAGTGCAAAAAAAAAGCGGCAAAAAGAAGATCAAGAGTGGTTAAAGAGAGGTATGAATAAAAGAAAAGAGGTACATAGTGAAGAGGGCTAGTTTAAGGTCGGGATGAAACATGCAACCCGTTCAAACACATGGTAAAAGCGTTTAACCGTTTAGGTGCATTGCATCCCATCGTGCGATTTCCTATATATTAAATGCCTCAAAACTAACAAGGTTGTGTGTGTGAGTAAATTAGCCAGGTTTTGTTCAGGTGATTGGTTTTGTTGGTATGCGGTGATGAACATGCAACCTTGCACGCGGCCACAACATTATACACAAAACTAAGCTTCACCTCCCAGAAATGCCCATCCTTACCAAGCTCCATCTAGTCCCCAATCAAATGTTCCTCAGTACAATCCTCACCCAAGAGAGTCTTTCAAAAGGAATCAGTTCACCCCTATTGGTGAATCATACTCAGGTTTGTTCCAAAAGCTAGTCAGGCGAAGTCTGCTGCAGCCAGTGGCCCCAAAGCGGCCAAACATCGAGTGCCCCCTCCCCGCATCGATCTGATACTAGATGTGAATACCACTCTGGAGCAGTGGGACACGGTACAAAGGACTGTTGGTCATTGGACCCTCAAAATGGCAGTTGAAGACTTGATTGAAGCTGAGAGAATTGTTCTCCGGGACGAAAATGTTCCTAATATGATGAACATTCCCCTGCCTACTCTCACAAACAGGCCAATAGACGGAATGATCTGTGAAGCTGAGGAATTTGATCCGGCACTGAAGGCTATTGCAGTCATTGCCGAGACAGAAGAAAAGCCAAAAAACGATTGCCAAGCCTGAAAGTTCCCCATCAGACGGGAGTCTCGGTAGCCAGTCTTGCTATCCCTTCTGCATCTGGATTGTCTCAGGGTGTGATCCAGATGTTTTACTTTATTGTCTTACTTTCCGATGTAAACCCTTCTATCTTCAAAAATTAAAAAAAAATTAAAAAAAATTAAAAAAAAAACAAATGAAATTGATATTTCATTTTCCCGAAATGTCTCTTTTCTTAAATCTTGTCAATTTTCTCATTCTCTTTTAGTTTTATTAAATGCAGATTTCAATAATATGACGTGCTTGCGGACTTCATGTCCGGATCTTAAAACTCTGTCAGACCTCAAAATAATGAATCAAGAATTGGGTCGCAATGAAGAATAGCTTAAGGAAACAAGGCAAAGATTTAGAAAAGCTGAAAGAAAATTGGGTCCAGATTGGAAAGGTACATACATTGCAACAAGAGTATTGCCAAAAGAGTGCATTGTACTTGGGACACATCGAAGGAAATGCCCTTGAAATAACTGTCAATGCAAATGCAGTCAAAAGGTACTATGTTGGATCCTACATATAGTTCTAATAGTTTCCGGTTGAGATGACGAAGGCTTTCATTCTTGCTACCCAAACACTATCAACCCTTTGCAAACCCATTTGAGCTGGTTACTCTTCTTTGATTACCCTTTTTGGAACCTGAAAGTATTATTGAAAATAAAATGAAAAAAAAGAAATTGAAATGAAAAAGAAAAAAAGAAGAAGAAGAAATAATTGGAAAAAATAAGAAAATATAGATAAAAAAAGGGGAAGAAAAAAGAAAAACGGAAGGGAAGAAGAAAGTGAAAAAAAACAAAGCAAATCAGAAAAACAAAAATTATTGCCTGAACTACGTCTGACTTGATTCCGAAAGGATACGTAGGCAACCTCTCCTTGGGGTTCAGTCACACCAAAACAAAAATCCAAGAAGTCTCCCAAAAGTAAAACTGGGGCAGAAGATATAATGGTTCGGCAATGATCCCGCCCAAAAGGTTCCAAAGTTGTAGTTCAATCCAAATTCTTTTCACCCCAAACCTTGTTCAAGTCCTTCTGATCAATCAGCAAAGTGTTTCAAAATGGGAGGATGGAGTTATTTGGATCTGATACAACAAAATGAGAAGAATAAAATGAGAGAGTCTTGTCGGTGAAAACCTTCGGGCACCATGAGGCGACGCGAGTAGAAAAATAAAAAATGAGAGAGCTTGTTTAGTAAAAACTCGCAAAGAGTGCTATCAGGCGATAGTAAGAAGAGAAATGAGAGAGGTTGACTAGCGAAAACCCGCAAAGGGCGTTGTCGGCCGAAAAGATGATTCCACCTCAAAAAGTTCTGGCAAGGTTCCCTGGTTTGAAAACATAGATCCGTTTTTGTTCATGAGGAAATGCAAGTTCATGAAGATCGGGCATCCAGTCCAAAAAACATGTCATGTCAATTTAAAGTCAGCATGTTGCCTCAGATAAGTCTTTCTTATCCCGAAAGGGACACTTCTCTTTTTAAATTCGTTTTCTCCGCTCTTTGTTTTACCTTTCTTTGAATCCCTTTCATTTTAACCCTAAATTCCAAAATGTGCTGGAAAGAAAAGGTGGCAGGACTGGTTTCACGGAGCTCCGTTTAGTAGGAAGTAAAATACCCCGCTTCAGTGGTACATCAGTCCAATCCCGACTGATCATGTTGTTGATTGCTATCGAAGTAAAAAAAAAAACGGCAAATCCCCACAGAGTCTCCCCTTATAAAAATCCCCACAGAGTCTCCCCTTGTGAAAATCCCCACAGAGTCTCCCCTTGTAAAAATCTCCACAGAGTCTCCCCTTGTAAAAAAAATCCCCAACAGAGTCTGCCCCAATAAAAATCCCCATTGAGTTGGCCTCGTTAAGAATCCCCAAGCAGAATGGGATGAAAGAACCAAAGCCTTACACGGGCAAATCATCACAAAATCCGAAAATGCGAGTCTGATCAGTTTAAAAGAGGTCGCCTGTGAATCCAATCAATGGCAGAGTTTCTCAACAGGAATTAGGCCGAGACCAAGCAATTGGAACGATCAAGGCCACCGAACCAACCACCGTTTTCAAACTGACAATTTTTCTTTGTTTAGGAAAATTGAGACAAGTGCGATCCAAAGCAACCGTGCAAGAAGCAGGTGTAGCCCAAAAAGAAATGAAATGCGCAAGCGTTGAAACAGCTTTGCAGTAGGAAAACGACCAAAAGGAAGTTTCCCCAAAATTCTTTCATGCATTTTGATAAATAAAAGGAAATAAAAAACGAAAACCAAAGAAAAGAAAGAAGACAAGAAATAAAAATGAAAATCCCAAAAGAAAAACAAATCATGGTAGCATAGGACCTCATTCCTCAACTATCCCGGTATAAACCACGGATCTCCCTGGCATAACCCAAAGAGCTTTTTCTATCCAAATCCCCGGCATAACCCGAGGACTCTTTTCCTTTTTCCGGCATAACCCGATGACTTCCCCGGCATAACCCGAGGACTCTTTCCCTTTCCGGCATAACCCGATGACTTCCCCGGCATAATCCGAGGACTCTTTCCCTTTTCCGGCATAACCCAAGGACTCTTTCCCTTTTCCGACATAACCCGATAACTTCCCCGGCATAACCCGATGACTCTTTCCCTTTTCCGGCATAACCTGATGACTTCCCCGGCATAACCCGAGGACTCTTTCCCTTTTTCGGCATAACCCGATGACTTCCCCGGCATAACCCGAGGACTCTTTCCCTTTTGTTGCCATAACCCGAGGACCTCTTTTCTTCACGGCATAACCGGTGAACCTCCCTGGCATAATCCAGGAGCCCTTTTTCCTTTTCTCCTGGCATAACCCGATCAGTTTTCCGGCATAACTTGGCAATCCTCCCAACATTAGGGCTCCAATCCCTGAGTTGAGTGTTTTTCCTTTAGCCGACATTAGGGCTCCAATCCCTGAGTTGAGAAGTTTTCTTTAGCCAGCATTAGGGCTCCAATCCCCGAGTTGAGCGTTTTTTCCTTTAGCTGACATTAGGGATCCAATCCCTGAATTGAGCGTTTTTCCTTTAGCCAGCATTAGGGCTCCAATCCCTGAGTCGAGCGTTTTTCTTTAGCCAGCATTAGGGCTCCAATCCCTGAGTTGAGCAATTTTTCTTTAGCCGACATTAGGGCTCCAATCCCTGAGTTGAGCGAGTTTCTTTTAGCCGACATTAGGGCTCCAATCCCTGAGTTGAGCAATTTTCTTTTAGCCGACATTAGGGCTCCAATCCCTGAGTTGAGCAACTTTCCTTTAGCCAGCATTAGGGCTCCAATCCCTGAGTTGTACATTTTTACTTTTTGCGACATTAGGGCTCCAATCCCTGAGTTGAGCAATTTCCATTTAGCCAGCCTTAGGGCTCCAATCCCTGAGTTGAGCAATTTCCATTTAGCCAGCCTTAGGGCTCCATTCCCTGAGTTGAGCGTTTTTCCGTTTAGTCGACATTAGGGCTCCAATCCCTGAGTTGAGCGATTTGTTTTTAGCCGACATTAGGGCTCCAATCCCTGAGTTGAGCAATTTTCTTTAGCCAACATTAGGGCTCCAATCCCTGAGTTGCGCATTCTTACCTTTTGCTACATTAGGGCTCCAATCCCTGAGTTGCGCCTTTTAGACTAGAGGTTTCCAACCCCCTCATCAATCCTGTAGATTTTAATGGCAATTAACTCACGAAATTTTCCTAGTGAAACTGGGGCAGAAAATTTCGTTCGTTTGTTTTGTTGTCTCAGCAGGTCTGACCTCGAGGCGCATGGATCAAGATGACCTACGGTTTGATTCTCAATCCAAAAAAAAGAACAAAAAAAAAAGAAGATGTTCCCACATATTGGAACAAACAAAGGGCAGGTCGCTCAAAATTTGATCAAATTCCCGAGCTCCGCCAATCCCGTTTCACTCAATACTGCAGAAATAAACAAGCGCCTACAACTTGCGAGCATCAAGATTCGGATCGAAGTCTACAAGCAGAATCAGCTAAGACCCAAGATCAAGTTGCAAAAGAATTATAGATAGGAATCTTGTAACTAGCGGTTGACAGGCATAAGTAGTTAGTTCAGTTTCAATTTCCTTTGGTTGTAATAAGGAGGTCAGTAAAGCAGTAGTGGCAACAACAGCATGCAACAACAGTAACATTGCAGTCCCACGGTAGTCCCAGCTACCAAAACTTCCCGAACTACATTAACCTGATTCCCCTTTAGCCAGGGATATGTAGGAAACCTTTGAAGCAAAGGTTCGGTTAAATCTTTTTCAAAAAAATGCTTCACACGGAGTACTCGGATGGGCAAAAATCGCTCACTTTATCTTTGCACGAAAACCCTTCGTGTCTTCGGGCAAAGAGGGGCAGCTGTAAGCACGTGATTTTTGCCCTATGAAAGAATTACTCCCAAAAAATTCAAGATAAAATGATTTTCCTTGGTGTGCAATTTTGAGAGTTTTTGTGACATTTTTGGATAATTATTTGTATTTGTCTGTGCATGATTATTTGTTAAATTAATAAAAAATACAAAAATATGTCGCATTTTGCATGTAGGATTTAATTCTACAATTGTTAGTAATTAAGTTTGTTTTACAAAAATTGAAAATTACAAAAATAGGCATCTTTTGTATTTTTAGCATTTAATATCCAAATGTAAAATTTTATGCTTAATTATTACTTAATTGTGCGCTAATTGTTATTGGGAGTTAATTTGCGCTTTTATAACTTAATAATGATTTAAGGATTTTTAGAATTTAGTTTTAGAAAAAGAAGAAAAAAGAGCAAAAAATATAAAGAGAATCGGAATTGGGCCCTTCTTCAAAATTCAAGCCACAAGCCCAAAGAATACCCAACCTTCCCCATGACCCGGTCCATTTCAAACCGGATCGACCCGATCCATAACCCAAAGACCCAACACCCCCTATCTTGCATTTCACAAAACAAAACAAAAAAAAAACAAAACCTAAACTAAACCCATCCGCCACCCCCTCTCTTCTTCTCCAAAAAACCTTCACCCCAAACCCTAGCCAACCATGGCTTGCTCACCCTCAAGCTCACTCCAAACAAACCCCGCTGCCATTGCTTCGTCTTCTTCGTCGCCAAGCCCAAGCTCAAGCTTCCATGGCAACTTTCTTCCCCGAACGACCCCACTGTCCCTGTTTCATTTTCTTCTTCGTCAAGCTCGAGCTCGAGCTCAACACCCATGGTTGCCGCTGCTTCTGCTACGTCCAAGCAGACCACACTTCTGCTACGACCAAGCAGACCACGCTTCTGCGTCTGCTTCATCTTCTTCGTCTCCGTCGAACTCGAGCCCGAGCTCCCATGGCTGTTGCGTCGCTACGTCTCCTGCTACGTCCAAACACACCCTGATGTTGCTGCCTCGTCGTCTTTGTTGCTTCCTCGACTGCTTCTGCTTTACCTCACGAGAACCAGTCCGGCAACCCCCCATTAAATCTGGCGACCTTCGCTTTGTCATCGAACACTGCTGCTCGTCGAACACTCCTGCTCCTTCATCGAACACTTCTGCTTGCGTTACGTCGCTGCTGCCATAGCCCGTTCAGCAGCTGCGTGGGGCTGCGACGCTGCTGCTTTGTCAAGCAGCTGGACTTACCATTTTCCGGCGCCTCCAGTTCAAAAACGAGACTCACCATTTCGCTTATTCAAGCTTTGGTCGGGGTTTGTCGAAATAGTCCATACACAGTTCGAGTTCGTTGTTGGTCAGTCGTTGTTTGTGTTTCCGATCCGGTTAGTGGGTTTGAGTTTCACTTTTGTTCGTATTTTGTTTTTGATATTCTCGAATCTAAAATCGGTAAATGTTTGATTTTTGTTTTGTTCGTGTTCATTGTTTTGTTAATTTTTTTTTATTTTGTTCATGTGAAATTGTTAGTTTAATATCGTTAGATTCAAATTGAAATTTAATTAATTATTTCTTCAGTTTGTTTCATGTGTTGTTATGTATTTTTTCAGAAATTGTTAATGTTGGTTAAATCATTTGAATCCGCCATGTTTGTTGTTTAAAATAGATTTAATTCATGTTCATCTTTGTTTGAAGTTCATTTTTAATCCAGTGATTTAATGTGAGTTTATGTTTTGATTTTTGACTTGTTGATTTAGTTTGAATCTATTTGTTTGTTATGATCAATTTCTTATCTTTGTTAAATTTGAAAGTAGGATTATTGTTAAAAATTTGTTCAGTCAAAGTAATTCCTGCTTTTTTTGTTGTTCATGGTATGATTTCAGTTTGCATCATTTCCGTTAATTGTGATTCATATTGTTTCAGTTTATTTTTGTTGTTGATGTTGTTATCTCTTTGCTCATTCATTTTTGGTCTAAGTTAACCAGGATTGGTTCCCAATATGGTTAACTTATTCCCATTAATTTGAAGTTGTATGATTCAATCTGTGTTCATGAGATTTGTTGTTGAATTTGCTTAGAAATTGGTCATATTTGCTGTATTTTGGTTGAGATTGATTAGGTGATTTGGTTATAGCTGATGGGGGTAGTTTGGTAAATTTCAGTACGTTCAGGGGGTAAAATGGTAATTGCAGTAAGGTCGGAGGGGTATTTTTGGAATTGAACATTTGAACAATTATTTAAGTTAAGCATGGGGGACAAGATGTAATGGGGTGGGGTTGATATAATTGTTTAATATAATGGGGGACAAGACATAATATAGTGGGAGGGAATAATGTAATTATTTATGTTAAGCATGTGGGACAAGATGTAATGGGTTGGGGTTGATATAATTGTTTAATATAGTGGGGGACAAGACATAATGTAGTGAGGTGGGAATAATGTAATTATTTATACTAAGCATGGGGGACAAGTATTTAAAATAAAGAAAACATTAAGTAGTGGGGACAAAGCATGCAATTGGGGAAATATTTGGGTTTGGGGATTCAAGACAAGAGTCTTGTTATAAATAGAGTCATAAGGGACTTGAACATAAAAAGACTAAGACTTGAGAGAAAAAAACTTAGACTGAACTTGAAAGATTTTTGAGAATTATTTTGAGAGAGGAAGACATTCCGAAAATCCCAAGAGTGTTAGAGAGTTTTAAAAAAAAAAGAAAACAAAAACAAAGGGAGAAGCGAGTTTAGTTTCGGGTTTAATACACGCGTGGTTTGTTGTTGTTTAGTTTGCTTACAAACTTTTGGGTTTATTCTATTGAGTTGTTCGGTTTTTCCTCAAAGTTTTCTGGGCCTTGAATCTGATTCGAATTGTTGTTGTTGCTGAACCTGCTGTTGCTGTGTATTTACACTACTGCTGCTTCTACTGATCTTCATCTTCTTTCCTTGCTTTCCCAAATACCAGGTACACAAACTGATACACTGGTTCATCTTGTAAGTCACTCGAAGCATGAATGCAAAAAATGAGAAAGATTTGAAGTTGTAGTTTAATGTAGTCTTTTCTTTCTTTTACTGTCTGTATATAGAACATTATATCCGTTGTCCATGTAAACTCTTTAAACGACTCACTTTCGAAACTTAACTATAATAACTCGAAAGTATGTAAATAAAGTAGGACCTTATCTTCATTTATTTTAGAAAACAAAAAAATAGAAAATGTAGTCATGCTAAGATTATCCTTTTAAAAATAATGAGACGAGCCTCGCCAAATAAAAATGCAAATTGCGGGGCCCTCAATAATTGGTCAAAAATAAAATACATAGAATTTGGGATGAACTGTTTTAGTGAATTTCACTGTCTTCCCCAAAGATAATAACGCGTTAGACTCTTTAGGCGCGATTTTAATTAAAATACCTTCTTAAATTCGGGTGCGCATTTATGTGACCCAAATTCAAATCTCAACGGAGTCGGAATGTATTAACAACCACGGGTGCATGGATTGCGACGTGGTTCGAGATGCATTGTCACGACGTTGCAATTCTATAAAAAATAATAATAATAGCGGTTTAAACTTAATAAAAGCACATAAGTCATAACATATATTTAAATCAGATATTTAGCCATTATAACAATTTAAGCGACCGTGCTAGAACCACGGGGTTTGAGGGTGCCTAACACCTTCCCTCGGGTCAACAGAATTTCTTACTTAGAATTTCTGGTTCGCAGACTTCATTTGGAAAGTCGAATATCTTCCTCGATTTGGGATTCAAGATAAACCGGTGACTTGGGACACCAAAAGCCAAACATTTCCGAAGTGGCGACTCTGAAATAAATAATCTCATTTCGAATATTGTCACTTAAATTGGAAAAACTCCCTCGCGCATTTAACCCTTCGGGGCGGGCGCGCAAAAAGGAAGTGTGACAGTACATGATATATTTAAAAAAAAAATGGAAGAATTAAATGTTTGTAAAATTTTGTGAACAATTAAGTAAGAAGCGATGGACAATAATCGAAACATAACAAAAAGAATTCTTTTCCATAGATATGCAAAATTATACAAGAATTTTGAAATATTAATTGCAAAAGGTTGAGGGAACCAATAGGTTTTGTACTTATTTATGAAGGTATAATTTTTTGGAGGGTATCATAGTCACTTAAGTTTACAGGGTTATTTTGGTCTTTCACATTCAACTTTTGAATTTCATGCTTATATATAATATGATGATATATCCGAGAGGTACGTCTTGTAAGGTTTTTACCTTTCTTTGTTGATTTATACATTGTTACTAAATGAAATGTTCTTTAAAAAAATACACTCTTTTGTTCTAAAATTTTAGTTCTATGGTGAGAGGGAACGGAAGAGGAAAATATGCACTTATGTCTATTGAAACAAAACCACAAATATTAAATTATTTTTATTCGACTAGTTTCTAATTGTCAGGTGTAAAATTACTAAAATCCAATGTGCGAAGATTGTGCTCAATAGAAGACAGAAGACGTAAGGATGAGAATACATGAATGACTTAGAGTTCGAGATGGATGTAATTGATATTTATAAGATGACGAGAACATTAGATTTTATATAGATGTGTTTGTAATTAACCTTAAAGTTTTTTGAGTTTCTTAAAAAAGTAAAGGAAAATATTTTGTAGTAATTCGACTTAGAGAGCTCAAACAGTAGACATCAATCATCATCCTCACAGCCAATTAGAGAGGGAAAAAATATTGCTATGAAGCTATGTGGATTTAATCCCTGCTGTTTTGAATTAATTAAAAATTTAAACTTGTAATGGATCATTCGATACAAAAGAACCACAAAATTAACTTTTCCGTTTAAAGTAATAAAATTGGCCCTAAACGAATAGTCTCTTTACAAGATTTTGAAGTGAGAATTCTAAGGGGACTAGCCAGTTTTCGGATTGGTCATTCAAAAATAATCAACATTTGCTAAGTCATTGAAAAATAGCCACTATTTTGCTGCAACAGAGACTGGTCCAGCATAATATATTGGAGTTCGGTGCACCTGTGTATGAACTCCAGCATATTATTCTGGACCGATATACTTTGCTGGCTCCAGTATAATATACTGGAGACTGGAGCATCAGTGCTCCACACTCCAGTATATTATGCTGGACCGGTATATTATACTGGAGCTCCAGTATATTATGCTGGAGTATTTTTTCGGATTTTGAACAGTGTTTTTGTTCAGATTTATCTTTACATGAAAAGTGGCTAAATTTAGATTACTATTGAAATTATGGCTATTTTTGAATTTCACTAAAATATCATTTGGGCTTGACCCTGGCCAAAACCTCATAGATGACAATAGCTGCCCAGTTTTGTTATTTACTTTATCTAACTAGTATACATAAAGTATACATGGTTATACACATATTATACATAGATTATACATATATTACATATTTGCTGAGTATTTTTAGCTTAAGTGTCGCACCTCCTTTTTACCGCGCCCGCGGGGCGCGTGGGGAGTTTTTCTCCAATTGAAGGACAGTCGAAACGGGATTTATTTAATTATTTAAGAGTCACCACCTGGGAATTTTAAGGCGTCCCAAGTCACCAATTTTAATCCCTGAATCGAGGAGAATATGACTCTGTTTATTATTCTGCGAACCAGAAATCCTGAGTAAGGAATTCTGTTAATCCGGAAGAAGGTGTTAGGCATTTCCGAATTCCGTGGTTCTAGCACGGTCGCTTAACTGTTTTTATTATTGGCTTAATTATCTTGATTTTATTAAATATATTTTTGTTACGTGATTTTACTACCGCTTTTACTTATTGTGATTAAGGACCCTTCTTTGAATCGAATTACGCGTACGTATATTCGTGTTATAAATTTAAAAATGCGGAATTGTGTCACGCGTACGTGTACACGATAACTTTTGATAATATATTTATTAAACAATCATTTTTTCGAAATTGTGTCGAATCAAGAATATTTGTTTTTCTTAAATAGTGAACCGCACATCTCGGGTTTTTATGAAATTAATTTAACGTCCTCGAAGAAATCCCTTATATTACATATTCACTCGAAATTGCGCGTACGCATAATTCGAATTGCTTTTATTGGTATAATCAGATTACGCGAACGTATCCCTAATTACACCAAATATTCTTAATGGTATTATGAATTTTTTCACAAATTGTTTGTTATATCTACACATTTTATATGAAAATACTGAGAAATTCATATTCAAGGGATGTCTTTGAATTCTTTTAAAAGAAATTCACAATTTATTAAATGTTGCCCGTCGATTATAATTTCCGGATATAAATTATATTCAGCCCAACTATTCAAGTTCAAAGAAAAGAATAAAAATATGATTCAAGCAAATACAACATATATATGCCAAAGGATGAATTGTATATGAAACTAACAAACATGATTTATGAAGGGAAGAAGTATTTTAGAACAATTTTTCATTATTTAATTAGTGCAAATCCTATTTCTAATTGTCATTGATATAAAGTGTTGCAATTTGTATATCTCATCTTATTCTCATATATTTGCTTTTAATCTAATAGGCCTAATTATTTATTTAAGATGGTAAATAGGCATCAAATTGATAAGAAAGGGAATTATAAATCGATTAATAATATTGTCTTACATGCAACATAGTTGTATGTCTAAAACATTCATAGCATTTTAACATCATAATGAGATACATCAACTCATCATCCCTTAATGGTTATATATATACCTATTATCACGCCATATATGAACGTATAACTCACATCATTCAATCCATAACTAAATCAGGTAAAACTAGCAATATGGTTTTTTGACATTTTTATACTACTCTTTATTCAACTAACAACATCTAACCTTAATCCACAACCAAACAATCGAAATACACTAACCATGCATTTTCTTGACATTTCAGAATACTCTATACCTGACTAACAATGTCATAGGACTTAACTAATAGCCAACTTCATGTCATGTTCCCTATATTAACAATTCAATCATAACTATACTTTAATGAAAATTTAGAATAGAAAACATTATTACAAAGTTTTATATGAATTTCAAATAAAGACAATTAACTCATAACTATCAAATTGAATTTGCTACTAGTTAACTAACATGAAACAAAAAATGAAATTTAAACTAATGAACTTGGACAAATGAAAAATAGAATTTTGCAATTCAAGCTTCATTGATTTGTCATGCTGAATCTTTTTTCCAACATAGAGTTTAAGAGATAAGTACCTGGAAATGAAGGTAGAAGAAATAAATTTCAGCAGTAGCAGCAGTAACAAATTCAACAAAATAGCAATCTTTCCACAGATTTGAGCAATAATAAGACCCGAGGAGCCCAGATGCACAATGACGATATTTTTAAAGAAAACTTCAGATTTCAACTGAACTATGGATTCAAATAAATCCGAACAGATTCAACAAAAGGACAATATTTCAGATTTCAGTTTTCTTTTCTGTTTCAAATTCCTGTTTCTGATTTTTTTTATTTTTTTTTTGTTTCTGATTTTTTTCTGTTTCTGCTTCCTCTTCAGAAAATCATTTCTAATTTTCTGCTCGATTCTCTTTCTTTTTATCTTACTCTAGGTGTATAACCCTCCTCTTCAGTTTTAAAATCTGATCATTAAAACTTATCCCTTTCTCTTGCAAAAAACTCCTTCCTTTTCTTTCTCTCTTTTCTTTCTTTCTCTATTTCCTTTCTTTCTGTCTGAAAGGCTCTTTTTTTTTCTCTGTCTGAAAAAGCTCTCTCCCTCTCTTAAAATCTGATTTTTTCCCTCTCCCTAAGATCTGTCCAGCTCCCTGTATTTATACAGGGCTGTCCTATTTCTCTTAGTGCTTCTTGGACCCCTTTCCTCTTTAAAAACTAAGAAAGTTTCATTACCATATGCTTTTCAATACTTTAAATCCTATTAAGTGCTCTTATCCTGATTTTCAGCAGCCCCATTACCATTTGTTTCCCATTATCACTTTAAATAATAGCCATTAACTTCCACTTTCAGCACATTGCTATTAACATATTATCCTCATTGTTCTATCCCAGAAATGTCCCTGACCTACGGTTTTCTACTGTTATTACTGTCTTAAATTCATAATCTAACAATACAGATTTTAAAATCTGTTTAAGCAGCTATAACCAATCCTAGGATTAACACAGATAAAAGAAAAACATTGGATACCATGTCAGAATTGTTTTTTACAGAGTTCAAATAGGGTAATTAACAATCAAAAATTAAAACCAAACAGAATGTTGAAAATGATTCAGTTTATACAGACAGACTAATCAATGAAACTTAACCAGATGATTGTAGTTGACATTGATCAGCAAATAATGAAAGCAAGCAAATCACATAACTTTAGGATTATTGCCAGACTCAAGGATTTTACAGAAACTGATTAATTGACATCACTCATTAATCGACCGACTAATTACCATAATTGACAAACAATCAGTCTTCAAGTAGATAAACAGGCTGTGTCAATCAATATTAGTGGCAATAAGAATTCACAAAACAACTAATCGACGAATTTAATCGAGTCGATTACACTTATTATAAACACTCATAATCAACAGAAACAATGATATAATTTTGATCAACTAATCGAGTACGAGGTAGAATCACAGAATTAACTAAACAGGTATGAAAAATTAAACAAGCTACTGAAACAGGCAATAATTTATACATAGGATACAAAAGAAATCAGAAGAATACCTTTGAATCTTCAAATCTATACGGACAAAAGCTTAACTTTGAATTCGGATCTTTTTGAGGTTGAACAGACTTTATTCGAGGTATTCTCAATTGAGAATACCTCGATTAAATTCTCTTAGACCTCAAACCTTCAATTAACTCGGACAAATCCCACGAGTTGGTATTTCAGTGTTTCACTTTTCTCAGATTTAGGGTTCGACCAAATTTGGGTAGATTCGAAGGAAACTAAGGATGACTCAAGGGTGAGGGAGGCTTAGGGGTCATTTGGCGTTATTTTGGTACTGATTAGAATGGCGCCGCCACCAGGGCATTTCATGGCGGCGCTAGGGTTCTTGATTTTGATTCTATATTTGAGGGTTCCAGGCTGATCCGAAGGAAACTCATAAGGCTCTAGTGGTGAGAGAGGTCCGGAGGTTGAAAGGTGTGAGTTTGGTGGCTATTAGATGAACTAGGTTTTGGACTGCATCTTCGATCGGAGATTCGAAGACGTTGGCTGATATTTGGAGGATAAGGTTCAGGGATCTAGGACCGAGAAGTTGAGGTGAGTTCGAGGTGTGAAAATGGGGAGGTATGGTCACCGTTCTCCGCCGTGAGGGCGGTGGCTTGAGTTCCGATCTTTGGAGACTCGGGGAAGAAGAAAGGAGAGGGGGGGTCTTGCTTGGGGTGTGGGGTGGGATTTTTGAGTTTATATACTAGGGTAATCAGTGGATCTTGGCCGTTAGATCAAATGCAATTTACGGCTGGGATTGCTTATTGAAATGAAATGACATCGTTTCATTTCCTTTAAGACCGGATCGGTCTATGACGGGAAACGGGTCGGGTGGACAGTAATGCTTTCGGACCGTTGATCAATTTGAAATCAACAGCCTTCATCAAAGTTTCCCAAAACGGCGTCGTTTGGGGTATTTTTGAGACGGACCGGACCTGGGGTCATTTGGTTTGGGCTGTGAGGGGGTCACTTGGTTTGGGCCTGGATTTTAATCCAGGTCCGATATTTTTTATGTTTTCAACCTATTTTTCATTTCCTAAATTTTATTCTTAATTAATAAAATCCTAATCAAAAATTATAAAAACAAAATTATCATTACAATAATACTAATTACCTTTTAATAACCATTAACACGTAGATAAAATATTAATCACACAATGACACAATTAATATGACGAAAAAATAAAAATAAAAATGCATATTTTTGTGATTTTTTTTGAATCAATTATTAAATGCATGATTAAATCCTAGATATGCATGCAACATATATTTTATTTTTATTTTCATTTTGTTATGACAAAGTAAACATTTACGGATATAAGACAAATATTTAACAAACACCACGCAAATTCAAAAATTGCACAGTAAAAGAAATTTATTTTATTTTTGATTTATTTTGGAGTAGTTTTCGTAAGGCAAAAAATCACGTGCTCACATTAAGTAATTGAGTAGGCTATTTAGGTTAATACTTCATGACAATATGATGCTATTGGTTGATACCTATCACAAGGCCCATTCCTTAAAAACTCTGTAAAAATAGCACGGGCTAGCAAGCTTTCGGACTGGTCATTCAAAAATAGCCAGCATTTACAAAGTCATTGAAAAATAGCTACTATTTTACTGTAACAGGGACCTGTCCAGCATAATATACTGGAGATTGGAGCACCTGTGTATGAACTTCCAGCATACTATGCTGGATCGGTATATTATACTGGAACTCCATTATAATATGCTGGAGTATTTTTCAGATTTTGAATAGTGTTTTCATTCAGATTTATCTTTACATAAAAAATAGCTAAATTTTGATTACTTTTGAAATTGTGGCTTTTTTAAATGACCACTTATAAATCTGGCTATTTTTGAATTTCTCCCCCAAAACTCTCCCTTAAAAAATAGCCAGATTTACAACTGGTCGTTCAAAAATAGCCCAGTTTCAAAAGTAATCGAAATTTAGCCACTTTTCATGTAAAGATAAATCTGAGCAAAAACATTCTTCAAAACCCGAAAAATACGCTAGTATATTATACTGGAGTTCCAGCAAGTATAATTGTCCAGTATAATATACTGGAGTTTGGAGCACCGGTGCTCCAGTCTCTAGTATATTATACTGGAGTCAGCAAAGTATACCGGTCCAGCATAATATGCTGGAGTTCATACACAGGTACACCGAACTCCATTATATTATGCTGGACCGGTCTCTATTGCAGCAAAATAATGGCTATTTTTCATTGACTTCCTAAACGCTGGCTATTTTTGAACGACCAATCCAAAAACTGTTACCGTGCTATTTTTACCGGAATTAAAGTAAGGCCCAATTTGAAATTTAGGATCCACGAGCCTATTAATATGGGCCTCAACGTAAAGCCCAGATAAAGCCCATATTCATTGGAGGACTCTTTTAGAGCTACCCAAGTTCCAGCATATATATATGTCTATTAAGAAATGAAAGCAAAACAGAACAATCTATATATATATAAGCAAGAAAGTTTACCTTCTCATTTAGCCAAGTGGCAAATTAATATAAAGCCACTTGACAATTTAAGACAATATTTATTATACTATTTAATTTAAATTGGGAGATAGGATATTTCTTTAATTTAAATACAAAGATAGTAAATAAGATTCTTTTGAATCTAAATGGAAAGAAAGTTAAATTTGAATTGATTGTTTAATTAATTAGAAAAGCTAATCAATACATAAATATTCCAATTCAAATGAAGGCTCAATGAGCAAATTGTTTTAAATAATAAGAAAGAGCTTTCTGAAAATTTTCACAACAAAAACAACAGAAAAAATAAAAGAGTATTTGTTACTAGAAATAAAACTAAAAAAATCTAGGTCTGAACCCATAATCATAATTGCCGAGTTGTTGGATCAAAACTTAAGTTTCGAAACTACCTTAGTTCATCAATAACGTTCGCTTCTCCCTGTGTCCTAAGATGTTAATTCAATAAATTTAAATATAGAAAATATGAAATTAAGATTTATATTATATTTGTACTGATAACAAAAGAGTGAAAATATGAATTAAAGTTTTGACCACAAAAAAATTAAACTGAAAGACAATTTAGGATAATATTTATAATAATATTTAATTTAATTTAAAATTAAAAGATAATTTTTTAAATTTAAATGGAAGGTAGTAAATAAGATTATTTTGAATCTGAAAGGAAAGAAAGAATAATAGTCTTATAACGATATAACCAACTACTCTATCTTAACTAATAATTTTTTGACCATAAGAAAATATTGAGCTGAAAGATAAAAATAACACCCTTATCTTAACTTATTATAAAGATAAATATGGACGTATTATCAACACATACTACGAGTACCACTACTCCATTCAGCTAAAATATAAAATAAAGATAATAAATAAATGATACTCAAAAATATTATTGATAAATTTAAATATTAGTTTCAGCAGTAGAATAAAAAATAGTGAATATAATTTTTTTTACAAGAAAAAAAGAAAAACTAAATTCATCTACTAACGGGAGTTGTGGGCAATGATATGAATAACTCTAAGTTATGGGTAATGCAATAACATGAACAAGGAATCAAAAAAGAAGAAAAATATGTAAATAAGTAATAATCTCAGTAGCAAATATATATAGAATGATAAAATTTATTTGATCTTTGAGAAGAGAACGTTTCTAAAATAATAATGAGATAAGTCATATTATATGAATAAGATACACATATTTAAAACTGTTATAATAGATAAAACTAAAAAAATGCAGACATTTGTAATAATTCCAAGAAATAAATTAAAAATATTTAAATATAATTTAAATTCTTATATAGTTAATTTTAATGGAAATTTAATGTCAAACTTCCCTATAAATGAAATAATTATGTAAAATTTCATATATAGTAGAGGGAATAATATACAAAGAGGAGGTATAAAGATAATGTGAGTAAATTGATATTTTGAATTAATTTAAAAATAAATCTATATCTCTTGCTCAATTAATATTTTAGTTTTGAGAATCAAGATGTGTGATGTATATAGTTTGGAGTCGAATACTTTTAAAATGACTCTCAAAAAGAGAATTATCACATAAATGCAGTACGATTCGATCAATATTAAAGCAACTCCAATAATATTGGAAGGGAGTTAATCAATCATAATTTTACACAAGAATAGAGGAACAAATGACATACATTTTTGTGGGGATAATGTTTTAAACTATGAAGCAACTGAGACATCGGCTGAACTAAATCTCAATTATGTTGCCTTACGGTAAAATTAATTATCCAACATTTTATAATTTATTTTATATCTCAATTGTTGGAAGCAATACATACACTTTTAACATTTTATTTTTCTATTAGTGCTAGTAGTTGCCATGCTAAATTAGATAAGAAGGGAGGATGGTGTAACACCCCGTACATTCAGACTAGGTGTGGATATGTTAAATGGGTATTAATTTGATATTTTAGACATATGAAGTCCTATCGGGATGATTATGGGTGAAAATAGTTATTTCAAAATCAAGATGATAAGTGAAGTGCATAAGATTTGAAAAAATCGACTAAGTTTGCAGAAAGTTTGTATTCCAGCAGGTTTTAGTAAACATGAGTAAGTAATTTAGGAAAACTCAAAGCATGAAAGTTGTAGGCCTTTGAAATATCTTTCCCACGATATATTATGGAGCCCGAACGGATCTCTGTGCAAAATATTATGCGCGTTTTACAGAACAGTATGCGATAAGTGCGCCGGTAGCGCGACCGCGCTAACTTTGAGGCAGTGTTACTGCCGTTTACGCGGTCAGTAGCGCGGACAGGACTCCAGATGCACGGGCGCGCTAGTGGGGGGTCGTTTTAAAGCTATATTTCGTCCCCCACAACCCCAAAACATAAAAACTTGCTCTAGAAAGGAAAACTGTCAAAAACCTAACTCCCTAAGGGCCCTTCCACCACCCAAGGTAAGTTCTAATGGTGATTCTAAGTTAATTTCAATATCCCAATATCTTATTAACATGGGTAAACCCTCCATATAGATATTCGTTTGGGGCATCATTGTTGATAGAAGAAACCCTATAACTCGAATTCAAGAAGATTGAACGTCAAAAAGGTAATGTCTTCACCCTCTAATTGATTCTAGCATTGGATTAATGATTATTGACTCAAGTTCATGAGATATGAGTTTATGGGTTTGATATAAAAGCATGAACAATTATAGGTTTGGCTTGTTGATTGTTGATTATTGGTTAAGGGTGTTGTTTACCTTATGGGTGATAAAGAATTATGTTGATTATAACTATTTGAGACTTTAGAATTTATCTAGGAGCAAGAGAATGGGTTATTAGGTATAGAGACACTAGTAATAAGGACTATGAAGCTTTATGCCATCAAGTGTTTGAGAAAATGCCTAAGTGACCAAAACATGAGTATTATTGCTAACACAGAATCCCTTTGACTTGTATTGTATAGATTGAAGTTGAAGGGGGTTGGCGAATGTTGTATTATGCTCAAGAGCAGGAAGTTAAGGTATGTGAGGCCAACTCTCTATGTTTGGGAATATTAATGATTCTCCCTACACTACGTTTCTTTTACGACGTATCAATTGCCTCAAAAATATAGTTAAGCCTAGTTCCTTGAATAGTAGTAGAGCTTCTATTCTCTAGCTTCATAACTCGTTCATGACTTTCATTCTGAACGTTGTGAGCTCAGCGCGTATTCAATATAAACTTGGGTTTGATGCCCCCGAGTCTTAGTATAGATTACTCAGTATGCCATAAACAGTTGAAGTTTCAGTGTTCATAATCAATTCAAGAATACATGTCTCAGTCTAGTCCTATTCAGTATTCCAGTATTATGTAACTCAATGTGATTCAGTATTTCACTATCATATATTGTAGTATGATTCTCAGTTCCTGATTTTAAATCCCTGAATGTTGAACACTTATATTTGGGCCTGAGGCCGCAGTTTATACTTTATGCATCTTTGGGCCTGAGGCCGCAGATTATGCTTTATGCATTTTGGACCTGAGGTCGTAGTTATGTATACGTATACTTGGGCCCGAGGTCGCAGCTTGTGCACATATATATATTGGGCATGAGGCCGCCGTTTAATATTCAGATTAACAGGTTGTTCATCATTCAGAAGATGGAGTATTCATATCCTTACTTCCTTTCAGTACAATTATTAGTTACCGTTCAGTTATCAGTTATCATATCAGTTACCAGTTATCAGTTCAGTTATCAGTTATCAGTTCAGGTACCAGTTATTAATCCAGTTATCATTTATTAGTTATCATTTCATTTATCAGTTATCAGTTCTCAGTTATCATTTCAGTTTCAACTTCAGCATTTATAATTCTTTCTTTCAGTTGCCTTACATACCAGTACAATTCAAATGTACTGACGTCCCTTTTTGCCCGAGGCCTGCATCTTACAATGCAGGTAATGATTTACAAGTCGACGACGCAGAGCGCTAGGATTCTCGTACCAGCTATTTGGTGATTCCCAATTCTTTCGGGGCATTATCATTACTTTACAGCCTTTCGGTATTTACAGATAGTCAGTGTTTTCAGTACTTCAGTAGAGGCTTCATAGACTAGAGTAACAGTTAGACAGAGTCTCAGACCTTTCATGTTAAGCCATGTTGGCTGCAAATATGTTTCAGAATTGTATTAGTATTTCTGCACTTTGATTTATATCATCCAGACTTTCAGTATATCAGCATGTGTTAGTTTATCTTCCGCATTTAGTATGTTATGATATCACATGTTGATTCAGCCAGCCAGTTGGTTCGCTTGGTCACATGTAGTTAGGCACTGAGTGTCGTGTTATGTCCAGCCCCAGGTTCGGGGCATGACAAAGCTTGGTATCAGAGAACTAGGTTCAAGAGTCCTAGGGAGTCTATGAAGCCGTGTCCAGTGGAGTTTCCTTTATATGTGTGTGCCAGCCACTCATAAACGGTTAACTACTAAGACATCTAGGATTGTCTCATTTCTTTCTACTCTAGATCGTGCCATAAAGCTTAAAGCAATAGTTAACCTTCTCTTCCTATCGAATTCCAAACGTATTGGATGCCCAAGCGACGCGCAGGAGAAAACTAAGGTCCTAAAGAGGATAATTGCCCATTGGGTTATAATTATGGAGTACATATTGGTAAATATGAGACTTGAGAGGATGTTAAAAGCGGGATGCAATGGATAGTAGTGCAGATTTGAGCATAACCTTATCAGAAAGTACAAAAGCATGTGTCATGTCTAATGGTTATCAGTTTACCTCAGTTTTCAGTTATATAGTCTTTCAGTTAGCAAGTTCATGGTTATTCAGTACGCCAGTATTCAGTTATATGGTTACCAAATATCCATTTTCAGTGTATCAAAATTTTTTCTGGTGACTTGTGAGTATACAGTGATTCATGTGGGTTCTCAAAGAAAATGTAAGTAATAATGATTATATCGAAATCTTTGCATGTTTTAGGGATTAAGACCCAAGACTCCCTGGATGGTGCATGAAGTGATTTATCAGATATGTGTGGTAGTGTATCTGTATGTCAGACCCTACAGTGTAGCAGGTTAAGAATTTGACCGCAAATGGCCTAGAATTGGTCATTATAGTTTTGGAAAAAAAGGGAGACTAAGGGAAAAATACCTAGGAGTCAGAAACGTTTGTTATTACCAAAGATGTGATTTCGTACAACTCATGCAAATGACAAGAAGATATGATGTATGAAATGAGAACCAAGAGCAACCAATATTGAATTTCAGGGAATGATTTTAAGTTGTTTAGAATTATTCAAATCAGAACTAGAAGTACCACGCTAGTAAGCTACTATAAGAAGCAGCTATTGACATAAGATAAAAGATATGACAATTCCTCCTTAGGTTATATGACTAAGTGATTACCGCGGATGTTTGTAGTATGATATGATTTTGTATTATATAGAAAGTTTGGGGTTAGATATTCTAATTTTGTCTAAGATAGATGGATTTCCCTAAGTGTGATCCATGTATATAGTTCACAAAAATGATAGTGTGTGGCAAAAGAATATGGTCAGATGATAAGGGAAGTTAGGAGTAACCTTATGCTTCATTTTAGTTATTCAAAGCAGGAGAAGAAAATATAATGCTAGCAGGTGGTTAGTAAAAGGATATTAAGTAAGTTTTGAGTAGATACAGTGAATTAGCAATTTTAGCTGAGCTAGTAGAGGTGAGGTTTGATCCACTTAGCCGGGTTATCTCTAGTGAGTGGATGTCAGTTTGAAAATACCGAACGCATGTGTCAGAGCCCAAAGAGTTTAAGTTAAACCCGAAGTACAGTGGCAGTGGAAAAAAAATCAGCTAGCAGTGAGAGAGCAAACTATAGAAGAATAGCCTTTAGGAATTATCGAAATGCGATTTCTCCAGGATTGACAGTGTGGGCAGAGTTAAATCATTACGATTATGTAGGATAGTTATGAAGACATAAGCTTTCCGTTTATGTAAATAATTTAGTTTTTCCTAGTAAGAAAGATTTCTTAGAGGTAAGTTGGGAGATGAGTCGTCATTAACGTAAAGTGCAAAGAGTTGCAGAAGATAAATAAAGTTGTTAGAATCACGAAAAAAAAGGAAGGATCCGCAAGTATAAGACCTTTGGTCTAAGGGGTGATGTGAATTTTTTTTGTAAGTCGAGTTAGTGATTTGAAACCCAAATAGTCAGCATGGGATATGAAAAAGAAAATTAGTTCGGTAAAGAGGGAAAATTGTATAATTACCACATGGATTATATATAGCATGTGTAAGAAACACAAAGTGAGTAGAATGATCACCGAACTTAGTTATTGATTATAAAGTGATCAAAGAAAAGCTATAAAATCATGCCTATTTATGTGTTATGAGGGTAGAGCCATTGCACGAGACTCTAATTGTGGAGTACAAGTCAAAGACATAGATCGCAACAATGCTATAAGTGTTTTCAGGAAGTGCTTAGAATGATAATCAAGTATGGGAAGTGTAGCTCATGATTGATACAGACAAGAGAACTATGGTGAAATAAGTTCACCGCTTAGCCAAGCAAAGAGTTTGGCTTTCAGATTCTGAAGATGGTGGAATTATGGTCCAAAAAAGAATTTTTTCATCCTTAGTAGCCGAAGAGAATGAGAAACAATATGATAATCCCTACGTGTTGCAGTTGAAAGAGGGGATTCACAAGTATAAGACGATGGCTTTTGAATAAGGGGGAGATGATGGTACTTTGAGGTACCAAGACAGATTGTATATTCCAGACATAGATGGACTTAAAGAGGGAAGATCATGTTAGAAGCCCATAATTCCTGGTATTCTTTCCATCCAGGTTCCCCAAATATGTATCATGACCAGGGAGATTTATTGGTTGAACGACATGAAAAAGAACGTCGCAGACTTTGTGGCCAGTTGTCAGAATTGCTAGCAAGTGAAAGTCAAGCAGTAGAAAGTCTAGTGTTTTCATCCCAGGATATATATACTTTCCCAGGATACATATACTTTTGAGTGGAGATGGTAAATATGGAAATTTATAACGGGATTATCTTGCTCATTTTAAAAGCATGATTTGATTGGATGAGCGTAAATCGACTTACCAAGTTAGCACACTTCTTGCCAGTAAAAAAAACTATAGATTCAGTAGAAGATTATACTGAGTTGTACATTCAGAAAATCGTCTGATGTATGGGACTCCGTTGTCCGTCTTTCCGGATTGTGGTGCTCAGTTTAAAATGAACTTTTAGAAGTCCTTTCAGAAAGGATTAGGCACAAGTTTTTCATCCTACGAAAGATGGCCAGGCAGAGCGCATCATTCAAACAATTGAGGATATGTCCTTGATGTTAACGTAATTTGGATAATCACATACCTCTCATTGACCTTGATAATAATAACACCTACCATTCTAGTATCAAGATAGCATTGTGAGAGACTCTGTATGGGAGAAGGTGTAGATCGCCAATTGGTTGGTTCAAAGTTGGTGAAGAGGAATTGTTGGGACCAAATTTAGTCTATTGGGCAATGGAGAAAGTTAAGTTGATTCAAGAGCATTTGAAGAAAACTCAGAGCCGCCGAAAGTCCTATTCAAGCATGCGGCATAGAGACCTAGAGTTTCAAGTTGATGATTGGGTGTTTCTGAAAGTTTCATTTATGAAAAGCGTTATGAGATTTGGGAAGAAGGGGAAACATAGTCTCTGCTATATTGGGCCATATAGATTCTTGCGAAGGATCGGTTAATTAGCTTAGGAGTTGGAGTTGCCACCATAATTAATAGTGGTACAACTAGTATTTCACGCGTCATGTTATAACATTCAAGTTTCTAGTACTCAGATACTCATGTCAGTTCAGTACTCAGATACTCATGTCAATTCAGTACTCAAATATTCATGTCAGTTCAGTACTCAGATACTCATGTCAGCTCAATACTCAGCTACTCATGTTAGTTCAATATTTAGACATTCATGCCAGCTTAGTACTTAGATTACTCAAATATTCGTGTCAGTTCAATATTCATATATCCATGTTAGTTCAGTATTCACGTATCCATGGCAGACTAATATTCAGTCAATGCAGTAGTCATTCAGTTCAGTATTGCAACAGTTTAGTAATCAGGTATTTATTCAGTTTAGTATACAAGTGTTAATGAAAGTTCATGTTTCCACCAAACCCGTTTAAGGTCCGGAGTTAGCAGAAGTTACAGTCAGGACAATCATTCGAGGTCGAATGATCCCAAGGGGGAGATAATGTAACACCCCGTACATTTAGACAAGGTGTGGATATGTTAAATGGGTATTAATTTGATATTTTAGACATATGAAGTCCTATCGGGATGATTATGGGTGAAACTAGTTATTTCAAAATCAAGATGGAAAGTGAGGTGCATAAGATTTGACAAAATCGACTAAGTTTGCAGAAGGTTCATATTCCAAGAGATTTTAGTGAAAATTAATAAGGAATTTGGGAAAACTCAAAGCATGAAAGTTGTATACCTTTGAAGTATCTTTCCAACGATATATTATGGAGCCCAAACGGATCTATGTGCAAAAGGTTATATGCGTTTTACAGAATAGTATGTGATATGCGCGCCGGTAGCGCGACCACGCTAATTTTGAGGCAGTGTTACTGCCGTTTAGCGCGGTCAGTAGCAAGGGCAGGCCTCCAGATGAACGTACACGCTAGTGGGGGGTCGTTTTAAAGCTATATTTCGTCCCCCACAACCCCAAAACATAAAAACGTGCTCTAAAAAGGAGAACTATCAAAAACCTAACTCCCTAAGGGTCCTTCCACCACCCAAGATAAGTTCTAATGGTGATTCTAAGTTAATTTCAATATCCCAATATCTTATTAACATGGGTAAACCCTCCATATAGATATTCGTTTGGGGTATCATTGTTGATAGAAGAAACCCTAGAACTCGAATTCAAGAAGATTGAACGTCAAAAAGGTAATGTCTTCACCCTCTAATTGATTCTAGCATTGGATTAATGATTATTGACTCAAGTTCATGATATATGAGTTGATGGGTTTGATAGAAAAGCATGAACAATTATAGGTTTGGCTTGTTGATTGTTGATTATTGGTTAAGGGTGTTGTTTACCTTATGGGTGATAAAGAATAATGTTGATTATAACTATTTGAGACTTTAGAATTTATCTAGGAGTAAGAGAATGAGTTATTGGGTATAGAGACACCATTAATAAGGACTATGAAGCTTTATGCCATCAAGTGTTTGAGAAAATGCCTAAGTGACCAAAACATGAGTATTATTGCTAATACGGAATCCCTTTGACTTGTATTGGTGTAGATTGAAGTTGAAGAGGGTTGGCAAATGTTGTATTATGCTTAAGAGCAGGAAGTTAAGGTATGTGAGGCCAACTCTATATGTTTGGGAATATTAATGATTCTCCCTACACTACGTTTCTTTTATGACGTATCAATTGCCTCAAAAATATAGTTAAGCCTAGTTCCTTGAATAGTAGTAGAGCTTCTATTCTCTAGCTTTATAACTCGTTCATGACTTTCATTCTGAACGTTGTGAGCTCAGTGCGTATTCAATATAGACTTGGATTTGATGCTCCCGAGTCTTAGTATAGATTACTCAGTTTGCCATAAACAGTTGAAGTTTCAGTGTTCATAATCAGTTCAAGAATACATGTCTCATTCTAGTCCTATTCAGTATTCCAGTATTATGTAACTCAATGTGATTCAGTATTTCACTATCATATATTGCAGTATGATTCTCAGTTCCTAATTTTAAATCCCTGAATGTTGAACACTTGTATTTGGGCTTGAGGCCGCAGTTTATACTTTATGCATTTTTGGGTCTGAGGCCGCAGTTTATGCTCTATGCATTTTGGACCTGAGGTCGCAGTTATGTATACGTATACTTGGGCCCGAGGCCGCAGCTTGTGCACATATATATATTGGGCTTGAGGCTGCCGTTTAATATTCAGATTAACAGGTTGTTCATCATTCAGAAGATGGAGTATTCATATCCTTACTTCCTTTCAGTACAATTATTAGTTACCGTTCAGTTATCAGTTATCATATCAGTTACCAGTTATCAGTTATCAGTTCAGGTACCAGTTATTAGTCCAGTTATCATTTATTAGTTATCATTTCATTTATCAGTTATCAGTTCTCAGTTATCATTTCAGTTTCAACTTCAGCATTTATAATTCTTTCTTTCAGTTGCCTTACATACCAGTACAATTCAAATGTACTGACGTCCCTTTTTGCCCGGGGCCTGCATCTCACAATGCAGGTAATGATTTACAGGTCGACGACACAGAGCGCTAGGATTCTCGTACCAGCTGTTTGGTGATCCCTAGTTCTTTCGGGGCATTATTATTACTTTACAGCCTTTCAGTATTTACAGATAGTCAGTGTTTTCAGTACTTCAGTAGAGGCTTCATAGACTAGAGTAACAGTTAGACAGAGTTTCAGACCTTTCATATTAAGCCATGTTGGCTGCAAATATGTTTCAGAATTGTATTAGTATTTTCGCACTTTGATTTATATCATCTAGACTTTCAGTATATCAGCATGTGTTAGTTTATCTTCCGTATTTAGTATGTTATGATATCACATGTTGATTCAGCCAGCCAGTTGGTTCGCTCGGTCACATGTAGTTAGGCACCGAGTGTCGTGTTACGTCCAGGACCAGGTTCGGGGCGTGACAAAGCTTGGTATCAGAGCACTAGGTTCAAGAGTCCTAGGAACTCTATGAAGTTGTGTCCAGTGGAGTTTCCTTTATATGTGTGTGTCGGCCACTCATATAAACGGTTAACTACCAAGACATCTAGAATTGTCTTATTTCTTTCTACTCTAGATCGTGCCATAAAGCTTAGAGCAATAGTTAACCTTCTCTTCCTGTCGAATTTCAAACGTATTGGATGCCCAAGCGACGCGCAGGAGAAACCTAAGGTCCTAAAGAGGATAATTGCCCTTTGGGGTATAATTATGTAGTACAGGTTGGTAAATATGAGACTTGAGAGGATGTTAAAAGAGGGATGCGATGGATAGTAGTGCAGATTTGAGCATAACCTTATCAGAAAGTACTAAAGCAGGTGTCATGTCTTATAGTTATCAGTTTACCTCAGTTTCCAGTTATACAGTCTTTCAGTTAGCAAGTTTATGGTTATTCAGTACGCCAGTATTTAGTTATATGGTTACCAAATATCCATTTTCAGTGTATCAAAATCTCTGGTGACTTGTGAGTATACAGTGATGCATGTGGGTTCTCAAAGAAAATGTAAGTAACAATGATTATAGCGAAATCTTCGCATGTTTTAGGGATTAAGACCCAAGACTCCTTGGATGGTGCATGAAGTGATTTATCAGATATGTGTGGTAGTGTATCTGTATGTCAGACCCTACATTGTAGCAGGTTAAGAATTTGACCGCAAATGGCCTAGAATTGGTCATTATAGTTTTGAAAAAAAAGGGAAACTAAGGTAAAAATACCTAGGAGTCAGAAAAGTTTGTTATTACCAAAGATGTGATTTCGTACAACTCATGCAAATGACAAGAAGATATGATGAATGAAATGAGAACCAAGAGCAACCAATATTGAATTTCAAGGAATGATTTTAAGTTGTTTAGAATTATTCAAATCAGAACTAGAAGTACCACGCTAGTAAGCTACTATAAGAAGCAGCTATTGATATAAGATAAAAGATATGGCAGTTCCCCCTTAGGTTATATGACTAAGTGATTACCACAGATATTTATAGTATGATATGATTTTGTATTATATAGAAAGTTTGGGGTTAGATATTCTAATTTTGTTTAAGACAGATGGATTTCCCTAAGTGTGATCCATGTATATAGTTCAAAAAAATGATAGTGTGTGGCAAAAGAATATGGTCAGATGATAAGGGAAGTTAGGAGTAACCTTATGCTTCATTTTAGTTATTCAAAGTAGGAGAAGAAAATATGATGCTAGCAAGTGGTTAGTAAAAGGATATTAAGTAAGTTTTGAGTTGATACAGTGAATTAGTAATTTCAGCTGAGCTAGTAGAGGTGAGGTTTGATCCACTTAGCCAGGTTATCTCTAGTGAGTGGATGGCAGTTTGAAAATACCGAACGCATGTGTCAGAGCCCAAAGAGTTTAAGTTAAACCCTAAGTACAGTGGCAGTGGAAAAAAATCAGCTAGCAGTGAGAGAGCAAACTATAGAAGAATAGCTTTTAGGAATTATCGAAATGCGATTTCTCCAGGATTGAGAGTGTGAGAAGAGTTAAATCATTACAATTATGTAGGATAGTTATGAAGACATAAGCTTTCCGTTTATGTAAATAATTTATTTTTTCCTAGTAAGAAAGATTTCTCAGAGGTAAGTTGGGAGATGAGTCGTCATTAACGTAAAGTGCAAAGAGTTGCAGAAGATAAAGAAAGTTGTTAGAATCCTGAAAAAAGGAAGTATTCGCAAGTATAAGATCTTTGGTCTAAGGGGTGATGTGAATTTTTTTTGTAAGTCCAGTTAGTGATTTGAAACCCAAATAGTCAGCAAGGGATATGAAAAAGAAAATTAGTTCGGTAATGAGAGAAAATTGTATAATTACCACATGGATTATGTATAGCATGTGTAAGAAACACAAAGTGAGTAGAATGATCACCGAACTTAGTTATTGATGATAAAGTGATCAAAGAAAAGCTATAAAATCATGCCTATTTATGTGTTATGAGTGTAGAGCCATTGCACGAGACTCTAATTGTGGAGTACAAGTCAAAGACTTAGATCGCAACAACGCTATAAGTGTTTTCAGGAAGTGCTTAGAATGATAATCAAGTATGGGTAGTGTAGCTCATGATTGAGACAGACAAGAGAGTTATGGTGAAATAAGTTCACTGCTTAGCCAAGCAAAGAATTTGGCTTTCAGATTCTGAAGATGGTGGAATTATTGTCCAGAACAGAATTTGTTCTTCTTTAGTAGCTGAAGAGAATGAGAAACAATGTGATGATCCCTACGTGTTGCAGTTGAAAGAGGGGATTCACAAGTATAAGATGATGGCTTTTGAATAAGGGGGAGATGATGGTACTTTGAGGTACCAAGACAGATTGTGTATTCCAGACATAGATGGACTTAAAGAGGGAAGATCATGTTAGAAGCCCATAATTCCTGGTATTCTTTCCATCCAGGTTCCCCAAATATGCATCATGACCAGGGAGATTTATTGGTTGAACGACATGAAAAAGAACGTCACAGACTTTGTGGCCAATTGTCCGAATTGCTAGCAAGTGAAAGTCAAGCAGTAGAAAGTCTAGTGTTTTCATCCCAGGATACATATACTTTTGAGTGGAGATGGTAAATATGGAAATTTATAACGGGATTATCTTGATCATTTTAAAAGCATGATTTGATTGGATGATCGTAAATCGACTTATCAAGTTAGCACACTTCTTGCCAGTAAAAAAAACTACAGATTCAATAGAAGATTATACTGAGTTGTACATTCAAAAAATCGTCTGATGTATGGGACTCCGTTGTCTGTCATTCCGAATTGTGGTGCTCAGTTTAAAATGAACTTTTAGAAGTCCTTTCAGAAAGGATTAGGCACAAGTTTTTCATCCTACGAAAGATGGCCAGGCAGAGTGCATCATTCAAACAATTGAGGATATGTCCTTGATGTTAAAGTAATTGGGATAATCGCATACCTCTCATTGACCTTGCTAATAATAACACCTATCATTCTAGTATCAAGATAGCACTGTGAGAGACTCTGTATGGGCGAAGGTGTAGATCGCCAATTGGTTGGTTCAAAGTTGGTGAAGAGGAATTGTTGGGACCAAATTTAGTCTATCAGGCAATGGAGAAAGTTAAGTTGATTCAAGAGCACTTGAATAAAACTCAGAGCCGCCGAAAGTCCTATTCGAACGTGCGACATAGAGACCTAGAGTTTCAAGTTGATGATTGGGTGTTTCTGAAAATTTCATTTATGAAAAACGTTATGAGATTTGGGAAGAAGGGGAAGCATAGTCTCTGCTATATTGGGCCATATAGATTCTTGCGAAGGATCGGTCAATTAGCTTATGAGTTGGAGTTGCCACCATAATTAGTAATGGTACAACCAGTATTTCACATGTCATGTTATAACATTAAAGTTTCCAGTACTCAGATACTCATGTCAGTTCAGTACTCAGATACTCATGTCAGTTCAGTACTCAGATATTCATGTCTGTTCAGTACTCTTCAGTACTCAGATACTTATGTCAGCTCAATACTCAACTACTCATGTTAGTCCAATACTTAGACATTCATGCCATCTTAGTACTTAGATTACTCAAATATTTGTGCCAGTTCAATATTCATATATCCATGTTGGTTTAGTATTCACGTATCCATGGCAGACTAATATTCAGTCAATGTAGTAGTCATTCAGTTGAGTATTGCAACAATTCAGTAATCAAGTATTCATTCAGTTTAGTATACAAACGTTAATGAAAGTTCATGTTTCCAACAGACCCGTTTAAGGTCCGGAGTTAGCAGAAGTTACAGTCAGGACAATCATTCGAGGTCGAATGATCCCAAGAGGGAGATAATGTAGCACCCCGTACATTCAGACTAGGTGTGGATATGTTAAATGGGTATTAATTTGATATTTTAGACATATGAAGTCCTATCGGGATGATTATGGGTGAAAATAGTTATTTCAAAATCAAGATGGAAAGTGAGGTGCATAAGATTTGACAAAATCGACTAAGTTTGCAAAAGGTTTGTATTCCAGCAGGTTTTAGTGAAAATGATTAAGGAATTTGGGAAACCTCAAAGAATGTAAGTTATAGGCCTTTGAAATATCTTTCCAACTATATATTATTGAGCCCAAACGGATCTTTGTGCAAAAGGTTATGTGCATTATACAGAATAGTATGCAATATGCGCGCCGGTAGCGCGGCCGCGCTAATTTTGAGGCAGTGTTACTGCCGTTTAGCGCAGTCAGTAGCGCGGACAGGACTCCAGATGCACGGGCGCGCTAGTGGGGGGTCATTTTAAAGCTATATTTCGTCCCCCATAGCCCCAAAACATAAAAAACTTGCTCTAGAAAGGAGAACTCTCAAAAACCTAACTCCCTAAGGGTCCTTTCACCACCCAAGGTAAGTTCTAATGGTGATTCTAAGTTAATTTCAATATCCCAATATCTTATTAACATGGGTAAACCCTCCATATCATTAAATATTCGTTTGGGGCATCATTGTTAAGAGAAGAAACCCTAGAACTCGAATTCAAGAAGATTGAACGTCAAAAAGGTAATGTCTTCACCCTCTAATTGATTCTAGCATTGGATTAATGATTATTGACTCAAGTTCATGAGATATGAGTTGATGGGTTTGATAGAAAAGCACGAACAATTATAGGTTTGGCTTGTTGATTGTTGATTATTGGTTAAGGGTGTTGTTTACCTTATGGGTGATAAAGAATAGTGTTGATTATAACTATTTGAGACTTTAGAATTTATCTAGGAGCAAGAGAATGGGTTATTGGGTATAGAGACACCATTAATAAGGACTATGAATCTTTATGCCATCAAATGTTTGAGAAAATGCCTAAGTGACCAAAACATGAATATTATTGCTAACACGGAATCCCTTTGACTTGTATTGGTATAGATTGAAGTTGAAGGGGGTTGGCGAATGTTGTATTATGCTCAAGAGCAGGAAGTTAAGGTATGTGAGGCCAACTATCTATGTTTGGGAATATTAATGATTCTCCCTACACTACGTTTCTTTTACGACGTATCAATTGCCTCAAAAATATAGTTAAGCCTAGTTCCTTGAATAGTAGTAGAGCTTCTATTCTCTAGCTTCATAACTCGTTCATGACTTTCATTCTGAACGTTGTGAGCTCAGTGCGTATTCAATATAGGCTTGGGTTTGATGCCCCCGAGTCTTAGTATAGATTACTCAGTATGCCATAAACAGTTGAAGTTTCAGTGTTCATAATCAGTTCAAGAATACATGTCTCAGTCTAGTCCTATTCAGTATTCCAGTATTATGTAACTCAATGTGATTCAGTATTTCACTATCATATATTGCAGTATGATTCTCAGTTTCTGATTTTAAATCCCTGAATGTTGAACACTTGTATTTGGGCATGAGGCCGCAATTTATACTTTATGCATCTTTGGGCCTGAGGCCGCAGTTTATGCTTTATGCATTTTGGACCTGAGATCGCAGTTATGTATACGTATACTTGGGCCCGAGGCCGCAGCTTGTGCACATATATATATTGGGCCTGAGGCCGCAGTTTAATATTCAGATTAACAGGTTGTTCATTATTCAGAAGATGGAGTATTCATATCCTTACTTCCTTTCAGTTCAATTATTAGTTACTGTTCAGTTATCAGTTATCATATCAGTTACTAGTTATTAGTTCAGTTATCAGTTATCAGTTCAGTTACCAGTTATTAGTCCAGTTATCATTTATTAGTTATCATTTCATTTATCAGCTATCAGTTCTCAGTTATCATTTCAGTTTCAACTTCAGCATTTATAATTTTTTCTTTCAGTTGCCTTACATACTAGTACAATTCAAATGTACTGACGTCCCTTTTTGCTCGGGGCCTGCATCTCACAATACAGGTAATGATTTACAGGTCGACGACGCAAAGCGCTAGGATTCTCGTACCAGCTATTTGGTGATCCCTAGTTCTTTCGGGGCATTATCATTACTTTACAGCCTTTCAGTATTTATAGATAGTCAGTGTTTTCAGTACTTCAGTAGAGGCTTCATAGACTAGCGTAACAGTTAGACAGAGTCTCAGACCTTTCATGTTAAGCCATGTTGGCTTCGAATATGTTTCAGAATTGTATTAGTATTTCCGCACATTGATTTATATCATCTAGACTTTCAGTATATCAGCATGTGTTAGTTTATCTTCCGCATTTAGTATGTTATGATATCACATGTTGATTCAACTAGCCAGTTGATCGCTCGGTCATATGTAGTTAGGCACCGAGTGCCGTGTTACGTTCATGCCCAGGTTCGGGGCGTGACAGATGGATTCTTCTCTAATGGCTCAGGTATGGACTATGACTTTTTAGCCCGCTGTTGATATTTATGTCTCTCAAAGTGTATGAGCCAATTCATTGAGCAACCGATGGGATCGGTATATATGTGTCAATTAGAATGAAATAGATTTTGATAGGGTAAACATATACAGGAATATAATTGTACTTTTTGAGATTACTATTTACACAAAATAAAGTGAATTACAAAAATCATTAGGTAAAATTCATTTTAAGAAGTACAATATATTTAAAGTAGTTTAACATTTATTTAATTATAATATACTAATGTTAGCTATATCCCAAAAGTATCATTTAAATTGTTAAAAAAAGTGGCTTTAATTGTGTGGTTAAAATTGAGGTGACATTAAAATTGTTGAGCAAATTATGATCCAACTATTTATATGTTGGTAACTCTCAAAAGTTAGAATATATTGGTTGTCAACAAATCATCATGTGTGTATATATTAATTTATCATTGTGAAATTTTAGGTTGGTAGAAGTTAATGTTGATATGAAAAATTATTATGTTGAGATAATAATATAATATATTTTTATAATTTAAATTAAGATATTACTAAATGTATTTTTATTAGTTATTACTCTATTTAGTATTATTTCACTCAGTTTCAATTTTGATGAGATAGTTTGAATTTAGTTGTTACTAATACACTGTCTCTTTCCTTCTTCTTGTGTCGAGGGTCTATCGAAAATATCCTCTCTACTCCTCCGGAGTAGGGTTAAGGTCTGCATACATAGTGCCCTCCATATACCCCACTTGTGGGATCTCACTGGGTTGTTGTTGTTGTTTGATTTGACACGAAGTTTAAAAACGAAAAAGAAAACTTTTGAAACTTGTGGTCCTAAAAGCTTTGTGGGGCCGTGATAGTTGTATGAGTGTAAGAGCTTCTCATTACGGGTAAAATAGGTAAAATAAAAAATTTAAAGTTAAATGTGTCATTCTTTTGGAATAGACTAATAAGAAAAATACTTTATGTAAATTGAAAGGAAAGGAGTATTTATTTTTGAAACATATTGTATTTTTATTTGTTTGTATCACCGAATATATATGAGGTTAAGTTTATGCCAATAGTTATTCATATAATTTATAGAATATAGCAGGATCATAATATTATCCGCACATCGTGTGGGTACTAATACTAGTATAGTAATAGAGACAAGATGTATAGGAGGAGAATGTAGAAGTTATCTTATTCAAGTGTGTTTTTTGTGTATTCTTTTATAGGCAAAAAATATCCTATTTATATTATACAAGATACACCCAAAACTTACTAGATACATCCTAGAAATTAATAGGTGCATCTATCCAAGTAGTACATTGTATAGAATGTATGGATGGATTAAATGAACATCCATATACATTCACTTTATTTATAACAATGTCCCATTTTTCTTCTTTTTAATGTGCTTTACTGATGTAGGTAGGGGTGTTCACAGTTTGGTTTGGTCGGTTTTTTATTAAAACCAAAACCAAACCAATTTAATCGGTTTTTAAAATTTTAAAACCAAAACCAAACCAAATTAAATACAAACCATCGGTTTGGTTGTTGTTGGTTTGGTTCAGTTTTGTTCGGGTTTTCGGTTCTTAATAAATGATAAAATATAAAACTGTGTCGGGTGAACTAAGTTGGAGTACATGATAGAATCAAAGAAACTAGCCAAAATAAAGGTTCCAAAGTACATACAACTTTGTCCATTTAAAAGTAAAAATTATGTATTTAAACTAAAAAAAGAATGAGAGAATCTGTAATATCATATTCACTTATACTTTTTTTCTTCATAAGAATCACTTTCGCAGCTGCTTCCATCATCGTCCTTAGCTTAAGCTCCAAACAAGTCAATGCTCAAAGCAGTGTCTGAATATTCTGAAAAAAGAATTATCATATAAGCATTACTCTTCAAGGAAACTCTTCTACACATTGTAAGAAGTTTCTGGGCATTTTCAACAGTGTTAGCAGTGGAGGGAATAAACCAAATCAAAACGAATAAATTAAATTTTGTATTAGAGGAAATTACCTTTTTCGACCATTTCAAGTTTTTGAATTTCTTCTAAAAGATCTTGAAGCTTGCATTCTTTAGATGATGACCGCAACCATTGTTGACAACAAACAAGAGCTTCAGCTATCTTTGTTGATAAAGAACTTCGATAACAATCAAGAATCCAACCACCAGAGCTAAAAGCTGATTTCGAGGCAACAGTAGACGTAGGAATAACAAGCACATCTCTTGTAATCATAGAGATAACTGGATATCTTTCGGATGAAGCTTTCCACCCAGCTAAGTCATTTAAATCCTTATTCTTCTCCACATCATCCATCAAATACTTCTCAAGCTCACTCGTATTACCAATATTATTCTCATCTTCAAGAAATTTCTCCCATTGCGATTGCCAAACATCACAATTATGCATTGTATCAGTTTGACTCACACTAGTTTGATCTCTAATATTTTCATTAGAAGCCCCAGAAATAGAATCCTTATAGTGACTATACAAGCGAGATAAAGTATCCATCATTTTGGTAGACTTTCCCTTTCCCTCCAAAGAACTATAAAATTTGCTAAAAAGGAACTTCACATACTTAATTTTGTACCGAGGATCCAGCACAACAACAACAAATAACAACATATTCATATTCTCAAAATCAGCCCAATATTTATCAAACTTAAGTTTCATCTTCTTAGCCATATTAGTTAAGATAGAATCAACACTATCAGAATATTGGACAATTAAGCTTTGAAGATTAAAAAGCTAATGAAAGAAAGAATTAGAAGTAATATGTGAAGTTCTTGAAAATTTCAAAGTGGTTTGGTAAAAAATTTCAAGAAACTTGAGAAAGGCTTTCACATTCTGCCAATCTTCTGAAGATGGATGCCCTGCCGTTCCACTCAATTCTAGACAATAGTTAAAGTACTTATGATCATCAATATACATTCTTGAAAAGACTTTTTCAAATTTTACTACAGTATCTAACATCAAATATGTAGAGTTCCACCTTGTCTCAACATCTAAATTCAAAAGACCATGAGTGTCTAGTTTGACCTTCTCAACATGTGACTTAAAGGAAGCAGATCTTGCAGGAGAAGACTTCACATATTTCACAGCCATCCTCACTCGAGAAATAGACTCATGTTGCTCACTTAATCTTTCTTTTACAATTAAATTTAGGATATGTGCATTACACCTAACATGCAAAAATTCATTTTCCAAAATGACACCTTTCCAATAATCATTAATTCTCCCTTTCAAGTATTTGATTGCAGCATCATTAGCTGTCGCATTATCTAGCGTCAATGTGAATGGTTTTTCAATCCCCCAATCTAATAAACAAGCCTCAATACCCTTAGCAATTGTCTCACCCTTATGATCTGGAGTTTGAAAAAAGTTGAGAATTTTTTTTTTTTGCAAATTCCATTCATCATCGATCCAATGGGCAGTAATGATCATATAAGTCAAATTTTGAATTGATGTCCATGTATCACTAGTAAGACATACACGTTGATCTCTAATAAGTCTTTTAAGCTTTTGTTTCTCCTCTTTATAAATTTTCAAACATTGCCTAGCAACAGTAATGCGAGAAGGTAACTCATAATTAGGCAAAATAACTGACATTAATCTCTTAAACCCTTCCCCCTCAATAACTTTAAATGGTTGTTCATCAATTATAACAAACTCGACAATTGCCCTCCTAACCTCAGCAATATTATAAACAACCCTTTCTAAACTTCCTTGTTCCCCTCCTTTTATAGGTATAAGTTTGAGTGATGGTTGCTTCCTATCAATTACCTTGAAAGGGGATTTATCACACTTGCTGGTTAAATGTGCCCAAAGGTTAGAAGTCCCATTCCTACTAGGACAAGCAAAATCTTTCGGACAGTAATTGCATTTTGCCCTTAGATCGCCTTTTTTATCAGTAAACTTTGTGAAGTGTGGCCAAATTTCAGATTTTTCCCGACCATTCCCCCCAGGCCTAGGGTCTCGATCACACAGAGTTGTTCTTTTTTGCTTTTTAGGAGGATTGCGAATAGTAGAAATATCAGGAGTGTTACTATGTGCTTGAGTTGCCGCAGATGTTGGTGTAGCTGGAGTAGTATTTTTTAAGGTGACCTCCAAATCTTTAACCTCGGTCTTTTTCATCTGAAATAAATTAGAACCCATTTTATCAGATGCCAAGAATAAATATTGATTAACATCACTTTGTTGAATCAATGAAAGGTCAAGTGAGTAACAAAGAAAAATTAATTTAAAATGTAATGCCTAACATCACTTTGTTGAATCAATGATAAAGTAATCATTGTAACAAATTACTGAAATTAGATTTTTACGTTCATAAAAATCTTCTCAAACTATAGCCCGTAGTCTTGCAATTTGAATTACTTTTTTTGACTTTTGTGGTAGAACTTTTTGTAACTCTTAGTTTTCTGTTAGCAAAAGTAGATACGTAGGGACTAGGGTTGTAGAATTTGAGTCTCTTAAGGAATTGAAATTGGCCAATTCCTATTACTTTGGGCTTAAGCAATCTTTTAAGATATAAATAGTATAAACCAAAATCTATATATAATAATTAAAATTATTTACAAAAAGATGTGATACTTTATATAAATAATTATTAAATTTTATGTATAATTTATCGGTTTGGTTCAGTTTATTTTTCGGTTTTTTATAATAGAACCAAAATCAAACTAAATTTTATCGGTTTTTAAAATTTAAAACTAAAACCAATTCAAACCAAGAAAAATATCGATTTACTAAATCGGTTTGGTTCGATTTTCGATTTGGATCGGTTTTTTGTCAAACCATGAACACCCTGGATGTAGGAACTATTTAAATTGTAACATTTGATGAAGAGTTAAAGTTTATGTCGGTGCCTAATAGATAGAGTGAGAGATTTCACAATACAATAGTCAATACATAATTTACTAACTTCCTATCGTGTCCTTCACCGTGGACTCTTGCTCACCATTTGGATCAATTAATCATTTAATGAAAAGAAAAAGATATTTCCTGGATATGAATTGGACACTACTAACAAATCCTTAGGGGTATAATTTTATACAAGCCATGGTTAAAATCACATTGCAGTAAGAGGTATGCAAGAAATTTTATTCTCTGATGTTAGAACGGAGCTTTTTAAATATACAAAACAATGTATCAGACACGGATACATAAGCAAGGTACATTTATAAATTGCAAACTCCATTTGTAAGAAAATGAGCAATCGGAAGTTTGGACCAAAAAAGAAAAGAATTGAGCAAATGAAGTATAGGAACTGTGAGAAAATGAGCAAGCGGATGTTTACATCAAATATTTAACAAACTCTGTTAGATATAACAGGAACTGTGAAAATAATAGAAACCTCTCTCTTTTTTAAAACAAAAAAAGTCATTCTCAATCGAAAAATTATAATTGAAGCGAAATTTTTGATAAGGATCCAAACATAAAGTGAGATGGAGAAATAATTGAAGAGAATAAATTTTTGATAAAGTGATTTATATGTATTTCTTACTAGCATAAATAAATGCGATTTTTAAGTGCATTCGGCGAATGAGATTGTCAAGTAAGACATATAAGACGAGTGAGCCTTGTAATTGCATTTGAAAATGCGAGTTATAAATCGCATTCTAAGAATGCAACTTATAAATCGCATGCGTTGAACGCGAGTATTGTGAGTAATAAATCGCAATTGTGCTATTACAAATTATTCAACAACTTGTGTTTCTTCCATCAAATAGACTTATAAATCGCAGTTACTTATGTATCCGGCACGTGTACATAAGCAAGGTACTGTTATAAATTGCAAACTCCATTTGCAAGAAATTGAACCCCCAACAAAAAAAAAAAATGAGCAAATGAAACATAGGAGTGAACTTGACTTTCAAATTTAGATTACAAAACTAAGTGAATCTATTTGCTATAATTCAAATGGACAAGATAACCCAACATTTATGATTGTGTGTTCTAGCATGTTGTTTATGATAGATTAATCGAAATGTAAATAAACGGATCTTAGCAGCAGTTTTTTTTTGAATCGAAAGAGTAAACTAAAAAATAATTCCAACTATTTTTACTAAAAAAGTACTACACTATCTAAAGTGCATTTTCAAATTTCAAAAGGAAAAAAAATAAAAAAATTCAAAAGGATATACAAGTAATAATACTTACGAATTGACCATTTTGTCCCTCCCTTGGCTTTCAGAAGCAAGCAGATGAAAAACCAGGGAGTGTAAAGCATAAGAGAAAAAGTGAATCGTGGCTTCTGCAGCAGAATCCAAAACCATAAACCCCTCAACTGTAATAACTGTCAGATCACAATCCCCAATTGATAGAAAATTTGGTAGAAAGATTGATCGGGTCGGATTGGAATCAGATCCGAATGTCAAAGGATCCGAGTATGGAGATACTGTTGCAAGAATCAGGGTGGGAAGAACTGCGGAAAGAGGCTCGCAAGATCGAAGGGGATCTTGATGTTAAGCTTTCTTCTTATGCTAAGCTTGGTGCTAGGCTCACCCAAGGAGGTACTTTCCATATTTTTGCTTAAATCTTTTATACCCAATTGAATTTTTGAACTTCAATTCCTAATTTGATAGGAAAATGTTGTGTCAAAATGTTAATGGGTTTTGGTTTAGTAAGTGTAAAGTTTCTATCTTGATTCATTGTATCAAAATGCTGATGGTTTTGGTCCAGAAAGTGCAAAGTTTTGATTTTGATTGAAAAATGTTAATGGGATTTGGTTAAGAAAGTGGTGAAGTTTATGTTTTGATTCATTGTGTCAAAATGTTGATGGGTTTTGGTTGAGAGAGAGTGTAAAGTTTCTACTTTGATTCATATTATCAAATTGTAAGTGGATTTTGGTCCAGAAAATGTAAATGTGATGTGTTGCTTTTTTGTTTGTTTGTGTATTACTTATTTGAGAAAGAGTATGATACTTTGTTTATATCTTAATTCGTTGTATCATACTTTGTTTCTTACTCTATGTTGTTTATGAGTTGAGTTTCTGGTTTGGATCATTTTTGGGGATCCTCCTTTTTGACTTTTCAATTTCTTTAGTTGAAGTTTAATTTATGGCTAAATGTGTGATTATTTGAGACAAGAAAGTTACTACTGCAACTTCGGCTAATTGAGGGAAGTGAATAACCAGCTTAAATTTTTTTATAGGAAAAGTAAGTCTTACTATTATATGTAGTGCGAAATATGTACAGTCATGTTACAATTAAGGTGCTTGTCAAATTCAGTACTTCATGCATGTAATGAATCCAGAATTCCAGATCCATCTACAGTTTTCCTGTTAGGCCGAAAATATAAGTTTTGTAAACAATTAAACTTTAAAAATGATGAAGATAAAAGCCTTTCCTCAAAACATCTGTGGTTCCTTTTCTATCCATCTGCCCAAAAATATACAAAGTGGAATGTTTATCCATAGCTGCTTCTTCTGTATCTCTGTCCATTCCAACTGATCACTGCACCTCTCGAATACCTTTGCATCTCCCAAACCCTCCAAATAGGCCGAAAACATAGGCCAGATTGCCCCTATGAACCTGAATGCAGGAGATATCTGTCTAATTTATAAAAGTAATATACACTGCATAATTCTGTACCCCTCCTTTGGAGCTTATCACGTGTGAGACAGGCCTCATTGAGTGTTAGCCGTCCAAATCCAGCCACTTTTGCTGGTGCATAAGGTTTGCATAATCAGCTTCCAAGGCCTCGTTCGCTCCTTGTGCTGGTTTGCTTGATTTAAAATAATAAAATCCCATCCTTCTTTGCCATCCACTACAGAGAAATTGACTTGTTCGTTACCGCTACCAGGTCCCCCAGTCAGTAATAGGTATGCTCACACTTCCCAGTTCCTAGACTTGTAAGTTCCTTCTAGAGCGAAGATTCCACTTGCTGCCTTTCAAGCAGTTAGTTATTCTGCATTAGTTGGTGTTGAACAGATTGTATAGATCTGGATAAGTTCCTTAAGAGGTCGCTTTTCCAGCCATTTGACTTGCAGCATCCTTGTTTTCCTCCCATTTCCCAATCAGGTTTTTACAATTCCTTCAAATAATTCAAGCTTCCTCATCTGCTTCCAAACTGCTAACCCATAGGGTATTTATAACATCCTTGGTGCACCATTGACTGTCCATTTTACATTTTGCCATGTTACCTCTTTTCGTAGTTCGTCCCTTTCATCTTGGATCTCCTAAACCATTTGAACATAAGACTTCTATTGTACAACCTTATGTTCATAACTCTGTTTTTGATAGCCTTATAGTTCTTTTGCAGAGGTGAACTAGCTTTCTGTGGGTATCAATTTCGGTTATCCTTCCTCCCTCCCTCCCAATAAAGCTTACATTCTTCCTTTTTTTTGGTTCGCCGATAATGTGATCTCCTTTGTAAATGAAAAAGTTCTCCTTACTTCCTTTTCAAGCTTAATATTTCGAACGTTTTATCTTACTAACGCATCATGTCAAATTAGGTCAAGCTTATTAGGATAGAGGTATTATCTGGTATAGAACCTAGAAAGGATGTTTGCCACCTTTTGATTTTCATAATCAAAGAATTATTACAAATTAATACATGATTGCTGTGGAGATGTCTTGGTCTTCTTCCCATATGGGTTTATTTCCCACGTTTTGATCTGGTCATATTTCCCATTTTCATTTTTCATCATCTTTTTTTTTTTTTACCTAATTCATATTCAAAAGATGATCACAAATTACTTATCCTTTGCTGCTTAAAGCAAAGAAGGGTTTCGTCCCACTCAGTAATTGCTGACAATTCTTACCTAGAAATAGTTCGAACTTAACGTGTATAAAAGCTTTGATTGTTACAACATAGCCCCGGGAGAGACAAGTACTCTACTTATACAATCATGTGCAGAGTTGACAATATGAGACAACCAAATATAAAGCAAAAGATCATTTGTGTAAATTGCAATTGTGCAAATCATTACTCTAACTTTGTTGCAGACCAGGAGGAAACTTCCTATATGTTTGTTTGGTGCATATATCTATCCATGGAGACCTATAAAGGTCAACACTACTTGTTACCCCCCCCCCCAACCCCCCCACCCCACCCCACATCTTAGATATGTGATCTGTGGGTTTGTTTTGGTTATGAGCTTAACTAATAAACAAGAATAAATGTATTTACCAAAAGCTGAACAAGAGTAATTCTACTTCTCAAGGAAAAAGAATAAAGAACCAACACCAACAACTACAGCTCATTCCCAAGCTAGTTAAGGGTGGCACATGAATCCTCACTATCCATATCGCTCTATTTGGACCGTTTGATTCCTATATTCAATAATTTGTTCTCGCTAACACTAGAGATTCTCTACAGTCTACTGACATACAAATTCTAAACAGAATAAAAGGACTCCTAGCAACAAATGGCCTAATGTAAGCATAGGATCATGACTAACACTTAATGCTCTTTTTCATTTCATGGTCTGCAGCTAAATTTGTAGTTTTGACAAGATGCTTGAAGAACGAAGCAAATATGGCCTATTTCTGATTTTTGGAGCTTGTGAACGACTTGGCTTTTGGTTTCTGATACTTGTTTTTATTGGTTCAGGTCATGTAGAAGCTGGTTCACCAACTCTAGGATCTAGCAGATCCTGGAAGTCTATGGAAATGGAGATTCAGTCATTACTTGAGAAGTTACTGGACTTAAATGATTCTATGAGCAGATGTGCGGCATCTGCAGCACCTACCACTTCTGTTACACAGAAGCTGGCAAGGCACAGGGACATACTTCATGAATTTACCCAGGTTACTAACCAGCATGTTCACTGTAGTCACTGATATATGATAAAGGATTTAACATTGTAACATTTGTAACTTTCTGAAATGGGAAAAACAAAAAAACATACAATCAGCAGTTTTGCTTACACCGCTGACATTGTCTCCTGCCCTGTTGATACCCAACTGATATGGGTTCTGTATCTCTATGCACTCATGTGCAGTTTCTGAATATCACTCCATTGTCAATGTTGCTTATGCTAATCCCACAGACTGTAATCCCTCTTTGGAACTAAGAACTAGCAACATGTGTTAGGAATGGAATCTTTGAAATAACACACAAACTGGAATCAAATTATTTTATTATTTTCCTTGGCCTGGCACTGGCTGCAGATTTACTTCGTTAACTTTGTTAATTTACATAAGCTCTTGGAGGTTTTGATGTGTATACAAAGCAAATCTCTCTGATGATTGTAAGAATAGCTATCAGTTCATGCTTCTTAAAAGGTAAGTTATTGAGGGTCATTGATATACCAATTATCTTGTGGGAACAATTGGAAGTAGTTGTGGCTGAACTCTTTGATTATATTACTTTGGTTATTGTGATTTACCATACAAGAATAGGGTGCTTGGTAGAGCCTAAGGAAGGTCAGATGTCCTCAAAATTTAACAATGAAAATTTCGGTTATACGAGGATGTTGAACTGCTATCATTTGGAGTGCATGCTATCTGGGGAAGCTAGTGTTTCTTGTTGGCTATGCCAAGTCATTGTTTCCAAACTGACACATGACCTTGTCTTCAGGAGTTTAGGCGTATTAAGGGAAATATAAGCTCAATGAGGGAACATGCTGAACTTCTTAGTTCTGTAAGAGATGATATCAGTGAGTATAAGGTAAGAAAAGTTCGTTATTAAATATTGTTTAGATGCTGTAGTTTCAATTGCCTGTTACGCTATTATTTGTATCTATTCAGGCATCAGGGAGTTCCCCCAAAATGCAGATACTGCGGGAGAGAGCTGCTATACATGGAAGCATATCTCATGTAAGATTAAGTGCTCTTTTTACTGACAGATTATTCTCTGTACAGCTCTTTGAGCCGGAGGGTCTATCGGAAACAGCCTCTCTACCTTCAAGGTAGGGGTAAGGTCTGCGTACACACTATCCTCCCCAGACCCCGATTGTGGGATTATACTGGGTTTGTTGTTGTATTATTCTCTGTACAGAGTTTACTATCTTTTGTTCCTTCATGATGGTCTTGGTATGGAGTATCGTAGTGGCAACTAAACCTCAAAGACATCTTTCCAAACATTGTTATCAAAGGCAAAATGTGAAAACAAGCCCTGAAGTCGCAAGTGCCTAAGCGCAATTAAACTTGGTGGACATGTTGACCTCTTGTCCCTCAGCTAATAGTTGTGTTACCGAAAGCAAAATCTATTTGTGTTATTGAGAAGAACATTTGTTTAAAGATTGTTGTTTTGTTGACATGTCAATGTGAAACTGATGACTTAAACTTAGCTTTGCTTCCCCACTTTTAGCTCTATAATGTCAATCTGGGTTTCCATGATAAGATTATCTGGATGCAAAATGAGAGTGTGTCAGCAATTCTGCAACATATATGATCCTGTTGCTTGTCTAGGAATTCCAAATCTTTTCCCCTCTATAGTTGCTCCTCGTCTTTTCAATCTGCTCGCTCATGTTCCGAGCTATGATCTGCCAACCCTCATAAGTGACGAAACTTTTTTATCATATTAATCAATGATAATCATGACTGGCTATAAAACAGAATCCATGACATCATGAACCCAAAAAAGGCGTGCAAATACTTCCTCTTAAACATGTTGATCCTTCTATGCAGATTGATGACGTGATTAACCAAGCTCAAACAACCAGGGCTGCCTTGGGTTCTCAAAGAGCTTTATTTGGTGATGTTCAAGGAAAAGTGAAACAATTGGGTGACAAGTTTCCTATCATTCGTGGGCTAATTGGTACTACTATTTTTGGGACCATTTCTGCTATCAAATTGCTTAGTTAAAAAATGATATGTTGCTTACATAATTGCTGATCTTTGCAGGTTCAATCAGAAGGAAGAAATCAAGGGATACACTCATTCTATCTGCAGTCATTGCAGCTTGCACTTTGTTTCTTATTATCTATTGGCTTTCTAAGTAATAGATATATTTGTTGATACAAGAAAGTTCAGAAAATGTTTTCTAAGGAATTTTGCGATTGTAGTCACTGCTATTACCCCAAAAGCGAAAATCTTGAGCTCATGATTAAAAAGCCTTTCTGTTTTCTTCTAACATGCTTTTATAACAATATATTGCTTTTGTTCTCTCTTATGAACACTTCCACACATCCAGTTGGTAACTACCAGCTCTGCTGCTTTTCAGCGAGCTGATGAACAATATGAGTCATCGGTGACTTGCTGCATAGTTACCTAAAGACAGAATTTTGTAAGATGAATCCTGACTTAAACAATAAGCATCTTTCCAGCTTCAAATATTTACCAAGTACTGCTAGAAGTTTTCTTAATGTGGTGTTAGGATTATTGAACATTAAATTCATGATTAAATTTATAGCTTCTATGTGTTTGCTATGCTCATAACAGTAGGCTGCCTCATTCTTCAAATTAAGGTCATATTTTGTACATGAGTTATTCTACTAGCCTGTAATTTTATGACCTGCCTTCCACTATATACTTATCTTTTGATTAATCAAATTCCCACTTAGATGTCCAGCATTAGAGTTAGTTTAGGAAAAAATTCTTTTTGAATCAAAAACTGAAATGACAGGTAATGCTATAAGACAGTCAATGTAACTACTTTTTTCCACTCAGCGTGTGGCACATCAAGATTTTTTCATCCTTAATTAGAGGTTCCGTGTTCTAGTCTTGGAAATGGAGGATGCTCTACTAAGTGTAAATCTCAAGTAGTCAAATTAGTGAACTTCAAATATCGAATGATTAGACTTCAAATATCAGATGGCTAAATTCAACACAGAAAAAATAAGATTGTAAGTCACTTCAAATGTTTTTTGATTGAACAATTACAATTGCAAACTACTTAAACATTTCTAAGTCAAGAATTTAGGAATCGTGTGGAGAAAAGGGAGTGGGGTAACCGTTCAATTCAATAATAAAATCACTTTGCCTACTCACATGCAGTGAAAAGAGGAAACAGACAATTATAGCACATAGAAAGCCAAACGCTGCACACTGCTCAGTCCTTATCTCCACAAAGTACAAAGGCATTTTTCTTACTACAAAATTAGCAAAACATAAAAGTATGGCCAATTAGTAATTGCCAAAACATAAACACGTAAAAAGTTTGGCTTCTGTAGTAAACACTGTACATCATGCATTGCATGGAAACAAGCCATACCATTCCATACAATACAATGTTGTCTTGCTAATTAATAAAGCTTTCACAGTACTGCACGCTTTCTCTTTAATTTAATTTAATATTATTACCAGAGGAGAGAGGCATATATATTATAGCTACCCTCTACCCAATATTTACGTACGTACTTTTTCATGTTAAAAAGAAGATGCTAAAGAATGGGTGTGAGAGTGAGATGCCAAAACATTTAAGCAGTCTTGACAGGTTATCTTAGGTTACTTTATTGGTTTCCACTATGTTTTCACACACTTGGAGGTCTTTTCTGTGAACATATGTACAGTTTCTAACATCTGTTATAGGGAGAAAGAGATGCCCAGATGCTAAAAGAAAATGGTAGACTTTTTCTCCATAGATTGTAGACTGCTCTATAAATGCAGAATGTGCTTATCCCAACGAAGAAAATAAAAAATTTAAAAAGAATGCAACTTGAAAGGACTAATGAATCAGTGTATTTTAATAAGTTATAGCGTGTCCACTATTAATTGAGAGTTACTTGTGGTTATTTTTTTGATGACATGATTAAAATCTTTAAATAAAAAAGAAAACAAGTAGAATATCACAGCAAGCGTTGTTGCATTCTATTATGGGACATCAGCTGACACACTTCTACCTTTGCATTCTATTCATCAGATATAGTTTAAGATTACAATTATAATTACTGTAACTTCATTAACGTTCAACTTGAAAGAGGAAAAAGTCAACCATTCAACTAAAACAGAATTTGTTTTCCTCAACCCTATTCTACCTGACCTAAGAGTTGTCCTGTCCTTCCAGCTCAAACCTGACCTAATTTGATATGTGCATATTTTAAGAATAATATTTGAATAAATTAATACATAGAAGTTTGTGTAAAACATTTATTAAAAAATAATTTAAACGCAAGCAAGTACTGTAGTAGTAAATGAAGAAAAGAGAGTACATCAATTTCAAAATATAGTATTGCCAAAAGTATATATGGAATTATTTCAATTTAAACTGTTGGGAAAGAAAAGTTTGTCATTTTAGAAGTAGGTCAATTTTTTTTGGAGAGGAAAAAAGGTTTATTTATTTATTGGGATGCAGTGAACATAATAATGTTAGAAACTGAGATAAAACTCAATTAGTAAAGTTGAAGGGCTAATGACTATAAGGTCGATCTACTTTATATATTTCTAGCAACTACTCTTTTATACATCTTTACTTAAATTCGTCATATATCTAGACAAGTTCTGAAATTAGTTTGAATGGAATATATCTGAATTCCGTATTGTTATGGACAAAGAAAAATCTTTCAATTGAAATTTTAAATGATTGAACAGAGAAGGGATTTACTAGTAGCTGAAAAGTTTGTATGTATTTATTTGTCAGCACATGACGAACTCGTCCTTATTTACAAGTAAACGTACAAAATTTAGAGCCAACAGTAGATCTCAACAATAAAAGAACTTCCCAGCATTGATTCATAGTACGGTAATTCCAGTGATGGGATATTAATTCAAATTCCAGTACAGTATTCTATATTAATTCATTTGTACTTTTGTCGCTCTTCTAATTCCACTGACGAGATATTGATGGAGAATTACACTAAGTATCTGATATTCTAATATAGTAGCCCGATTAATCAAGATTTGCAACGCATAGAGCTTGTTAAAGGAGAAACACTATTTAACAACAATTTTAAGGACTAGAAATCATGACCTAGTGTTAAGGATGGAGGGATCTTAGCCATCCCATTATATCTAGTAGGAAATAGAGTCCACCCATAAGGGGTGCTCTTAGGGTCCACTAGGGCAAAACACAGTAATTTTAATAATTATTGTAACCCTAATATTCCCTATATAAGTACATTTATTATGTACATTAAAAAAGACACTCTGCAGTATTTTCCTACGCCTAGTCTTCTCCTAAAATCGGACTAGAGTTTAGATTGTGAAATAAGGGTTGCTCTAACACACCGTAACAATCACTACCGACCAGTAATTTCAATCTAATGTGTTTAGATTATCGCGTTATCCTTCACATCTCTTGAGGATTACTAATATATTGTTCCAATATTATTCAGTCCCACTACAATATTATAATTTCTTTCAAGTTTCACTACCTCTCTCATCTCCTTAGATCTCTGAGAATAAAGTCATAATAATGACATATATCATTTAGCTCAACGAAATGAAAAAAAGCTCCAACTTGTGGAAGCCATAGATTAAAGATTTGCACGATAATTCAAACAGCAATCATTTTTATCTTTTGTGTGTTTCCAAGTCAGATTAGTGAGAAATTGTTTCAGTAATAGATAGTACCTAGTGAGGGATTGTACTTTCTATCTGTCTCCTTATATCTATGTATTTGGCTTTGATTAATTTCAAATATTTTCTTTTTCGACTTTAACCAAATATTGCCCAAATCAAAATATTGTCCAAACGGCATTGTCTTGCTTTCTCCCTCTGCTTCTGCTTCTGCTTGTCCACGAGTACTTGTCATGCATGGCACAATTTTCATTAACAAAGCAAAATTCATCAATTAAAGTTACTTTGTTCAAGTACATTATACTGTTGACACTGCACAATATTTTACGACTTAATTATTCCTACTTCAATCGGGATGAAGGTTTATGTAAATAAAATAATGATCGATGGAGGGTTACAACATCCAATTGAGTTGCTATTAATTGGTTGACTTTGCTAGATAAAGATTAACACTTGTTTATTAGGTTATTTAAATTAAATGTGCAGAACAAAATTTTTGTGACATATACAAGAACTATATATAGTTGGATTCATAAAATTTATCTGTAATCCAAGGACAAAATTGTGGACTAGTTTTGCACTTCCTCAGTTTTTCCAACTTTCTAGTGTGCTTATTCCAAATATATAAACTTCCAATAACAAAAAAAGGAGTGATTAAAAGAAGACATGTTCTCTTCCAAGTAAATAATTGATAGAGAACATTCAAAATGGACCACAAAATGTTATGTAAGGGAGAGTCTGAACAACCTTACCTTAAAGGGCAATCTTTGGGAAGACAAGACAAGCTTTATTTTCTCTTTACAAACATGACTTTGCTACTGCCATATTGACATGCGATGAAAATATGAGATGTGATAGTTCTCAATTATGTTAGAGAAAAGAAGTTGACAGCCATCTTTTTCAGCATTACTACTTTTTTAGTGTTTCTTTTTGTGCTTTTACAACAGCATTACTTCTCCCATCCTATACCAATAATCATCCACGAAAATTAACAGGCTAGCCCCTTTTTTTTCTTCTCATTTTCACCTAAGAAAGATTAAAAGCTAGCTATGGCTATAAGGTCTACAATAAATATGCTAGCTATAATAAATTGCAGAAATTAGCATCAGGACAAAGTGCTGCATAAATTAAGATCAAAGATTTCTGTCTTTCTGCTTCACTGACAGCTACGCATCTCTGTGTTTCTGCGTATGTGAGTGTGCGAGAAAGAGCCTGAACTGTCAAGTCATTCAGCAGCCAAAACTTTATTTTACCGCTTCTCTAACTTTTTTAGTTGCTCCCATTATCTTAATTACTACTATTGCCTTGCATTAATCTTTTACTTTAAGAAACTGCCTGTTTTCTTCGTCTTTCTTTATTTCTTTCAATTGTAATTCTCAGTTTATTCCTTCTTCATTATCCCCGTTATGGTAAGTCATAACATCGATTCGTGTAGGTTCGAATTTTAGTTTACGGGAGCCTATTATACTTTATTGTCTAGAGCAACAACCCAAAACAACATTATGCTTAAAAGAATTCCGTTAGATGACATGCAATATAGCCCAGGGATATAGCGCAGTGGTGTCAGGTTCATCTGAACTCAGTACTTTCGATGTGGAACATAAATATATGTGTGTACGAGTAAAATCGGGGGCAAAGTTTTCCCCAACCCCCCATTAGAAAATGAAGGGGAAGCACGGCTCGATGTGCTTATAACTGAGGCCAGGAGCCCCTCATATCGAGACCTATGAAGAATGAACTATGTATCTAAGATCGGACATGGTAAAACGATGCACCCCAGCCAAGTATAGCTTCTGGACCTCGGTACACGATGAACAGTTATGCATGATGGGTAGGGGGCCATAATATCCGCTCTCAAGAGGATATTACGGCGCGAATCCTGTTCAGTATCAACTATACATCAACATTTACTGGAAAAAGAAGATTTTTACCTTTTTAGACCTATAGTAGGACTGAAATTCTCTTACTATATAAAAGGGAAGGTTTTCTTTACTTTAACACATTGTAACACACATTTCAAAGCAAAAAAATGTTTACTTTTATCTTCTAGCTATTGTTCAAGGCATACTCACTTGTTCCTTTCTTCACTCGCGACTGAGCTTGTACCGAGGGCCCAATCGAGGACGAGTTCCACTGTTCAATCTAAGATCAGGCTTGGTCAGTACATCGCGATTGGTTTTATCATTTATTTTGTCTTTAATTTATTTACCTGATATTCTTAATTATTCGTATTGAATTAAATCACATATCTTTTAAACCACGCACAAATTTAATCATTACTCACTTTTGGGGTAAACAATTTGGTGCCCGTCGTGGGGCTTAGGATAATAGTGGTGTTTGGTTATGAATCTCCATAACACACCCTATTTTATGCTTATTATTTGAAATCTTAATTCTAGGTCAACCTAAAAATGTCAAACTCTCAGTCTGCTCATTCGAACGTTGACGCTGAGTCAGGCTATCACTGCGAGAATAATAATGTAGTGTCGGGTAATGATGTGCCTCTTGTTGATCCCAATGGTGTCCCAGCCGCTGACCCGGTTGATGCTAACTCGCAGGTACCTATTAACATCAATTTGTCAACTGATCCCGAAAATAGTTTTCTCTAGGGACCCCAGCCAACGGCTTGAGAAGCGCTCGAAGGTGAAGGTAGTGGGGTGACCCTACGATTGATTTTCGTAATGTTGCAGGCTCAACAAGCGGCAATAACACAGCTGAAAAAACCAAAACCACGCCCCTAACAGGGTCGAGCTCGAACAATTCCGGGAAAATACTCCAAGAGATAAACAAGTTATCGTGAGACCGTGTGAAGCCGAGCGAGCCGAGCTGGAGAAACTTCAGAGGTAATGAAGATGCTCAAAGCATTAACAAAATGGGTGGAGTCGGGCGAGAAAAAAAATTGAGGCTGAGGACAAGAAGGTGGAAACATACATCTCATGGGTCGATCAGATCCCAGGATCACCTCTGATATTGAAGGGACCGAACTTTAAATTTTTTATCTAGAAGCCCTTTCCCCGACCGCGACACCGAAGCTGATCCCAAAAAGGTTTCGAATGCCCGACATTCTCAAGTATAACGGGACCAGGATCCAAATAAGCATGTAACCTCCTATACAAGCGCGATCAAAGGGAACGGCTTAGAAGATTACGAAATCGAGTCGGTATTGCTGAAAAAGCTCGGGAAAACTATCCTAGGGGGCACTATTATAGTATCACAACCTACCTCCAAATTTTAATGATTCGTTTTCTATGCTTGCAAATGCTTTTATGAAGGCCCATGTCGGAGCCATCAAGGTCGAGACCAGAAAGTCAGATCTTTTCAAAGTCAAACAAAGGGATAATGAGATGAGAATTCGTGTCAAGATTCTAGATGGAACGGATGGATCTGCCACCAGTTGCGGATGATTTTTCAGTTCAGGCATTAACTTAGGGGCTCAACCCCTAAAGTTTAGTGGCCTCTCAATAGCTAAAACAAAACTTGGTGGAGTACCCATCGGTAACCTGGGCCGATGTCCACAACAGGGTGTCTCGCCCCCTTTTTCCTCTGCGGAAATCGAGTTTATCATATTTTGGTTATGGTACAACTCTTTCCTTTTGCGAAAAGGGTTTGCATTTTTTGAAGAGTTGCCATCTAACGATTTTTAAAGTGCGTTAGGGCACCTATAGGATTCATTTGTAGCTACGTTGGCTTGAAATTATCCTAAGGGGAAGGTGTTAGGCACCCCTCAAGATCCACTAGTGTGGTTCCCGGCCAGACAGTTTTTGTGAATTTGTACAATTAGCAAATAGACAAGTAAGGCTCAAATAGTAGGGGATTTAGGTTCACATACACAAGTGTTTGAAAACAATTAGTGAAAAAGCGGGCTTTTGAAAAGAGTTACAATCTAAGTAAACTTATGAATGTAAAGGGGGTGTCCTAGGTTTGTTCGTAATATAGATCACATCAATGCAATACCCGGTATGACACTCCTCAAAAGAGGATCTACACGTGGTATTAGTGCACCAGTCATCATATCCATATCTACCCTTTCCTGCCCGTGAAAGTAATTAAGGCGAGGGTTGGTCTCGACCCTTATTGCATGCAATTACCCGTTCCTTCCTATCAGTCCTGGAGGATTTTAGGACTCCTATCCTATAAGAAGGAAGTTCTAGGAAGACCCTCAGGTTTAAAGGCAAAATACTAAGGCGACATACAAAACAAGTAGGACTGCATTTAAAGGGGAAAACACAGAAACAAGTAGAAGGCTCAGATATACCTTCCCAAATAATGCACATAGACAGCATGACTCATACACAATTAAGGTCCATATTTAAATTCTAAAGCATGGTATCTATGTGATAACAGCAGAACCAAATTTATTACACGACTCAGAAAAGAAGTCTGAATCAGGTCTGCCTACTGATTTTAACAGTTGATAATTAAACAAGGGCGGTTCTAATTTTATTTAAGTTATTACCTAAGGCTTGCCTAGGCGTAAAGCAATATGTAGTCATTATTCAAAATTATTAAGATAGTTTGGAAATTATTTTACCATAGGAGCATGTTGTTCTAGTTGATATGAATGCAGAAGTTATTACTAGTTATATTAAACAGGATAATCAAGTGTGAAGCTATTTTTACCTCTTTTATAATCAGCAGTTTACACTAAGTGTGAATGCAAGTACGAATAAGATCCTAAAACATGCTATCTAAGATGTATGTATAAAACTCATGATGCAGAATTCTTAAAGCAGGATTTCTAAATACGTATGGTAGGATTGCAGAATTTCCTAAGAGCAGGATTTCTAAATGTACATGGCAGCGTAGAACTTAATAGTAAAGTGCTAATTATTAGCAGATTTTAACACATGATTTTGTAAGAGTGCACATGCTGAAATAATAAACATGAGACCTAAGGGCATGATTTCTAATGCATGTCTGAACCCTAAGCATGGTTTCTATTGTGCAATTAGGAACATAAACCTAATTACATGTTTTCTATCCTTAACAACTATAGCAGACATATTTACCACATCCCTTTTCACTAACCAACCCCAATACTTCTTTACAACAAGTTATTACAGACCAACATCGAAATGAATTACATAATGAAAATAAGAAGTTATACTATAGGAAGTCTGATTAGGACTTCCTCTCTGAGTTATGTAATCAATCATCTCAAGTGCCAAGATTGTTCATAGCTTTCCCTCATATATAGGTGTGTCAGAGTTCCCTAAGGACATCAAGGGATCCCTGGCAGTGCTCACACCCAGATTTCATAGCCAAGACAGAGTAAGTGCAGTGTGGAAAGGCCAACTTTCATGTGTCCAAGTTCAAAGGGAGCTCAAGGGTACCAAGGCAAGGCTCACACAAAAGGGGCAGAACCTAGTATTCTAAGAGTATAGTCAAAGTGCAGAACACATATTTGAAAGGAGTTTGTTTGAAAATTGGACTGACAAGTCTATTTTGAAAGCAATCAGTAACAGAGATGATTGAAAGCAGTTGTAATAGTGAACCAAACTCAAGCACCTTAAGATGGATTACACACAAAATTAGTAGTCACACAGAGGGTTAATGGATTTAGGGATACACAGACATTTGATTGTGAACACATAACCCTAGCAAGGGTCTTAGGACTGGTTTGGATATGCTCAACAATAGTTGATACTGGCATAATCACAAACCAATCAGAAAGAACATAAACACATAGAAAGGATAGGGATTTGGGATTCATAAAATGGTAAGTACGCATTAAGTGATTGACAAAGCATGCTTTGAAACACACATAAGGGAATGCATTAATCTAAAGGGAAGGGGAGACATAATAGTATGCTAGTAATGTAACTCAACTACAGGTTTCACAACAGAACCACGACTAGAAATAGACCAGAAATGAGAGGAACTAAAACAATAAGAGAAGCATGTTGTTGTTGAGGCTTTAAAATTAAACTAGGACATACCAGTTAAGGAAGCAAAGTGCAAAAAAGATAAGCAAGTAGGATTCCACAGTCTAGCCTTGGCTTTTAGCCGGCTAGACAAGCAGTAGCACAAGTAGTAGTAAAAGAAGAGAGAGTTTGAGTGTGTATGTGTGTTCTAAACTAATTGTTCGTGTCTTTAAAGAAGAGAGGGCAGAGTATTTACAGTTTTTGAAAACCGGTAGGAAAATAAGGTAATAAGTACTGACTTACTATAACTATAGAAATAATACAAATTAGAATCAATTAAAGACCCAAACTCCCTTCAATTGGGGAGTCATAGTTCAAATGGGTACAAGTTGTATAAAATAAGGAAAAGAATTGCTTGTAAAAGTGATATTACCATAATAGGAATAGTAAAAGCATGTAACATGTAATAAGGTCTAAGTACAGAATAGTTTTAACATAAGGAAAGTACACACTAATTAACAACATATTTGTACACATAAACAAGGTAGAGTACAGTTTGATTCTGAAAATTAGTTCAGAGAATCATGAATGAGATTGAAAATCACAGGGAATCAACACTAACCAAGGAAAGTATCACAAAAGTAAGGAAGCAATTTCAAAGAATCAGTACAGATTACAAGGAAAATACACAAAATCAAAGATGTAGGTTTAAGGAGATTACACAGAATCAACATAAATTATGTGGACGATCAATAAAACAGATGGTCGGACCCATAAATAACACGAGTTTGGACAAAATCAAATAAACCTTAAGAACAAATTAAAACGGGAAGCACAAGAGCATATAGAACCCACATAAACCCTAGAATATTCATGATAGTCATGCAAACACACCGCAAATATATTCGAACTTCGAATCAAAACCAAAAGTATTAGGGTTTCTTGGCAAAAATGAATCGAGCAAAAAGGAAAGACTCAGGTAATGTTTAAACATGCTAAAAATCAAAGTAATTGCTAAAATCAGAAAGAAATCGTTTTTGCAAAAAGGGTTTTGAAACTCTAGTTCGGAAAATGAAGAAATCGTTTGAAATCGGAGAAACATTTTGAGGAAAACAAATGAAAACCCTAAGAAACCCATAGATCCATCAAAGATCTAAAAAGATCGGAGGCTTTATAGCTAGGGTTTTCAGAAAATAATAGAGACGAAGAAAAAAATCGGTTAAAACTCATGGTTACACCTAGATCGAAGACATATCTAAAGATAAGTAAAAAAATCACAAGAGCTAGGGTTTCAGAGAACCCAACGAGGATGAGAAAACATTAGATCGTTACCGGTTTCAGCCGGAAAAGCCATGGACCTTACTCGAACAACCATGGATGGCCGGAAAGTAGCATAAAAGACCATGGATAGAAGTCGAACAAGATCTGGACTAGATCTCTTGGAGATCTTTCCATGAAATCACGAAAACGGGTAACCAGGAGACGTAGGAGACAAGTATACGTCTCAAATAGCCATGGGAGACCATGGATTGAGTAAGGATTGAAGGGATTAAGGTTAGTTTGGGTGGCGGCGGCTAGGGTTAGCTTTAGGTTTCAGAGAGAGTTGGAGAGGAGAGGGGATTCAAGGGCGGTGGATTGTAAGAATGAGAGGGTTTGAGGGGGGGTCGTTTGGGACTAATTATGGTAAGGGGGAATAGGGGTCGTTGATCTCAGAGATCAACGGCCAGGATGAGAGAGGGTCTGGGTTAGGTAGGATTTCAATTGGGTTAGGGTCGATTTTAAATTGAAATTGGGCTGGAAAATTGGGGTTTGATTTGGGCTATAATTAAAAGTCAATTTGGCTATAAGTTAAATAGCTATTTTTCCCCTATTTAAATTATAAAAAATAGTAAATATTTTTTTGAAAACTAATTTAAAGGGCTAAAATGATTTATAATATATAATTAACAATATAAAAATACAGGATCCAATTTTATGCGCATAAAACATAACAACAACAACAACAACAACCCAATATAATCTCATAAGTGGGGTGTGGGGAGGGTAATATGTATGCAGATCTTACCCCTACCCCGATGGGTAGAGAGGCTGTTTCCAGGAGACCCTCGGCTCAAAAAGTAATAGGAGCCGATATATTAGTACCATAAAAATGCATAATAAAATAATAGCAATATAAGAGATATGCGCATAAAACATAATTAAATCTAAATAGGGCTAGTATTGCAATTATGTGCAATTTAGCTTTTAAAAATACTGAATATAATTGTAAAAATTAATTTAGCCATATTTTGGCATAAATATAGAAATACAATAGAAGAAATATCAAAATAATAATTTTGAAAATAATTATTAGGAATTTTATGGGTAAAAGGGAGAAAATAAATCAATTTAAACCTTTAAACTTATGGGAAAAATAATAAAACACTTGGACATGCTTATATATGCATATATATGTTATTTTGAAGGTATTTTGCACATTAAAAATATATAGAGAAAAATGGGTATCAACACAGGGACCAATCAAAGATCATGGTCGAAGACAACCAACTCGGGGTCCCTTCTAGATCTGTTTACCCCCATCAGAACCGATGATAGATCTAAGAGAGCCATTGATTAGGAGCCAAGGCTAGTCCGAGATCGATATCAGCCATACAATACGGATCTATTGGTAAAAGGATTCGTGTGTCACCCAGCCAGGAACAAGAAGAGAAGTGATCGAGGGCCGAGCGGTCGAGGCCTAATGAGTAAGAGCGGGTTTGACAGGTCACTCAGGAATAGGGTGTTAACTCTAAGTTTTAATGATAAAAAATAATATATCACATTTGGTGCAGGATCACAAGGAATAAAACAAAGTAATCAAGAAGCAATACCAATCAAGAATAGATTAAGGAAACAATCAGCAACTCAAGAAAATGAATCAATGATTAGCGATGAAAAAGGAAGAAGTATTAGAGATCCGGAAGAAGAATCAATGAGTGATTCTATAAATGATTGATGGAAGCTATTACCGGAAGGTCCAAAATCAAAGGGAAATGAGATCGTAAAGGGAAGCACTGAAGACCGTTCAAGGCAGAAATCAAGGGATCTAGAGGATACACCTCAAGTAACGAAAAGATACCTAGCGGATAAGAAGCTCATCAAGACAACGAATCAAGGAAGATCAACGAAATTTGACTTTATTCTTGGAGAGAATACATCTGTGATTCCTTTCAAGGATCAACTCCCTTAGGTTTGTAATCTCTCCAGATTCACAAGTCAATAATGTCTCATAAAGTGTATATATACATACGTTCCAGACTTGAAGCGAACATACTTTGAACGAACCATTTTTACTCTTCTTGTTCTACTCCAAACAAGCATTTTAGTTCTTATAGATCTGTTGTGTAATTAGTGAGAGAAGAAAAAGGGAAAAATATTGGTGAGACATTGTATCAAGAAGAGAAAAGTGACATAGAGATTAGTCTGTTAGTGTAAAGCTATATCAACCATTCTGTATGCAAGAAACTTCGATCACTGAAAGAGAACGTCTTTGCAACCCAAGGGGACTGTACTAGGATTCACATTAAATTTGTCAATACAAAATTCTGGTGTCTTTAATTCCTGCACTTTATTTCTGCATTATTATTATCCTGTTTTTATTTCTAGTCAACTAATTAGTAAACTAGCCAACTGTTTACGATATTTTTTTAATTGGCAATTTACCCCCCCCCCCCCCCCGTGCTTTCAATTGGTATCAGAGCTAGTCTTACACTTTTTGTTTAACAACTTGTGAGAAAAGATCATGGCAAATTAAGTAATTGTTGGAGCACTCTTTCAAGAAGGAACATCACAAGTTAGGCCACCATATTTCAATGGACAATACTTTTCTTACTGGAAAGTGCGTCTGGAAATATATGCAAAATCCTATTGTCATAACCCAAAATCCTAGCTTCTTGTGATGATGCCTAACATGGTACTAGGCAAGCCGAATATCTCCAAAATATTCCCAACATTTAACAGAAAATGAATCAAAGTGGTTTTTAATAACAAAAATTCTCATAAACGAGGTAGAAACCTGTGAGCACGTGATTTTTGCCTCACACGAATTACTCCAAAAGGATTCCCAAAATTAGGTTTTTTCTTTAATTATGTATTATTTTAGGAATTATTGTTCGATTTTCCTAACTGTTTGCATATGTTTGTGTGCATGTTTAATTTTATTAATACATTAAAAATACAAAAATATAGCATCTGCATTTAGGATTTGATTTTACATTTTTGTAATTAATTAATAATTAGGTGTTTTTACAAAAAAAAAATCACAAAAAATAACGTACTTTGCATTTTAGTATTTAATGTCAAAATTGTGTGATTTTCTTTTAATTTGGTATTTAATTATTTGTGATAATCACTACTTAGAGTTAGTTAGTATTTTTAGGATAATTTGGTCAAGGTTTAGTTTAGGTTTGTATTTTTATTAGAAAGAAAATTGAAAAGAAAAATAAAATAAGAAAGGAAATTAAGAAAATCGGAATTTGAGGCCAATTTTAATTAAATTCATAAGTCCAATTCTATTTCCCCGGTCCGAATCCAATTAACCCAGCCCAATACAAACCCCTAACTGGTTCGTCTGAGCCTAGACCCAAATAACGTCATTTTTGTAACGGTTAACCCTGGCCGTTGATCTCTGATGATCAAACAGTCCAGAGCTTCGCCCGTTACTCGACCCTGACCCGCCCCTGAACCGGTTCGGCCCCATGAAACCAAAACGACCCCGTTTCCCATTTATGATTTAATCAGAGCCGTTGGATTCCAATCATCCAATGACCCTAATTGAATCAAACATTTTAATATATCAAACCCCTCCAAACCCGACCCTCCCCATTTCATTTCCCCCACCCCCATCTCTCATCCCTTCAAAGACCAAATGTAAGACCGTCTCACACCACCACCCTCCGCCCACCGGAAATCGCCTCACGGCGGTTCCGGTTTCCCAAATCACCCCAAAAATACACCCCAGAACCCCCTCGATCTCCTCTTTCCAAATCCATGACTACTTTCCCTCGAATATTCCCCTAGCTCCTCGAATTTTAGATCGAAAATTTAACCTTAAAATTCCAAAATCGCCCAGAATCGAGAGATTATTAAAATTCCAGGCCAAATTTGATTTTACTCATGTGTTCTTGATAAGAACACACGATTAATATCAAACTTGGCTGGAAATTTTGAAGAATCGAAGATTTCTTAAAGTTTTACTGTACGAGGTTGATTCAAGGTATTCTTCTTTTGTTCTTAGTTTTGTTTTTTATTATTATCTTTATCTAATCTACGCCTTCTCCTGATTTTTATTATTATTCAGAATTGTTGTATGAGTCTTTGTCTAAATTAGTGTTTTTAATTCTGTTAACTAATTTAACGTAGGTTTATTAGTTTAGGTTAATTAATAAGTCAATTGGTATAGATTTTGATTGTCAAAACTCTTTTAGTAAATGTGACATTATGTGCCTGCAAGTTGATAATTAGATAGAATTAGTTTAAGGATTGTTTAATCAAGTGTTTACTTACTTAAGAAGTTTCTAATGGATAGTGGAGTTAGGATTGCACTAATTGAGTGGGTAATTGAGTGGATAATTTAAAATTTAAAAGGTGAATTGATAATGGAGAATGCACTAAAATGAATGCCTATTTAAAGGCTGAAAATCAGAGAACAAAGCGGTCTCGGACTTTGAAATACATAGAAGAGATATTCTGAAAAAAAAACTACTGGAAATAGAGGAGAACATTCTGAAAATACTGAAAAAATACAGAGGGGACAGAAATGAGAAGAGAGCTTAACATTCTGAAAATACTGAAAAAACAGATAGACAAAAATCAGAAAATACAGGCATTTTCTACTGTTCCATTGAACTTTCAGTGAATTTCAGATTCTTGTAACTTCTGAAAATAGTATTGCTTCATTAACGGGATTTAAAATGGATTGATGTTGGTTTTCTCGAAAGTTTTGGGAGCTATGTTGAAATTACTGTTCTATTGGATTTGTAACTGATTCTGTGGTTTCAATTTACTGAATCTGGGTTGTTCTGTTGTTGGGGTTTGAGTTCTGCATTTGATACTGTTGATCTCTCACTTTTCCTCTTGTTTTTCTCGTTCCCAGGTACCTACTTTGAATCTAAATGTAAGGGATAGTTCATTTATTGTGAAGAAATGAAGATCTCTTTACCAGCTGATTATTTTCCTTTTCTTTCCGCTTTTGTTCTGTTTCCATTCGAATAGTTAAGTCATGCTTTCCGTCTTGAGTTTTTTTTATACCTTTAATTAAACATAGTGATTTTTTAGGAATTGTATGGAATAGCTTCAGGGTCTGTTGGGTAATCATGTTCGCCTATTAGTATTAGATCAAATATTGTGATTCACAAATACTATTGGCTTTTTTGTATTGATTTGTTAGAATATGAATCTGTGGAATGAGAGTTTAGGTATCTTGTTGAGATCCCAATAATTTGCATGTTAGCTTCAGGGATTTCGATATTTGGGAACATGCCTATTTCAATTTGAGTTCATTAAATATTTAAGATGTAAATGGCAGGTGTATTTTTAATTAGTTGTGCATAGGCATTCTCGATTAAAAGTGGTGTTTCTGAATGACTAATTTGTATCTTGTACTTGAATAACTAGAATCCATTAGTAAAAGGTTAATTTCGTCTCTTGCTTCATACAGTGTCCTGATTGATTTTTAATTAAACGCATTGTGTATAAGGACGAGTTCATAAACCTTAGGCCAGCATTGGTCCAATTAATAAGATCAAGACCACTTGAGATTGCTATTGACTTTTCCACATTTAAAGGAATTGTGCACAATTATTCTGATGCCTTCGCATGTTAGGGACTCGATCTCGAGTCCAGCCTTAGTCTATATCCGATGCTCCAGCCTTGGGCTCATGTTGGGCTTGGTCGAAGGCCCTGGTGTTGGTTTGTTAATTTTAAACGGGTCTAAAGCTTTGATAAATTTTCCCTTTTTAATCAATTAGACTTTCCAAATTGAAGTTGAGGTGTGCCATATTTAATAACCCATAGCTATGGCCCTCATGGTTAAGTCTTGAAGTTAAAATAAATAGAGATGCGCCATATCAAATAAATAGTTTATGGCCCTCAAACATTTAGCTTGAACTTCTTTGTTTCTTTCAAAAGTTGGAATTGAGGTGCGCCGTGCCAAACAAAATGACAATTGCATGGCCCTCATTTTAATTAATTTTGTTTAATCTTTAGAATTCGTGGCATGCCCCCTAGTAGAATTTCCATGGCCCTCGCAAAGTTTCTAACACGTAGCTGCTTTAGGCGTGTTATTTTTATAACTTACCTTCCTAAACTCGGGTGCGCATTTATGTGACCCAGATCCAAATCCTAACAATGTTATATATAAAATGTGTTGCGGACTGCGGGTACATTTATGTGACATGGTTCAAGACATATTTTAAATGACGTTGCAATCTCTTCTTAAAAAATGATTAAAAGCGGTTTAAAGTTAAAAATTGCACATAGGTTCACAATGTTTTAAAAAATCAGATAATTATGCCAATTATAACAGTTGAGCGACCGTGCTAGAACCACGAAACTCGGGAATGCCTAACACCTTCTCCCGAGTTAACAGAATTCCTTACCCGAATTTTTGATTCGTGGACTGTTAAACAGAGTCAATTTTTTCCTCGATTCGCGATTTGAACCGGTGACTTGGGACACCATTAATTATCCCAAGCGGCGACTCTGAATCTTAATATAAATAAATATCGTTTCGATTGTCCTTTAATTGGAAAAATTCCCTTATACCTTCTGCGGGGTATAGGAAAAAGGAGGTGTGACAAAACCTAAAACACAACGTGGAATCTCCCAATATCGAGGTGTCATAGAGTACAAGAGCATCTATACATCATGAGTTTGGATAAAGTACTGTCTATTATAGTTTGAAACTTAATACAATAAATGGGAAGATACGGAAAGAGAGACAACGTCTGCGAAATGTAGGGTAGCTACCTCGAAATTTCCAAACGGTCAACTGAGCAAAAAAAGTCAACACCCGCCATGACCGAATCACCTAGATTTGCACACAAAGTGTAGGGTGTAGCATGAGTACAACAAACTTAGTAAGTAACAAGACTAAATAAAGAACTGAAAGTAGTGATGAGCTTTGCAATTATGGGTCATTCAGTAATTTCAACATAGGAAAGTAGGCATGCTCTCAAGTTTGATAATTTTAGGTCAAATCAGTTACCTCATATCAAGTTCAAGTAAAATGGAATATAATATCTTAAGAGAAACTTGACGACAGTGATATATGGTAGCTAAGCGCAATAATAATGAAATCAAAAGCATCCTCTTAGAGCAACAATCACTCAGTATTTCCCCAATAACTCAGCACTCGGCACTTGCACTCAATAGGTACATGCGCTCATTGGGGGTGTGTACAGACTCCAAAGGGGCTCTTTCAGCCCAAGCGCTATAATCTGCACGGATAACTCACGTGCTATAATATCAATATCTGGATCCGCATGGATAACTCACATGTTACACGGACAATTCACGTGCTATAGTATCAATATCTATATCCGCACGGACAACTCACGTGTTGTACGAAAAACTCACATACTATAGTGTTAATATCCTCACAATCAGGCTCTCGGCCTCACTCAATCATCAACCTCTCCAGTCTCTTGGGCTCTCAAATATCATAAAAATCATTCTAAAATAGAAATGATATAATGTATCAACAAGGAACAACATAGACTGAGATATGATATGCAAATAAAACTGTGACTGAGTACAAGCAGCAACTAGTAGATAATTCAACAGGTAACACGACCTCTGTGGGTCCCTACAATCATGATTTCTAACATGATTTGCAGTCAAAATTTCTATAACACATGGAGAGTTGATAGGTTACAAGTACCTTGGGCATAAGTACTTTACTTTATGTTTTGATGAACTAACAAACTTACCATCCATAACTAGATAAGGAATCTGTTACACATTTACAAGACCTTGAGATCACAAAGTTCCAAGCAGAGATCCAGCGTGGGATATAACTCAACTCTTCAGAGTGGAGGGAACAAGTCCCTACCAGTTCCCGAGAAGACTATATGAAGTCAATTTTCTAGCAGGAAAGTTGCTGCCTGCACACGCTACTGCACAGGAACAGTGCAACAGTCAACTTTCTGTGGAAGGCTTTTTACCTACCTTGCTTACATCATTGTAAGTGATGTCACACACGTATAAATACAATCAAGGAGGGTAAAACAACTTACTTCATGAGAGAACTAGATAAAGGACCCGAAGTATGCCTGGTACAATCATTCAAGTTAATCGACTCAAGATAATCTGGGTAGTGTGCCTTTAGATTCACAAGAACCAGATTAGGGACCTGATCCCTTGGTGTTCCCCTAACAGAAGTATAAGTTAACTATACAGTTGGAAAACAACTGCATAAAGTGACTGCCTACAATAGTACACGCAGCAGTTCAGCAGACAGTGTAGCAGTCACTTCCCATTAGGAAGATACATGTACTAACCAAGAATTGACATCGCCATTATAAATTGACATCACCATGGTGATGCTGGTGCAAGGCACAAGACATTCTCTTAAACACTTGCAAAATTAAAAATAAAATATTCTCTCAAGTGCTTGCTACAACCTCTCTCAAGAACAAAGCTGCTGCAACCTCAAGGATCGGATCCAAGATTGAAGATATCTTAAGTCCTTAGGTTTGTTGAGTCTTTGTTATTTGTTCTTCATTTATAACTCCTATCTTGCTTTCTTAAAAGTTATGTTTTAGGAAACCCATAATCATAAATACTCTAAGTTTGTGTCTTGGCTAGAGTTAGTCGAGTTGTGAAGTCTTTGTAATAGAGTTATTACAAAGTGGATTGTAATGGTGTTGTTACAAGTTAGTTAAAGTATTTGTAACTAGAGAATGACAAAGGGGCTTGTGATAAGAGTATCACAAGTTATTTAAAGTGTTTGTAACTAGAGAGTGACAAAGTGGTTCGTGGTGAGAGTACCACAAGTTAGTTGAGTTGAATTCTTTGTAGTGGAGGCATTACAAAGTGGCTTGTAATAGGTGTTTACAAGTTCGTAAAGTTGAAAGCCTACAAGTGCAGGTCGTGGTTTTTGTCCTCTTGAGTTGGGATTTTTTCACATAAAAATCTTCTGTGTTCCTTATTTACTGTCGAGCTACTGTGGGAACAATTAGAGAACCTGATTCCCTATACTGGTTGGTTTTATAGTATGTTGCTTATAGTGGGAACTGATAGAGAATCTGGCTCTCTATACATTCTGGTGGACGCTTAGTTTCTAACAATTGGTATCAGAGCGAGTTATTTCTAAAAGTTTAACACCTAGAAAGGATCTACATGGCTGCTCCACCAAACTTCGAGGAAAGTCCATCAACCAATAGAACACAAAGATTTTAGAAAATGGTTCGTAGAAATGGAGGCACTCCCAAGAAGGGTAGTTCTAGCAAAAACACTAAAGGATACAATTGTTGTCACAAGTGCGGAAAACAAGGGCATTTCATTAAAGACTGCCCATTTCTGAAGCAAAAGCATTACAAACACAACTCTGACAAAGTAGCAAAAAGGAACCCGGTTCCTGACAAACGATCAGCCGAAAAAGAGGAACCAGATGCAGGAAGTAGCTCCATGATGGCAGTAGAAAATGAAGCAAAGGAATATGAAGAGGATGACAATGATGAGGTAAATTTTAGGGATGTGTAGAGAAATATGAAGTCCTACTCTTCGAAAAAACGGATGGCATTAGCAAATGTTCTAATTGATACATATTATAGTTTTGTTAATGATAAAGATGCCCTAATCATAGAGCTAGGAGATGCTGAATAATCTAGAGATGATTTGATGGTAGTGGTTGTTGACTTGAAGGAAACCATAGAGAACCTTAGCATAGAAAAGAATACTCTAGTAGAGAAAATTGTAGCTACTGAGCAAGAACTAGATGATATGGTAGTTTCCATTGTTGATTTAAGGGAACAAGTGGAAGAAGTAACTAGAGAACATAACTTGTTGAAAAAACAAACAAAAAAATGGATGGACAACACTGAGGGAGAGGAAGTGGCTAGTAAGGCTCAACTTGAGCTTCAGAGTGAGCTTAAGAAAGTTAAAACAAATCTTGTTGTTGAGCTTGAAAAGAATAGACAACTTCAGGAGGATTTAAAAAAGGTTTAAAATGATCTTGATAAGTCGCTTAAATGGACCCGGTCCTCTGATGTAATAACGTCTATGTACAAGAGTAATGGTGGAAACAGGCAAGGCATCGAGTTCCAAAAGGCTAAAACCTCCTATAATCCCCATGGGAAGTATGTAATTGTGGCTGATAATAGGTTATGCACTCACTGTGGTCAAACTGGTCATTACAAGGACTCTTGTAAAGTTAAAATACAATCTTTACAGAAAAATAAAGCTTTTGTTAAAAAAAGGCATACTAATGAGGAACCTGGTTCCCTGAAAAGAAAATATGTGTTGTCTGCATGGGAAATGAAGTCTGATCTACCCGTTCTATCATTATAAGGGACCCAATCTGGCTTGGGTTCCTAAGTCTAATCATAGATTTAGTGTGCAGTGAACAGTGAAAGGGAGCAGTCAACAGTGGTACATGGATAGCGACTGCTCGAAGCTCATGACTGGAAGTACAAATAATTTCTTTTCACTAAAGTCCCTGCAAGAAGGGAGTGTATCCTTTGAAAATGGCAAGAAGGGATACATTCTGGGAGTTGGAAGGATCGAAAAGTCTCTTTCCCACTCTATTGAACAAGCGTACTTCGTGAAGGGGTTGAAGTATAACTTGTTGGGTTTTTCCCCAAATCTGTGACAAGGAGATCTTAGCTTTCTGAGTGTTGTTAATGATAATGTTGAGCTATGGCACAGAAGGTTGGGTCATGCAAGTTTCATGCTACTGAACAAATTAGTCAAAAAGGACTTGGTTCGTGGTCTGCTCAAGTCAAGCTTCAAGGATCACAGGGTGTGTGATACATTTGTAAAAGGAAAGCAAGTCAGATCCTCTTTCAAGCCCACTTGATATCCTCCATGTGGATCTATGTGGACCAATGAGGATGCCATGTAGAGGATGAAAGAGAATTGAAGATGAGATTCCAACCGACATAAAGGAACCTGGTCCCTCAATCACAATATCTGAAGCAGAAAACAGAGTTGTGGATGCGGTACATAAGACTCCAGCTGCTGAGGAATCCAAACCAGATCAAAGACAAGAAACTTACTTGCGTTCTCAGCCTTTCTATCTCAAATAGAGCCTAAGAATATCAAGGAAGCATTGAAAGATGCTGACTGGATTACAGCTATGCAAGAAGAGCTCCGTCAACTTGAGAGGAACAATGTGTGGAACTTGGTTCCACGACTTGCTGATAGAACTGTTATAGGACCAGGCTCCCCATGCTTGGTGTGAAAGGTTGTCAAAATTCCTTCTAGAAAATTGATTTACAAGAGGAAAAATTGGCAACACTCTTTTTCTGAAGAATCGAGGAAGGAACCTACTTATTGTGCAGATCTATGTTAATGGCATCATCTTTGGAGAAACAGTTGATTCTCAATGAGAAAAATTTGCATAACTCATGGGAAGTGAGTTAGAAATGAGTACGATGGGGGAACTGAATCTCTTCTTAGATTTACAAGTGAAGTAAACTCTCAAGGGGGATAATGATAAGATAACATAAGTACATCAAGAAGCTGCTGAAGAGATTTGACATAAAGACATCAAAAATCATAGACACTCCCATCGCCACAGCTACTTGTCCAGAATGGATGAACCTGGTTCCCCTATAAATCAGATCATGTATAGAGGTATCATAGGGTCACTTCTGTAGCAGACTAGATATTGTTTTTAGTGTGGGTTTTTGTGCTAAGTTTCAATCCAATCCAAAGGAATCTCATCTGAAACTGCCAAGAGAATCTTAAGATATCTCAAAGGGATGCAGGACCTGGTTTTCTACTATCCCTCAGGGGATAACCTTGACTTAATAGGATAGGCTGATGTAGATTTTAAGTCTCTACATGGTGATTATCTAACATGCCTAAGAGTCATTGATGATGATGTTGAGTTATGGTGAAGATGACTAGGCATGTGAGTTTCTACTTGTTGAACAAGTTGGTTATGGAGGACCTGGTTCATGGGCTGAAGCAGTCAACACTGCTTGCTACTCTATTAACAAATGCATGATCAGATCCCTTCTCGAGAAGTCTCTATATGAACTGCTCAATGGGAAGGAAAAAAAGCCAAGTTGACCTACCCGAGAGCCTTTGGATGCAAAATGTTTTGTTCTCAACAATGGTGGAAAAAGGGTCATATAACAAAGAAGATGAAGATGAAGAATTCATAAATGCTCCTGGTGAAGCTATAGATATTGCAAATAGAAAGACTGATTTGATGAGTCAAGTCAAGCAAAAGGATGAAGGAGATGCAGTAGAATCTCCAAAAGTCATAGAGGAACCTGGTCCCTGTATCACCTCGACTTGAGCTAAACATAGGGTTGTTGATGCTGATTATGTTGAATATCTGGTGGACAGAAAAAAACACTTCTAGAATGGCACATTTTTCTGGGGTCATGCTTGATCTCATGGGGTACAAAGAAATAAACTGTGTGGCTCTTTCTACTGCTGAAGCTGAATATATGGTTGTTGCTTCTTGTTGTGCTCAACTCTACGGATCAAGAAACATCTTGAAAACTTTAGTGTATTTATACCTTGAACCCGGTACAACACAAGAGGACAAAGTGCATTGATGTGCTCATCACTTTTTGAGGGATAATGTTGAAAACGTTCTGATTTGTATGAAGTTCTGGAAGACGGAGGACTAGGTAGTAGACATCTTCACCAAGGCGCTGGCAATGAACACTTTGAAAGAGATCGTCTGGAGTTGGGGTTGATCAAGCTCAACTAAAGACCTGGTCCCTCGATGATTGGCTATGTTAAGAAGGAAATGTACAATACTAAAAAGTATTTTTCGGCGACATCTAACTCAAATCTATACTGTTATAGGTATACACATATGGCAGTTTCAGGACAAAAACAAGTAAGAGTGACATTGCACTTCTAGGAGTTTTTGCTCAAAATTTTCAAAAACCGTCAAGAAACTTGGTTCCTATGACTCAGGTTAGTATTCTCTTCAATACTTATATGCCTTCTTAAGTTGATGAAGTGTCATGTCATTAATTTGTTTCTGCTTTTCTCCTGTCTCTCCTCCTAACTTTTGAAGTCCAAAATGTTAAACCTTTCTGAACTGACCTGTTGCCCCAAAAAATCACTTCTCTATCCTACACCCAACCAAAACCGATTCTTTTCTTCAAAACCAAAATCAACCTTGTCTCCAAAGAATCCTTCTCTCCAAATACGCCAGAAGTGAACCCAACTCTGTCACTTTCCAAAATCCTAACTCCATCTGAATCGAAACCCCATGAAGTCTTTAGTAGATTTTGATGGATGTTTAACTGAAAGGGAACAAGGTAGATCTAATATTCTAGAGCGTGAGGCTAAAATTGTTGTTGGATTTGTGGAAGTCTTGAAAGATGGAGAAATTGGTAAATGTGAGAACTGAATGAGGGACCTGATCCCTCAGGTCCTTCTCAGGAAGTCAATTTTAATGATGATCTTTTTCTTTTTTGAGTTCTGTGTTTAAACGAACTTCAGATCCAGTAAAAAGGATTGATGAAAAGTAGGTTGATTGATGATGAAGTCGTGTGACTTGCTGGTGTGATTGTGAAAGAGAGAATTAAAAAAATGGGAAAAGAAAGTTGACTGAGAAAGATGCAGCAGATGATAAGGGTAAATAGATTAAGAAGAAAAAGAGGGAGACATGACTGCTCAAGATAGAAAGAGTAGTGTAAATGAGGAACCTGGTTCCTTACAAAAGCAAAGGGTTGAGTTATCAGGTTTGCAGAGGTAAAAGACTCTGAAGTCTCAAAAAAGTGTTGTTAGGCAGAGTGTTAACTCTGATATTGCTGAAAAATGGAGGAACTTCTTGACATTGTTGAGTTCCAAAAATAGAATCACCTCTTTGTTCCTCCAAGTCCCAATGTTTATGAAGAAGAAGTAAAAACTTCTATGTTTTATGTGATACTCTGATGCTATATGTGCATGGGACTGAGTTTGTTCTTGATGAGAAGAAGCTTAGGGAGATTCTTGGTGCTCTGATTGATGGTTCAGCCTACTCAGATAGGTTGAGAACTGGGTCCTCGTGGACCCTTGGCAGAATGGAATGCTAAGTTGAAGGGTGAGAATGAAAGTTTGAGGAAACAAGTGGAGAAATTGAGAGAGCAGATGAGCTTGTCCATTCCTTAGCCCCTTACTTTTCCTCCTACCTAGTGATCCATGTCTTTCACTTCTTCCAAATTCCCTTGAATTCTTATCTTCTTTTGATCCTATATTTGATGACATTGGTACTTTAGTTGTTTAAATTGTCATAGTATGTATTGTTGAAACTACTGTGCTTTTATTATAATTAGTCCACTATGGGCAATCACTCTATTTTGTGCAATGACATTTACTTGTTGTTTTTGTTATTGTTTATGCTGTGTTGCCCAAGTGGCATGAGTTAATGTTGCTGAACTTCTTTTTGGTTGTGCTTCTTCTGTTATTCTTTTCGATGATGACAAAAGGGGGAAGTTATATAGGTGTCAACATGGGGAAGGAACAGAATCGAATTGATATGTTGTGTTATGCATGAAATATAGCTCTGCTTTGCATGGGGAACGTTGCTAATAATATGTTGATTATAGGTCTGATCCACAGGGAAACATGTGAGGATTTTGGTTCTCAAGAGGAATATTAATTTCGGTTTTGTCCTCATCAAAAAGGGGGAAATTATTCTATGTTACACTATGTCATGTTTTGATGATGACAAACATTCTCAACGAACTGGGTACAAACCAGATGTGATTAGTGTAGGTAAGGAATTTGATTCTCAGGGGGAATAATTTTGGGTTTGCCATTCATCAAAAAGGGGGAAATTGATAAGTTATGGTACTTTGAGTTTTGATGATTTTCCAAACAGTCTTGAGGAACTAGTTGTGATCAACTCCTTAGGTTTGGTTCTCATGGGGAATATGGTTGATTCATAGGGGGAACAATGTATAGATTTGGTTCTCGCGGGGAATATCAATTCTAAGTTTGTCATCATCAAAAATAAAGAAATTGATGGGTTACAAGTATCTTGGGCATAAGTACTTTACTTTATGTTTTGATGATCTGACTAACTTACCATCCAGAATTAGATAAAGTACCTGTTACATATTTACAAGATCTTGAGATCACAAAGTTCCAGGTAGGGATCTAGCGTGGGATATAACTCAACTCTTCAAAGTGGAAGGAACAGTTGAGGGAACAGGTCCCTACCAGTTCCCGAAAAGACTATATGAAGTCAATTTTCAAGAAGGAAAGTTGATGCCTGCACACACCACTGCACAGGAGCAGTGCAACAGTCAACTTTCTATGGAAGGCTTTTTACCTACCTTGCTTACATCATTTTAAGTGATGTCACACACGTATACATAAAATCAAGGAAGGTAAAACAACATACTTCATGAGAGAACCAGATAAAGGACCTGAAGCATGCCTGGTACAATCATTCAAGTTAATCGACTCAAGATAATCTGGGTAGTGTGCCTTTAGATTCACAAGAACCAGATTAGGGACCTGATCCCTTGGTGTTCCTCCAACAGAAGTATAAGTCAACTATGCAGTTGGAAAGCAACTGCATAAAGTGACTACATGCAACAGTACACGTGACAGTTCAACAGACAATGCATCAGTCACTTCCCATTAGGAAGAGACATGTACTAACCAAGAATTGACATCACTATTATGAATTGACATCACCATGGTGATGTCTTTTGTAGTATAAACCTGGTGCAAGGCAAAAGACATTCTCTTAAACACTTGCAAAGTTAAAAAGAAGATATTCTCTCAAGGGCTTGCTACAACCTCTCTCAAGAACAAAGCTGCTGCAACCTCAAGGATCGAATCCAAGATTGAAGATATCTTAAGTCCTTAGGTTTGTTGAGTCTTTGTTATTTGTTCTTCATTTGTAACTCTTATCTTGCTTTCTTAGAAGTTATGTTTTAGGAAATCCAAAATCACAAACCCTCTAAGTTTGTGTCTTGGCTAGAGTTAGTCGAGTTGTGAAGTCTTTGTAATAGAGTTATTACAAAGTGGCTTGTAATAGTATTGTTACAAGTTAGTTAAAGTCTTTGTAACTAGAGAGTGACAAAGTGGATTGTGATAAGAGTACCATAAGTTAGTTAAAGTCTTTGTAACTAGAGAGTGACAAAGTGACTTGTGGTGAGAGTACCACAAGTTAGTTGAGTTGAATTCTTTGTAGTGGAGTCATTACAAAGTGGCTTGTAATAGGTGTTTATAAGTTAGTGAAATTGAAAGCCTACAAGTGTAGGTCGTGGTTTTTGTCCCCTTGATTTGGGATTTTTCCACATAAAAATTCTCTATATTCTTTATTTACTACCGAGCTACAGTGGGAACAATTAGAGAACCTGATTCCCTATACTGGTTGGTTTTACAGTCTATTGCTTACAGTAGGAACTGATAGAGAATCTGGTTCTCTATACATTCTGGTAGACGCTTAGTTTCAAACAATTGGTATCAGAGCGGGTTCTTTCTAAAAGGTTAACACCTAGAAATGATCTACATGGCTGCTCCACCAAACTTTGAGGAAAGTCAATCAACCAATATACCACAAAGATTTCAGAAAATGGTTCGTAGAAATAGAGGCACTCCTAAGAAGGGTAGTTCTAGTAGAAACACTAAAGGATACGATTGTTGTCACAAGTGCGGAAAACAAGGGCATTTCATCAAAGACTGCCCATTTCTGAAACAAGAGCATTAAAAACACAACTCTGACAAAGTAGCAAAAAGGAACCCGGTTCCTGACAAACGATCAGCTGCAAAAGTACAACAGATAATGTTGTGAAGCAAGCTCTTGCTGTATGGGAAGATTCCTCCAGTGAATTAGAATAGGAACCAGATGCAGGAAGCGGCTCCATGATGGCAGTAAAAAATGAAGCAAAGGAATATGATTCATTGTTTGCGTTGATGGCTCAGTCTGATGAGGATGATAATGATGAGGTAAATTTTAGGGATGGTCATACAAATCTGAAGTCCTACTCTTCGAAAAAACTGATGGCATTAGCAAATGTTCTAATTGATATATATTATAGTTTTATTAATGATAAAGATGCCCTAATCATAGAGCTAGGAGATGTTGAACAATCTAGAGATGATTTGATGGTAGTTGTTGTTGACTTGAAGGAAACCATAGAGAACCTTAGCAAAGAAAAGAATACTCTAGTAGAGAAAATTGCAGTTACTGAGCAAGAACGGGATGATATGGTAGTTTACATTGTAGATTTAAGGGAACAAGTGGAAGAAGTAACTAGAGAACATTACTTGTTGAAAAAACAAGCAAAAAAATGGATGGACAACACTGAGGGAGAGGAAGTGGCTAGTAAGGCTCAACTTGAGCTTGAGAGTGAGCTTAAGAAAGTTAAAACAAATTTTGTTGCTGAGCTTGAAAAGAATAGATAACTTCAGGGGGGGTTAAAAAGTGTTAAAAATGATCTTGATAAGTCACTTAAATGGATCCGGTTCTCTGATGTAATAATGTCTATGTACAGAAGTAATGGTGGAAATAGGCAAGGCATTGGGTTCCAAAAGGCTAAAACCTCATATAATCCCCATAGGAAATATGTAACTGTGGCTGATAATAGGTTGTGCACTTACTGTGGCCAAACTGGTCATTACAAGTACTCTTGTAAAGTTATAATTTAGTCTTTACATAAAAACAAAGTTTTTGTTGATAAGAGGCTACTAATGAGGAACCTGGTTCCCTGAAAAGAAAATATGAGCTATCTGCACGGGCAAAAAGAAGTCTGATCCGCCCGTTCTATCATTATAAGGGACCCAAGCTGGCTTGGGTTCCTAAGTCTAATCATTGATTTAATGTGCAGAGAACAGTGAAAGGGAGCATTCAATAGTGGTACATGGATAGCGATTGCTCGAAGCTCATGACTAGAAGTACAAATGATTTTCTTTCACTGAAGGCCCTGCAAGGAGGGTGTGTATCCTTTGAAAATGGCAAGAAGGAATACATTCTGGGAGTTGGTAGGATCGAGAAGTCTCTTTCCCACTCTATTGAACATGCCTACTTTGTGAAGGGGTTGAAGTATAGCTTGCTAGGTTTTTCCCAAATCTGTGACAAGGGGATCTTAGCTGTCTGAGTGCTGTTAATGATAATGTTGAGCTACGGCACAAAAGGCTGGGTCATGCAAGTTTCACACTGCTGAACAAATTAGTTAAGAAGGACCTGGTTCGTGGTCTGCTCAAGTCAAGCTTCAAGGATCACAGGGTGTGGGATGCACATTTAAAAGGAAAGCTTCGCATGTACGATTACACTAGCAGACCCCAACTTTAGCAATTTCTCAAATTCAGCTTTTGATCTGTTAGCCATCTGGAATCAATTCGAGGCCTCCGGTACATTAACCAAACAAACCAACAAGTCCCAAACATCAGACAAACTTAGTAGAGCCCTCAAATCACCTCAAACAATATCAAAAACACGAATCGCACATAGATTCAAGCCTAATGAACTTTAAACTCAAATCACGTCCGATTTACCTCAAATTTTGCACACAAGTCACAAATGACACCACGAACCTACTCCAACTTTCGGAACTCCAATCTAACACCAATATCAAAAAGTCCACTCCCGGTCAAACTTTCAAAATTTCCAACTTTTGCCATTTCAACCTTAATTCGACTACGGACCTCCAAACCACAATCCGGATACGCTTCTAAGTCCATAATCACTCAACGGAGCTAACAGAACCATTAAAACTCCATTCTAGAGTCGTTTACATATAAGTCAACATCCAGTCAATCTTTTCAACTTAAGCTTCCAACTTTGAGACTAAGTGTCTTAATTCGTTCTGAAATCTCTCCAGACCTGAACTGACTAACCTGGTAAGTCATATAACAACTGTAAAGCACAAAATGAGCAATAAAATGAGGGAACGGGGCTATAACTCTCAAAACAACCGGCCAGGTTGTTACATCTATGATGTTAAACTATGGCGCGTTAAAAAAGTGGAACTATCCACTACCAACAACTGCTCAACCACCTGTTGGTCTAGAAGATATAGATGAGTACACAGGCGAGCACATGCTAGTTGTTCAAGTTAATGCTAAAGCACAAAATTTACTCTATAATGCTATAAGTGGAGAGGAATATGAGAAAATCTCAAGTTGCGATACAACCAAAGAAATGTAGGATAAACTGGAAGTTACTTATGAAGGAACTAGCAAAGTTAAAGAAACTCACATTAATATATTGGTTCATGATTATGAATTCTTCCAGATGAAAGAAGGAGAATCCATTGAGGAAATATTTGCAAGGTTCGGCAAAATCATTAGTGATCTTAAAGCTTTTGGTAAACCATACTTTAGTGGCGATCAGGTTCGAAATTTTTTGAGAAGTCTACCTACCACTTGGCAAACAAAAGTAGTTGCACTTGAATCACAAGATCTAAACAAACTTTCATACGATGAGCTTCGAGGAGATCTTATAGCATTTGAGAAAACTCACCTCAAGAAAACAAACCAGGAAGAAAAGAAGAAAACAGTCGCTTTCAAAGCTGCAGCTGAAAGACCAGAAAATGATATTGATGACGAACTAGAAGATCTTGAAAAAGAGATTTTCATGGTATCAAGGAACTTAGATGGTTTAATGAGAAGATACATAAACACAAGAAGAGGTACGATGCCCCCAAGCGAACCAGGCAATATAATGAACAAGACAAGAATGATGAAAAGTATTATGAGTGTGGAAGATATGGGCATGTTCAAGATGAATGCCCAGATCTTAAAAGAAAAGTTTCCAGAGGATTCAATAAAAATAAATCTCTTGGAAGTTGGAGTGATGAAGACAGTTCGGAACACAAGAAAATAGCAAATCTATGCTTCATGACAATTATGGACAACAGCATGAACAAACTCTCAGGCTGGTGGACCGATGAAGATGCATCAGACAATGAATGCAAATATGACAATGAAAATTGTTTCATAGCACGAGGTGAAACAAGTGAGGTAAGATCTTATAATTGTGATAGATGTAATAAATTGCAAGATATTCTTGACCTTACTCTAAAGGAGTCTCAAAAAATGATGAATGAACTAATGAGACTCAATAGGGAAAAGAAAGATTGGGAACTCCAGCTTGAAGTAAGTGAAATTGAAAAAGAAGTACTTCAAGATGAAATTCAGGAATTGCAAATGCAACTTAATGGCATGCGCAAGTCCACCAATCATAGTTATGTAAAGTCTAACCAGGCGACTTACAAGCTAACTAGAAAAAGACATGTTAGAACTGAGTCCACAAGTACTAACACAAGTGGAAGATCAAAAAATAGATTAGTCCCTATGTGTCACTAGTGTAATAAAAGTGGACATAAATACTCTTTCTGTCGATTTTGTTAATCTAATGTTTCAGGATGGATTTAGAAACCCAAAAACAATCCTGATCTTAGTAGAACTAACAAACAAGGACCTAAGAAATCTTGGGTACCTAAAAGAATGTGATAGTTCTGTTTTGCACGAACACCACAGGAAGAGCCGCAAAGGAAAATGGTACTTAGATAGTGCGTGTTCCAGCCACATGACATGTGACAAAAACTTGTTCAAAAAGGTTACAAAGATAAATGGAGGGAGTGTCAAATTTGGCTATGACTCAAAAGGAAAGATAGTTGGCACTAACACAACTCCATTCAATGACAATTGTGATATTACTGAATTGTATCTTATAGATGGACTCAACTACAATCTCCTAAGTATAAGTCAGCTATGTGATTCAGGGTACAGAGTAAAATTCGAGAAAACAGGTTCTGCCATTGAAGATGAGACAGATAAAATAATATTCCCATGAAAAAAGTATGGAAATGTTTATATTCTTGATGGATTTGAAAATATAAATAGTCACATTTGCTTAGCGTCTATATTTGATGATCCATGGTGTGGCATAAGAAACTTGGTCATGCAAGCATGCATCTTATTGAGAAACTCTCCAAGCGTGATTTAGTTACTGGTCTCTCTAAACTCAAGTTTTCCAAAAATCTTGTGTGTGATGCATATCAAATTGGTAAACAAACTAGAAACTCCTTAAAAACAAAGACATTGTGTCTACCACTACACTTTACAATTGCTCCATATGGATTTGTTTGGATGCACCAGAACTGCTAGTATAGGACGAAAACGATATGTTTTTGTTATTGTTGATGGCTACTCACGTTTTACATAAGTGATTTTTCTATCTCACAAAGATGAAGCTTTGAAAAACTTTGAGATCTTCTGTAAGAAAGTTGAAAGAGAAAAGAGGTATCTGATTACAACTAATCAAAGTGATCATGAAAGAGAATTCGAAAGTAGAGCATTTGAAGATTTCTGCAAGGATCAAGGATATATCCATAACATCTCAGATCCAAGATCACCTTAACAGAATGAAGTAGTTGAGCAGAAAAATAAAACTCTACAAGATATTACAAGAACAATGATATTAGAATATTTCTTGCCCAAGAAGTGATGAAGGTAGTTTTTTGGGTTATTCCATTAACAGTACTCCCTCCGTTTCATATTAGATGAGGCAGTTTGACTCGGTACGGAGTTTGAGAAAAAAGAAGAAGACTTTTAAAACTTGTGGTCTTAAAAGCTTAAGGGGTAAAAGGTTTGTGGGGCCATGACATTTGTGTGGCTATAAAAGTATCTCATTAAGGGTAAAAATGAAAGAGTTTAAAGTTGAATTATTTCCAAATTTGGAAATGTGTCATTTGTTTTGGAACAGACAAAAAAGGAAAGTATCTCATCTAATATGAAACGGAGGGAGTAGATCTTTTTGAGTTTATAATAAACGTACTTTATCTATAGAAGATCATACATGTCATATTAGATAAAAATAACACTACATCAGAGAAAGGAATTATTGCAGGTGATGAAGATGTCAGTCAACAAACACCACAGTTAAGCAAAAATTAAAAGTTGACTAATAGGCTAGACGAAGTCATAGAGTCGACTAATGAGCCTGTCAACAGTCAACCAGAATCACATAAGGATTCAACTACTCATACGAGTACAACACGTCCTAATAAGTGGAGTAGTGAACCAGAATATCCTCAAAAATATATCATAGGAGATCCAAGTGAAGGAATGAAAACAACATGAGCTCTCAAGAAAAAGGAAAATGTAGCACTCATCTCCCAGATTGAACCAAAGAAGGTTGAGGAAGCCCTAAAAGACTCCAACTGGGTACAAGTAATGCAGGAAGAACTAGATCAATTTGATAAAAACCAAGTTTGGAAATTGCTGCCTAACCCTGCAGATGCTACTGTAATTGAAAAAAAGGGTTTTCAGAAATAAGATCAATGAGGATGGAAAGGTTGTGAGAAACAAAGCCAGATTAGTAGCTCAAAGATACTTACAGCAGGAAGGAGTCTACTACGATGAAACCTTTGCACCAGTAGACCGACTAGAATCTATACGGATTCTTCTTGCATACGCATCCTTCAAACGATTTAGACTTTTTCATATGGATGTCAAAAGTGCCTTTTTAAATGGCTTTATTGATGAGGAGGTAAAGGTAAAACAACCTCCTAGTTTTGAAGACTCTAAATTCCCTTACCATGTGGATAAGTTGACCAAAGCTCTGTATGGACTTAAACAAGCTCCACGAGCCTGGTACGAAAGACTCAGTTCATTTTTACTTAATCATGGGTTTATAAGAGGTAAAGTAGATATTACATTATTCATCAAAAGATCATAAGAAGGTAATCTTATTATTCAAGTTTATGTTGATGATATTATCTTTGGAAGTGTTAACCCTCTTTTGTGCAAGGAATTTGCTAATCTTATGCAAAGTGAGTTTGAAATGAGCATGATGGGAGAACTTACATTTTTCTTTGAACTACAAATTCAACAATATGAAGAAGGAACGTTTGTGTGCCATACGAAATATACAAAGGAGTTAATCCAGAAGTTTTGGATGAGCAAGGCTAAAGCAATTGGTACGCCTATAAGCCTAGCAACAAGTCTTGACATGGCTAAAAAGGGAAATGATGTTGACGAAATTAAATATCGCGAAATGATTGGATCTTTGCTTTATTTAACTTCCAGTCGACCAGATATTATGTTTAGTATATGTAAATGTGCCAGGTTTCAATCAGCTCCTAAGGAGTCGCATATGATTGCAGTAAGGAGAATAATTCGTTATCTCATCGGAACTATTTCTTATGGACTATGGTATCCGCATTCTAACAATTTTAAGATGGAAGATTTTTCAGATGCTGATCTTGCAGGTGATAAAGAAGACAGAAAAAGCACTAGCGGAACATGTCAATTACTAGGAAAGGCTTTAATATCATGGAACAATAAGAAACAAGGCTTAGTTGCATTATCCATAACAGAGGAAGAATATATTGCCATTGGACAATTTTGCACAACTACTATATATGGATGTCTCGTCAAATTGGTGACTATGAATTATTTTTTAAACCTATTCAAATATTTTGTGACAACTCTAGTGCTATATGTTAGATCATGTGCATCATTCTAGGGCTAAGCATATAGACATCAAACATCATTTCATTAGAGATCATGTCCTCAAGGGAGATATAGAATTATCATTTATTGGCACCACTGATCAATTAGCAGATATTTTTACTAAGCCTTTACTCGAAGATAGATTTTGCTCTCTAAGAGAACTACTTGGTATTATTTCTCTAGATCATAAAAATTAGGACCTATGTGTTAGTTTTTAATTCTTGTATATCTAATGTTTTAATTTTTGTGTGTGTGTGTGTAAGTATGCATTAATTTAGCGTCTCCGTTTTTCCTCTCTTTTTCCATCAACAGAATTTTTTGTGTATGTAAGTATGCATTAATTTAGCGTCTCTATTTTCCCTCTCTTTTCCCATCAATCGCAGCTTTCAAGAAAGGAAAACCAATCATCATGTCCTTTAACTGACACCTTTCCTTTCATGCTCTCAACCGTCAAAATCCCGTTTTTTTAACCCTCTGAACCAGTCTTCATTGTTCTTATCGCTCTAGAAACCCTCTTCAAAGATCTTCAAACTCTCTCTCAAAATTTTTTCATTTCTAAACACTTCAAGAATCCCTAGTTTTAGGAAAATAGATTGTTCTTGATTGTGCCATGTTTGACTCAATTTTTCAGTGTAACTGCTCTGTGTTTTCGATGTTTTTCAATAATACTTAGCCTGATGATTTTGAAATCTCTTTTGACTAAGCAAAATGTAGTATAGTTGAGTGTCCATCTGATTTTCCTTCCTAACCAGTTAGTCCCAGTAATGTTAGTTGCAGCTACTCTTCTTCCTCGTACTGGATCGTTCTCGACCTTCTCTCAACGAGATACCTTTCTTGTCTACTATCTTGTGACCAAACGCAAGGTTAAACTATCCTCATGGGTCATAAATTTCATGATTGAGAGTGCTGATGATCCCACCATTTTGCCCTATGGTATGGCTATCACCCACATTTTGGAAGCCCACAACATCTCTATCTCATAATGACCTTCTGTCTCTATTTCAAAATCCTACAACACTAGGGCTTTTTCTAGTATGGGGTATGTGCGTGCTAAGGGTTCCTGGGTAAAGAAACAGGAAAGTGACGTCTAGAATGTTCAGCCTGATTCCAAGATCAAAGCCTCTGTTTCCCATCATAATGTAAGTTATCATGTTCTTATGGAGAAACTAACTGCTATTAGTAACAAGTTAATCATCATCAAGGACCTTCTTGTTGCAACTAAATCCATTGTAGAGGACATCCATGCGATCTCCACGGAGACTGGGTCCGATGTTTAAAATATGAGAGTTAAAATTCTTAAACTTGGAGAAAATGCAGTCAAAGCTTTCAAGGAATTACATGACATGATTGATAGGGTGACAGTTTCAGCCAATGCCTGCTTTGAACGTCTGAAAGAGGCTATTTGCAACACTCTTACTTATTTCTTGCGTTTTTAGTTGTGGAAGTTTCAAATAACTTTTTGTTATTTCGGACTGGATAACCAGTCTCTGGATATTTTGCTAAACTCTGTGTGCCTATAAATGTATAATATTGACCTATAATTAGTATATATGCATATCCCCTCTTTGTTGATGTCAAAAAGGGGGAGAAATAAGTTTGTACATTGCAGGACAGACTGTTGGAAATATTGAGGGGAAGTCGACTGAAGTACCTATTGAGGGGGAGTCAACTAACTATAAGGAGACTCGACTAAAGCACCTGTTGAGGGGGAGTCGACTAAAGTATATGCAGCACCTATAGACTACAGGGAAGTTAATTTTTATTTATATACTCCCTCCGTTTCATATTAGATGAGGTACTTTCCTTTTTAGTCTATTCCAAAACAAATGACACATTTCTAAATTTGGAAATAATTAAACTTTAAACTCTTTCATTTTACTCATTTACACCTAATGAGAAGCTTTTATAGCCACACAAATATCATGGCCCCACAAACTTTTTACCCCTTAAGCTTTTAAGACCACAAGTTTCAAAAGTCTTCTTCTTTTTTCTTTAACTCCATGCCGAGTCAAACTACCTCCTCTAATATGAAACGGAGGGAGTATTTTTTGTCATCATCAAAAAGGGAGAGATTGTTAACTCTAACTTTCAATAATGAAAAATAATATATCACATTTGGTGCTGGATCACATGGAATAAAACAAAGGAATCAAGAAGAAATACCAATCAAGAATAGATTAAGGAAATAATCATCAACACAAAGAAAGGAATCAATTATTAGCGATGAAAAAGGAAGAAGCATTAGAGATCCGGAAGTAGAATCAATTAGTGATTCTATAAAAGATTAATGGAAGCTATTGCTAGAAGGCCCCAAAATCAAAGGGAAACGAGATCGCAAAGGGAAGCACTGAAGACTGTTGAAGGCAGAAATCAGGGTCAAGCGGATAGGCCTCAAGTAACGAAAAGATATGCCTAGCGGATAAGAAGCTCATCAAGACCACGAATCAAGGAAGATCAAAGGAAATCTAACATTATTCTTGGAAAGAATCTATTTGTGAATGCTTTAAAGGATCCCCCTGCATATATATTTTGGGTACAAGAAATGCAGGAAGAATTAGATCGATTTGAGAAAAACCAAGTTTGGAAACTGCTACCTAACCCTGCAGATGCTACTGTGATTGTAAATGGGTTTTAGAAATAAGCTCAATGAGGATGGAAAGGTTGTGAGAAACAAAGCCAGATTAGTAGCTCATGGATACTCACAGCAGGAAAGAGTCGACTACGATGAAACCTTTGCACCAGTAGACCAACTAGAATCTATACAGATTCTTCTTGCATGCGCATCCTTTAAACAATTTAGACTTTTTCAGATGGATGTCAAAAGTGCCTTTTTAAATGGCTTTATTGATGAGGAGGTATATGTAAAACAACCTCCTGATTTTGAAGACTCTAAATTCCCTTACCATGTGTGTAAGTTGATCAAAGCTCTGTATGGACTTAAACAAGCTCCACAAGCCTGGTATGAAAGGCTCAGTTCATTTATACTTGATCATGGGTTTATAAGAGGTTAATTAGATATTACACTATTCATCAAACGATCATCAGAAGTTAATCTTATTATTCAAGTTTATGTTGATGATATTATCTTTGGAAGTGCTAACCCTCTTTTGTGCAAATAATTCGCTAATCTTATGCAAAGTGAGTTTGAAATAAGTATGATGGGAGAACTTAAATTTTTCCTTGGACTACAAACTCAACAATCTGAAGAAGGAACGTTTGTGTGCCAGACAAAATATATAAAGGAGTTAATCCAGAAGTTTGGTATGAGCAGTGCTAAAGCAATTAGCACGCCTATGATCCCATCAACAAGTCTTGACAAGGATGGAAAGGGAAATCATTGTTGACGAAATTAAATATAGCGGAATGATTCGCTCTTTGCTTTATTTAATTTTCAGTCGACCAGATATTATATTTAGCGTATATAAATGTGCAAGGTTTCAGTCAGCTTCTAAGAAGTCACATCTGATTGCAGTAAAGAGAATAATTCATTATCTTATATTTCTTATGGGCTATGGTATCCACGTTATAACATTTTTAAGATGGAAGGTTTTTCAGATGTTGATCTTGCAGGTGATAAAGAAGACAGAAAAAGCACTAGCAGAACATGTCAATTACTGGGAAAAGCTTTAATATCATGGAACAGTAAGAAACAAGGCTCAGTTGCATTATCTACAGTAGAGGCAGAATATATTGCCATTGGACAATTCTGTGCACAGTTACTATGGATGTCTTATCAACTTGGTGACTATGAATTAGTTTTTAAACCTATTCAAATATTTTGTGACAATTCTGATATGTTAAAGAATTATGTGCTTCATTCTAGGGCTAAGTATATAGACATCAAAAATCATTTCATTAGAGATCATCTCCTCAAGGGAGATATAGAATTATCATTTGTTGGCACCACTGATCAATTAGCAGATATTTTTACTAAGCCTTTTCTTGAAGATAGATTTTTCTCTCTAAGAGAACTACTTGGTATTATTTCTCTCGATCATAAAAATTAGGACCTATGTGTTAGTTTTTAATTCTTGTATGTCTAATGTTTTAATTTTTGTGCGTGTAAGTATGCATTAATTTGGCGTCTTCACTTTCCCTCCCTTTTTTCCCATCAATCGCAACTTTCAAGAATGGAAAATCAATCATCATGTCCTTTCACTTACACCTTTCCTTTCTTGCTCTCAACCATCAAAATTCCATTCTTTTAATCCTCTGAACCAGTCTTCATTGTTCCTAACGCTCAAGAAACCCTCTTCAAAGTTCTTCAAACTCTGTCTCAAAAAATTTCCATGGCTAAACACTCCAAGAATCCCTTGTTTTATCTAAACGCATTGTCCTTGATTGTGCCATGTTTGACTCAATTTTTCAGTGTAACTGCTCTGTGTTGTCGATGCTTTTCAATAATACTTAGCCTGATGATTTTGAAATCTCTATTGACTAAGCAAAATGTAGTATAGCTGAATGTCCATCTGATTTCCTTCCTAACCAGTTAGTCCCAGTGATGTTAGTTGCAGCTACTCTTCTTCCTCGTACTGGATCATTCTCGACCTTCTCTCAACGAGATAACTTTCTTGTCTACTATCTTGTGACCAAACTCAAGGTTAAACTATCCTCATGGGTCATAAATTTCATGATTGAGAGTGTTGATGATCCCACCAGTTTGCCCTATGGTATGGCTATCACCCATATTTTGGAAGCCCACAACATCTCTATCTCAGAATACCCTTTTGTCTCAATTTCAAAATCTTACACCTCTAGGGCTTTCGCTAGTATAGGATATGTGTGTGCTAAGGGTTCCTGGGTGAAGAAACAGGAAAGTGAAGTCAAGAACGTTCAGCCTGATTCCAAGATCAAAGCCTATGTTTCCCATTATAGTGTAAGTGATCATGTTCTTATGGAGAAATTGACTGCTATTGATAACAAGTTAATCATCATCAAGGACTTTTTTACTGTAACTCAATCCACTATTGGGGACATACATGCGTTCTCCAAGGAGACTAGGTCCAATGTTTCAAATCTGAGAGTTAAAATACTTAAACTTGGAAAAAAATGCAGTTAAAGATTTCAAGGAAGAACATGACAGGATTGATGGGGTAACAATTTCAGCCAATGCCAGCTTTGAACGTCTAAAGGAGTTGATTTGCAACATACTTACTTATTTCTTGCGTTGTTAGTTGTGGAAGTTTCAAACAATTTTTTTGTTGTTTTATTTTATTGGACTGGATAACCAATCGCTGGATGTTTTACTAACCTCTACATGCCTATAATATTTGCCTATGATTTATAATATTAGCTAGCCTATAATTAGTATATATGCATATCCCCTCTTTATTGATGTCAAAAAGGGGGAGAAAGAAATATATACATTGCAGGACAGACGGTTGGAAATGTTTAGGGGAAGTCGACTGAAGCACCTATTGAGGGGGAGTCAACTAACTATGAGGAGAGTCGACTGAAACACCTGTTGAGGAGGAGTCAACTGAAGTATATGCAGCACCTATCGACTATAGGGAAGTTAACTGTTATTTATATAATTTTTTGTCATCATCAAAAAGGGAGAGATTGTTAACTATAAGTTTCAATGATGAGAAATAATATATCACATTTGGTGCAGGATCATAAAGAATAAAACAAAGAAATCAAGAAGCAGTACCAATCAAGAATAGATTAAGGGAACAATCAGCAACACAAGGAAAGGAATCAATGATTAGCGATTAAAAAGGAAGAAGCATCAGAGATCCGGAAGAAGAATCAATTAGTGATTCTATATGATTGATGGAAGTTATTACTGGAAGGTCTCAAAATCAAAGGGAAACGATATCGCAAAGGGAAGCACTGAAGACCGTTGAAGGCAGAAATCAAGGGATCTAGTGCATACGCCTCAAACAAAGAAAAGTTATGCCTAGCGGATAAGAAGCTCATCAAGACCACGAATCAAGGAAGATCAACGAAAAGCTGACTTTATTCTTGGAAAGAATCCATCTATTATTCCTTTCAAGGATCATCTCCCTTGGGACGTTTATTTTGAATCTGCTATCTGTACTATGAAGATATTAAGATAGGTTTTATTTTGTGTTTGAGAGGTTAGGTTTATGTCCCCCTCCTCTTGTACTTTACTTTGATTATCAATAAACAAGGTAGAGGTCAATGCCAAACCCCTATCATCACGTGAGGTGAAAGCCCCGTCCGATGGATTAATATTTTTTTTAAAAAGGCAGAAATTTACTTTTTTTAAAAAAAATACAATATCTTAGTAATTAGATATGTATTTGAATTCAAACGTTTTAATCTTAATAAAAACCAACATCCTGCTATGCAATATATTCATTTAGAACTACTATCGACTGCCAGCCTATCTTTCGGCTAATTCCTAACTTCGAATTGGATTATATGGAGAAATATATTAACAATAAAGATAAATTAGAGGAAGAAGCAAAGAGTGAGAAAAAGCCGTGAAGCTATCAAATTCTTAATTTCTTATCCGAGTTTTGCCAAAAGAAGATATATCGCAAACGACTTAAGAAGAAGATCATATTAATTGGAGAAATGACGCGTTAATAAAATATGATATTAATTATTACATGAACTAAGTTCGGAATCAGAGTGTCACCCAATGAACCAAAAGGGTATTTTGTCCCTTAGAAATTACAAACAATTCCACTTGCACTAAGAATGGGTTACACACAACTGGACTTTAAAAGTGGTCCAAACACCCCGAAACAAAGATTAAAACGTTAGCAGTATAATATTTGACTCTTGTTGTTTTGGAAGCAGTACGAATTGTCATATATACTGTATATAAATCAAGGTGGGGTCATGCAAAGTTACCTTCATTGATATTTTCCCAGGCCTCCTGAATTTAAATTAGTTGACTTTGGTCTAAGCATCAAACCTAAGTATGAAGAAATAATACACTTGTGAGTCATACAGTTAAATTGGACCACATGTATAGCATCTTGTAATCTATATGAAACATATGTGTTTTAGATGTTTTAATAAATTCCACCTACCAAATCTCCTTAATTATGCCAACTCGCTCCCAGAATAAAATCATACCCTATGTGGTCTCAAAAGACAAGAAACATTTTTTAATTTTTAGTTAGAGTGTCAATTAGGGATATTATCACTTTTAGTCCGCGGCAGAAACTATTTACATATTATAGTCGAAAAAATATATTGACAAAATATATATATATATATAAATTTTATATAGTTTTCGACTATTATTTTTATAGTGGTTATATAGTATCATTTCTCAAAATAGGTAGGCATTTAAAAAAGAGAAAAGTTTACTATAGTGATCACATACTCTTATGATTGAGGTTATTTAATATATAAGCAATTTTTTAAAAACAAATAACATGAACCGAATTCAATGACCAAGAAAATGATATACAAGAGGTAATATATCATGTTGGAGTTAAAATGGAGCTAGTAGTAATCAAGACTAACCTTGAGCATGGAATAACTGGAGGTTGGGGCACCAGTAATTTGATGCAGAGGATAGGTGCCCGACATTTAAGGCTTTATTAACCCTACTCACTCTAGTAATTAAATACAAGAGAAGAATTGGGAAACGAGAAAAACCCAAAAAAGAAAGAAAATAAATGAAGATATGGGAACCAAGAAAGAACCAAAAGAAAAACGATTGTCTCTTACTCTTCTCTCATAACTATGAAAACAACAAGTGAATGAGTGAAAGCTAATCGGCCCATGCAAACGTCCCTTTCTCACTCCTTTCCCCCACCTCTGCCGCCTCTGCTTCTCCCCAACCCCTACCCCCACGCCCACGCCCACCCCCTCCTCACACCAAAACAAGCAAAGCCATTGGGAATGGCAACAACCATACATTTTTTTTTCTTTTTCTCCGATCCATTTCGAGGATTCACTTGCCCAAGGTCCATCAAAAGAGAATAAGCTTTCTATCAGAATTTTTTTGGTTTTAGAACTTGAATATGAAACCTCTTATTAAGCGAGAAGCCATCCAATCCATCTCACTACAACCCTGTTTGAATTCCTATTTACTCTTCCCAGTTTGATTTTACAAATATTTGTTTTTGAACTTGCAATTTATGTTAGCCTGTATGCACATGTAGTCATCTATTTACGGGCTATATAATATGGTAGTGTGTAGTTTAGTTAGTAGTTGAGTTTATTTCCTTTCTTACACCTGTACTAGTGTTATCCTTGTGTTACATATTTTTGGATCAATTTTTTTATACTTGAGGTTTTCTTTGTGTCATTTTATTTTTTTTGGTTGTTGTTCTTATTTCGTTTGCCGTAGTTCTCTATCATAACTGCTGTGATATTGTTGTTTTGAGTCGAGGGTCTTTCGAAAACAGCCTCTGTACCTTCACAAAATAGGGGTAAGGATTTCGTACGTACAATCCTCCTCAGGCCTCACTTATGGGGATACATTGGGTATGTTGTTGTTATTATTTATAATATGGTAGTATCACAACTTTAAATGCCAGTGTATTTATAATTTCTGATTGCATGTTAGTTGGAGTATTATTTTTTATCCGGTTAGAAATTACAATCATTATAGAAATTTGCTTATTAGTACCTTATAAGTTAATGCTTTGATAGTGTAATTTTTTTTACAAAGGAAAAACAATTTAATGTGAAAACTATTTTGATACAATTGATTTTTTTTTAAAACAATTGATTTAGTTCAGGAAAAAAAAAGAAATGAAATAATAACTATAAATGGGACGCGCGGAGATGATGCTCCTTAGTCCCTACTGTGGCAGTATCATTATTTTATGGACAATAGAAAAACAAAATAGAGTAGTAAATAATGTGAATTTTTTTTAGAGAATTTGTTGAAGCATAAAATGCCCCTAGTCTGTTATATTAGGTCGGTTTCTGTCTTTGTCCCTCTATTTCTCTCACACACACATGGACTTCTCACTTTTCAACTTGTCTTGATAACTCCTAAAAGAAAAATAAAAGAATTAGGATCCCTATCCAAGCTGTTATATAAAACTCACTCCTTTTGATCAGTCAATCATCAATCAATCAAATCAAAAGGGAGAAATCAGAATCTTATCATCTCATCTCAAAAACATCATGTCCTCTTCATCTGCTGCTTTTGCTCCGGACCACCACCTCCACCACCATCACCTCTCTCCTCCCTCAGGGGAACAACTCTGCTATGTCCAATGCAACTTTTGTGACACTGTTCTCGCGGTATTATACTACTTTTATTTCTTCCTACTATATTATAACACCTACTCTACCACACAATAACATTCTTAGCTTCCTCTCTCTCTTTTGTCTTATGACCTCTTAATTCCCTTCTTCACTTTCTAAAATTGATGATCATGTTCTTGAAATTATTCATACTTTTGCCTTATTTTCCTTTAATTTATACTTGATATATGTGTTCATTTATGTAGTTTTGTTGGAACCATTTACATAGATTTTCTTTAAGACGAACTTTCTTGGATTTTATTTATTCCATCTGTTGGTATTTTTTTCATCTCTTCCCATGTTTTTCTGCCCCAGTTTGTTCAAGGATGTTCAGTCTATTCATCATAACTCAATAATGAATACGTTATATTACATACTGGAACATTTCTAATGCAGTTTTTCCCTAAGAAGTGCGAAATGGAATATATAATTTCATTACAAAAGGGGGATTGGAGTCAAAAAGATAAACACAAATCTTTCACTTGTTTCTTGTTGGTCAAAGTTTAAACATTTAGATGAAAGAGTTAGACTGTTCAGCGGCCTAGACCCTTTTCATTAATTAGCTAAAATTGCTATTGCGTTACTCTATTTGCTAAAATACTCATGTTATTTTTTGTATACAGGTGAGTGTTCCTTGCTCCAGTTTGTTCAAGACTGTGACAGTAAGGTGTGGTCATTGCACCAACCTTCTGTCTGTCAACGTCAACATGCGCGGCCTGCTTCTTCCCTCTGCAAATCAGCTTCATCTCCCCCATTCTTTCTTTTCTCCTCAGAATCTTCTGGTATATATATTATACACATCATTTATGCTTGGAATCTAGGTTTTCAAGTCCATGCGTCTATGTTAATCTTTCAGCTCAATACGTTTTATTTTTCACTATTTGTGCCTGTAATCCTTTATGCTAATCTTTTCTGTATTGTTCTAATTTTATCTGATGCCTTCTTAAGAGATGAAAGTGTAAGTTTAACAATTCTTTTACATTTTTCCTTTACACTTGTCATTATTTCTTAAAAAAAAACAGGAGGAGATTCGGAATTCTCCACCAAGTTTGTTGATCAATCAGCCAAACCCGAATGAGTTACTCATGCCAGTTCGAGGAGTTGATGAACTTCCAAAGCCACCAGTCGCAAACAGACGTAAGATTAATTCTACTTACACTTATAAATTTCTCCTTCAGAGTTTCACAAATGACCCAAAAATTAAACTCATTTACTGGCAACACACTTTCTAAAAAGAACTAAATTAATTTAATTTCAGCATATGGAGTGCTATACCCTTAAACAAACAATGAAGCTCTAGACTTTTAGGTGAATAGGGGTTTCTTAGCAAATGAAGAAAGAATGTACACTTTACTAGCATATGTTTCCTCTTCATCTGTGTCTAATAAGTTAAAACTTTTATTTTTCCATAATGAAATAATAAGTATTATTTTTGGGAAGGATCTTCTACCATTTACTCTTGCCTGCCGTCCTTCTCCAACACTTTCCAAATATAAGGTACTTCCCAAAAAGCCATGTTTAGAAATTGCAGCTAAAACGTATTTGCACTGTTCATCTACAGTTTCTGCTTGTGTGTACAATATATGTGCTAACTATGATGATATATTGTTTTATCTTCAATGGAAAAATCAGTACACACCCTAAAATCTGGGTAGAATGAATAATTTTAACCATTCATATTAAAATTTTAAACCCACCACTATGGTGGCCACTTTTATAGAAAAACTTATATATTCATATGGACTTCTTTCTTTGGGGGATTGGGCTTAGGACCAAGGGCAGAAGTGCATGGTTTAAAGGGGTTCAATTGAATCTCTCATTCGGAAAGTTATTTCGTGCATATAGGTTGTAGGTTCAGTTGTTGAATCCCCACAAAATGATAGACACTATTTTTTTATTAGTCCGTTTAAAAAAGATTGGCCCCTTTTAATATTTCCTTACTACGAAGCATCTATAGCCACAGAAATAATATGACAGGTTTAAGATCACAAGCTTCAAAAGTTTTATAACCATACAAATGTTTTAAGATCGCACATCTCAAAAATCTTCCCTTCTTTGTTAAAGTTTCTGCTAGGACAATTTTTTGGAAACGAATTAGTGTAATAAACTAGTTAATGTGCCCTGAAAAATTGCTTTACGTTATAGGTATAATTGTTGAATCCGGTTAACATGAGGGAAATTTCTAGTAGTATACTAGTAAATGGTGTTTAGAAATTAATTTAGGTTGTAAGTACAAATCCTAGTTGTGGCACTCTTAACATTTTTATTTCTGTCCACAACTGCTTTATGTGTATTAGGCACTTTTTATATAGTTGATGCCTTTTTCTCTCTCAGTACAAGAAAAAGAGAAAATGTCCCCCGGAAAGTCAGATGGTTTTTCAAAAGCACCACAGAATCTAGATGAATAGATAGAAGGATAGATCATTAGATAATGATAATGAAATGATATGATATGATGTGAGAGAGGAGAAGGACAGAGAAAAAGGTATATAGTAGTAGCAAAAGTATTCTTGATCTCTTTGGTCCCGCGTGAGAGTACTGGTAAATAAAAGCATAGAAATACTACAGAAAGTCAGCCAAGTGTTTTTAATGCCTGTTTTGTTTGTCTACATGTCGTCTGTACTCAGCCCCGGAGAAACGACAGCGTGTGCCATCTGCTTACAATCGATTCATCAAGTATGTATATTTTTCTTAAATTCATACAATATTTGTTTATCTCATTTTTTTTAGCTATTGTTTGAACATAAATTTGGTTGAAACTTGAAAAAAAAAGTTATCGAAGTTGTGTTGAAAAATAATGAATTTTGAAAGTTTAAGTTGTATTTGAACATACATTTTATTTGAAAAAAATATTGACGTTTTATGAATAAAAGAAAAATTATCACCCTTGAAACTTGAATTTTTTTTCTTCAAAAAACTTGTTAGATTCCACGAACAAACTATATTTTCAAATTTATTTGAAAAAAAGTAGCCAAAAATTGTGTCCAAACGGGAGCTTAGGTTAGAAATACATATATATAATTAAAAAAGGATTTAAGCACATATGGATTGCCATTGACAAAGACAATGAAAAAATTTAATGACTGCGATATATGCAGGGACGAGATCCAACGTATCAAAGCTGGAAATCCTGATATAAGTCACAGGGAGGCCTTCAGTGCTGCTGCAAAGAATGTAAGATCCAAAAAATTTACTTATTAAGATAAATTAATAATTTATTATGATAGAATTAACACAAGAATAGAAAGATTAAATAAGAATCTATTCTTATAGGCATTAGAGCTAGTTTCTATTCCTTTTAACTAGGGTTTTGTTTGACTAGGGTTTGGTGCATATGTTGCTTTTTACAAACATGTCATTGAATTGTGCGCTGGTTTGTTTTCTTGTACTGCAGTGGGCCCACTTTCCACACATTCATTTCGGACTTATGCCTGATCAACCCGTGAAGAAACCCAATGCATGTCAACAGGTACCTTTCCAACTCTTTTTAAAACCCTAGCTTTTCACCCAATATGTTTTTCATTAATAGAGCTAATTAATTAAACCACAGTACACTTTTATCATTTTTATATAGTTAAACATAGAATTTTACTTTGAAGTGCTTAACATTCTTTATTTTTACAAACTGACTGTGTAAAAGAACTTAGTATATACTATCAATTCATTTAAAAAGTAATTACACTTGCAACTCGTCCATAACAAGTGGACATAGTAACTTAAAAAATAAATAAAGCATGTATTCTGCTATCACGTGTTAAAATATACTAACAATATAAAAATTATTTATATTGTCATCAAAATATATAAATTAAATTTTCAAGTAGTTTAATTTGTCATGCTTTTCCATTTTAATTAAATCATTCAATTTGATTTAATTTTTTTGGGAAATGTGTAGGAAGGGGAGGATGTTCTGATGAAGGAAGGGTTTCTTGCTCCAGCAAACGTGGGTGTATCTCCTTACTAATTAAGGAAATGAAGTCACCAGCCAATGTTCTCTCCCTGATCTGTTGGAACTGTCTATTTATCTAATTATTGTGCGTTAGTTTATCTATAGTTTAGGGCGTCCTGTTAATTTCTATTTTCTTTGAAGAACACGTACTCTCTAGGGTTTCCTTCTCGCTCTCATGTTGTCTTTGAAGAAGACATTTCTAACTGTTTCAGGTTGCTTAGTTTCTAGTGAGGAAAGGATTCTGAGAACTATGTTTGTTTGTTAATGCTGATAACTAAGCTCTCTGAAACCCTCAATATCTGAAAATGGAACTGCTTCTGTTCATAAATGTCAGTTAAGAGTATCGTATTATGAATTTCATCGTCCCTTAATTGACTAGTTTTCTTTACCGTCTTGGGCCTTTCATGTTAAGAGTTACGTTCGTGTGTGTGTATATATATTGTACCTTCACGAACTGTAAATATCATTAATGGGTGAATTCTTTGTTGTTTGTTTGCAGCTTATAATTAGTGCATTCATTAATCTTCACAAGAACTGAAGTCGGATTTAGTCCTTAGAGATGAAATAATCATACACTTAATACAATATCGAGTACCAGAATTTTCAGTTTCTGAGTGGTGATCATTTGATATCTACCAAACTATACACTGCCCTACATGCAACTTGCAAGATAGAAATTAAAACAATGTTAAATTGTACTTATCCTTTGCATAGGCTTAACAAAAGGGATCTTTACACACACATAGCTGGTCATATTCACTATTTACATTTCATGACCTTGTTAACGTTATTAACTATTTTTGAGAATTCCCTTAGAAAACTTGGTGTTTAGACCATTGTAGTTTATTGATCAGAACAATCGTAATCTTTGGGTCATTAATACGTCTTGCCACATAGAAAAGGACAGTGATAAGAAACTTTTACACTACTAGTGAAAATTTAGCTGTTACAGAAGGTTGCTTCTCTTAATATTGCGGGAAAGCTATATGCATGCAGTAACAGCTACTCATTGCTCCCCTTATAATATACTTATATATAGTATAATTGTGATGTTCTTCTTCACATGCCACAGGCTGCTAAATTGTCCTTTTAACTTCCCTCTAGTTAATTTTCTGGGAGTAAACTAATTTAGGACCTTCATATATTTTCAAACTAAAATCTCGGTTAGACTAACTTCCCAATATGTCACCACGACCTAGCTACTCGTTGATGTTCCAATGAACTAAACACCCCTCCCCTTTGCCAATATTAATATTAATATATTAAGAATACTAACATATAACTTCTAAATCTGATACATACTAAACTTGAGGGTAACTGAAAACGTGTCTTAGTCCAAATTTGGACTAGAGAGAGAAAAAATGTTATTTAAACAGATTTATGCCCATTTCTATCTGCTAATTTGCTTCTTGGTATATTTTTAATGATGTCACGTTGCTCCTTACGTTTTACCCTTTAAAAGTAAGGCGATTTTGTATATGTAGATAAATGTATCAACTCATTTTGAAATAAAAAAGATAACCAAACTAATAGCTTAGACAAACTTGAATAACAGGGTACTTGCCCCATTATTCTAGCCTAATAGACGATCGACGAACCTGATATCAGCTTTTGCTACTTGAGCTAAAATTCTACAGTATAATTTATTATTAAGGTACTAATTAGGTGATGAAAGGTAATAATTGTCCCTTTACATCATTTTTAGCAGTGTGTAATTTTAATCCACTATGTGCATTGATAACAATATCTGAGATATAAACATACTTTTGTGATTAAATTTTCCAAAGGAGGTAATAATTTATTTTCAAACTAAGAATTGGCATTTGCACTATGTATTCCTTACGTGGGCAATAATTACATTATAGATTAATATGAATATTTTCCCACTCAAACTAATAAAGTCATTTATTCTTTAAAAATATATAAACCATGTCGTAGATCCTTAAAATGGAAATAGAGAGTGAACGTTTGGATATCTAATATTATGATTAGAATTCTGATAGTTTGATCGACCACTGAAAAATCTCTATGGAGATTCCAACATAGAAATAAACTAACCATAACTAAAGAAGTGTTGACCTTATGAAGATTTTGAACCCTCTCGACCACTAAACTACACTATTGGATTGTGTTAAAGGGGTTTAAAACTTAATATATATATAGAGGTAAAAAAACAAATTTTACCTTATATACAGTATAATTTTTCGACGAAGGGGGTTCGAGTGAACCCTTCCGCTCCCTAAATCCGCCCCTGTCAAGAAGTATTACTGAATAATATAGTATAAGCTTTAAAAAAGAATCTGAAATAACTGTACAAGTAGTTGAGGTCCCTTTCTACAGTGTGTCCATGCATGTTCAAATTACGTATGTTAGAATTTAGAGGCGATAGCATGAATTTAAAGTTTATGGGTCGGGATGTTAGTTCCTTTAATTAAGTTACTGAATTCTATATTAACAATTTATATCTATTCAATAAATTTCTTAAGATAAATACATAGTTTGAACATACAAACTGGTTCGATCGAACTCATAAGCTATGCTCTAGTTCCGCCCTTATGTTGGTCTTTAGTTAATGTTCCAGTCCGTCACTCTTATACCAAGAACAGCCCATATACTAGAGCCCCTGTCTTGGACCATCATTAGACAAAACTTGTTCAGGCTTTAGAACATGGATCGAAAAGCCCAAAGCAGCTCAATTACAGATGGCTTGACCCAATTCAAACTTCCCATTGTCTTAGGAAGAATTAATCCAAATAGCCGCCTACAAAAAATAGCCGGTAGATATATAATATGTATATAATTATTGTATAATATTGTATATAATTAATTTATAATTTATGTATACCGACCAAAAAAAGTAAATATTGAATCTGGGCGGCTATTTGTGTAACAATCCCTTGTCTTAAATACCGCACATGGTAACAACCCGTCCTCATTGAAATTGGACAGATACCTAAGATGAAATAGATTATCAGATTTAGGGCTATCCAATTAGGCCCAAGCCCATGACCCGTCCAATCCGCTCAAGGTTGGATTGGTTATTGACTCATCCATTAGTTGAACTCAACCAATCTTGATTCAACCTATCTCAACCCATATAAAATGGAGTTGATCTTTCGCCCAAATTGATCCATTAATAATTTTGTAAAAATATCTTAGAAATAAATTTATTTTTTTATTTGATATGTTATATATGATCATAACAAAAGGAAAAAGTCTTATTTAGTAATTATATAATCCATAAGAAAAATATATATATATTAACTAAAGATTGATAAAAGTTGCGGGGGTTGGGCTATGTCCCAAATTTTAGCCATCTTGACCCAACCCATTTTTGCCCACATAATTTTTGGGCGGGTTTTGACCCCCCAAAATTGGCCCAACCCACTTGTTGACACCCCTAATCAGATTCGGGGCAATTTGCATCTATACCCACTTTTTTGGTCACGTTTTAACTTGTGCCCCCTCTGCAAAAACAATTACAAGCGTACCCACTTTTTCGCGTAATTTCAGTAGATACGGCTAAAGTAGCAAAGGCAATCACGCAAAACTTCAACATTCTAGTAGACGGGCCTGAAGTAGCAAGTGTGTTGAACCAAGTGTGCTGAAATTTTTGTTTGTAATTGTTGAACTTAAGCATAGTAGCTGAAGTTTTGTTCTCTATTTGCTGAAGTTTTTGTTTGTAATTGCTGAACTTAAGCATAGTAGCTGAAGTTTTGTTCTCTATTTGCTGAAGTTTTTGTTTGTAATTGCACTAAATAAGCTGAAGTTTTTTTGTCCTAATTAGTTTTGTCATTAAGCTTTTTCAAAAACTTCAGCAGAAGATGCTGAAGTTATTTAGTTCATTTGTAAAAACTTCGGCACTAAAAGCTGAAGTTTTTTTGTCCTGGATTCGTTAGTTTTGTCATAAAGCTTTTTCAAAAACTTTAGCAAAAGATGCTGAAATTATTTAGTTCATTTGTAAAAACTTCAGCGCTATATAAGCTGAAGTTTTTGAAAAAGCTTTCTAATATACTAGATAAATAATCAGATTGCCAACATTATCTAAATCATAAATTTTGGAAACATTAAACGTGAAAAAAAACAGAATTATCATTGCCTACTAACTTATGTACGTGAAAATATTCACAAATTATTGTCTACTAACTTACGTAACTATTTATAATTTATTTTTAAATAATCTGATAAACATATTTATGGCAATCGTCCGATGAACTGAAGTTTTATAGCAGCACCAACAGCAACAGAAGAAAGAAGAAGAAGAAGAAGAAGAAGAAGAAGAAGAAGAAGGAGGAGGAGGAGGAGGAGGAGAAAGGGAGCTGAAGTTGTTTTAAAAAGTGGGTATAAGTTAAAACTTTTTTTAAAAATAGGTATAGGTTAAATGGGGGGCGACCAAATAAAGCGTTCCGTGCAATTTTTACATTAGATTCAAGCTCGTAAAATTATTTGAATTGTGACTCTTCGTCACTGAGTTTTCCTTATAGGATTAATTATGTTTGATGACCATTTGCTCATCCACAAAGCAATATAAAGAATTCTCTTGTCATGAAAATATTCAACGTAAGATTCCAAAAGAGGATTCTCATGTACTAAAAGAGTGATTTGACAGATATACACTAAGGAGCATATCTAGAATAGAAGTAATGGTTCATCTGAATCCATAATTTTATCTCGCATCCTATATATTTATTTAAAAACTCATTAGATATGTACAAATAATAGTTTTGAATTCATTACATGACAAAATATGGTGTACATTCTCAGTGGTGGACCTATAAAGTTTAAATTTTACATCTATTTCTGTATACACCAGTGTAAAAAAAATTGATGTGAATGTATTTTTACTTATGGTAACATGAGATTAATTGTTTTTATTTTCAAGCATTATAAATGTTAGTTTAGTTATGCTTTTAGGTGACCTAGAGCCCGTTTGTATTAGCTGTTTATAAATAGTATAGTTGATAAGTTTGAAGTGCTGAAAAGTATTTTTAAGTGCTTAAACTGATTTTTTAAATAAGCATTTACGTGTTTGAATAAACGTGCTGAAACTGATAATAAGCAGTTGATGTGTTTGGTAGAAAAGTGCTGATAAGTTATTCTTTTATTAAAAATGACAAAAATATCCTTGCAAACTTTAAAAAATTATAAATTAAAAAATTTCTTTGTAAAGAAAAAGATGAACAACGAACATGGAATGAAAAGAAAGTTAGAAAAAAAAATTGAGAAAAATATTTTGTGAATTAGAAAAAAATTATTAAGGATAAACTAGTAAAAGCCTTGATCAAACTAAAAGTGCTTATAAGCTATAAAGTCATAAGTTGGGAAGTTGGGGGTGACCAACTTATGACTTATGGTTGATTTTAGTTTATAAGCACCATGGGTATTTAACAAACACGTAAATAAGCTAAAAAGTAATTATAAGCCAGTTTGACCACCTTATAACCTTAGGCTAACGCCCTCCTAATTGTGAAATTCTTTTACACGGTTAATGTGAAAATTAAACTCAAATCATCATCTACTGGATTTCGTATTTCAAAAGTAATATTCGGTAGAAACATAAGAAAAAGTAGAAAATAAAGGGTAAAAGAATAGAAAAAGGAGAAAAATAAATAAGAAAACTTTAGAAATCAAGGCATATAACTTCAATGTGTAACAAGAAAATGGATAAGATTTGATTGTTGCGAGAGCTTAAGTAATTCAAAATATTTTCGATTTTTAACTATTACCATTTTCTAATTGCGGAAATTTGTGTAAATTACCATTTTTAATTAATAAGTTTTATGTAGAAGAGGCGGTATATTAATTTAAAAAAAGGTGAGCAAAAGTAAATCAAGGGAAGCAAGTAGACGGGGAATAAAACTGCACCTGATATTGGAGATCCTACCTTTCTTCTTCCAAAATTGACATGGAATTTTAGAGGAAAACACTCTTTTTTTTTTTGTTTCCCATCTTATGTTCGGTACTCACATTGAGGCCCGATTAAATCCGGATTCGTGCTGAAAAGTCCCACATTAGAGTAAAGCGAGCGCTCAGAGAAAAACACTCTCTTAGTGCACATGTACGTGTCATTTAAACTTACCACTACCATTTATATATCATTTTATTCAACTTTTTTAATAATCCAAAATTTAAACTACTTCAACGATTCGATATAAATTTTGATTTAATACTTTTCAATTGCTCCCTCTATTCCAGTTTATGTGACATTATTTCCTTCGAGAGTCTTTTAAAAAAGAATCTTTTATTTTTGTATTTTAAAATAATTAACTTTAAAAATTTTATTTTACCTTAACGAGGACACTTTTATAACCACACAAATGTTAAATCATATTTTAGGTTGCAAATTTTGAGAATGTTTACTTTCTTTCTTAAATACTGTATCAAATCAAATTATTTCACATAAATTAAAAGATATAGAGCATTATTTTATTGTATTTTGATATTACTAATGTACAATATTAGTCAAATTTTTCTAATATTTATTTTGTAACTAATTAACATCCTCAACAACTACTTAAATATATTCGTCCAACGCCACTAATGCACTTTACAAGTCAATTATATATATATATATAAAACAATAAAATAATGCTCTATATATAAAACCGTAAGAAGGTTCACACTCTTACTTGATATTTAGTTGATAATACAATTGACTTGTAAAGTGCATTAGTGGCGTTGGACGAATATATTAAAGTAGTTGTTGAGGATGTTAAAACAGTGAAAACTAAATTCATACATATTGTATACGAGACGAGATTACTGTCATGCCCCGAATTTGGGCCTGGACGTAACACGGCACTCAGTGCCTGACTATATGTGACCGAGCGAACTAACTGGCTGGCTAAATCAACATGTGATATCATAACATACTAAAGGCGGAAGATAAACTAATATATACTGATATACTGGAAGTCTGAATGATAAAAAAATCAAAGTGTTGAAACACTATACAAGTCTGAAACATATCTGTAGCCAACATGGCTTAACATAAAAAGCTTGTGACTCTGTCTAACTGTTACTCTAGTCTATGAAGCCTCTATTAAAGTACTAAAAATATTGTCTATCTGTAAATACTGAAAGACTGTAAAGTAATGATAATGCCTTGAAAGATCTGGGATCACCAAATAGCTGGTACAAGAATCCTAGCGCTCTGAATCATCAACCTGTAAATCATTACATGCATCGTGAAATGCAGGCCCCGGGCAAAAGGGATGTCAGTACATTTGAATTGCACTGATATGTAAAGCAACTGAAAGAAAGAATTATAAATGATAAAACTGAAACTAAGCTGATAACTGAGAATTGATAATTGATAACTATTGAAACTGAAACTAAAATGATAACTGATAGCTGAACTGATAACCGAACTGATAATTGAGAACTGAACTGATAACTGATAGTAATATAACTAAAATGATAACTAATAATTGAACTGAAAATAAGGAAGTAAGGATATGAATACTCCCTCTTCTGAATGATGAACAACATGTTTATCTGAATAAGCTACGGCATCGGGCCCAATATATATATGCGCACAATATACGGCCTCAGGCCCAAGTATACGTATACATAACTATAGCCTCGGGCCCAAAAATGCATAAAGCATAAACTACGGCCTCAGGCCCGAACATGCATAAAGCATAAGCTATGGCCTCAGGCCCGAACATGCATAAAGCATAAACTACTGCCTCAGGCCCAAGTATGCATAAAGCATATAAACTACGGCCTCAGGCCTAAATACAGGTGTTCAACATTCAGGAATTTAAAATCAGAAACTGAGAATCATATTGCAATACATGATAGTGAAATACTGAATCACATTGAGTTACATGATAATGGAATACTAGATCATACTGGGTTACATAATACTGGAATACTGAATGGGACTAGACTGAGACATGTATTCTTGAACTGATTATGAATACTGAAATTTCAACTGTATATGGCATACTGAGTAATCTATACTAATACTCGGGGGCATCAAATGCAATTCTATATTGAATATGCACTGAGCTCACAACGTTCAGAATGAAAGTCATGAGTGAGTTATGAAGCTAGAGAATAGAAGTTCTACAACTGTTCAAGGAACTAGGCTTAATTATATTTTTGAGGCAATTAGTAACGTCATAAAAGAAACGTAGTGTAGGGAGAATCATTAACATTCCCAAACATAGAGAGTTAGCCTCACATACCTCAATTTCACCCCTTAGTGATACTACAATGATCCACAATACTAAGAACCTTCAATCTACAATAGCAACATTCAATGGAACCCAATATTAGTAACAAATTCCATAACTTAAGCCATTTAGGCATATTATCAAACACCTTGTAGGCATAAATCTCTACATCTCATCACCATATAAGTAGTTCATCTAACTACCACCATTCATCAACAATTTATCCCACCATCATGATTAGCCAATTTATAACTTCCAAAATCACATATATGACCATTCATCCACACCTAACCAACAAAGTTTCATTAAATAAACATCTTTCAATCTCTATAATAGTTGTGTAATCAAATTGGGAACTTATGGTTTCCAATCACCATACCAAGAGTTCCAATACTTATTCATACTCATATTCCCTTAATAAATCCATACATGTAAGTCTAGGGGTGTAGGATTACCTTTTTGGAAGAAATCTTGCAAAACCCTCCTTTGAGTTCATGAAGAAATCTCTTGAAGATCTAAGTATTTTATGTGTAGATTTCATCAATACTAGTGTATAAATGATGAAATTCACACCAAGAAAATGGGGATTACTTACCTTGAATATGGGAGGGGTTGGAGGTCTTGAGATGGTGGAGTAAAACCCTAAAATTCGTCTAAATGAAGTGGGAAAAATAACCCCCGAAGGTTTTATATCAAAATAGGGTCGGGTTGAACAAAAACAAAGATTTGCACAGTCGCGGCGCATGGGGAATCGTGTGGGGCGGCGCGGTAATGAAAAATGCGCCTAGAAACGAAATTTGGAGGTACTCTGTTAATCTACACAGCCGCGCCGCATGGGGCGACTCGTGGGACGGCGCGGAAGTGTAAAATTCTGCGAGCTTTTGGTAATTTGGTCATAAGTTTTGGTAGGAATGTCCAAATGATAAACGGTTTAAAGCGTAAGAAATTAGACTCAAAGTTCTTTCATTTGATAGGTTGTGCATCATATAATAACTTATATAAATGTAGATATGCTTGTGCAAAGTTTGATATTGTGCGTGCTCATTTGGAATTTTAGTCTATTGTGTAATTTTCCAACTTGGCTTAGACTTAGGTCTTTCCTTGGACCCCAAATCACTTATGATATGCCTCGTATACTTATTATCATAACCAATTTATAACTATCACATTAAAACTCATTTAATGCATCCACAACTGATTCAAATTTATAGGGTGTTACATTATCTCCCCCTTGGGATCATTCGTCCTCGAATGATTGTCCTGGTTGTATCTTCGGCTAATTTCGGAGCTTAAATTGGTCTGGTGGGAACATGAACTTTCATTAATATTTGTATACTAAACCGAATGAATACACAATTAGTAAACTGATGAGATACTGAACTGAATAGGTACTAGACTGAATGGATACTAAACTGACTAAATACTGAAATACATGGAGATTGTAATATAAGGTTTGAATGAAAAGGTTAGTTACCTTCAACATTCCTCCAAAACACCTGCCTGCTAATAGAGTATAACACAAGCCTCACAGGGTATCATAATACGCATAACATGAAACATATACATGGTTACTAGTCTGTCACAGATACGTAAATCCTGAACTAGTATGGATACATGAATACTAAGCTGACACGAATAATTGAGTGCTGAACTGACATAAATATTTGATCACTGAACTCATATCAATATCTGAGTATTAAGTTGGAATGAATATCTAGGTACTGAACTGACATGAGTATTTGAGTATTGAACTGACTTGAATGTTCTAACATGAGATCTGAATACTGGAAACACAAATGTCGTGACATGAGATTTGAATACTGGAAACTTGAATGTTATAACATGACACGTGAAATACTGGTGTACAACCGCTAATTATGGTGGAAATTCTAACTCATAATCTACTTACCCGATCCTTCATGGATCCTATATGGGTCGATGCATCATGGATTGAGCTTTCCTTTCTTCCCAAACCTTATAACACCTTTCATAGGCAAAACTTTTAGAAAACACCCAATCATCAACTTGAAACTCTAGGTCTCTATGTAGTATGTTCCAATAGGACTTTTAGCGACTCTGAGTTGTCTTCAAATGCTCTTGAATCAACTTGACTTTCCCCATAGACCGATTGACCAAATCTGGTCCCAGCAACTCCGCCTTGCCAACTTCGAACCAACTAATTGTCAGTCTACACATTCACCCATAAAAATCATGCTTTCAAAATGAGTGAGATATTCCTATTATAAGGTCCATATTTACCATCTCCACTAAAGGATGTGTGCGTTCTGAGATAAACACTTGATTTTCTGCTGCTCGACTTTTACTTGCTGACAATTCAAACACTTGGCCACAAAGCCTGCAACTTTCTTTTTCATGTCGTCCCACCAATAAATCTCCTTAAGATTATGATACATCTTTGGGTAACCTGGGTGGATAGAATACCTGAAATTATGGGCTTCTAACATCTTCCTCCCTCACTAAGTCCATCTATGGTTGGAACACATAATCTATCAGGGTACCTCAAAGTACTATCACCTCCCCCTTGTTTAAAGGCCATCATCTTATGCATGTGAATCCCTTCTTTCAGCTACAACAAGTAGGGATCATCAAACCGTTTCTCCTTCACTTCGGCTACTAAGGAGGAACAGGTCCTGTTCTAAACAACAACTATACTATCTTTGGTGTCCGAAAGTCGAACTCCTTTCTTGGCTAAGTAGTGAAATTCTTTAACATAGTTCCCTTGTCTACCTCTTTCATGAGTTATACTTCCCACACTTAATTATCTTCGTAAGCACTTACTAAAAACACTTATAATCTTGTTGTGAGCTAAGTCTCTGACCACTACTCGTAAGAGTCTCGTGCAATGGCACTGCTCTCGTAACACATAAATAGGCATGATTTTATAGCTTTTTGTGATCACTCTATCATCAATAACTATGTTCGGTGATCATTCTACTCACTTTGTGTTTCTTACACATGCTAGATATATTCCTTGTGGTAATTATACAATTTTCCCTCATTACTAAACTTATTTTCTTCTTCATATCCCATGCTAATTATTCGGGTTACAAATCTCTAACTGGACTTACTAAAAAATTTAACATCACCCCATAGACCAAAGATCTTATACTTGTGGATCCTTCTCTTTTTGTTGGATCCAAATAACTTTTCTTATTTTCTGCAATTTTTTGCACTCTACGTCAATGACGACTCATCTTCCAACTTACTTATGAGCTAGGAAAATTAATTGTTCATATAATGGAAAGCTAATGTATTCATAAATATCATACAAAATCTTAATAATTTAACTCTGCTCACACTGTCAATCTTAGGGAAACCTCTTTTTAATAATTCTTAAAGGCTATTCCTTTGTAGTTGATCTCTTACTGCTAACTGATTTGTTGTTTTCCCACTGTCACTGTACTTCGAGTTTAACATAAACTTCATGGGTTCTAACACATGTTTGATATTTCCAACTGTCATCCACTCACTAGAGTTAACCTGGCTAAGTGAATCAAATCTTACCTCTACTAGCTCTGCTGAAATTGCTAATTCATTGTATTAACTCAAAACTTACTTACTATTATTTTACTAACCACCTGCTAGCATCATGTTTTCTTGCTCTGCTTTGAATAACTAAAGTGAAGCATAAGGTTTATCCTAACTTCCCTCATCATCTGACCATATTCTTTTGTCGTACACTATCATTCTTTTTGAACTATGCACATGGATCATACTTAGGGAAATTTCATCTGTATTAAACAAAATTGGAATATCTAACTTAAAACATCCTATACACTTCAAAATCACTACAGACTATAAAACTCCGGCAAAACACATAGTCACATCATGTGAAGGGGAACTGTCATATCTTTTATCTCACAATAATAGCCACTTCGTATACAAATTCACTAACGTGGTACTTTCTAGTTCTGATTTGAATAAATCTAAACAGCTTAAAATTATTCCCTAAAATTCAATGTCGTCTGCTCTTGGTTCTCATTTCGTACATCATATTATTCTTAGCTATATTTCACTTAGGCTCTTTTCTGTCCAAAACTGTAGTGATCAATTCTATGCCTGCTGTGGTTGAATTCTTAACCTGATACACCGTGGGGTCTGACATACGGATACACTGCCATACACATTTGATAAATCACTTCATGCACCATCCGGTAAGTATTGGGTATTAATCCCTAAAACATGCGAAGATTTCGCTATAATCACTGTTACTTACATTTTCTTTGGTCATCCATATGCATCACTGTATACTCACAAGTCTCTAGAAATTTTGATACACTAAAAATTGGAGATCTGGTAACTGAATAACAAATAACTGGCATACTGAATAACAATAACCTGCTAACTAAAAGACCGTATAACTGGTAATTGAGTAAAACTGATAACCATAAAACGTAATAACTGCTTTTGTACTTTCTAATAAGGTTAAGCTCTAATCTGTACTACTACCCATTGCATCCACTTTTAACATCATCTCATGTCTCATTTGTTACCAAACTATACTCCATAATTATACCCCAATGGGCAATTATTCTCTCTAGGACATTAGGTTTCTCATGTGCGTCGCTTGGGCATCCAATACGTTTGTAATTTGATAGGAAGAGAAGGTTAACTATTTCTCTAAGCTTCGTGGCACGATCTAGAGTAGAAAGAAGTGAGACAACCCTGAATTTCTTGGTAGTTAACCGTTTATATGAGTGGCCGGCACACACATATAACAGAAACTCCACTGGATACGGCTTCATACACTCCCTAGGACCCTTGAACCTAGTGCTTTGATACCAAGCTTTGTTACGCCCTGAACCTGGGCCTGGACGTAACATGGCACTCGTTGCCTGACTGAGTGAACCAACTAGCAGGCTAAATTAACATGTGATATCATAACATACTAAAGGCGGAAGATAAACTAACATATACTGATATACTGGAAGTCTGAATGATAAAACAATCAAAGTGTTGAAATACTATACAAGTTTGAAACATGTCTGTAGCCAACATGGCTTAACATAAAAAGCTTGTGACTCTGTCTAACTATTACTCTAGTCTATGAAGCTTCTATTGAAGTACTAAAAATACTGTCTATCTATAAATACTGAAAGACTATAAAGTAATGATAATGCCCCGAAAGAACTGGAGATCACCAAATAGCTGGTACGAAAATCCCAGCGCTCTGAATCATCAACTTGTAAATTATTACCTGCATCATAAAATGAAGGCCCCGGGCAAAAGGGACGTCAGTACATTTAAATTGCACTAGTATGTAAAGCAACTGAAAGAAAGAATTATAAATTCTAAAACTGAAACTAAGTTGATAACTGAGAATTGATAATTGATAACTGAAATGATAACTATTGAAACTGAAACTGAAATGATAACTGATAACTGATAACTGGACTGATAATTGATAACTGGTAAATGAAATAATAACTGATAACTGAAATGATAACTAATAATCGAATTGAAAAAAAGGAAGTAAGGATATGAATACTCCCTCTTCTGAATGATGAACAACCAGTTTATCTGAATAAGCTACGGCCTCGGGCCCAATATATATGTGCACAAGTTACGGCCTCAGGCCTAAGTATACGTATACATAACTACAGCCTCGAGCCCAAAAATGTATAAAGCATAAACTAAGGCCTCAGGCCCAAACATGCATAAAGCATAAGCTACGGCCTCAGGCCCAAGTATGTATAAAGCATATAAACTACGGCCTCAGGCCAAATACAGATGTTCAACATTCAGGAATTTAAAATCAGAAACTAAGAATCATATTGCAATACATGATAGTGAAATACTGAATCACATTGAGTTACATGATACTGGAATACTAGATCATATTGGGTTACATAATATTGGAATATTGAATGGGACTAGACTGAGACATGTATTCTTGAACTGATTATGAATACTGAAATTTCAATTGTATATGGCATACTGAGTAATCTATACTAATACTCGGGGGCATCAAATGCAATTCTATATTGAATATGCACTGAGCTCACAACGTTCAGAATGAAAGTCATGAGTGAGTTATGAAGCTAGAGAATAGAAGTTCTACAACTGTTCAAGGAACTAGGCTTAATTATATTTTTGAGGCAATTAGTAACGTCATAAAAGAAACGTAGTGTAGGGAGAATCATTAACATTCCCAAACATAGAGAGTTAGCCTCACATACCTCAATTTCACCCCTTAGTGATACTACAATGATCCACAATACTAAGAACCTTCAATCTACAACAGCAACATTCAATGAAACCCAATATTAGTAACAAATTCCATAACTTAAGCCATTTAGGCATATTATCAAACACCTTGTAGACATAAATCTCTACATCTCATCACCATATAATTAGTTCATCTAACTACCATCATTCATCAACAATTTATCCCACCATCATGATTAGTCAATTTATAACTTTCAAAATCACATATATGACCATCCATCTACACCCAGCCAACAAAGTTCCATTAAATAAACATCTTTCAATCTCTATAATAGTTGTGTAATCAAATTGGGAACTTATGGTTTCCAATCACCATACCAAGAGTTCCAATACTTATTCATACTCATATTCCCTTAATAAATCCATATATGTAAGTTTAAGGGTGTAAGATTGCCTTTTTGGAAGAAATCTTGCAAAACCTTCCTTTGAGTTCTTGAAGAAATCCCTTGATGATCTAAGTATTGTATGTGTAGATTTCATCAATACTAGTGTATAAATGATGGAATTCACAACAAAATAATGAGGATTACTTACCTTGAAGATGGGAGGAGTTGGAGGTCTTGAGATGGTGGAGGAAAATCCTAAATTCATCCAAATGAAGTGGGAAAAATAACTCCCGAAGGTTTTATATCAAAATAGGGTCAGGTTTAAAAAAAACGAAAATTTGCACAGCCGCGGCGCATGGGGCGGCGCAGTAATGAACAATGCGTCTAAAAACGAAATTTGGAGGTGCTCTGTTAATCTACACCGTGGTAGTGTAAATCCTGCGAGCTTTTGGTAATTTGGTCATAACTTCTAGTAGGAATGTCCAAATGACAAATGATTTGAAGCGTTAGAAACTACACTCAAAGATCTTTCATTTGATAGGTTGTGCATCACATAATACCTTATATAAATGTAGATATGCGCGTGCAAAGTTTGGTCTTGTGCGTGCTCATTTGAAATTTTAGTCTATCATGTAATTTTCCAACTTGGCTTAGACTTAGGTCTTTCCTTGGACCCTAAATCACTTGTGATATGCCTCGTATACTTATTATCATAACCATATTATAACCATCACATTAATACTCATTTAATGCATCCACAACTGATTCAAATTTACGGGGTGTTACATCCACCCATCAAATAATAATTACATTCGTTAGTTAAATATACAAAAAGTTTATACTAATTATGTATAAGTATATATATATATATATTACATATTAATATACAAAAAATATATATACTTTCTATGGATATTACTTTATGGAACGGCTATATAATATAGTTTTCCCAGCTATAAATCTTAATGTTGAATTAGTGAATTGCTACACCACCATTGAAAGTTGGCCTAGAATATTTTCAGTATAGCCTCTCAGTTGCAGGCTACATAATGTAGCCCACAGGCTGAGATACAAATGGACAGACAAAAGATACCAATAAAAGCCTAGCCCATCTATGCCTTTCCTCTTCAGAACAAGCAATTGTCTTTGACCAATTTGTACTGTAGTTATCAAGCCCCTCGTAGTTCTCAGAATCTTAGTTTGAAAAGCATTTGAACAATACTTGGCTGAATGTAGAATTTTTTTAAATATATTTGTATTATAAATTGAGAAAAGAGTATTTGAAAAAAGTTGTGCTTGTACATAGGTATCATGAAGAAAAAAAGTTAAGGATTTGTGATTATTTTACGCTCTTCAAAAAAGCTGTTTCATATTTAATCAATATTCCAAATATTAAAACCCCTATTAACAATACTAAAATATTATTCATCTCACCCTACATTATTCAAACCGAGGAAATGGGGCATCGTGTCGTTTTTCAGTAAAAAGTCTCGTAGCATGTTTGGGTAAGTTTCTTTTTTGCCAAAAATATATTTTTATTAAAAAAAGATTTTTCTTAAATTAAGGTGTTTGATAAAGTTTTTAAAAGGAATAAAAGTAATTTTGGGTAAAAGAAGTACTCCATTTATTTCAATTTAGATAATATACTTTGCTTATTAGTTCGTTCCCAAAATAATAACACTTTTTTATAATTGGAAATAATTCAACTTTAAACTTTTTATTTTATCCATTTTGTCTTTAATGAAAAGTTTTTATACCAACACAAATGTTACGGCTCCACAAAGCTTTTACCCCTTTGTGACACCTCCTTTTTACCCGACCGAGGGGGTGTAAGGAAGTTTTTCCAATTAAAGTGACATTATTCGAAATAAGATTATTTAATTTAATTTTTTCAGAGTCGCCACTTGGAATATTTTAATTGGTGTCCCAAGTCACCGGTTTATTTTAAATCCCAAATCGAGGAAAAAACGACTTTCCTTTTGAAGTCTACGAACCAGAAATTCTGAGTAAGGAATTCTGTTAACCCGGGAGAAGGTGTTAGGCATTCCCGGATTTCGTGATTCTAGCACGGTCGCTTAAACTATTACAATTGAAAAAAAATCTGATTTTAAAACATGTTTCAACCTATGGTATGTTTTTTAACTTATTAACCACATTTAATTAATTTTATGAAAATTCAACGTCATCTAAAACACGTCTTAAACCACGTCACATGAAATGCACCCGCGGTCCACGACACATTTTATCTAACGTTGTTGAGATTTGAATTTGGGTCACATGAAATGCACACCCGAGTTTAGGAAATTAATTTTTAAAAATAGCGCGCCTAAAGCAACTACGCACTTTCAAGTTTGCGAGTGCCATAGAAAATTCAACTAAATGGCACGTCTCGATTTCTAAGGATTAAAATTAATTAAATGAGGGCCATGAGTTTTGAGATTTTATTTTGGCATGGCGCGCCTCGATTATTCTAAAAGGATTGTATTCAATTTAAAGCAAACTACAAATATTCATGATTATGTTTCTTCCTAAAACTACTTTGAGATTATTGTAAGATCATGATTTATGAATATGGAATTATTATTGAAGAAATATATGATTTGAGTTATTATGGACCTAATCACCCATGTCGGTATCAAATTTGTTATTGACTTAACATCCTTTAATTTGGATCCAAGCTATTACATCGTTCTCTCTCCATTTTGAATACATCTTCCTATCTTTCCCTACGAACTACAATCTCATTGAAGAAACTCATTCTGTCTCTCACGAATTCTGTTTTTTGATGCTTTTCCTTCATTTTTTGTTCATATCTTTCAAGTTGGTAGATAACCAAAATATAATATACAAATCAAAAGGAAGTACGATGAAAGAAAAATAATAGAAACATTGGTTAAGAAAAGAATGAACCTTTTATAGATGAAGATCTTATTCAATACATATGGAGCAAAAAACCATCAAATTTAATGTGCAAACGAACCACAATCAGAGGCAACGAGCGGAAACCTTTCGAACCGAACTCGACTTCGGCCTCTTCGGGCTAGTATTTTGGGCTATCTTTTGAATTGAGTTTGAAGCTTTTGGATTTGATTTATGGTGTGATTTAGCTCCTGTTTTTGAGGTATTTTTTTTTGTCTTAAGCGAGGTAATGAATGGCTATATTATTTTTGAAAGAAATAGGTAGAAAGAATGAAACTAGTAGAAATTTTCTTTATCATAGAAGAAGAAAATTTGTTTTCTCTCAATTTCCTTCCCTCTTCTCTCTCTCTTTTCTTCAAATATTTCTCTTCTATTTATAGGAGAATTTTCGAAAATTTTCAGATTTTTTTAAAATTATTTTTTTATTTTTTTATTTTTATTTAAAAGAAATCCCACTTACATTTTGCTTTTTTTTTTTTAAAAAAAAAAAAGAATTTCCACCTTTCTTTACTTTTATTTTTTAAATTGCAACTTTAATTACTTTTATCTTATTTAAAATCTCATTTTTTTATTTTTTTTAAAAAAGAATTCCACTTATTTTACTTTTCTTAAAAAAATAATCCACTTTCTTTTGCTTTTCTTTTTAAAAAATTCTACTTTATTTTACTTTAAATTTTTTAAATTTTCAGCTACCTTTATATTTATTTTTTAATTCCAACTTTCTTTTACTTATTTTTTTAAATCTCTCCCGAAAATTAAAAAAATTAATATTTTTCGGATTTTTTTAAAAAATAAAATAAAAATATTAATAGTAATAATTCAGCTTCTAAAATTTTGTATTTTTAACCTATAATAAAAAGTGTAACAAAGCTAAAATTTGTAGGTTAAAACCCTCTACAATATTTACATAGAAGAAATGACAAAAAAAAATTAAATACTGTCAAAAATTAGGTGTTCACACCCTTAAGCCTTTAAGGCCACAAATTTCAAAATTTCGTGCCGAGTCAAATTACCTCATCTAAATTGAAACGGAGGAATTATAGTTTTTGAGAAGCAGAAAAAAATAATTTCTTTCCAAAGATACTCTTTTGAAACACAATTTTGTGAAAAATACACTTAGAAACACTTTTTAAAAACTTGACTAAATACTATTTGTTGCGCAAAAGTATTTTTCGGATTAATTAGCCGAACAAAAATCGTGTCTCGCCAAAGTATTTTTGAAAAAAATACATCTCATAATAAACTGATTTAAAAAGTTTAGCCAAACAAGTTATTAGTCCGCGAATACTAACCCTTTTTTCCCCCTTCTTTTCTCTCCCTTTCTTTTCCTTGTACGGAGAAATCTTCTCATAATTCAAACATGGCAATTGGCATCGAAAGGAACATATTTACTTACATCTAAGTAAAAAGGTAAAGTAATAAAGTTAACGTAAAGACAAATATTATACACCTGTTGATTTGATGTAAGTACAGAGGACTCAGGAGTAGTATATTTATTTTTTTATGGAAACAGTAATGATATTATATTTGCTAATCTCCAGTGAAAATAATAATAACATCATTAAAAATATATTTGTAATGGATCATCAAAAAAGACAGAGTAACCAATCGACTAGTCCTTTTTTCCTATTTGTTTCCTTTTAATGGAGAAACTCTGCTAGTCATCAAACTTGAAACACAACCATTGACAATTTAGTCAAAAATACAATCTCTACATTTATGAAATTCGTCTCTATTTGTAAGCAGTAAAGATATATATATATATATATATATATATATATATATATATATATGTAATAATACAGGTCTGAGCTGTGTGTTAAAATGACTAGCATAGTAAATAGGGCATGGTTCCAATGCTGTTCATGCGAGTACTTCAGAAAGCTAAAATTGGGTAAAGTGAGCTGGCTTTTCTTTCTGTCTCTGCCCTTCTTCGTGTATTGCAGAAGTTCAATTTGAAAGCAACTTTGACTTCTTTATTAATTATTATTACCAAGATTTTTCTTTTTTATTTGTAACAAATACTAGCGAGAAAATTACTTTTTTGTCCTAATTTATGTGGCGGATCTCGAATTTTGATCGTGAATGTGAATATATGATTTTTTTAGTTTTTTGAAATATTTCATAGCACATGGCCTTATTTTCTGGTTATTATTAACGAGAACATAACCCTTGATAGGAAACTGTGGAGATCGAGTATTAAAGTTGGGAGATAGTTAAGTCTTTCCTTTGTAACTCCGTGAGGCTAGTCTGATAGGGTTTTTGTCGAAGTAAGTTAGTGGCAATGTTGCGTCTTACTACTCTTTTATTTTTCATAATGCCGGATCTATGATTTGTCTATTGCTTTTGCTTTGCATCTACTTTCTCATTTTCATGATGTTATTTTTCTTATGATTTCTATTGGTGGTACTAATATTGTCTTTTTTCGTCTTCTTAAGTCGAGAGTCTTTTGAAAACAACCTCTCTACTCTCTCCGGGTAGGGATAAGATCTGTGTACACACTACCCTCCCCAAACCCCACTAGTGGGATTTTACTGGGTCGTTGTTGTATTATTGCGTTTCATCTATTTTATGGTTCTTATGATGCTGTTATTATTTCTATGGTTTTTGTTGGTGGTACTGATATATTGTCTCTTTTTGTCTTGTTTGTTTTCTTGAGCCGAGTATCTATCAGTAACAACCTATCTACTCCATCGGGGTAGATGTAAGGTTTGCGTACACACTACATTCCCCAGAACCTCACATGTGAGGTTTTACTGGGTTATTATTGTTTAATTTTTTGAAATAAAATTTACATATCTTAAAACTACGTAAAAAGTATAAGCCACAATAATTAACAATTCAAAATATATAAAAAGCATATCAATAAATTACACTTATTTTTTTTATTTGACTCATAAAATCGGAACTCCACCCCATAAATTGGGCAGGAGGGACTAGGGAGTAGTAAAATGATCAGAAATTGCACATACAACATCTATGACTATGAGTGATTCACAAAATCTTGAAATTTTGCTAAATCTAGATACACAATGGAAGTCAAATGTGACTTCTGAATTACGCTTACCAATTGGTTCCCGTTTTATTTTCTGTAGCTAATGCATTGCAATTTCCACAATTCACGCCTTCTTTTCTACTACGTAGTCTATAAATTTCCTTCTTTTTACTTACAATTACAACATTTAGGAAATAACTGTAGAATTTTTTAATAGGATAATAATAGGCTACGAATAATCTGTCTATGTGATAAATAAACATAGCTCGAAATTGATCATATCCCACTAAGATCATGCTTACCTACGATTCTCACCAAAGGGAAAAATGGTCACTTCCTATTTTCCTTTAACCTCAGTCTGTCAATTTTTATCGTTTTTTACCGAGAGGTGAGAAAGTCACCATCTTTGGTCTTGTCATTTAGCTGAGAAGGAGAGAGAGAAGATGAAGGGACTGCTTCTGCTTAGTGCTTAGCCAAAGAAACGTACCATACATAAACCACCAAATGGTCATTTCCTATAGGGTCCTTTGGGATACGAGCTGTTTTACTTGTAAATAGTGCTAATTATTACTATTATCAAAACAAAACAAACCAGAAGTTTTTGAGCTGTTCAGTTCTTCATCTCCTTTTTTTTTTCTTTTAGAAGAGACAAAGTTTTTAAAATTTGACTTAGGGTTGTCTCTTATCAGTTCAAGATTTTACGCAAAATTAGTATTAATTCCAAATCAAAATCCCAAGTTTTGGTAAAGAAATTTTGCAAAGAAAAAGAATAGTACTGCACAAAATAGTACAAGTACACAGAATTGTAGCAAATTCACTATTGCACCATTAGCAATATTATGCATATATACACATACCACTACTCTTCTTCTTTCATTTCATTGGTAACAGTAATACTCCAGTCTTAGTTTTGCAGGCGCCGTCCTCCTTTTTTTTCTCTGTCCCCTCAGCCCCCTTACCTTTTATTCTCTTTCTACCAAAACACAATACTCTCCATACGATTTTCTTGAAAAGTTTTCTCATAGAAACCATATATATCGAAGCAAAAACTCAAAAAAGTTTACAGTGGAATATTCATCATATGAACATGGTGGGGTCTCTTTCTTTGATTTATTCTCTACTTCAATTGCACCAACTGATTATATATTCTTATGTTTTGTTTCTTTTTTTGGGTATCTTTATGTGGCAGTTGGAATCTACACAACTTCCTCAGTGGCTTATTGCACTTTTGACAGAGAAATTCTTCAACGCCTGCATAATTCATGAAGATGCTAAGAAGAATGAAAAGAATGTGTTCTGTTTGGACTGTTGTGAGTGTATTTGCCCTCACTGCTTGAGCCCTCACCGTTCTCACCGCCTTTTACAGGTCCATTTTTTCTTACAAAATTATCTCAAATTTTATAAAAACATGTTGAATTATGTACATGCTTTTAAAAAATGATGTTTTTTTTGTACTGCAGATTAGGAGGTATGTTTATCATGATGTTATTAGGCTTTGTGATGCTGAGAAATTGTTGGACTGTGCTTTTGTTCAAGTGAGTATTTGACCTAAATTTGTCACCTTTTGAATTTCTTCTTTTTTCTTTGATTATCTGAATAGTATTTCCCCTCTTTTCTTGTCTGCAGTCTTACACTTCAAACAGTGCAAAAGTGGTATTTTTAAACCATAGGCCAAAAACAAGGCCGTGTAGAGGCTCAAGTAACACCTGCATCATATGTGAAAGAGGACTTCAGGACCCATATCTCTTTTGTTCCATCTCCTGCAAGGTCTGTTTTTTAATTTTTAAATTACCAAATTTGGAAACCCACAATTTTTTATGTTAATTATTTTGAATTTTCTAACCGACCCATTTTTTTATGTATTAACATGGATATGGCTTGGTTTTGTTACAGGTTGAACACATACTGAAAACTGAGGGAAAACTTTCCAAGTATATCTACAAGTGTGATTACATGACACTGTCTGAACCGGGATTGGACGATGGTCAAATGACCCCAGACACCATTCTTGAACCGGTTGATTCAGGCTCGAGTTGCAGCGGTGGAGCTGTTGGTGAAATTGGCTGCCGGACTGTCGGATGTACGGCGACAACAGAGGTTGTAAGGAAGAAACGCAGCACCCTCCCGGCTTTCCGGTCCGCGTTTCAGCCTGTTTGTGGACCGGGTTCGGAGATGTCGGTTTCTATGATGAACCGGAGGAAGGGTACGCCGCAGCGGTCTCCGCTTTACTAATTGTGTTTAATTGGGAGAGATTATGGGAGGTAGGAATTAGGATTAAGGACTATAATTGGAAATTCAGTAGTATAGTTTAAGGGCAATTTAGGAAGAAAAATTTTACCTCCCAATTTTTGTAGAATGGCTTCTTTCTCTCCCTTATCTGACATAGGGCTAATCATGGAAGCTATATTTCTATATTACATAGAGAAACAAATTAATACAGGAGTTTAGTATCGTTATTCTGAATTTAGTGTAACAATTATACCTAACTTTTGGTTGCATGTACTTGCTTTTACTTGTGTTTGATGCTTATTTTGTCGATTTAATTCAATGATTAGTTTTTCTTAGTAGTGTTTGTACCGTGCTAATTCGTTGTGTATCATTCAATTTTATGGCAATTTCTTTAGCAAGTTGTCTCTGCAATTGAGCAACTTTATTCTTCTATTAGGTTAACTTGTATTTTAGGTAACTAAGTAACAGGGGTTGTATGTGCCTATTTTGTGCTTACCTTTTTTAACGTTGTTTGTAGGGTTGTATTAGGTCTTTATTTAAAGTTTTTGAAATAAGCGTATGCATAAGTTAGGATGAAAACACACAATTTTCTTTTTTAAGTAAGCACCAAAAATTACATTATTAAACTTCTACATTATTAAATTACACACAATTTTATTTTGTGTTACATACAACTGACACTAGTTATATGAGGTATTTTTTTTGTCTTACAATTTTGTGGACCCACATTTATGTGTAGCCAGAAGTGTAAGATTGTGGTCCACAAATTTGTGAGACGAAAATGAACCTCACACAACTAATATCAATTGTGTGAGACACACAATAAAACTTCTCGAACTATGAAAAAATCATATTGTGTCAATTGTTGCAAAATGTAACTATGTTAAAATGGAGTAAATGTTATAAAATAAAAGTAATTTAGTAAAACATGAACAAGAAATAAAGACAATTTAGTAAAACATGAACAAGAAATAGAGATAAAGAGAAAGGAAGAGATTTTCTTCTTAAATTGTGTGTATTTTCCTATCTATTACAAAGCCTTTATATAGACATAAAAAGTGAAGAAAATATGTCATGAAATATGTCATGGAACATAGAAAATATGTCATTGAATATGTCATTAAACATTTGAGAGAAAGATCACGAAGGAAGAGTACATCCACCATATTTTGATTTTTATCATAATAGTAAATACTTACTTCTGGCACCAGATGGTTTGAATTTGGTTGTAGAAATCCTCCCCTGGGTCCGGAACTTAAATATTGTTTTTTTGGACTCAAAGTACATTAATATGTGTAAAAAAAAAAGTTACTTTTCTATATATAATGTCCAAATACAAGACGTTATACCTTAACGACACTTTTGACGTTAAGGTATAGCGTCTTGTATTTGAACGCTATATAGCCAGACGATTTGACTGCCATATATAGTGTATTTAATTCATACGCTATACATAGCATCCAAAAAAAATGCTATACCCTGATTATGGACCCACCAATAAGTTAACTGACATAACAATAATTTAAATGTGTATAGCGTATATTTAAAGAATGCTATACGTCAAAACATTTCCATATCCCGGGCTAGCCATTTCCTATATAAAGTGGTTAGGATTTTAGGAAAATTCGTTCACAAAAAATTCTAACTCCCATTCAATTTTTTCTTGTTAAATTCTGAAGCATTTTTTTCGTTATGTCTGAATAGTGTAGAATAAGAGTTTCATTATATTGGGATGAGGGAATGTGTGGTTGTGATGGAGAATAACTCTAGAGGTATAGTTTATCTCCACATGGTTATGTTAAATTACCACTTACAATAGAGTACGATAAATTGATATCGTTGTTATACAAAACAATGAGTGTGGGAAAACGTTCAGTGATACTTAAAGTAATCAAAAGATATCTGTATTCCGTCACTCTGCAAGGGGCTGCTTTTTACTTGGAGTTAAACATCTACGATGATGAAACTTTGAAGGATTTTCTGACGACTCCGGATGAATACCGAGAATATCTTGTAATTTAAATGTTGGATATGTACGTCAAGGTCGAAGACGTTCCAGACAATGAGGTTGCCGTACAGGTTCCGAATAACCCCCAGTCATCGGGTGGTTATTCTGGAGGAGTTTTTGCCGGACAGGTTCCGGATGAAAGAGTTTTCCTTGATTTAAACTTAACCCCGCCTACTTTACATAATTCACAAGACGAGTGGTAAGCTTCAATTTCCCTTTGTGTTACAATGTACATTTTTGTTGTATTGAATTTGTATTAACACTCATATATTTAACAGGGGATACAGGTCGGATATGAATTTTACAAATTATGAACCTAAACATAGTTTTGGTGTGTTGGATCATGGTGGTCCATTCGGGAGCCCGCACCTAAATGAAAATGTCCATCATGTAATTTCATCATATTACGACTTGTAAGTAAAGTGATACAGCTATATGGAAAGTATTTTTAAATTCAGTATCTTATTATTTTGTTGATTGTGCAGTGAAAACGAGCAAGTTGAACCAAATATACTCACTTAATTGTCCGAAGACGACGTATTAAATCGGGATCTGGCAAATGCATAGAATGAAGAAGAGAATAATGATTACGACAACAATGCTGATGAATCTGGAGATGAGACACCCTTTCCTCGTGAGGATGGTGATTAGGAGGATGAGAAGGAAGGACCTGATTTGACGAGAGAGTATGATCCACCCACCCCCAGACAAAGAGAGTACGAGTCCCAAGTGCCGTTTCATTCAAGGAAGATTCCTTACCTTGATAACTTGCCAAGCATGCCGTATGTGGAAACTCTCATAAAGGATTTTGATGAAATTCGGACAGCAATGTGGGATGTGCCTAGACCAACGGCTGGCAAAGGGCATGCTTTTTCCTGATAAAGCGTGCCTAAGCATGGCTTGTAAAATGCACAACGTAAAAGAGTGTCGTGAGATGACGGTATGCGAGTCAAGTTCGATTGTATACAAGGTTGTTTGTCGCATGTAGTTTTGACCATGTCATTGGATGTTGCGTGTGAGCAAGAAGAAGATAGGTCTGTGGAAAGTGGGTAAATACATTCCCACCCACACATGTGAAATGGACATATTCAACGGGAATCACTTCAACTTGGATAATGACTTGATTTCTCTTGTTCTTATTCCACACATCGAAGCATCTATAAGGTGTAAAATCAAAGAATGCATTACAACAGTCCACCAGGAACATGGCCATACCATTACTTAAAGAAAGGCATATCTCGGGTGCAAACGAGCGTTTGAAATAGTCTATGGTAACTGGGATAAGTCATTTGCAGATCTGCCTAGGTACATGGCTGCACTGTTGCAGTTTAACCCCGAGACGGTTGTTGAATGGAAGCTTGAGCGGATTCCGGGTAAACCAGAATATATATTCAATTACGTGTTCTGGGCGTTTAAACCAGCAATTGATGATTTTTCACATTATCGGCCCGTAATATCCATAGGCGGCACTCATGTTTATGGAAAGTACGATATCAAGCTGTTGATAGACGTGGTAGTAGATGCTAATGGACAGATATTTCCTCTAGCTTTTGCTATTTGTGCCAATGAAAGCCAAGAGAAGTGAATGTTGTTTTTCAACCACTTGAAATAGCACGTTGCCAAACAGCGTTTCGGTATTTGTCTAATATCTGATCGGCACGGTAGTAACTTAAGTTCTGTGGAGAACTTGCCTACATGGCAAGAACCTTATGCCTACCATCGTTACTATGTTAGGCACTTTAAAGTCAATTTCCAGAAGGCATATCCCAACAAGGATCTGCATGATTTGATGTGGATGGCAGCAACAGACCACCAACAGCATAAATTCCGGAGGCACATGAAATATATCAAGCAAGAAGACGAGGCAGCCTATCGTTGGTTAATGTGACATGATCCTGAAAAGTGGACTTTGCATGCGGATGGTGGCAGACGATGGGGAACTTTGACTACAAATGTGTCAGAGTCTTTTAACGGGTTATTGAAGTCGGCAAGAGGATTGCCTTTCACAGCCATGGTGCGGATGTCGTTCAAGCCGATGGCGGAGAGGTTTGTTGAAAGGTCTACAACTGCAACGTCATTGATGGAAAGGTGTGTTGAATTTATGCAAGTGCCGATGAAGAGATTTGAGAAATACATACGGCGAGCGCATTAACATTCATTTTTGCAGTATGATAGCGAATGAAATATTTTTGAAGTTCGCACCGCTATCTATCAAAATCGGGGCAATAATGTACATACTGTAAATGAATCTACAAGGTTATGCTCTTGCAGGAAATGGTTCATCTACCACATGCCTTGCTCACATGCCATCAAGTGCTTTCAACAATTTGGTTTAGGTATAACCAACTATGTTGATCAACAATATAGTGTTGCGAAGTACCAAACACATATAGTGGGCAGTTGCAGCCAGTGGGTGCTGAGCATTGTTGGCCATTTGGACCATTTAAAATGGTGTTAACAAGTCCTATTTGCATCGAATATAGGTGAAGAAGAGAACACGTATACGAAACCAAATGAATGTTACTGATACCGTTTATGCGGGCAGATGTGGTATATGCTCGCAAACAGGACACGACCATCAAAAATATCCTTTGGATGACAATAGTAATCAAGCTCGAGGTGGGTGTTCTTCTATTGCGCCTAATTATCAATGAGTTTATGTTGTAATATTTAGTTGTTTTGTTTATGTTGCAAGATTTATAAACTAAAATTATGTTTGTTGATTATGAGTTGAATTTCTCCATTTCAGTTTTTAATGATAAATAAAAAAAATTATATATTCGGAAGAACTGGAAACAACATTGAAATTTCATAAATCTGATTAATTTATGACTGTGTGTTGTCTTGTCGAATTGAAAAAGCTGCCCAACTGACATAAAGCTGTTTCGTACTCGTCAGAACATTTAACACGCAATGTATAGCGCGGATAAATACTACGTTATGTGTATATATAGCGCAGTTAAATATTACGTTATGACTGTGTGTTGTCTTGTCAAACTGAAAAAGCTGCCCAAATAACATAAAGCTATTTCGTACCCGTCAGAACATTTAACACGCAACGCATAGCGCGGGTAAATACTACGTTATGTCTATATATAGCGCGGTTAAATACTATTTTATGACTGTGTGTTGTCTTGTCGAACTGAAAAAGCTGCCCAACTGAGATAAAGTTGTTTCGTACCCGTCATAACATTTAACACACAACGTATAGCGTGGGTAAATACTATATTATGTCTATATATAGCACGGTTAAATACTACATTATGATTGTGTGTTGTCTTGTCGAACTGAAAAAGCTGCCCAACTTACATAAAGTTATTTCGTACCCGTCAGAACATTTAACACGCAAGGCATAGCATGGTTAAATATTACGTTATGTCCATATATAGCATGGTTAAATACTACGTTATGTGTGTTGTCTTGCCTATAAATGACGAGCTCATTCTACATACTTTTTGCGCTCAACAATAACTAATAGCAAATCTTTCAAGAAAAGCAAGTTTTTTTAAGAGAAAAATGTCTCAACCTCTTTATGTACCAAGGTGCAAGTGCGGAAAAAAATGCCAGATGCAAAGTTGTTGGGATAATGGTGAAGCTGGACGCCACTTCTGGGAATGTTTGAACAAGTTTTATAAGCTTACCGGCGAACCTATTTGCGATTTTGAGGTATGGATTGATGAACCCTTTCATCAGGAATACTACAAAGAATTGTTGAACGATCTTAATGATTCGTGTTTAAAACAGTGGGAATGTGAAAAAGAACTTAAAAAGAGGTTGTGGAGTTGAAAGCAAAACTTAAAGAGTTAGAAGAACAAAAAAAGAAGTTGGAAGAACAATTTAAGTGGTTGGAGCAGAAAACAATGGGCGGCAATGACCTAACATTGACATGTGTGTGTTTAGTGTATCGTTTTATCTTTATGTTTCTTGTGTCGTGTATTTTTATTAGTAGTATTGACTTTTAACTATGTTAAGTTGTTGTGTTTGTGTTTTTGTTTGTGTTGTAGCATTAAACTAAATTAGTTGTTTGTGTTTTATTAATGGAATGGAATTTAAGTGTTTGTGTTGTAATACGAAACTAACTAATGCACGGACAATTTAAAAAGTAATGCGCATATTATATAAAAATTGTAGTTAATGTATATATAAAAATATTATTTACATCAAAAAGATAAAACAAGGAAAGAAAATCAATGTGTCCCGCATCGAGTGTGCTTCAACGCAGCCGATGGTCTAAGGCGCATCCCATCATGCCTGGGTACGCTATCAGGATCGTCATCATCAAGTCGCCTCCTAATAGACGGATGCGCCGCATCATGAACATCAGTGGTGCTGACAGGATCATTATAAAGGGTCGTCAGTCCAGTAGAAACCTACATAAGAATAGAAAGCTCAGTATAACCAAGTATATAATAAGTCACAACAATTTAAATTGTCTTACCACGATATTGTCGAGCTCCTGAATGTAATCATCTGTCGCAACCATCTCAGCATCGCGTTCAACCTTAAAAAGGAAATTAATAAAGTTATGGAAAATAAAGACAAATTGTAATTCAATACTAAGAAAACCATATTTGCGCCTATGATGATGAACCGTAACTCAACCGGCACCCACTATGTAAATCTCGTGTCGGTCGGTCCTCAGCAATAGTAGACGTGCCAGGAAAGTATCTATCCCAATCAACTCTAGAAAGGTCCGTGCCCGTGATCAATAATTGACCTGACGCGATCACCTGCGAAGTCCCTAGATGAGATCCATCCCAAGGTTGTATGACGACATGTCCGTCTTATGTAGGCCACCCGGCAGATCGGCAGCAACATAATCAGCAGGGGCCTCAACGCCCTCTTGCTGGGGACCACCTTCTCTCTACCCACCATCACGTTGTCCGGCAACCCCGCCTCGTCGGGCACTACCACTTCGTGCCACACCAGGGCCTCGCTCGTACTACTCTAGCTTCACATAATTAGGCATGAGTGCCAAACGCTGATCCTTCCGGGCTCGCTGTAGTGTTCGGGCAGCCAACTCTATAAATCGACGGCACTAATCCTGCAAGGCATCCGCAGGATTGCCGACATAATCCTACATCTGCAGTCCCATCTGATAGATTGTATGTAGTTCAATAGCCTACACAATATATAAAATATAAACTACCTATATTTCACTAAAATACAGTTATATAATGAATAATAACAGAAAACATACCAGGGCCTCGTGTCGCCCTGCGTATGGAACGTACAGACCGCCAGCCTGATGAATAGGGTTCCCGATAAAAATTTGAGTGACATGCCGGTACCAAGACATATACCTCTGAATAGCCACCTCCTGAATGTGTGTAGGTGGGGGCAGAATCATCTGATCTCGATGGCCCCAAATATGGATCTGCTCCGCTAACCATGCCATAAATGCGTCGTCCGCCCTGCATCAATCATCCCTCTGATAATGTGTAAGCTCCCATATAGGCCCCCTCGGTATATACTACGGGCGGCAAAATTGCCGAAGTACCAGCTACGAGGCATGATGCTCCACAATATCGAGGCATATGAATGGGGTAGAAGTGCTCCAAATCAATCGGCTAGCCGAGCAATAAGCTGGCAAGGAAGCTATCAAATCGTCGTTGTATGACGTCCAGATGAACAATCAAATAAGAACATGAAACGTGAGTATGCGCAACACTAAGTTAATCTATACCAGGTACGTTTAGGTACATATTTACATGTGCGTTCTCCAGCAGATCCAACACATCCCTGCAGAGGGGGAGATTATGATGAGCATCATACTTTCGTGAAAGTGTACGGCGAAGAACCCACCTCCTGGCTAGAGGGAGAAACAAAGGTGCTACATTAGGAGGTAATTATGGTCAAGGTGGATGAAACTGCAAGAACCTCTCCCAGGCCCAAACCTAACATATAAAGTTGACGTAAGATTTAAGATAAATTCAAACTAGGTGTAAGCACGTGATTTTTTCTCTATGAAAGAATTACTCCCAAAAAATTCAAAATAAAATGATTTTTCCTTGGTGTGCAATTTTTGAATTTTTGTGGTATTTTTGTATAATTATTTGTATTTTTGTCTGTACATGTTTATTTGTTTAAATTAATAAAAATATAAAATATGTCGCATTTTCGTTTAGTATTTATTTAAGTTTGTTTTACAAACATGAGAAAATCATAAAAAATAATGTACGTTGCATTTTAGCATTTAACGTCTAAATTGTGCGATTTTATCGTTAATTGCTATTTAAATATGCGATAATAGTTATTTGGAATTAATTAGTATTTTTTGATAAGTTAATTTAGTTTATAACTTAATTTAGAATTTTAGTTTTATTAATTAGAAAGTAGAAGAAAATAGAGCAAAAAATATAAAGAAAATCGGAATTGGGCCTCTTCTCCAAATTTCAAACCACAGACCCAAAAAAATACCCAACCTTCCCCATGACCCGGTCCAATTCAACACGGGTCGACCCGGTCCACCCCATAACTAAACTATCCGCCCAACCCCCTCCCATTTTTCATTTTTTGTTGAAACCCAAACATAAGAAACCCTAAAACTACCCGCCGCCCTCTCCTTCTTCTTCCTCTCCAAGACAACACCCCAAGCCCCTTCCAATGGCTGCCCAAGCCTCCATCGTCGTCCCCCCCTCACACCTCCAACACACATAGAACACACCATGCACACACATCTCCAAGCAGCCATGACTGCTGCCTCATCTTCGTCATCGGAGCTCTACCTCCGGGGATGTGCTTACTGGTTAAGACTCCCTATTCTGTTAGTGTCATACCCTAAATAAAAGAGGCTCGGAAAGTTTCTAAGCCGGCTGGCCTTTTGGTTCTCGGAAAGGAGCTCCTTCCTCAACTCGAGTTGTCCGCTCGGGTACACTGTCTAGAATACCGACCCAGGTTTTGAACATAGAATAACGTGACTTCATGCCGGATCCCTAGTAGGAACGCTTATTTGCATCACGTTGCATTTGACTTAGGGGACTCAACACAGGGGTTGGGTCCGTCTATAACTAGCAACCTGAGATGAAAAGACCATCATGATGCATCCTATTTGTTTTCCGTGCATTTATTTGTCTCGCGCCCGCATGCTGATCGGTTTTTGAATATTAGGAATATTGTGAAATTGAGAGAGAAAAAAAGAAATAGCGGTTAGGGAGTTAATTGTTTATTTTTGAAAAACCCAATGCCCAAATACCGTCGAACTCTACCGAAATTTTGAGAAAATAATAAAAAATGTTTTATTAATTTGTTTTACTAAAAGCAAAGGAAAAATAGAAAAAAAAGAGTCGTTATTCTGTCTTGTTTTCAAAAAATAGAAAAGAAAAATAGTTTGTCTTGCCATGGAAAATGAAAATTAAAAAAAGGGTCTTATTTTTAAAATAGTTTTTTTTTTTTTGAAAATGCCCAAAATCGAAAAGGAAAAGAGTCGTGCTTTGAAAGAGGTTTTGATATTTGCTGCAAAAAATGAATGAAAAAAAAAGTTTTAAAATAGTTCAGTTAATTGGCGAACTATGCTGGTTTGATTCTCACCGGATGTGAGATACGTAGGCAGCCCTAATCGGGTTCAACCTCCTCTTTTGCTAAAATAGCCAAAAAAAAACGTCAAATCTTAATTTCATCATAAAGAAGTCAGGTGACGCTGTTTTGTTAAAACATAGCCGAATATTCCCGAAAAGAACGCCGGAAGGCTGACTTTGCATAAACAGCGACCTTTGGGCCATTTTTTTTAGATTTGGTCCAGTTGACCCACACATCCTTAAAAATCTTCGTCCTAGAGGCGCTGAAAGGTCGTGTTTGCAATACCGGGTCTTTTATTCTAATTTGAAAAAAAAACAAAAAAAGAGTCATAAATAAGTTGGGTCACGCTGTTTTGTCAAAAATAGCCGAATGTTCTCGAAAGGGACGCCGGAAGGCTGATTTTGCGTAAACGACCCTCTTTGGTCATTCTTTTGGGTCGCGACCAGTTATCCCGCACAACCTTAAAATCTTCGTCTCCGAAGTGCTAAAAGGTCGTGCTTGCAAAACCAGGTCTTTTATTATTTGAAAAAAAAAACAAGAAAATAGTTAGTGGTCAAGTAAATACCGTTTGGTTTTTAGTTAAAATAAGCCGGCCCGGCTTCGGTGATGTCTTAAACCGTTCTTGCCGAGATAGCCTTAGAGTATCTTTCGGTTATCGAAGGGCTATTTTCGTAAAAGAACGAACAAGTTTGTGAAAGGTTGTAAAATAATCCTTCCCGGCCTCAAAATTCATATGAAATTTGGAAGGGGCCGCATTTGCATAAAATAACTGTTTGGTTGTATTTGTCAAACGGGGAAAGGAACTGGCCGTTTGTTTTTGAGTTTGTAATTCTTTGATTAGAGTATGCAAGTTATTTGATTTTCGAGGCCGTTTGTTGTCTTTTGTCAAAGTCTGTTAGTATGGTCAGTTTTTTAAACTTTTGTAATCAAGTTTGTTTTAATATGAAAATTAAAAATTCCAAAAAAAAATGTTTCATTGTTGTTACCTTTCATTTAGGCCGAACTATGCAAGTTCTGATTCATGCGGGGTCATGATACGCAGACAATCTCCATAAGATTCCACAACAAAAAAAAAAGAGAAAAGAAAAAAATGGAAAAAAAATCGAAAAAAAAGATCTTAATAATGAAGACCGACTGAGTCCATTCTAACCTGTTTTGTTTTAAATCGCAAGAAAGCTAAGGTGGTTGGTTTGTGGTAAGCCGGAAACACAAGATCCAAGAAACCCTGATTATGATCCAAGACAATGACACCGAGAATATCGCGCAGAATCCTTTGCCTGCACATCATGATACACACTTTGCGGGGATAAGGCTTGATAACAGAAGCACTTGAATCCTATCGGGGACTTGTTGACTAAAGTTGATGATATTGAAGTTGGCAATGGTCTGGGCAATACTGATGCGAAACTTAGTGGCTAAGATGCTAGTTTTGATAAAGTGGGAGGACGCTCCGTTCCTTGGTTAGCAAGAGAGAAGCTTTTGGTGGCTTATTTTATTGTCATTTCTGTTGTCCGGATTATTAGGGTTGTAATTCGGATATTGTCTTGTGTCAAACTTTCTTATCTTTCCATTTTGTCATAGCGGTTTGTTTAAGTTTTGTCCAGGTTGTTTTAGGATTTTATTCTGGTTTGTTTATGTTTGTTTTGTTATTCAAACCATTTCACCGGTAATCTAATGCAAAATCCGGCCTTTTATTATTTCCAATCATCTTTTTGTTTAGTCCTTTTATCATTTTTGTTCAGCGTCGATTCTAGTGACATGACATGCGCACACAGTTTGGGCCTAATCTTAAAAGTTAATCATAAAACCCCGGAAAGGTGAGCAGAACATTTAAAGGAAATAAGGACGGTTTGAGATTATTCGGAGCTCGAGTCATACGAAACTAGGGCAAGTAAAAAACAAAGAAAACCGTTACAAGCAAGATTCGCCTTTCATGATAATGAGAGTGAGAATGTCGCCCAACGGTGCTTTAGAAATGACAAATGAAAAAGCAAATGTGTGAATATAATTGTCAAGTCCAGCACCATCAGAAGAGGCTACAAATCTTTGTTTAATTGTGTTGTTTGCACTTAGCATGTTTTGAAGACTGGAATGACGAAGGCGTTTTGTTCTGCTACCTAAACACTTTATCATTCGTTACCCATTTTGAGCCTTATTTATTTCCTTTCATACCCCTCGTTCGGAATCAGCAGCCAAGGTTAGAAACACAAACGTGGAAGAAAAAGAAAAAGAAAAAAAAAGAGCAACAAAAACGGAAAAATAATAATAAAGAGAAAAGAAAGTGATAACAAAAACAAAAGTCAGAAGAAAACAAAGGAATTGGGAACTACGTTCGACCTGATTCCTCAAAGAGGATACGTAGGCGCCTCACGGCTCGGTCATGGTGTAATAAAAATTTAAAAAATAAAAATAAATAATCCCCAAGCAAGAAACTGGGGCAAAGGTTGCGCTTGTTGTAAAACAAATATGGTTCCGAAGGTTGTAATTTTGAACCCCAAATTGATTTGTTTTTGAGCCTTTAATACCCTTTCTTTCTAGTCTATCCAAAAACCCACATTACGGTCCAAAGAAAGACCTTCTGATCAGTCTTCAAAAGATGCCAAGTCAGACAAATGAGAGTCTTACCGGTGAACATAACACTCTGATCCACAACAGAAAGGACTCTAATCCCCAGCAGAGAGAGTCATATCGGCAACACTCCAAATCTCCATCTGGAAAGTGATACAAATGAGAGAGTCTTATCGGTGAAAATCTTCATGGGCACCATAAGGCGATGAAAGCTGAGAGAAAAACCAAAATGAGAGAGGCTTGATAGTGAAAACCCTTCGGGCACTACAAGTCGAATAAGATTGAGAATCAGATGGGTAATCGCCAAATGAAGATCTTGAAAGACGATTGACGGCGGAGGATAGGCCACATGTGCATGTCATGACCATTAGAGTCGGTATCTGCGTTTGATAGGTTTTTATTTATAGTTTCTTTTGTTAAGGAGTCATCTTTTTCCTTTGTCTTTTATTCTGTTCCTTTTTATCTTTCTCCTTTCATAGAAAATTCCCCAGTAGGGTCTGTTTGGTCAGAACAAGTGAGAAATGACTTCAAAATATGCCATCAAGCTTTCCAATTATGCAAGATGAGATCTGACTAGTACATCCAAGTGGTATAGTCAGCAAGGAACAAGCGCGAGGCCAGTGTCAAGAAAGATATCCCCAGCAAAAGGGAATTGACAAAAGGATTGACGAGTGTCAAGAGGGATATCCTTGCCGAAATCAAAGGTTATAAACCTCAAGGCCAAGGCCCGTGGACAAATCAAAAAGAGCAATGGGCATGATTTGGAAAATTCATACGAGACTAAAAGGTCGGGAAAATGATAGTTTCCGAACTATGCCACAAAAGAAGAGGGATATCCCCAGCAGAAAGGGATCATTCCCAGCAAATAATATCATCCCCAACAAGTTTTTTGGAACGCAGAGCAGGGAAGGAGAAAGGGAAAAGTCATCCCCAGTAGGAGTATCACAACCAACCACCACAGTCGAATCTTAAAAGGAAATGGCATTGATGGCGAAAAGGCATGCCATAAGGGAGATTGTCAAACTGGGGCAGAAAATTTTCCTTTCATTTAGAAAATTTTCTGGAAGTCAGATACCCATTCGGGGAAAAATAAAGATAGCACCAGTCTCAAGGGAAGTGGTCTTTGAACCAGTTTTACCCCCAACATAACAAGTTTTAATAAAAGAAGTTGTTCCCCAGCGGACAGAACAAAAGGATGAAACTTGTGCTCGGAAAAAGCAAAAGGCCAGTATCATTCCCAGCAGCCTTCAGAAGAGTGAAGCACTAGTTTTGAAGAAATCAAAATCTCCCAGCAGTGTTATCCTCAACAGCGTTATCCCCGGCTGATAACATTTTATCCCCAGCAATGTTGAGAGAGAAAAGTTTTGAAGGAAGTAGCTTTGGAGAAAAGGGGAAGAAAGGAGACTCCCCAATAATATTATTCCCCAACAGGTAAGTAAATAATTCCCCATCAGTGTTATCCCCAGCAGTCTCGGGGAAAGACAACACGAGCTTTTAAAGGAGAAAATCATCACCAGCAAGGCCACAAATCGGCCACCATTTTTTAAAAAAAAAAACTGATAAAATTTTCTTTGCTTGAGAGTTGAAACAGGAACAAAGCAGCGCAAGGGAAAAAGAAAAGAAAAGAAGAAATTACCAAGGTAAGTTTCTCAAACCCTTGATCTTTACATTTTCTTCCTAGGATAAAAGTCCTAGTCCAATGAAATTTTCTCCTGAGATATCAAATCTTAGTCCGATGAATCTTTCTCCAAAGCTCGAAAGGAGCTTGATTTATTTTTAAAGTATTAGAGTTGAAGTCAGGAGCCCGCCTGGAGAATGGAGGTGTTAAAATTTAAGAAATTGTTAAAGTCAGGAGCCCGCCTGTAGAACGGAGGTTGTTAAGTTTTAAGTTGAAGAAGTCAGGAGCCCACCTGTAGAATGGCAATTTAAATTTCAAGTTTTGAAGTTGGGAGCCCACCCATATAACAGAGGAATACATTTCAGTCTTTACATTTAAGTTGAAGAAATTGAGTTCGTCCGCCCTCAAATAAGATATTTTGGGTCTATCCGCCCTCAAATAGGATGTTGAATCTATTTGACCCGAGTGGTCCGGCTTGTATGAACATTGCCAAAATATATGTTTCATAAATCATTGTCAATGGCATTTTATTTTTAAAAGTTGTTGAAATCTCGCCAGCCTAAAGAAAGGAATGACATTTTATTTTCAAAGTTATTGTTCAAGTCAGGAGCCCGCCTGAAGAGAGGAAATGCGTTTTATTTTTAAAATCTCGCCAGCCTAAAGAAAGGAATGACATTTCATTTTCAAAGTTGTTGAAATCTCGCCAGCCTAAAGAAAGGAATGTCATTTTATTTTCAAAGTTGTTGTTGAAGTCAGGAGCTCGCCTAAAGAAAGGAATGACATTTTATTTTCAAAGTTGTTGTTGAGGTCAGGAGCCCGCCTGAAGAGAGGAAAGGCATTTTATTTTTTTGAAATCTCGCCAACCTAAAGAAAGGAATGGCATTTTATTTTCAAAGTTATTGTTGAAGTCAGGAGCCCGCCTGAAGAGAGGAAAAACATTTTCTTTGTTGAAATCTCGCCAGCCTAAAGAAAGGAATGACATTTTATTTTCAAAGTTGTTGTTGAAGTCAGGAGCTCGCCTAAGAGAGGAAAGGCATTTTATTTTTGAAATCTCGCCAGCCTAAAGACAGGAATGGCATTTTATTTTCAAAGTTGTTGTTGAAGTTAGGAGCCCGCCTGAAGAGAGGAATGACATTTTATTTTCAAAGTTGTTGTTGAGGTCAAGAGCCCGCCTGAAGAAAGGAAAGGCGTTTTATTTTTAAAAGTTGTTGAAATCTCGCCAGCCTAAAGAAAGGAATGACATTTTATTTTCAAAGTTGTTGTTGAAGTCAGGAGCCCGCCTGAAGAAAGGAAAGGCGTTTTATTTTTAAAAGTTGTTGAAATCTCGCCAGTAGCACCAAACTATCATGAATATTTATGTGTGTCAAATTCAATATTTTGATAATTTTGTGTGTATTTGTTTTATATTTTAAATTTTTAATATTTAATTATTTAATTGTACAAAATATATATACTTATTGGGTCCCAGACTCGATATTTGAGGCTCAGTAGTACCAAACTATCATGAATATTTATGTGTGTCAAATTCAATATTTTGATTATTTTGTGCGTATTTGTTTTATAATTTAAGTACAATTAATTTTTAATTATTTAATTGTACAAAATATATATATATACCTATTGGGTTTCAGGATCAATATTTGAGGCCCAGTAGCACAAAACTATCATGAATATTTATGTGTGTCAAATTCATTTTTTTGATAATTTTGTGTGTGTTTGTTTTATAATTTAAATTCTTTATTTTAAATTATTTAATTGTACAAAATATATATACCTATTGGGTTCCAGGCTCGATATTTGAGGCCCAGTAGAACCAAACTATCATGAATAATTATGTGTGTACAAAATATATATACCTATTGGGTTCCAGGCTCGATATTTGAGGCTCGATATTTTCACTAAAATACTACACAGTTTACTACGCTAAAAGTTTTTACATTTTACTACGCTAATAAATAAACTAAATATAAACAACAAATATATTTTAATTACATAACATTCACAAAAATACATATAATATGCTAGTTTCGCAAATAAAATACAAAACGACATGGAAACACTATATTTAAATTCGGATATTAACATAAAAAATTAAATCTCAATTTTACATTTATTTAGAACACTATATCTAAGTCTGAATAAATATAACATACTAGTTTCGCAAATAAAACACAAAACGACATGGAAACACATTTAATCAACTAATATACACTATTACACAAGTTTGGACATAAAATAAATCGAAATACCTCGATGTAGTGAGTATTTTGTGTGAAAATTTGAAGATGAAGGAGTTAAACTACAATAATAAATATTCTACTACGATGTGGGACCTACGTTCTTAACCTTTTATCTGACGGGAGGGGCCCACAATTTTTTTAAAAAAAAAAACGAACAGTGAGGGGGGGGGTGGACCAGAAGTAGGGGGTTAAAAAAATTGGGGAAAGGGTTTCTGGTCGGGGAAGAAGACGAAGGGCAGTATTTAAATCAGGGTATAGCGTTTTTTTTTCTGGACGCTATGTATAGCGTATGATATAAAAACGCTATATATGACAGTCAAATCGTCAAGCTATATAGCGTCCAAATATAAGATGATATACCTTAACGTCAAAAGTTACTGTTAAGGTATAACGCTTTGTATTTGGACGCTACATATAAAAAATAATTTTTTTTTACATTTATTAATGTACTTTGAGTCCAAAAAAACAATATTTAGGTTCCGGACAATCATCCTCTCCTATATTCATGTAAATCTGCAAAAATCAATATGCTATAGGCTGTCTTCTTTCTTTTGTTTGTTTCTTTTCTTCTTCCCTAGAAGAGAACCGTGACAAAATCTTGAAATATTTTAGTAAATGTTTTTTCAGCCGCAGCCTGTTTCTCTTCTCCAAATGCGTCTTCGTTTTTGAGAACCCAACCTCTTGACTACTTTCACAGTAGTGTAAGGTGAATCTTGATGTATTTTCCTTTTTTCTGTTGATAACACATATGGGCTGTTATTAAAGTTCAAGACAATTGATAATTGACATTTTTTTTTTCTGTAGTAGTTAAATATTAGATGTATAAAATTATACTTAGTTCCTTTTAAATGTAATGTAGTGGTTTTTCTTCATATTCTATATTTAATGTGAATTATTGTCAAAGTAATCTAGATAAAAGAATTCTTTTTTTTTTACTAGTAAAATTAGTAGAGTAAAAAAACTGATTACAGGAAAGAATGACAACTTGAATTCAATTTAAATATTGTGAATAAAATAATAAATGACTCAACCCAGAGTAACTTTTTTTTTTTTTTGAAAAAAATGGGCAAGTACAAAACCCTAAGTAATGTTACCACTCATAATTATTGAGAATTTTGACCTTGCTGTATAAGCTACGCCTCACCGCCAGTGAAAAAACAAGTATACTAGATTTCTGTAGATAGAGTACTATATATAGATGGAAGGCAGGCATTGAGCAACTAAAAAACGCTCTATGTTTATACGGATGATCACTGGGGGTGTCGATGGATATTTAAAAACGACTAAACCGACCGAACCGTATCATAACAAAGCAATTTTTAGGTTTCTTTTGATAAAATCATAAGTTTTTATATAAATTTATAATTGTACCGATAACTAAGGTAGGTTTTTTATTGAAAATAATCCGAAAAAATATCGAATCGTACTGAATAAATTTACATGTGAAAAATATATTTATGTATTAAGTTTAAAAATACTAAAGCATTATTTTTCCTTAGGCCTTCGAACTATAAAATTAGTTACAAGACAAGAAGTAATTAAACTCAAAATCCTAATTTCCAAACTTGTTATGCTACTCCTATTTTAATTAAATTATTCCGAGCTTATTCACTAGCAAGACACAAGGTATTTTAGTGATTATGAGTAGCAAACTATAATTTATTGAATATGTCTCTTTTCATATGATTCAAATTTATCTTTTTGAATATTTAATCTATTCTTGAGTCTCAACTTCGTTAATATCTTTTCACTCGTGTAATTTATATTTTCTTTATATTTGTTTAGTTTCTTTTACGCTATTGTAAAATAGTTGATGGATCTATATTTTGATCATTTTTCATATTTTCTCAATTCATCATCCTTTAAACGGTAAAAATGTAAAGAGATCGAGTTTGGATAAGTCTATGTTATTGCATTCAAATATGGTATAAATTCAATCTACTCCGTATCCGCATAGCAAACGACCCCTTAAGGTTGTCTGCGTTCGTCTTTCTCAATGTTGTTTTGTAAACAAAAAAGTAGTGTGAAAATGATGCAATATTTACTTTTTTAGTTGCAAGAAAATTCAATGGGCAACGAACCCAAGGACAAGATAAATTCAAAAGCAATGGTTGGTGGCTATGATGTTGAGGGGAATAAATGCAAAGGATCTTTGTGGTCATTTCATTGGATCTTTTTTTTCTGCTTTCTCATTCGTTTCGGACTTTCGGTGTCTATATATATTAAAGGTGTTTATCGCGCGGGCTGAGACGGGCTGGACACAAAAATGATCAGCCCGTTAAAGTTACGAGCGGGTTGTTAGCGGGCTGGAGTTAACGGGCTGGTGGCGGGTTGGGATTTTTTGGGTCCTGTAGGGCCCGTACGGGTTCGGGCGGGTCGGACTTTCATTTTTATTTTTATTTTTAACTATCTTATATTTTTCTTTTTCAATGTTATTGATAGTTAAGTACTTAAGTGTTTTCAAACTTTTAAGGGTTAAAATTAAAGATTAGAATTGATTTTAAGGGTTAGAATTAAAAGAACAAACTAAAAGTCTAAAATTTGCAAACTAAAAGTCTAAAACATAAAACATATTAACATAAATGCATAAGTCTATATAAAAAATATTGAATAAGAGTATAAGACATTATGCAATATAAAAAATTCACAATATTTAAGTAACTTTGATATTTTTATTGAATAATATATAGTACTTCTAATTAATTTGCAAGTTCTTTTTTGATTTTTTAAATATTTGAACTTGCAAATTAAAAGTTTACAACAATTGTTAAAAAAAAAGAAGAAGTAATAGTAAATCAAATGTTTTGCATCATCTTTGTAAGCTCTTCCATGTCAATGTGAGGTGCTTGGTTTCCGGTATTATAATCGGTACCATAAACCATTATATCTCCAATTTCTTGGTCTTCCTCTTCATCTACCTCGTCGCGTCCTTGATTTCGCCGTTTTGATCTAATCCAATATCTGAAGCACACTAGAACTTCCAAAGCGTTGTTGCCCAATGGATGACGGGTATCTCCTAGCTGTTGTCTTGCTTGGCTAAATGCGCTCTCTGATGCGATTGTTGAAATAGGCACATTTAGAACGTCTCGAGCCATGGCCGAAAGAACAGGAAACTGATTTGCGTTGCTCCTCCACCAACTCAGTGGTAAAAAATCCTTTGTGAGGGGCTCCAGTGACTTTTGCAAGTAGAATTGGAGTTCATCAATATTCCGGCTACTGGTTTATTGATGCTCTCCTAGTGTAGACCAAATCAAATAATCTTGAATATTATCATCATCTTCCAAATTTGTTCCAGATGTTGAAGTATTACTTGAAGGAAATCTACAACCGAAGAAACATCAACAATGTTAGCATAATAATTATACAAAATTTGTAAATGTTTGTGCAGATCAGAAATACAAGTCTCAGTATCAGGAGTTTCAGTTGGTCCAATATCCATATAAGTATATAAAGCACTGATTAATTGGCGACACTTTATCATTTTGATAGTAGGGTTTAAAATAGCACCAATTAGGTAAATAGGGGGAATTGGGAAGAAATATTTTTTAAACTTATCTAGCATGGTTCCAACAACATTAGTATATCCCTCTTTCGCCTTCAACTTATGTAGTAAAAGAGAAATTTCAGCAATGTGAACTAAACCATTTACAATAGTAGGATAATAAGGTTCAGAAAACTCAAGTGTAGCCACATAAAATTTTTGTAAAAATTGTACAACATCATGAATGACATCCCAATTTTTAGATGTTAACATACAGTTAGGATCGGTACAATGAGAATTAGCAACTTCAGTTAAAGGCATTCTATATTTATAACAACATCTTAGGAACAAATAAGTATAATTCCACCTAGTAACTATTTCTTCAGGCATGAGTCTTGGTTTTAGTCCATAGTGTACACATTTTTCCTTAAATGCATTTAATCTAGCACTTCTATTATTTCCTTGAATTACACCAACAACTCTTCTAACTAAAGTGATGTCATTGTGAAATAAGTCAAGGCCACTCTTCACAATCAAGTTATAAATATGACATGCACATCTAATATGAAATATTTCAGGAAGTGGTGGGCGTAGATGCAATTTTAGTAATGTAATAGCAGAAGTATTGTTAGAAGCATTATCAAATGACATACACAAAACTTTTTCAGAAAGATTATAAAATAAAGCAACTTCATGGATAGTAGCACTTATAAATGCACCGGTATGGCTTTGATCTTCATCATATTTAAAAGCAATAATACGTTTTTGCATACAAAAATTATCATCTATCCAATGGCATGTAACAATTAAATAATCATTTCCATTTACAGCACGACCAATATCAGAAGTAAGAGAAATTTTACAAGAAAGACTAGCGAACAAATAACGTATATATGTCTGATATTGTCCATAAAGCCTAAAGATATCAGATCTACAAGTACTTCTAGGAATACCTTTAAACATAGGGTTATAAATTCTTTGAATATAAGTAACAATATATGGTGAAGAAGCAAAACTAAAAGGTAAACAACCTAAAACAATCATTTTAGCTAACTCTTCTCGATCTTTTTTAATATCGTATTTACCCATTAACCCCCCAGTGACCGGGTTAAGTTTTTGTTGCCCAGCTTCATCGCCTACTCCCCAATCAATAGGATGAATTTCTTCCATATGCCTACGAAGTTGACCCGTTCCCCCATTCTTACCGGGCTCGTGTTTATAAACTTCATTACATATTTTACATTTTACATAATTTTTCTCATTTTCTAGTCTATCAAAAAAATTCCACACTTACTTCTTAATCTTCTATTCTTCTTAATAGGCAAAGGAGACTTACTTACACTTCCACCGCTAATATTTTGACTAACATTACCGGGGTTAGGTGGTGGTGTTTCAAGATTATCGGGTGATTGCATATCATCTAAATCATCATCAATACCAAAATTTTCTTGAAGTAGCTCATAATCTACATTTACGTTTTCGGGTGAACTTTCAGAAACATGTGTTGCACTACTAGAAGAACCACCTCTTACTCTTTTGGAATTTTTCTTACTACCACCTTTACTAGTGCAAGCTTTTTGGCCGCTCTAAGTAAATCCATTATCTAATTTAAAACAAAAAATTCAAATAATAATTCTAAATAATAAAGAGAAAGGGATGGAACGAGTGTACCAGGATTCCGAATGCCGCACTAAATTTGATATAGAAACGAGAAAGTAGAAACTCAAACTTCAAATCTTCAATTGATATTTGATAACTTGATAATTGATGTCACACTTCACTTGAATAATTGAATTAGAAATTTATGATAATAATACTTTTGTAATGAAAGTATGAAACTTGAAAGCTTGAAATAATGAGCAATTGAGAATATTATCAAGAGAAAATTGAGAGATAATTAGAGAGAATTGAGAGATAATTGTGAGGAATAATGAAAAAGAAAGGGGTATTTATAGTTTTTTAAAAGGATTCAATTGCAATTTACAAATTATAAGGGGGGGGGGGCTAAAATATAAATAAAATACCAAATTTTGGTTGTTTTTGACAGATTTGGCCGTTGGCCAACGGTCATTTTTGAAATTTGACTGTTGGCAACGGTCAGATTTAATTTAAAAAAATAAAATAAAAAATTAAACGGGTTTGCGGGTTGTCGCGGGCTGAGGCCCGTTAAGCCCTTAATGGGTTTTGGCGGGTTCGGGTACCCGTTTGGCGAAAACTTAACGTTACTAGCCCGCCCCCCGTCCAACCTGTCCCAACCTGCACACATATGCACAGTAACAGGCTGGATCGGGCTGGCCCGGGTTGAACCGGGTTATTAGCGGGTCAGCCCGGCCCGATTAACACCTTTATTATATATTGGCGCCCCGACTAATTTGAAGTAGCACTATTACTTAAGATCCATTAAAGAACAAGTCGCTTTCTACTATAAAAATTTTTATTCTAAAACTGGAACCCAAAATCTTTAGGCGGAAGAATCATGTTCATTTTCTCACAACCCTTATGTTTGATCATCGATATTACTCCATTTAATTCCCTTAGTAACCTAGCGGGGCGGCCCTTCCATAAAGCAAGTGCTTTAGGGACCATTTTTTGTTACACTTAATAGGCTGTGTATAAGTTTTAAAAAAGGTTCTGTAAAGTAAAAATATTTGATTTCTTTCTTTAACAAGTATAGAGAATAAGGATTTGCAACTTCTATGATTTCTGCCACGAAAATTGTTCTTGAAATGAATATCGAACCCGAATTTCGTAACAAACGTATGATATATAGGAAGTAACAATTTGATGAGAATGTTGATAATAAAATCTCAAAATCTTTCGAAGAGTCCTTTCGGAGTTGATTACTTTATACATGTACACAAGACTATTTTTTTCAATTCAAAATAGATTTTAATAATTCGAAGCATATGAAAATATTTTGGTTTTCTATTTAGCGGTAAAAATTAAGATCACTAGATGATGAAAATTTAAAAAAATATTGCCTTAATCTTGAATGTTCCTTAAAGCAAAATGCTCAATTCGATATTGATGGTTTAGATTTATTTTTGGAATTAAAAATATGAAGAAAAATAGTTCAATTAGAAGATAACAGTTTAATTAATACACTCGGTCAAATAAAAAGATTTGATTCTTTTTCCCATGCCTATATTACTTATGGAATAATATTAATAACTCTTGTTACTGTCGCTTCAGTTGAATGAATTTTTCAAAATTAAAATTGATAAAATCTTACCTATGATCAACAATATTTCAAGAAACTTTAAATGGATTAGCTATATTGTTAATTAAGAAAGACTTATTAGGAGTTATTGATTAAGATTATTAATAACTTTGTATCTAAGACACGTTAGAAAAATAGACTTCAAATAAATAAATATTTTTTTTAAAAAAAACTAAAGTCCCCTCGTAAAGTTTGGCTTTAGGCCACTTAACTCGTCGGGCCGCCCCTGTAACCTAGTTGGCTGAAATATTTAGCACAATCCCTGCCCTATATTCTTTGACTAACTTTTATTTCCAAACATGTTTGACTCAAAAGATATCGAAAACTTTTTGAACAAATCAATCAAAGAAAATGAAGGGGTAAATTTTAGCTAAGTATAATAATCTCTAGAACGAAAGATGGATAAGGAGAATACAGATAATAAGACTTCTTTATCTATCCAGATCAACCAATCTTTTACAACAAATCTTCTCACTCGTTTATGTAAGCAAATTTACAGCAAGTATTATGGATCAACCAAGAAATGCCCTCGTACAAGGTTGTTGTTCGCTATATATCCGGAATGAAACCCTTTTAAGTTATAAAAGACAAGTTATAAGGAATATTCGAAGGAATATTCCTAGTATCCCCTAATGGGCCTGTATTATTACAAGGGTCGTATAATCTCTTGTTTGCCTTAAGTCGTCCTCGCAGGACGTCGAGTTACGAGGACTTCATCGTTTGTCGTACTAGTCGACGGTCGTGGTCGTTCAAATTTGGACCCATACAAAACTTCCATAAGCTTTAACTAGTTTACTTAAAAAAGGATAAAAAAAAAAGCTGTCACTAATAATGAGGTACTATTATTAGAATTGGAGTCGTTAGATGTTCCTGTTTTTTGTCTACACATTTATTTAGTTTGGTCGTTGACATGTTGGATTCATGAAACTTCACATTAATCTCTATGCTCAAAATTTCAACTGATTGTTTAGTTGTAGCAAAAAGACAAAAACAAAAGAAAATGAAATTGTAAAGAAAAACATGCATGGAAGTGACGCCATTTTTTCTTCTTCTCGTTTGTTCTTCTTAGGCAAGGGAGTCCTTGAATTCCATTTACAGTATAACCGTTCACCATATATATGTTTGTAAAAGGGTGTTTGGTCAATTTTTTTGTGTTTTCATTGTCATGTTCCAAACTTTTGAGCTACGTACGTACTATCAATCATTTATGACCCTAAGAGTTTTTTCACATCCTTCCGTTGCACGATAAATTAATACACCCTTCGCTCCATTATTAATATCGGACACACTTATAATAAATATGAGTTAAATTATAATTTGTACTCCGTATCTTCTAAAAATGAGTAATAACTGTTGAGAGACATTTCAAAATTGTACAGATCATTTACTGAAGCAAGGGTAATTTTGAATTAAAAATAATAATAATGAGTTCTTAGTTTTGTAAATTTACATTTATTCTAGTCTATAGAGCAAATTAATTTAGCTAAAACAACGTTTTAAATTGGACCGTGAGTAGTTGCAGTCTGGCAGACCTGTGTCATTTGATATTTTTCCCTGATATAATTACTTGATTTCCTATTTTCCATGATAAGTAACCATTTCACCAAAAATGAAACCATAAGCTCTCAAGTAGAGAGAGGAGTAAGTGCCCGTTTGGACATAAAATTTGATGGAAGATTTTTCCAATTTTTTTTTACTTTTTTCGAAATTAGTGTTTGTATATAAAATTTTCAATTTTCATTTGAAGATGCATTTTGGAAATTTTTGAAAATTATCCAAACTAAAATTTATGTCCAAACACAACTCTAAATTTCAAATACTATTTTCACTTAAACAAAAATTTCACAATTTTTTCGAATTTTACAATTCTTATGTCCAAACGCCTACTAAGTATAATAAAGGGAAAGAGTGTCGAAACCATAATACTCCTAGTTACTTAAAGTCGTTGGCCTATTTGTTAGAAAAGATCATTATAGTGGTAATAATTCCTAAGTTGATAATTGAGTTCCAAGAACGACAATTTCTTAGAAAAGGTACGCATAGTTGTTAATAATTCTTTGTTGATTATTGAGTTCAACGATATGCATAGCTGGATTGGATATTTGTTCGTTATATATATATATATGTCCTTGAAATTAAGATGAAGTGTACTAGAGGGAGAAAGGATACAATAATTTATACAAAGAAAAAAAAAAAAAAAAGAGTGGTGGAGAGAGGAGGACGAGAGACATTAAATGGATGTGGATTTTGGTGGGTGCATGCGAATATCATTGATAGCGTCATATACATTCTGATACCTCAGGAAAGTGTACGACCTGTTCCCTTTTCAGGGTAATTACATATCCATTGACTCCTTGGACTGGAGCAATACTCAACTTTGTCTCTTAGACACAATATAAAATTAAATGAAAATATATACTTCTATTCATTTTATCTCCTAATTTATGTGATGTATTTTCTTTTTTAATTTGCTCCAAAAAAAATACTTTCAGAAATAATTTAACTCTAAGTTTGTCATTTATCCTTATTGAGATTATTACAGCCACACAAACTTTTATGACTTATTTTAGACCATAATTTGTTTTTAAAAAAAATCATAAACTCCATGTAATCAAACTGCATGAAATGAAATAAGATGGAGAGAGTTATATTTAACCACGGTAAAGTGACAATGTAGATACGAGACACACATATTGTGTTCATTAATTTGATGTTAATATTGAGTGAATAATATTGTTTTTCTCTTTTATACAATTATACACCTCCTGTCCTTCCTAGAAGCAAAGAGCTTTTTGCTTTGCTTAGCCAAAATGGTCTGTGATTTGCTTTTTATGCTAAATGCAGATGCACTGTAGAAAGTCTGCCATCTAACTATCTTAGCCAAATTGGTCTTTAATTTGCTTGTTTTGTGCTAAATGCAGATGGAACATACAAAGCCTGCCATCTTCAATTCATAAGATCACTAAAATTGTGAAATGTTAAAAAGATAACCAATCGTCGAATCATTAGAATCTTTTTGAAGGGTCAAAAACATGGCATGTTCCAAATACATACAATAAATTATTCTCATACAGAAAATAAGGCCAATGCATGATTTTATTTTCTAAATGGACAAAGTAATAGTTTAATAAGATTTAGATGGAAATGGCTAAATTACCAACCGATCTCGTCAAGCTATTATATTATTATCGACCTCCCGTATTAAATTAGTGTATGATACAATATAGTCTCGTCTTTCTATTTTGTTTTCCATTTAGGATGTAATGGTGATATTTCTAAATGTGAAATAGCATCTTTTTTTTTTTTTTCGTTTTCAAATAGCGTTTAGATACTACTCCTACTGCTATTATGTTTTTTTTATCTTCGTCTATTTTACGTTTATTAGCAAAAGACCCTCCAACTTTGCACATTTGAACACTCTTTGCCTTTGTTTTATATTTGTAGAGAATAGAATGCCTCTTTTACTAGACGTTGATGTTGCCGGTAAAAGCTATCTAAATCATTTTTTTTTCGAAAAAAATTCACTTTTTTTCAAAATCAGCGTCTCACGATAAAATTTTAAATTTTCACTTGAAGATGAATTTTGGAATTTTTCGAAAATTTGAAAAACTCCAAAAGATGTTTTTCAAAATTTTCACTCATATCACTCACAAAACTTCAAAAACAACCCAAAATTATATTCATGTCCAAACACAACTCTAATTTTTGTTTACCTCGAAAATACGAGTAACAATTAAATTTGATTAGTGGTTTTAAAGATATGTGATTTAGTTCAATACCAATTAATAATCAAGAAATATGAAGTAGAAATGAAAGATAGAAGTGAATCGAACCAATGTTACTCAACAGTAGTGACCTCGAGCTTAGTGACCTCGAGGTAGGCTTAGAACAGTAAGAACAATTAAGTAAGAAAAGTAAAGCAAGAACCACTAGAGCTAAAGGACAATTCTGATGAATAGTAGGCAAAAAGTAGAGAGTATATCCTTTGCTCAATGATTAGATGATCTTACAAATGATTGTGATCCCCTTTATATAATAGGAAACCCCTAAATAAGGAATATTTCTATTTACATTAAGGAATATTCTTGGTACAACTATCTAACCGCCTAGTCCGGAATCGTACAATCCTATTTCGAAATTTGCGCCACGATCTTGGAGACGTGGCAGGAATCTAGCTCAGTCTATTACAAATCCATAACGGTACAAATCCAACATTAGGGCTCCAATCCTTGAGTTGAGATTTTTAGACATAGGGCATTCATTCCCTAGTCGTCTTTTTGCCAACATTAGGGCTCTAATCCCTGAGTTGAGATTTTTAGACATAGTGCCCCCATTCCCTAGTCGACTTTTTCGCCAACATTAGGGCTCCAATCCCTAGTTGGATTTTTAGACATAGGGTCTCCATCCCTTAGTCGCCTTTTGCCAACATAGAGCTCCAATATCTAGTTGAGATTTTTAGACATAGGGCATCCATTCCCTAGTTGCCTTTTGCCAACATAGGATATCCACTCTCTAGTCGAAGTTATTTTAGACATATGGCTCCATTCCCTAATCTCTTCCTCCTAAAGACACACAATCTTTATTTACCGCTTTAAAAAAAAGAAATAGTTTAGATTTTAGTTACAAATAACTCACGAAATTTTCCTAGAAAAATTTTGTTCGTTTGTTTATTTTGGTGTCTGAGCAGGTTTGGACTCGAGGCACAAGGTCTGAGACAACCAAAAGAATGAGTCTCAATCCAAAATAAAGAAAAGAAGAAAAAGAGCAAAAAGAAATGAACTCAAAGTGTTAGAGTGGAGAAAGATGCGGACTGTTCAAGATATGATTGAAGTCACAAGCTTCGCATGTCCCGCCTTGATCCGAAAAGCTAAAGAAGAATGAACCAGCGGTTGGCTAACACCGGCTTGGGCCGCTGTTCCTTCACTCAGCATATGGCTAATACCGTTCTTTGTTGAATCTCGATTCCCAGTCTGTGTTCCTTGGGGGCTTGGCTGCGAATCTCTTAGGATGAATTGAACCCAAGGGGGTTCCCAACTGGTCGTCCTTGACCTTAATTTTTGACTGGTAGCGATTGTGCACATCCGACCATGTCACAACTGGATATTCGATCAAGTTCTGTTGCAACTGTCGGGACGCGATCGAGCTCCTTTCATTCAGACCCTGCATAAAGGCCTGTACTGCCCAGTCACCGGAGACTGGTGGTAATTCCATTCTTTCTATCTGAAACCGGGACACGAACTCTCCTAGCATCTTATCTTTCCTTTGCTTTATTTTGAAGACGTTTGATTTTCTCGTGGCTACCTTTATGGCCCCGGTGTGTGATTTTATGAAGGCATCTGCTAACATAGCAAATGAATTAATAGAGTTAGAAGCTAAGTTGTGATACCAAATCATGGCTCCCTTTGATAATGTTTCCCTAATTTTTTTCAACAAAACTGACTCGATTTCATCGTCATTCAAGTCATTTCATTTGATCCCACTAGTGTAGGAAGTAATATGCTTGTTAGGATCGGTTGTCCCATTATATTTGGGTATATCGGGCATGCAAAACTTCTTGGGAATGGGCATTGGAGCCGCACTCGGGGGAATGATTTTTTTATGAACTTTTTAGCGTCTAGACCTTTCAAAACTAGTGGTGCCCCCGGTATCTGGTCTACCCGGGAGTTATAAGTTTCCACCTTCTCATCATTGTCTTAAAAAAAAATTCTCCGGACTCGACCCTCTTAGTTAGTTCCTCGAGCATTCTCATAATCGTGGGGTCAGTTCTTGAGCTATTTTCGTCGGGCCTTTCTAACACTGGTTTAGTACACCGAGTGTTTACTAGTTCGGCTGTATTCAGAGTTTTATTCTGACTCTAAAGCTGAGTGATGGCGACTTGCTGAGCTTGTAGCATCTCAAATATCACCTGAAGACTGATTCCCCCATCCCCCATTCCTTGCGTTCTTTGGCCACCAGCTTCCCCGCGTATATTTCCTTCGGGGTCCGCGCCTAGATCTGCATTCAAAGCAATGTGCGAACTAACATCAACATGTTCCAGATTTGGCACTTTCCCTGGGTTTATCGGTGGTACACTGACTCCTGCGTTGTTGTTTCTCCAAGACCTTCGTTGTCATGAATGGGTGCGTTTTGTTAGCTAGACATGTTTCAGCCTGAAAATCAAAAAAATCTTGACAAGAAAAAGTGTAAATGCAACCTGTGTAACGAGAATCAGTAAAAAAATAATCACTATTATCTTTATCTCCACGGTGCACGCCAAACTGTTTATCTCGAAAATACGAGTAACAATTTAATTTGATTAGTGGTTTTAAAGATATGTGATTTAGTTCAATACCAATTAATAATCAAGAAATATGAAGCAGAAATAAAAGATAGAAGTGAATCAAACCAATGTTACTCAGCAGTAGTGACCTCGAGCTTAGTGACCTCGAGATGGGCTTAGAAAAGTAAGAATAATTAAGTAAGAAAAGTAAAGCAAGAATAATAGAGCTAAATGACAATTCTGTTGAATAGTAGGCAAAAAGTAGAGAGTATATCCTTTGCTCAATGATTAGATGATCTTACAAATGATTGTGATCCCCTTTATATAATAGGAAACCCCTAAATAAGGAATATTTCTATTTACATTAAGGAATATTCTTGGTACAACTATCTAACCGCCTAGTCCGGAATCGTACAATCCTATTCCGAAATTTGCGCCACGATCTTGGGGATGTGGCAGGAATCTAGCTCAGTCTGTTCCAAATTCATAACGGTACTATTCCGAGGTCGAGCACACTCGACCTTGGTATGTATCGTGCTCCGTCTTCGAACTCGGGTTTGGTCCCTCGAGCTCGGACTTGATCTTGCGCGGACTCGGACTTCGGACGACCTCTCGAGTATATAGATCGAAGACATTCGATCTCGACCATATGCAATTTTCAAATACAATTTTCACTTAAAAAAGAATTTCACTTTTTTTTGTTGTTGAAATTTTACAATTCTTATGTCCTAAAGCCCACATAATGTCTTTTATTATGCTTGAATCTTTCTCCCCCTCGCTCATCAAGAAAGTACTCGGGTAATACATCTCTTTATGCAGACTTTAAGGTCTTATGTAGCCTAATATAAATCATACGGAGCAAAGTTGAATTCAGATGCTATATAGGAGTAATTTGGTTCACCCTACTACCTGAGGGTACGGAGAATTTGGATGAATTAGCTGGGTATCTGCCACGTGTCAGGTACTGTGTTGTCCCTTTTGGAATGTCTTTTAGTGTGTAGCAAATTGTCAAGTTGTTTTCAAAGGACAGTTTCCAAACAAACCAAATCATATTCTGGATTTTAATTTTTATAAAAAATAAAGAAAAGAAAAAAATAGACTCATTGGAACCTTTGCAAACCAACTAGTTTAGAAATATTACTGCTCTGCCTCTGACCAGGACCACAGACGTACACACACACACTCCACTATGTTCTGTGTATTCTGTCAGTACTTCATGCATATCAATTTTTGAGCCCCTCAGATCAAATATACACTTTTTTCTTTTACTTTAGTAAATAAACTATTGTTTGAAATAAGTTTGGATTGTAGTATAGTCATTTACTGGTACTGAGATTTTCTACAGGCAGATTGCTTTTGAAATTTGGCTTACTTGGTGTGTCACAGAACAAGTGACAAAGAAAAGACTTTGCCATAATAATTGATCACAATAATAATTGATCACAATAGAAGATAGCCAGAGAGGAGACGGGGAGTAGAACGAGTTGTGGTGGAGTCAGAAATTTTAATAATGAGATTCAGAAAAGATGCTAAAGTGCCGAAAATGAGATTAAATATATACAACCTAAAGCAATTTTTAAATCATCATTTCGACAGATTATAAATATTTACCAATGTCAAATGGCTTCAATAATATTGATGTATACGTAAATAAATATTTTTACTTATACGTATAGTCTAATTTTTCAATAAAACGACATTTAATAGAATTGAACTGTCTTTCCGGCCATGTACCAAAAGAGTTGGTGTGTTTGTGGTCAATCATGAGTAACTTGTTTGGAAATAATTGTTGGTACAAACTGAATGATTAAGTTTTCATATTTTGGTAAGACACGGACCACGAGAATTATTCGCGCAAATTTCTTTGTTCAAAATCAGGTTATCCAGGATTATAATCCTAAAATTATAATCAGAATAAATAATTTTACTTTCTGTATGTGATAGATGATGACGGTGCATAAAAGATGATGACGGCAAAGTTTTGATGGGAGATGACTAGATTAAGAGGAGGTGACAGACCTACTTTCATAAACTTCTAAGTGAAGAAGGGGATCAAGATATTATACTTGGGGAATCGAGGAATGTCGACAGTCACCATGAATTAAATAATTGTAGGGACATTGAGATCGAGGAAGTCATGGAGGCAATGCGTAAGATGAGAAGCGGCAGAGCTGCCGGGTCAGACGAAATTCCGGTTGAACTGTGGAGGTGTGTGGGTAGAGCAGGCTTGGAATGACTTACTGCATTGTTTAGTGTTATATTCAAGACTAATAGAATGCCTGAAAAGTGGAGGTAGAGTACAATGGTCCCGTTGTATAAGAACAAAGGGGATGTCCAGAGCTGTAACAACTATAGGGGCATCAAATTACTAAGTCATACCATGAAAGTTTGGGAGAGAGTGGTAGAAATGAGAGTGCGAAGGACGGTGTCTATTTCAGACAACCAGTTCGGGTTCATGCCGGGGCGATCTACCACAGAAGCTATCCACCTTATTAGGAGGATGGTGGAACAGTACAGGGATAGGAAGAAGGATCTCCACATGGTGTTTATTGATCTGGAGAAAGCGTACGATAGGGTTCCTAGGGAGGTCTTATGGAGCTGCTTAGAGGATAAAGGGGTCCCGGTTGACTATATTAGGGTGATTAAAGACATGTATGCTGGAGCTAAGACTCGGGTTAGGACAGTAGGAGGCGACTCTGAACACTTTCCAGTTATTACGGGGTTGCACCAAGGGTCTGCGCTCAGCCCATTCCTATTTGCCCTGGTGATGGATGCACTGACTCATCATATTCAAGGGGAGGTGCCATGGTGCATGCTATTTGCTGATGACATTATTCTAATTGACGAGACACGAGGCGGCGTCAACGAGAGGCTAGAGATTTGGAGACATGCTCTTGAGTCTAAAGGTTTCAAGTTGAGCAGGACGAAGACGGAATACCTCGAGTGCAAATTTGGAGTTGAGCCGACGGAAGCGGGAGTTGAAGTGAGGCTTGACTCTCAAGTCATTCCCAAGAGGGGTAGTTTCAAGTACCTTGGATCGGTTATTCAGGGGATCGGGGAGATTGACGAGGATGTCACACACCGTATAGGGGTGGGGTGGATGAAGTGGAGGTTAGCGTCGGGAGTCTTGTGTGACAAGAAAGTGCCACAGTTACTAAAAGGTAAGTTTTATAGAGCAATGGTTAGGCCTGCAATGTTATATGGAACTGAATGTTGACCGGTAAAGAACTCACACATCCAGAAGATGAAAGTAGCAGAGATGAGGATGTTGAGGTGGATGTGCGGACATACAAAGATGGATAAGATTAGGAATGAAGATATTCGAGAGAAGGTGGGCATGGCCCCCATGGAGAACAAGATGCGGGAAGTAAGACTCAGATAGTTCGGGCACATTCAGAGGAGGAGCACTGATGCACCGGTGAGGAGATGTGAGCGACTGGCTGTAGTGGGCACGCGGAGAGGTAGAGGGCGACCTAAGAAGTATTGGGGAGAGGTGATCAGACAGGACATGTCGCGACTTAGGATTACTGAGGACATGGCCCTTGATAGAGAATTATGGAGGTCGAGCATTAAGGTTGTAGGTTAGGGGAAAGTTGTGAATATTTCTACAGCACAATAAGGTGAGACTAGCCAGTTAGGAGTTAGACTAAGAATGTCATTGGTCGTCTATTGATGCAGGGCTTTACCTGCTAGTTTTTACTATATCAGCCATCTATTTCGTATTTCGTATTTCGTATTCTGTATTTCATATCTCTAATATTGCTGTTATTTTATTATGTATTTTTATGGTACTAATAGATCGGCTCCTGTTGCTTTTTTTAGCTGAGGGTCTCCTGGAAACAGTCTCTCTACCCATCGGGGTAGAGGTAAGGTCTGCGTACATATTACCCTCCCCAGACCCCACTTGTAAGATTATACTGGATTGTTGTTGTTGTTGTTGTTGTTGTTGTTGTTGTCTGTATGTGATAGATATAATTTCATAATTTTGTTATAAAATTTATCTTAGTTTTAGCTATTATCTACAACCAAACAGATACAAATTCACTCCTAAATTTTGTATTGGATTAATCCCCTAATCCCTTTAACCAAATGACCCCTAGATGTTACTCAACTCTTCTAGTATAGATAGACAAATAATGATTACCAGCAAGCAGGGCAAACCTACATGTAAGTTAGAGAGATCACCGGCGCCTCGGCAAAATCTATGTATATATATCTTGAATAGCAGTGGATACATGGAGGAACCCTTTAATAATTTATTGGTGCCCCTTAAAGACACAAAAGGTTGGCTTGCAGCTTTGGTTAGATGTGTGGCTGATCACTCTACTGTTTTGGGGACTTGGGATCGAAGCTGGGCAACTATATTTGTTAACGTTTTTGCTTCACTTTATTGATTCAAGCCTTTACTTAATAGTCAGCTGGTTTATTTTTTTTATTACTAATTTATCTTTTTTGAATTAAATTATAATTTAGTACCACTTTAAGGGTGTGTTTGGTATGAAGGAAAATATTTTCTATGGAAAATGAGTGGTTTTATCTCTTATTTTTCCTTGTTTGGTTGGTGAGTGGAAAAACTTTTTCGGAAAATATTTTCTAGTGTTTAGTTAGAAAGTAGAAAATATTATTTTATGCTACTCTCCCTCCCCCCTCTCCTCCTTCCCCCAACTCTCTAAAAATCCACACAAATCCAAAAGAACTAATATGTTGCTTTACTTTTTTATATCATATAAAAACTCATTTCTACAAATGAAAAAAAAACTATCTATAACATGAAAAGAAAGTACTATTAATAGTATTTTTATCTAGGGTGGGGTGGAGGGGGTGGTGTAGCTCCTCTCTCAACAAGTAAAAAAATACAAACTCTTCATTCTCGCTTCAACAATCACTTTCGACGAAGCAACAACATATGTCGACTTTGACAGCGACAACCGAGAGTTTGTACTATGATGATAAGCTATCATAATTGTTAAGTCTTTAAAGAGTTGCGCGCCGAATTCTGTCGCTACTAATTGGCATATGTGAAAATATTAGTGCCCCGTCGCGCTCAAATCTTGGGTTCGCATCTGCCAGCAAGTATGCTTTACGACTACGAAATTATGTTTGAATATGTGCTTTTTTATTGTTGAAAATTCTCATTTTATATTAATCGAAAAAGAAAGGAAAAATTTGAAGTATCAAAGAAAGAGTTATCAGTTGTGATCCATACACCAAATTTATTGAGAAATTAACTTAAATGACCGTTCCTCAAAAAAAGAAATCGATATATATATGTGGGGGGAGGGGGGGGGGGAGGATGTGTAACTTTCCCAAATTTATAAACATATTAAGCTTTTGGTTAGAAAAATATAAACATACATACAGCGATGGGCTTATACTATGCCCTCATGAGATTGCCAGAGCAGGCCTTAGAAAGAGCCCACACATTTAGCCCTCCTGAGTGAGATTGGGAGGAATACCCTTCTCTCAACAATCAAATGTTCAAACTATATTAGCAATAAGTTAAAGAAAATAAAAATGTTCCCATACTTTTACACTGTTGCCATTAATTGAAAAGCTTCTCTTATTATGTAGCTCTGTCCAATGGAAACTTTAAATAGCAATCCCCAGCTAAGTTGAGTCTTCTTACACTAGTATAAATGTCCAATTTAATGGATGTAGAGAAACTAAAGTTTTATATACGTACTTGGGCTTACACAAATAACTTCACCATTTAGCCATTGTTAATCTGAGAAGCACGTATTGCTTTTGGTATAAAAGATTTTGTGTACGATCTAGCTGGAGAAGGTATCTTATCATCTTGCTTTAGTGGATGTTTGGGGTTATAGGTTAATACTCTTTCATCTAATCAAATTGCCTGTTTCAAATGCATTATATTTTTTTACGCAAACGTGGGAATTAATGGATTATTAGGGAAAAGGGAAAAAGGAAAAAAGGGAAGGGATGCCTAATATTTGTGTGGCTATAAATGCTTGATTCAACACAAAATTTAAGAAAGAAAACAATAACAACAACAACAACAACAACAACAATAACAACAAGTAAAAGAGGTTGTACGCAGACCTTACTCCTACCTAATGCAGTGTCACGACCCAAATACCTAACCCGTCGTGATGACGCCTATCGTGGTACTAGGCAGAGGCGGATCCACATGGTTACAAGCGGTGTCACGTGACACCGCTTCGTAAAAAAGATTCACTAAATATATCTTATGTGATAAATTAAGAACGATATAGTAGGTTAAATATTATTACAGAGACACCGCTTGTGAAAGTGAGGTTCTCCAGCCCAGTGGTAACGTAGTTCACTAGCTTAGTGTGTGTGACGGGTTCGAGTTTGTATTAGTTCTAAGCACTTTTCTTACTTTTTCGTCACTAAGTAAACAAATGATACTATGTGATTTGACCAGATATTTATTTCCTTTTTATAATTAAGGAAACTTCATTATTAAGGAAAAAAATTTAAAATCAAGAAAAATAATTTAAATATTTTTTTTAAATAGTATTCTAAATGTTTTACAGACCATATGTTTCTCCGAGTGCGTCTAAGACGGTTTATCTGTCGAGTTTGATGTTATAAATTTATTTACTTTCTTAAGTGTGATATTTCTTAAGTAAACAAATGATACTATGTGATTTGACCAGATATTTATTTCCTTTTTATAATTAAGGAAACTTCATTATTAAGGAAAAATATTTAAAATCAAGAAAAATAATTTAAATGTTTTTTTAAATAGTATTCTAAATGTTTTACACGCCATATGTTTCTCCGAGTGCGTCTAAGACAATTTATCCGCCGAGTTTGATGTTATAAATTTGTTTACTTTCTTAAGTGTGACACGACTTATACAAAATTCTGCATACGCCACTGGTACTAGGCAAGCCGACATTTTCGAAACACATCGATATTTCATAAGAAGATAATTCAAAACTTTTTCATAATAGAGATTTCATAAAAGGAGTTAGACTCAAAATAAAATGCGGAAAAGTTAGCCCGACATCGGGGTGTCACTAAGTCATGAGCACTACAACTAGTCTAAAATTCAAAGTTTGCAATAGTCTGCCAAGTGCCAAAACAGAAAGAAAGATAACAAGGAAGGAGAGATAAGGACTGCGGATGCCGACAGCTACCTCGTATGTCTTCGATAGACGACCGTGCACGAACTCAATGACCTCCGCGACCGGTCTCACCTGAATCTGCACACAAGGTGCAGGGAGTAACGTGGGTACTTCCAACTCAGTAAGTAACATAAACAAATAAGGAACTGAGAAGCAGTGACGAGCTATGCAAATACAATTTATTTCAGTAAATCTCAATAAAGAATAGGCATGCTTTCAAATCTAGCAGTTTAAGTCAAATCAGTTCGTGCTCAAATAAACCAGATATCAAGTCTTCCAGAAATTTACACAACAAGGACAGATAACAACTAAGTGCAACAAATAATTGAAATCAAGTGCAGGCTCTTAAGATAACAATCACTCAGCTCAACTCTACAGCTCAATCACTCGTCTATCTACGCTCAGTACTCACACTCAACAGGTACATGCGCTCCCTAGGGGTGTGCAGACTCCGGAGGGGCTCCTTCAGTCCAAGCGCTATAATTTGCACCGACAACTCACATGGTGCACGGACAACTCATGTGCTATAATATCAAAATAAGATCCGCACAGACAACTCGCGTGCTATAACATCAAATCAAGATTCGCACGGACAACTCACCTATTGCACAGATAACTTGCGTGCTATAATATCAAGATCCCACCACTTGGGCCTAGGCCTCACTTAGTCAGCAGCCTCCCTAGTCTCTCGGGCTCTCAGAAATAATATAAAACAGTCCAAACAGAGATAATAATATGTATCAACAATGAACAGTAAGAGAGGGAGACATCATAGGCAAGAAGAGCTATGACTGAGTACAAAAAAACAATTAGCAGCTAATTCAGCAAGTACACGACCTCTACAGGTCACAACAGTGATATTATAGGGCCTAAAACATGATTTCTAACATGATGTACAATCAATTTCCATGAAACAGAGGGGAAATGTAGAAAACTATAAACTATTCGATTCAACAATACCAGGGGAAGGACCAAGTCACAATCCCTTTCGGTGCACGCCCACACGCTCGTCACCTAGCATGTGTGTCACCTCCAGAATAGTCACACGACACAAAATTCGGGGTTTCATACCATCAGGACCAGATTTATAAATGTTACTTACCCAACCCGAGCAAATCTCTACTCCAAAATGCCCTTACCTGCGGCTGCTTTTCCACATTTGCGGAGCCGCATCTGCGCACCAAGCTCCGCTTCTGCGGAGAATCACTTAAACACAGTCCCCGCTCCTGCGACCAAGGAACCGCATCTGCGCTCATCGCAGGTGCGGGAGTAACATCGCACCTGCGGACAAAACACGCACCTGCGTTCAACTCCCCGCTCATGTGAACATCGCAGGTGCGGCAAACCTTTCACACCTATAAACTCTGCCCAACCTTCTCTCGTGCGCTTCTGCGGGCTCGCACATGCGATGAAACATCCGCATGTGCGATTATAACAGCTGAGTTCAACTTCAGTAGCCTTCCAAATTCCAAACACATGATCCGCTAACCACCCGAAATCAACCCGAGACCCTCAAGACCACAACCAACTATACCAACAAGTCCCATAACATCATACGAACTTAGTCAAACCTTTGACTCACTCAAAACAAAATCAAAATACCAAATTACACCAAGATTCAAGCCAAAAGAACTTCTAAACTTCTGAATTCCACAAATGATGCCAAAACCTACCAAACCACGTTTGAATGACCTCAAATTTTGCACACAAGTCAGAAATGACACAACGAACCTACTCCAATTTCCAAAAATCCAATCTGACCCCGATATCAAAATATCCACTGTCAGCTAAAATCGCCAAAATTTTAACTTTCACCAATTCAAGCCTAATTCTACCACGGACCTCTAAATAACATATCGAATGCGCTAATAAGTCCAAAATTACCTAATGAAGCTAACAGAACCATCGAAATTTAAATTCTAGGTCGTTCATACATAAGTCAATATCCGGTCAACTTTTCCAACTTAAGTTTTCAAATAAGAGACTATGTGTCTCAATTCACTCCGAAGCCACCCCAGACCCGAACCAACTAGCATGGTATATCACAATGCAGTTATAGAACACAAAAGAAGTAGGAAATGGGGGAACGGGCTATAACTCTCAAAACAATCGACCGGTCGTTACATGTAGGTAGAGAGGTTGTTTCCAATAGACCATCGGCTTAGAAAGGGTGAGTAGAGGAAGAAGAAGAAGAAGAAGAAGAAGAAGAAGAAGAAGAAGAAGAAGAAGAAGAAGAAGAAGAAGAAGAAGAAGAAGAAGAAGAAGAAGAAGAAGAAACAAGAAAGGAAGAGAGAATAAAAAGAGGGAGATAAAGGATAAGTAGTACCAAATAATAACACCAAGGGATACAATGCCTGAGGCGAACAAAATCACATAACACAATAAAAATCTAAGAATATGAAGGTACATGCGTGCTACTGAGGATATCACCCTTGATAGGTAGGTGTGAGGGTCGATGATTAGTTTAAAAAAATGAACTTGAAATCTTAAAAGTTTAAGGGATAAAATTTTTATAATGACCATAATATTTGTGTGGCTATAAATGCATTTTTTAACTAAATCTTTGTTTTAACCACCAATATAGTTATTTACAAAGCAGTAGATAACCACGACCTACTTCCTTACTGGACAAAAATAACTCTCTCTATATCTTCCCTACCTCCTAATCTCCTTGGTATATTTCTCTCTCAAGCTAACTACTCAGTATTTACATTTTATTAAAAGGACACGTGTATAACCCTCAGCTCTAATGTTAGACATGTAGGCCATTCTCCTTACATGGACATCCCATGTTGTTGCTTTCTTCTCAAATATCCTTGTATTTCTGCAAATACTAATTTGAGTATCCTGCCAGTTGATATTGCCCCTTTATTTTCTTTACAATCCAGTTCTGCCATTCAGACCATGATGTTGTAATTTGTTGATGTACTTGTAACCATTGCAAGAGTCTGAACCATGTATTTCTACCATATGCACATTCTGCAAAGATGTGATCTCTACCATATGCACATAGTGCAGAGTGTAGTATCAGCACAATCGACCCCATGTGCTGGTAAGTGTAGCCTAACCTCGGCGAAGTAGTGACGAGGCTAGGACCAGACTACCAAATAAACCTGTGCAGTTCAAATATATATAGCGGAAAAGAAGTACAAAAATAACCAGACAAAATGGGAGGGGGAGCATGTTGTGGGGGAGATAACAGTTCCGAATAGAAAGACATCAAATAAATGAAAGAAACAACATAACTCGGATATCAACAAAGAATTAGAAATCAATAAATACACGGCATCACCCTTCGTGCTTTTACTCTCGTCCTCACCAAAGCAATCATATAATAAAAATGTGTACGGCATAACCCTTCGTGCTTTTACTCTCTTTCCTATAATAAAAACAGAACCCATACACAAGCTTTATGTTGTGAATATCCTGATTTTATTGTGTCTTTCATGCCTTAGTGATGATTTCTTTATGTTGTGAAAAGCTTGTGAAAGAAATTATGACCTTTGAACTTCGAGGAGAATTGACTCGAGTTATATTACAAAGTGTGAAAGTATATGAGATGATTGAACCCTTTGGAGCATTGGCTCAAATGGTAAAGTGAGTTATAAAGTAAAAGTGAAAGAAAGAGAAAGAGTTTTTAAATTGTTCCCTTGCCGGGATGTTTGTTGCTTTATTGATTATCTCCCTTGCCGGGATACTGAGATTATTGATATTGTTCCCTTGCCGGGATTTAACTGTTTAATTGTGTTCCCTTTTCGAGATTTCTATTGTTATTTGTTTACTCCCTTGCCCCTTTGTTTGTGATTGTTGTTTGGGTGAGGAAGAGCGTTAAAGCACGAAGGGTGATGTCGTGCATTGTTTACTATGGTGAGGAAAGAGTGTAAAGCACGAAGGGTGATGTCGTACCATACGATGTACCATTTCGTACTGATTATCATTGACTATATGGTGAGGAAAGAGAGTAAAAGCACGAAGGGTGATGTCGTGCACACTTTTGTTATAAAATATTGTTTGGTAAGGATGAGAGTAAAAGCACGAAGGGTGATACCGTGCACGTTGTTATTATATGATTGATTTGGTGAGAACGAGAGTAAAAGCACGAAGGGTGATGCCGTGCAAATTGTTGATTTCTGATTCTTGACGATATTCTAGTTATGTTGTTACTTTCCTTACTTGATGCTTTCTATTCAAAACTATTATTTCCCCCACAACATGTTTCCCCTTCCCACATTTACTGGTTATTTTTTCATTTTCCTTTCCGCTGTATATATTTAAATTGCACAAGTTTATTTGGTAGTCTGGTCCTAGCCTTGTCACTGCTTCGTTGAGGTTAGGCTAAATACTTACCAGCACATGGGGTCGGTTGTGCTGATACTACACTCTACACTGTGTGCAGATCCCGGAGCAGCTTACGGGCAGTAGTTGGAGGGCTTCCTTCAGTCCATCCGGAGACCCAAGGTAGATCTGCAGGCGTTCGCGGGTCCTGGCGTCTCCCTCTATCTCTATTCCCTGTTTCATTTTCTTTTGTTCAGAAACGGTTTATTGTATTTTCTTCAGGCCTTGTTTGTAGTGACTCTTAGACAGTCTATGACACTATGACGCCAGGTTTTGGGTATTGAGGTTTTGAAGGTTGTAAGAGACGTAGTCTTGAGTTATAAAAATTGTTGACTTCCGCTTATTTATTTAAAATTCCGCTCAACTTGTGTTGTTAAAAGGAAGCAAAAATGAAAGTGTAGCAATTAGTTAAGGTTTGGCTTGCCTAGCTCCCATTAGTAGGCGCCATCACGACTCCCGAGGGTGGGAAATCTGGGTCGTGACAAGTTGGTATCAGAGCTCTATGTTACATAGGTCTCACAGTTCACAGACAAGCTTAGTAGAGTCTGAGGGATCGGTACGGAGACGTCTGTATTTATCCCTCAGGGGCTACAGAGTTAGGAAAAACTTCTCATTCATTCTTTCCTGTCGTGCAGTTTTGTTTATCAATGCTAATTGAACTTCTATTCTGTTCTTTCGCAGATGGCGAGAACACGTGCTTCCTTATCCTCCGCTCAACAGCTCGAGCCCCCAGCAGTAGTTCCCACGAGGGGCAGAGGGCGAGGCCGTACTAGAGTTCGAGGTGGGGGCAGATCTTAGCCCCGAGCAGCATCCCCAGTGACGGAGCCTCAGGTTGATTTTGATGAGGAGGTTCCGACTCCAGCAGTCCTGGTGGGTCCAGATCAGGTCCTAGAGGGGTTTATTGCTACCCTAGTTCTTCAGGATGCTCTGGTTCGATTAGTGGGCCTCATGGAGAGTGTAACCCGGGCAGGCTTGCTTCCTGTAGCACCAACCATCTCTCAGGCTGGAAGAGGGGCCCAGACTCCTGCTACTCGCACTCCGGAGCAAGTAGCTCCTCAGATTCAGACTCCAGCAGTTCAGCCAGTTAGAGCAGTACAACCGGGTGTGGTAGCTCATATCGGTGATACTTTGTAGAGACCGGATAGGTTCACCAAGCTCTTCACTTCTACTTTTAGCGGTGCATCTACTGAGGATCCCTAGGATTATCTAGACAGCTTCCACGAGGTTCTCAGGAACATGGGTATTGTTGAGACCAATTGGGTTGATTTTGCTACATTTCGCTTGTCTGGATCCGCCAAGACTTAGTGGAGGGATTATTGCTTAGCGAGACCAGCCGGATCGCCAGCCTTGACTTGGGAGCAATTTATAGTGTTGTTTCTGGAGAAGTTTATCCCTGTTACTTAGAGAGAGGCCTATCAGAGGCAGTTTGAGCTCCTCCAATAGGGTTCCATGACTATTACCCAGTATGAGACCAGGTTTATCAACTTAACTCGTCATGCTCTCATCATACTCCCCACCGAGAGAGAAAGGGTGAGGAGGTTTATTGACGGTCGTATTCAGTCGATTCGTCTTCAGATGGCTAGAGAGGCTGGGAGTGAGATTACTTTTTAGGAGGTGAAAATGTGGCCCGTAGAGTTGAGATGGTTCTCTCACAGGGAGGCGGTCATGGGTCAGACAAGAGGCCCCATCATTCATGCCGATTTAGTGGTATCTCATCCGGAGGTCGAGACTCGTATGGTAGAGGCCATCCTCCTAGGCCCTTTCAGTCAGCGCTCTAGGTTTCTCATGGTACTTCAAGTGGTCATGGTCCCCATATGTAGTATTTTGATCAGTAGTCCTACAGTGCACCACCTGCTCTTATCAGTGCACCGCCGCTTCAGAATTTTCGGGGTGGTCATTCAAGTCATTAGGGCCAGTAGTCTCAGTAGCCGAGGGCTTGTTACACGTGTGGTGATCCGGGTCACATTGCCAGGTTTTTCCCTCGAGCATCGAGTAGCTCTCAACATCAGGGTTCTCGTGCTATGGTACATGCACCAGGTGTTCCACAGCTTGCCCAGCCAGTTAGAGGTGGGGGTAGAGGTGCTAGAGGTGGAGGTAGAGGTACTAGAGGTGGAGCTCAGGCCGCCAGAGGTGGAGGCCAGCCAGCTGCAGGCCGCCCCAGAGATGTAGTTCAGGGTGGTGGGGCCCAGCCCCGATGTTATGCCCTTCCATCTAGGTCCGAGGCTGAGGCTTCAGATGCAGTCATTATAGGTATCATTCTGGTTTGTGATAGAGATGCTTCAGTTCTATTTGATCCAAGGTCTACGTATTCATATGTGTCATCTTATTTTGCACCGTATCTGGTCATGCCAAGTGATTCATTGAGTATTCCTGTTTATGTGTCTACACCAGTGGGTGATTCTATTGTGGTCAATCGAGTCCATCGTTCTTGTATTGTGGTGATTGGGGGTCTTGAGACTCGCGTGGATTTGTTGCTTCTAGACATGGTCGATTTCGATATTATATTGGGGATGAACTGGTTATCACCTTACCACACTATCTTGGACTGTCATGCCAAGACTGTGACCTTAGCCTTACCGGATTTTCCCCGTTTAGAGTGGAGAGGGACTCCTGGTCATTCTACCCGCAGTGTTATTTCTTATGTGAAGGCTCGGTGTATGGTCGAGAATGGGTGTTTGGCCTATTTGGCATATGTTCGTGATTCTAGTGTTGAGGTCCCTTTATTGATTCTGTGCCCGTTGTTCATGAGTTTCCTGATGTTTTCCCTTCAGACCTGCCGGGTATGCCACCCGATAGGGATATTGACTTTTGCATTGATTTGGCCTCAGGCACCCAACCCATTTCTATTCTGCCATACCGTATGGCCCTGCTTGAGTTGAAAGAGTTGAAGGAGCAGTTGCAAGACTTGCTTGAGAAGGGTTTCATTAGACCCAATGTTTCGCCTTGGGGCGAGTCGGTGTTGTTCGTTAAGAAAAAGGATGGTTCGATGAGAATATGCATTGATAACCGGCAGTTGAACAAGGTTACAATCAAGAATAAGTATCCACTACTTAGGATTGATGATTTGTTCGATCAGCTTCAGGGTGCCAATGTATTTTCAAAGATTGACTTGAGATCTAGCTACCATCAGTTGAGGATTAGGGAATCTGATGTCCCTAAGATAGCATTCCGCACTCGGTACGTGCATTATGAGTTCTTGGTTATGTCATTCGGTTTGACAAATGCCCCAGCAACTTTTATGGATTTGATGAACCGAGTGTTCAGGCCTTATTTGGACTCATTTGTGATAGTCTTCATTGATGATGTTCTGATATATTCCCCCAGCCAGGAAGAGCACGAGCAACATCTTAGAGCGGTTCTTCAAACTCTAAAGGATAGTCAGCTATATGTGAAGTTCTCGAAGTGTGAGTTCTGGTTGAGTTTAGTTGCATTCCTGGGTCATGTCGTATCAGCAGAGGGTATTTAGGTTGAACCGAAGAAGATTGAGGCAATCAAGAACTGGCCTAAACCCAGTATCAGCTACAGAGATTCGGAGTTTCTTGGGATTGGCAGGCTACTATCGTCGGTTCGTGGAAGGGTTCTCATCTATCGCAGTCCCGATGACCAGGTTGACCCAGAAGGGTGCCCAGTTCAGATGGTCGGATGAGTGTGAGGTGAGCTTTTAAAGGCTCAAGACAGCTCTGACTACGGCACCGGTGTTAGTTTTGCCCACAGGTTTAAGGCCTTATACAGTTTATTGTAATGCATCTCGCATTGGGCTTGGTACAATGTTGATGCAGGATGGCAAAGTCATTGTCTATGCTTCGCGGCAGTTGAAGATTTATGAGAAGAACTATTCGGTACATGATTTAGAGTTGTCAGCCATTGTTCACGCATTGAAGATTTGGAGGCATTATCTATATGGCGTGGCATGTGAGGTGTTCACTGATCACAAGAGTCTTCAGTATTTGTTCAAGTAAAAAGGAGTTGAATTTGAGGTAGAGGATGTGGTTGGAGTTGTTGAAGGATTATGATATCACTATCTTATATCACCCGGGAAAGGCCAATATGGTGGCCGATACTTTGAGTAGGAAGTCAGCCAGTATGGGTAGTCTTTCTTATATTCCAGTCGGTGAGAGGCCGCTTGCTCTAGATGTTCAGGCTTTGGCCAATCGATTTGTGAGGTTGGATATTTCTGAGCCTAGTCGAGTATTAGCTTGCACGGTCGCTCGTTCTTCGTTATTGGAGTGTATTCACGATCTTTAGTTTGATGATCCCCATTTGTATGTCCTTAGAGATATGGTGCAGCTTGGAGGTAAGAAGCAGGTTACCTTAGATGCTGATGGAGTTTTGAGATTGCAGGGTCGAGTTTGTATGGCTAATATGGATGGGCTTCGAGAGTTGATTTTAGAGGAAGCCCATAGTTCCTGGTACTCTATCCATCCGGGCACCACGAAGATGTATTAGGATTTGCGGCAACATTATTGGTGGAATAGAATTAAGAAGGATATTGTTGCACATATGGCTCGGTGTTTGAATTGTCAGCAGGTTAAATATGAGCATCAGAGGCCTGGTGGATTATTTCAGAGGATTGAGCTTCCCGAGTGGAAGTGGGAGCGGATCACTATGGACTTTGTTACTGGACTTCCGTTGTCTCAGAAGAAGTTCGACACAGTTTGGGTCTTGTATCTATCATTTCGGACCGAGGTATGCAGTTTACTTCGCGTTTCTGGAGAATAGTTCAACGAGAGTTGGACACCCAGGTTGAGTTGAGTACAACATTTCATCCTCGGATGAATGTGCAGTCCAAACGGACTATTCAAATATTGGAGGATATGCTTCGATCTTGTGTTATTGACTTTGGAGGTTCGTGGGATCAGTTCTTGCCTTTAGCATAGTTTGCCTACAACAATAGCTACCAGTCGAGTATCCAGATGGCTCCTTATGAGGCTTTATATGGTAGGCGGTGTCGATCTCCGGTTGGATGGTTTGAGCCAAGAGAGGCTCGGTATTTGGGTACGGATCTGGTTTATGAGGCCTTGGATAAGGTCAGGATCATTCAGGATAGGCTTCGTACAGCTCAGTCCAGGCAAAAGTATCGTAAGGTTCGAGATGTGGCTTTTATGGTTGGTGAGCAGGTATTGCTCCGAGTGTCACCTATAAAGGGCATGATGAGATTTGGGAAGAAGGGCAAGCTTAGCCCTAGGTTCATTGGTCCATTTGAGATTCTTGATCGAGTGGGAGAGGTGGCTTATAGACTTGCATTTCCGCCGAGCTTATCAGCCGTGCATCCAGTGTTCCATGTGTCCATGCTTCGGAAGTATCACGACGATCCATCTCACGTGTTAGATTTCAGCACTGTCTAGTTGGACAAGGACTTGTCCTATGAGGAGCCGGTAGCTATTCTAGACCGGCAGGTTCATCAGTTGAGATCTAAGAGTTTCCCATCTGTTCGTGTTCAGTGGATAGGTCAGCCTCCTGAGGCATCGACCTGGGAGTCCAAGTCCGATATGCGAAGCCGTTATCCTCATTTATTCTCCGACTCAGGTACTTCCTTCTTCTGTCCGTTCGAGGACAAACAGTTGTTTTAGAGGTGGAGAATGTGACAACCCAAAGGGGTCATCACCTGTTTTCTTATCCATTCTGTGATTCTGATGCCTTGAAACCCTCATTTAAAGTTGCCTCGATTTACATGCGCAGTCCGGGCGCATAGCCGGAAAGCTTATGAAATTTGGTGAAATATGCTCTGTTTTGATGTTAAAATGAATAAGTTTGACTTTGGTCAACATTTTGGGCAAATGGACTAGGACCCGTGATTTGATGGTCTTGGAGGTTCTGTAGGAAAATATGGGACGTGGGCATATGTTCGAAAGCGAATTCCGAGGTCTCAAGCCCGAGAAATGAATTTTTAAGTAAAATTGATTTCTGAAAATGTTTAAGGAAATTGGAAATGAAATCTGATTAGAAAGTGATGGTATTAGGCCCGTATTTTGGTTCCGGCACCCGGTATAGGTCTTATATATGTTTTAAGTTCTTCCTATAAAATTTGGTTGAAATCGGACATCGTTTGACGTGTTTCGAACTTAAATTTCTAAATTGGAAACTTGATGAAGTTTGAGGAAAATTTTTTAATTTTGAGGTTTGATTCATTGATTTTGAGGTAATTTAGGCGATTTGATCGCACGGATAAGTTCGTATGATGTTGTTGAGTTAGTTCTTGTGTTTTGTTAGGAACCCCGAGGGCTCGGAAGTGTTTCAGAGGTGTTTCGGAATGGTTTTTGGCTTTAGAAGTGTTGCAGATTTTCTGCTGTTGTGCCCAGGGATTTTGTTCTTCGCGTTTGCGTGGTCTTACTCGCGAACGCGTAAGACAAAGATCCCAGGTGCCCAGTGTCTTCTTCGCGAACGCGAAGCTCGGGGGGGAGACCTTTCGCGAACGCATGCTTCCACTCGTGAACGCGTAGGGTTCAAGGGGAGGGGCCACCAGTTTGTTCTACGCGAATGCAGCCACTGGCCCGTGAACGCGAGGGCTCGAGGTGCAAAGCATCGCGAACGCGAGCCCAGTGTTGCGGACGCGAAGGTCTTCAGACCTGACTCATCGTGAACGCGTTGAGCTTATCGCGAACGCGAAGAAGGATTTTGCCCAGTTATTTTAAAGTCCCAAAACAGAACCCATTACAGGATTTCACCAAAATTTCACAAACTCTTTCTTCTCCAAAGTTCTAGGGCGACTTTTGAAGCATCCTTTCACCATAAACTCTTGGGTTAGTAATCTTTAACTTATTTCTTTCCATTTTCATCAACATCTATTGAATTTGTAGGCCTAAAACATGTAATTAAAGTAGAAATTAGGGAATTGGGTAGAGTTAGGGCTTTTTAATTAATTGTGATTTAGACCTCTTTTTGGGGTCGAATTCTGAAAATAATTATATATTCGGGCTCGTGGATGAATGGGTTATCGGATTTTGGTTCGAACCTAGTATTTTGACCAAGCGGGCCCGGGGTCGATTTTTGGGATTTTGGGAAGCATACTTGAGAAGCTATAATTAGGCATTGGATTCGAATTGTTTAGCATTTATTGATGTTATGAAGTCATTTGTGTGTAGATACAATCGATTTGGAGCCGAATTCGAGAGGAAAAGCGGTAATTGAGGATTGAATTAGCCATGGAAGTTTTGAGGTAAGTGTTTGGTCTAACCTTAGCTTGAGGGATTAGGAGTTGAGTCCTATTTGCTATGTGATAATTGTTGAGTACGACGTATAGGCATAGTGACGAGTATCTATAAGTTGGTGTCTAGCATGACCGTAAGTCTTTATGTTGTGAATATCCTAATTTTGTTGTGTCTTTCATGCCTTAGTGATGATTTCTTTATGTTGTGAAAAGCTTGTGAAAGAAATTATGACCTTTGAACTTCGAGGAGCATTGGCTCGAGTTATATTACAAAGTGTGAAAGTATATGAGATGATTGGACCCTTTGGAGCATTGGCTCAAATGGTAAAGTGAGTTATGAAGTAAAAGTGAAAGAAAGAGAAAGAGTTATTAAATTGTTCCCTTGCCGGGATGTTTGTTGCTTTGTTGATTATCTCCCTTGCCGGGATGCTGAGATTATTGATATTGTTCCCTTGCCGGGATTTAACTGTTTAATTGTATTCCCTTTCCGGGATTTCTAAGAAAGATTGGACCATGTTTTCTTAATGTTATAATAATAAAAATTATAACGCATTCCTTTGAATATCTTTTTACAAAATTTTGTGTTTTAAATTTGAATTTAAAAATTTTAACCCACAATTATATAGTATAATTGACAAGAAAATGCCTTAGATAAAAAATTTAAACAAATAAATAGCCCTACATATATTATGTATATATACATTTAAGCAATGTATAAAGTGTATATATATATATATATATATAGATAGATATAGATATAGATACAGTATATATATATAATATATATATATATATATATATATATAAGCTATATAATTTACAAAAAAATTGTCTTAGATAAAAAAAAAAATTAAAAAAATAGTCAAGGCCTGTTTCTTCTTTATTTTAACAGTGCAACACAAACACAAACATAGAAACTTAACATAACTTAAATTCAGTACAACTAATGAAAATGCATGACACGGAAAACATAAAGATACACTACTATGCTCAACACATACATGTCATCGTTTAGTCACGACCGCCTAATATTCTCTGCTCCAACCACTTAAATTTGTCTTCCAACTTATTTTTTTCTTCTTCCACCTCTTTGAGTTTCTCCTTCAACTCCGCAACTTCTCGTTTGGATTGTTGCTCTCTTTCCCACTGCTTCAAACACAAACAATGAAGATACTGTAACTTTTCTTTGTAGTATTCCTGCTGACAGGGTTCATCAATCCATACCTTAAAATTGCAAACAGGTTCGTCGGGAACTCTATAAAACTTGTTCATACACGCCCAATAGCGGCGTCCAGCTTCACCATCATCCCAACAGTCTTGCATCATGCATTTTTTTGCCGCACTCTCACCTTGGCACATAAAGGGGTTCAGACATTTGTTAAAGTATAAAGAAAAACCTTGCTTTTATGGAAATATTTGCTATTGGTTATTGTTAAGCGCAGAAAATAACTAGAATGCGCCCGTTATTTATAGACAAGGCAACACACAAAACGTAGTATTATACAGCGCTATACATATTCACTTTCTCTTAAACGAAATAACTTTTTTGCAGTCGGTCAACTTTTCAGACCGACAAGACAACACACAAAATGTAGTATTATACCGCGTTATACATATTCACTTTTTCTGAAATAAAACAACTTTTCTGCAGTCGATCAACATTTCAGACCGACAAGACAACACATAATTTATGCTTTTAAGTTGATTTGAGACAATTTGTGTTATTTTAAATAATTAGACGTATTATGCTTAATGTTTTAGTTTGTTAGATTAATTTGAAGTATTATGTTGAAGGTATTGAATTTTAATTTGAAGTATTAAGTGTAAACTTTAATTTGCATCTTTGATACCGTGTTCATCTTAATATATATATATATATATATATATATATATATATATATATATATATATATATGTCTTAATATAGCTAATGTTATATTGAAATTCGAATATAGCTTATATACTATACACTTAGTATATACAATCTTATATAAGGAAATATACTCTATATATACACATATAAGCCATGTATATATATATATATATAAGCTATATAATTTACAAGAAATTGCCTTAGATAAATTTTATTTAAAAAGCCATGCCCACTTACCCCCTCCCTCCCCCCATATATATATATATATATGCCATATAATTTACAAGAAATCGCCTTAGATAAAAAATTTAAAAAAAAATAGTCAAGGACCGTTTGGGCCTAGGCCCGACCCACATAGCCCGAGACCATTATTACACGGTCCCGGTCTAGTTACACCCAAAAGCCCATGAAATCCGGGTCCGTTTGAGCCTGGCCCGCGAAACCAGTTTGGGAACAGGCCCGGACCGGATGCAAGCCTTACTGCTGACAGATTCAAGAACTGGGGAATACAAGTGGATGATACACTCTTCTTTTGCAATCAAGCACCAAGTACATCATCTGCACATTCTGCAGATACCGGAGCAGCTTTTGGACCGTAGTATGGAGGCTACCTTCAGTCCACGCGGAGATCCAAGGTAGACCTGCAGGCATCCACTGGCCCTGACATCTCCTCTATTCCTATTTCTTGTTTCATTTTCCTTTTATTCAAAAATAGTGTATTGTCATTTTCTTCAGACTTTGTGTGTAGTGAATCTTAGACCGTCTGTGATACTGTGACATCAGGTTTTGGGTGGTTAAGTCTTAAGTATTTGTAATAGATACAGTTTTCATATATTTTATTGTTGCCTTCCGCTTAAATTTGAATTTCCGCTGTTATCACGTTATCGCCTTATAATTGTTAACCAAAAATAATTGAATAATGAGGTAAGTAGTTAAAAGTTTGGCTTGCCTAGCTCACATTAGTAGGCGCCATCACGACCCCCGAGGATGGGAAAATCCGGGTCGTGACACATACCATCACCCACAATTAAATGATAAATATGAAAAATACATCTAACATGAAAAATGTTACTAAATGCAGGATTTAGTGTAGTGGTAAGCAAGGCTACAACATTAGTGTTACTAGTAGCATTATCCATTGAAATTGACATTATTTTATCACTAATGCAAAAATATCTAAAAATATTTGTAACCGTGTTAGAAATAAACTGCCTTTTGTGACGTGAATTAATTATTCTATAAGCAATAATGCGCTTTTGCATTATCCACTCCTCATCAATCCAATGACTTGTAACAGTAAGATAATCACAATCATTACCACTTCTACCAATATTTGTAATAATAGCAACATGAAAATTAATATGAGTAAATAAATAGCGCTTATATTGTTCATATTTATGTTTACAACAACAACAACGACCCAGTATAATCCCACAAGTGGGGTCTGGGGAGGGTAATATGTACGCAGACCTTACCCCTACTCCGAGGGGAAGAGAGGCTGTTTCCAGAAAACCCTCGGCTCAAAAAAGTAACTATTCATATTTATATTTATATTTATAAATATTGCTCTTTACAGTTGTGCAAGGTCATCCTTTATAAGTAGGATTAAAAACTCTTCTAATATAATGCACAACGTGGGGGTTAGACGTAAAACTATAGGGTAAACACATAACAGTAACCATTTTTGTCAATTCTTCCCTATCTTTTCTTGGGTTATAATATAAAATACCACTGGTAACAGTGTTAATTCCTAGTTGAAATTGATTTGACCCGGTACTAGGGTCAGGCTGACTAGTTGGACTTGCCCCCCGGCCGCAACTTTCATTTGAAAAAAATTAGCTTTATCTTGAGGGTGTATCATTATCTGTCTCCTCAAACTTCCCGTCCCTCCCCCCAATCAACATAGTTAAATGCTAACTTTTTGCCACAAGTTTTACACTTAGCTTTATTTTTTTATCTTATTTGAATAAAAAAATGGCCAAACAAGAGATGTTTTGGCTGTTGATACCCAATTTTTCCCTATATATTTTAAATATTCATAAATACTTTCAAAATAATATATATATATATATATATATATATATATATATATATATATATATATGTGTGTGTGTGTGTGTGTGTGTGTGCATATATAAGCATGCACAAGGTTTTTATTATTTTTTCCATAATTTTAAGGGTTTAAATTGATTTATTTTCTCCCCTTTTATTCATAAATTCCCCAATAATTATTTTCTAAATTATTGTTATGATGATTTATTCATTTAATTTCTATACTTATGCCAAAATATGGCTATATATTTTTCATGCATTTTTATAATTACATTTAGTATTTTTTAAGCTAAATTGCATATTATTGCAATGTTAGCCCATTTTAAGGTATAATTATATTTCTAAATGCATAAAATTGGTCCCTACAGTTTTAAAATGATAGTTATATATTTTAAATCATTTTTGCACCTTAAATTATTTTTCAGATATTACCTATTATTTATTATAAATTAAAATAGGAAAAATTGGCTATTTAAATCATAGTCAAATTTGACTTTCAATTTTAGCCTAATTCGGACCCCTCCCCAGCCCAATCTCCTATTAAATAACCCTCCCTAGGCTCCAAACACTTCCTACCCGACCCAAACCCATCAGATCTTGGTTGTTGATCTAAAAGATCAATGGTCCTCCTTTGTTCTTTCCTTTTTTAATTCATACACCCCCAAACTCTAAACCATTTTCTAAATCCGCCGCCTTCAAATCCTCTCATCTTCTCTCAACCTAACCCTAGACTCTGTCAATCGCCTCCCTTCTCCGGTTATCTTCGGCGACTACATTTCAACCCCAAGCCTCCAATGATCACTCCACCGCCTTGCTCATCATCTCTAAGCCCTTCAAGGGTACTGGGCCATGCCGATTTGGATCTAGGGTTTCTATTTCTGTTACTTATGGCTTCTCCGGTGTGATTTTGTGCAAAATCACACCTTATATGTTACAATCGGTGAAGTGTACAACAGGTTCTTTTGTTTCTATCTCGGTTCCCTTTGAAACCCTAACTCTCGTTTGAATCTCTTAGATCTGTGTTATTTTTAACGCTTTAAGTATGTTTCTTCCTATGATTTGCACTATTCTCGAACTTCTTCTGAAAGATCCTCGACTTTAAACCATTTTTACTTTCTTTAAAAAAAAATTAGGGTTTTCTCGGAGTTCTTTCTACACTTGTTTTAACCGATTTTCTTTATGATTAAACCTCTTTCCTTGCTTATTTTGACCGATCTTATGTTCTTACTGCTTTTACTTCGCCTATGTCAAAAGCCCTAATTTCTAAGATTTTCTTTGCTTTGGTTCTGTGTGTTAGCATGTTTACTTGATTCTTGTTAATCTTCTGTGGTTACCATGCTTCAAATGTATTTTTCTGAATCCTTAGCCTACTTATGTCACTTCTGTATGACTATGCTCATTTTGTTTGTTCATCTCTTGCTTCTTTCTGTCACTATGGCTAACCTTGCATGTTTGCTACATCTATTTGATCTTCTCTAGTTATATGTTGAAAATACAGAATCATGAGTCCCTCTTGATTGATTCTAATTTCCTTAATTGATGGTGATTGAAAGATTTTCTTTTAAAAGCCCTAAAATCTTTACCCCGTCTGTTTAAGTTGATTGATTCGTTACCATATTTGCTATGATACTTTATTTCTACTAAGTCGTGTCCTTAATTAAGGTTTTATGAATTTAGTCCCAATTGACTACTCTATGCTTACTGAACCTTGACTCCTTCCTTATTTAGTCATGCACTGATTTTTCTTCTTGCCTTATATGATATTAAATCTTATTGTTTGATTTGATTCCCTTAACTTAAGAGAGTACTTCCTTGATTCTCTAACTGATTGATCCTGAGTTCTTCAATTATTATGCTATTATGATTCTTACCTTATTTCACTACCTACTTTCAACTATAAATACTCTAAGTCTTTCATTAACACAGACGAACACTTGGTTTTCAAAAACTACCTCTCTTACTAAAAATCTCTACTCTCCCCTCTCTCTTATGCTTTTGGCTGCTATTAGCCGGCTGCAAGCCAAGGCTAATCATCTGTGCTCTCTTATTCTTTCATTCTATTTACTTCTCTCTTCACTAGTATGTCCTAGTTTTGATTTAAACCTCAACAACAACATGTTTCTCCTATTGTTTCAGTTCCTCTTATTTCTAGTTTGCTTCTACTTGTGGTTCTGTTGTGAAACTTGTAGTTAAGTTACATTATCAACATGTTATTATGTCTCCCCTTCCCTTTAGATTAATGTATTCCCTTATGTGTGTTTCAAAGCATGCCTTGTCAATTACCTTTTACTTCTTGTGTGCTTACTATCCTATGAGTCCCCAAATCCTATTACCCCCTTTATACGTGTTCTTCCTGACTGATTTGTGATTATGCCAGTACCAACTATTTCTGAGCATGTCCAAACCAGTCCTAAGACCCTTGCTGGTTTATGTGTTTGCAGTCAAATGCTTGTATATCCCTAAACCCATTGACCCCTAAGTGACTACTGAATTCATTTGGATTCTGTAGACTAGCTGTGTGTGATCCTATCTTAAGGTGTTTGAGCTTTTTTCACTACTCCTACTTCTTTTCAAACAATCTCTGTTGCTTTATTGCTTTCAAAACAGACGTTCAAATCCAGTCTTTAATAAACCTCTTTTAACTTGTGTCCTGCACGTTCACTTCACTCTTAGTCAATAAGTTCTTCCCATTCTAGTATGTGTACTACCTTGGGATCCTCTTAAGAGCCCTCTGAACTATGGCATAATGAGGCTGGCCTTTCCACACTGCACTGGTTCAACTATTGGTTGTTAAATCTAGGTGTAAGCATTGCCCGAGGTCCTTCAGACCCTTTAGAGAACTTTGATACACCTAGACTCTGATTTGTCTATGGGAATGAAGCTTGTGAGACCATCAGAGGCTTTGGGAAACTTGGGCCTAATTGCAGGCTCCCTATAGAATAGCTTCTTGATTTCTATTTCTACTTATGTAATTCATTCATTGGCCTGTAATAATTTATAAACAGATATTTGGGGTATTTAGTAAAAGGGTGGGTAGATGTATGCTTTAAAGGATAATACGAGTAGAAATCCTGCACTTAGGACCTTATTTTTGAAGTCGGTCTACTTTACTTAATATAAAACATGCTTATAGGTTTTTCCTCTTTTAAATCTGATTACTTTGTCTAATAGAAATCATGCCTATAGGATCTCACTTCCAATTTCGTTTGCATCAGGTAGAAATCATGTTCATAAGGTTCTGCATTTTGTCATGTTAGAGATCATGCTTATAGTTCCCAAACAATCGTGTTTAAATCAGTTCAAATATAGATGTCATGCCTATAGGACTCAACTCCGATTCAGTTCTAATTAGTTTTTCTGTATGTTGCTGCAAATTGTCTTAAATCAGTAATACGCCTAGATATCATGCCTATAGGGATCCCTACTCACAATTATGTCTGGTAATTTAATTAGCCTAATGAATCAACTTCATTACGCCTAGTTCGTTTTTTAAAAACTGGTCTTATTAAGTGTTAAATATTTCCTGAAACAAGTTCTTTCAAAATTGCTTCAATCTCATTAGATATCATGCATATAAGTATTAAAGGTGGGCGCGACATCGGCCCGTTTAGAAGGTTGTCTAGAAAAAGTAGATGTAGTAACATGGGGGTCATCCGAGGCATCATTTGGATTAGTTGGGTTAACTTGAGCAACAGGACTAATGGGTGTATTATCATCCGGTTGCATTTTATCTAAATTTATTTCCTACTCATCTTCTTCATCTATAGTTGGATTACCATAAAATTGTTCATATATTCATCATCTACCAACATTATGCACATATTGACTATTCGTAAATTGTAATAAAGTATTATCACTATCAAGAATAGGAGCAGGTGGAGGGCAAGTATGGGGTTTGGGTAGGGGAGGCCGGGGAATTCGAGGATGAATAGATTGGCCACTAGATTCACCACTCTTAAATTTTCCTTTATTTTTACTAAATATTTTTTTAAGGAATATGCCATCTTAATTATAATTATACAAAGTAATTAAATAAAACAAACAAAAATATAATATTAAAACAAAAGGAATTGGAACGAGTTTACCGAATTGACGAACAACTTGTTAAAATTAATTATCGTTGAAGACTTGAATACTTCAATTCACCAACTTTACAATTTTTCACACAAGTTGCAATAATAAAATAACCAATTTTAAAAGAAAATTAAAGAGAGATTGATGATTTGGTGAAGAAAAATGAAAGAATTAGGGGGTATTTATAGTTAAAAATAGGGAAAAAGTGTAATTATAAAACGTTTGAGGTTAAAACAAAGTTGGGGGGTTAAATGACTATTTTATATATAGCCAACGACCATTTTGGCAGCCATAACAACGATTTTTTCAATAGCCAACATTCAAATTTTTAAAAGAGATTTTTTTAAAATTATAGTCGTTGGGCCCGTTTAGGCCCGTTTGGGACGGTTGAACCAGTCCACTTAGGAGCCGGTCCTAGGCCATAACAGTCCCAGTCCTAACGGGCACTTTCTTTGAACTGCCCCACATGGGCCTTAACCCCCTAGTCTCAGGTTTAAACTAGTAGGCCCGTTGAGGCCCACTACCCATATGGGCTCGCGGGCCTGGGCCGGGTCTAACCGGCCCACTTGCCATCCTTAGTCAGCAGTAGCAGGCTTCCCTGTATTTGTAGCCACATTGTGAAGATTGCTTTTGGTCGTGCTTGATTCTGATATATTAAACCTTTCCATGGAACTTTAGGCAGCTCTCCTAACAGTTGCAAGTAAACCTGCTTGATTACATTCCACTGCTTAGCTTGGTTATTGCTGATGCCATCCAGATTACCCCTTGCTTCAAATATTTTTATTACTATCCAAGACGCTTTTTTTGGCTCTTCTATGATTGAAAAAGATTTCATCCTTAATGTAGTAGCTATGGATCCATTTGATCCAAAGCTTATCTTTCTTGTTTGCCAATTTCCAACATGTTTTTGTGATTGCCGCCTTATTCCATAATGCCAAGTTGATCAAGTTAAGCCCCCTGCTGCTCTAGGTGCACACATCCTGTTCTATGACACTAAAGCTTTTTTAGTGATTATATCCTTCCCCCGACCACACATAGCTTTTGCAGTAGGCCTCTATTGCTTTGACAACTTTAACTGGCATGATGAAGATTTGTGCCCAATAAGCTTGAATACCAAAGATTACATGTTGTACCAATTAGATTCTGCCTGCATATGAGAGCTTATTTGTTGTCCAAGAGGATATCCTAACCACTATTTTATCAGTGAGTGACTGCTATTGCATTACAGAGAGTTTGTTTGTGTCAACTGGTATGCCCAGATATCTAAAAGGGATGGATCCTTGACTATAACCTAGCTTTTGTTGTATCTCATGCTTCACTTCTAGGCTGACTCCTCCATAGTAAATAGAGCTTTTGGCTAGGTTATCATTAAGACCTGATGCTGCTGAGAAAATGTTAAATCTGTTATGTAGTAATGCTACATATGTAGCATCTCCTCTTAAAAATAGTAAGAGATCATCCGCAAAAATCAAGTGAGTTAAATCTAGCCTTGAACACATGGGATGATAATGGAATGTCTTTTCCTGCTTCAAAGTCTTCAAATTTCTACTGAAGTACTCCATTGCTATAGCAAATAAAAAAGGGGACATTGGATCCCCTTGCCTCAACCCAATAGCTGCATCAAATGGTTTAGCTGTTTCTCCATTGATGAGTATAATATAGTTTACAGTTGTCACACATTCCATAATCCACTTAGTGAATTTGTTTGGGAAGCCCAAGCCTTCTAGCATTTGTTGTAAATATCTCCAATCTAGTGTGTCATAAGCCTTTTGGATATCCACCTTGATGAGACATCTTGGTGAAATGTTCTTCCTTGAATAAGCCTTGACCAATTCATGAGCAAGCAAGACATTATAAGCCACATTTCTACCTGGGATGAACCCTGCTTGTGTATCTGAAATTATTGAAGCAATAACTTTCTGAATTCTGTTGGCCAATACCTTGGCAATGAGTTTATATAGTACTGTGCAACAAGCTATGGGTCTGTATTCTTTGATGCTTGAAGAGTTATGAACTTTAGGAAGTATTGTGATAGCTGTGCCGTTGATTGCTCTGTGTAACTTCCCTGTTTGAAAAAATTCCTTAACTGCTTGACAAATTTCTAAGTTTATAAGAGGCCAAGCTTTTTTGAAGAATAAGGCATAATATCCTGTTATACCCCCGTAAGTTTAACAACCTTGACACCGTTATACACAATTGATATGGTATTTTGAGTGGAATATTTTTGTAAAATAGTTTGAAAAAAAATTATATGATTTTATACAGTTATTAATATTACTACTTTCAAATATATTTTAAATTATACACATAATATAAAAAAGTTTATGGGATTTTCTTTATTATAAAGATATGAATTATTTTTCAAGAAAAGAATGTTATCTTTTTACCATTTTAAGAATTAAGAGTACGGAAATTAAGTTGAAAAAGGATATGTATTTTTTTACATGGATGTTTTAATGAAATAATAATGTGTGTATTTATTTTATATGGTACTACATGACTATGATAGAAAGTTATATAAAGTATATTATAGTACGGTATATAAAGTATATTAAAAATAAATAAAATTTTAAGTAATTTGAGACAATTCTTAAGTTTGCGGATAATTGGTTAATTACCGGGTAGCGGGACATTACCTAATTACTTAATAAATAGGTAGAGGTCAAAATCCCACCCGACCCCCACGTGGCAAGCAAGCCACCCATATATACATATGACTATTAGTCATATTGGGTGAGTGTCAAAATTTAAAAAGGCAAAGTTACATACCTTTTGGCCATTAAAAGATACATATCTTTGTAATCGCTTGGGAGAGTTTCAGCCAAATGGTGTCACATTGCCACTCGGCTCCAAAGCAGAGATTTGAGCCATAGTTCGTACAATGATTCAAATACTTTCTTCAACAAGATTGGTATGGAAATTGTTATGTGTTGCAGTAAATAAATAGATAAATATGCATATTCCACCACAAAAATTCGATTATTTATATGTCTACTCTTCATTTTTCGATGGTTCTGTTCTATTTGGTCTCTTTGTTGAAGTTCTAAAGTTGCCTGAGTTAGTCAATTTCGTCGTGGTGGAGTTTCATGTATGACAGCAAAAGTATTTACATTATGGTTGGCTACTATTATCTCTTGCGTGAATAAGGTTTAGAGGGATTGTCAAGAGAACCGACTCAGGTATGTTAAGGCTATCCCTTTCTTCTTTTGGCATGATCCAAGTAACGATACGTAAATGTAATGTTATTCCATACGTGATTCTACTCTTAGCAATTAAGAATGCCTATGTTATTCATTCCGGTAAAGTGTTATTCAAGTATGTCTACGTATGTCCCTAGTCCATATTGAGTCCCTATTGAGGTATATGATAGAGAACTTGTGTTACATATATGTGTTGGGATTTGTTTATAAATATAGTTTTTACAGTTTAGCTAAACTTGCAATAATTATATGCATATAATGAACAAATATAACGTGATTATTTTTAATATTAGACTTACACTATTGTGTTATTACATGATATTTAATAGCAGAGTAGTTATATTGTTATCAATAATTGATTGTAGAAACATATTAATATTATAGCTTGCAGTTGTTTGGGACAAGTTACACTTGAAAATTGATTATGAAATATAACATAATGAATTATAATATAGTATATATTGTTACAACACAAAATATAATAAAATATCAATTTGATTATAATATATCGTTAGATTGTCATAGATTAATTTTGAAGTAGTGATTCATGCATAATAAAGATTTATAATGTATTTTTATTGAGTTGTACAGGTAGTTTGACGTTGTGATATGTATTATTAGATAAATACTATGATGAAACTCATTCAACTTAATGTAAGACAATTACCACATATCGTCATAACTGATAATTGCACTGTTAACAATGGCTATCTTCACCACTTTTGGGTTACTAACATAAAAGATATACAATTGTGTATATAGTTTAATATAGTATAAATATAATGTGTTAAGGTTGTATGAGATTAATAGAATTAGGTATTTTGTGATGTAGTTTTAGATAATTAATTTTGATTGATTGTGATAGTAGATAATGATGTGTAATAAGTAATAGAATTAATGTTATATAATAAATATGATTAAAACGTTGAATGAAGTTGTGTATGGTATATGATAGAGAAGTTAATGTTTATAATATAGTGATACATATACATGCATCTTCATGTATTTACCACCGTGCTACGGCAGGTCGGGCAGTTACCACCGGTTGGGCAGTTACCACCGGTTGGGCAGTTACGTATCATTATTTACCGTCGGTTGGGCAGACATGCATATTAATTTACCACCGAGCTACGACCGGTTGGGCAGTTACACATTTACCACCGAGCTACGGCCGGTCGGGCAGTCATGCATTTATCACCGCGCTATGGCCGATCTGGCAGTTACCACTGATCAGTTGGGCAGTCATGCATCATACGATATGAATAATAGTCTCAAAGCGAAGCATTATATATGTAAGTATGAATATATGGTGGCACTTCAGAGATGCAAGTTGATTCTTATATGTCTTTAATTAATGTTGACTTATTGTTATATTTCAGTTGCCTTACATACTCAGTATATTATTAGTACTGACGTCCTTTTGTTGGGGACGTTGCATTCATGCCTGCAGGTATAGATAATTAGTTTGACGATCCCTTATCGTAGACGAGATTGACATTCAGTGAAGGATCGGTAAGACTCCATCTCATTCGGAGTCCAACCGAGTCTATGAGTCATCATGTCAGAGTTTTGCTACAGACTTGTGGGTAGGTCGATGTCCCATTTGATGTCAAGCTATCTTAGAGGCTTTGTAGACACATGTTCATTTTGTACAGTACGTCAGAGGCCTTGATGGACCATATGTATTCATGATTTAAGAAAAATAGTTCAGTGATACAGCGTTGCCCACATATAGTTATACATTACGAGTTGTGGCCATGTGGGCCCATGATAGTTACAAAAGGAATGAGTTCAGCCAACTCGACCTATGTATGTTCTAGTTTTGGTCGAATGATCATGAGTTACAGAGTGGTTCGCTCGGGCTAATGCGACACCGAGTGCCAGCCACGCCTCCCCAAGTTTGGGGCGTGACATATTCATCTACCCCTGGTAATTTATCATCTCCAATAGCACACAACCCTTCATATATTTCTTGGTCTGTAACTTCAGCACAGAGGCTGATCTGCTGCATATGATTGAGCACTAGTCCACTTTTCATCACCTGTTTTTTTACTGCAAGTAATTGGATTGCAGCTGATTCCATCGAGTATTTATAAAAGGTAATGATCTCTTCTTGGATCTGTCCGGTGATGATCTGTTAGTCTATATCCAAAAGCATTGACAAGTTCTGTAATAACTTTTCTTTGTCTTCTTTACTTCATAATTGCTGAAAAATACTTGAAGTTTGCATCTCATAGTTTTATCCATTTAGCTCGAGCTTCTGTTAAAGGATACTTTCTTCTATTAATGATCATTTTTCAGATTTTCTATGAGTTGTTTCTCTTTAGCAACTAGTTTATCTGAGTAGCAGCTAAACATTTGATCTTGTATCCCATGCAGCTTATTCCTAGTTTGCTCCAGTCTTTCTTAGATATCTCTAAACTCTGTGTTATTTAATTGCTTCAGTAATGGCCTTAGAGCCTTCAGCTTGTACCGAACATTCTTCATAGGATATGAATTATGATGTTCCTTTCATACTTCTTCTACCAATGCCATGAAGTTTGGATAGTCAGCCCATACGTTGAAGAATCTGAATGGAATCTTACCACTTGGTTCTGCTCTCATTGCTATTACCATCAGAGCATGATCTGATATAAATGGGAGTCTGTATTCTACTTTCATATGCCTAGTCATCATTTCCTATAGCACTATCAATTTTGCTATATACTCGATCAACACTTTGTTGCTTGTTTGACCAAGTGTAGAACACATGCATACAGTGTGAAAATTCTTGCACTTAATTGCTTGTGATTGGATTACCATAAAGCCTATCTTGTATTATCAAAACTGAGTTCAAAGTCTCCCTAGATGATCCATGGTATAGTGCTTTGTGGTGCTAAGGCTTGTAACTGTTGCCACAATGGTTTCCTCTTATCATTGGCGTTGAATCCATAAACTACTATCATGAAGCAGTTCATTGGATTCTTTCTGCCAACTATACTACAATGCATTATTTGAGCAGATTGATCTAGCATTGTTATGTCATAAAAGTTAGGATCCCGTAACAGTCAAATCCTCATATTAAGTGTATGATCATAATTGTACCTTGTTTGCCATCTTGGTACCACTAGCTGAGCTATATGGTCAGCATTATCATTCTTAACTCTAGTTTCTATTAAGCCAACTAACTTTATATTATTCTCTTTTATATAGGTACACAACTTTTTTTGTTTGTATCTCTTGTTGGTACCCCTTATGTTCCACACAATCCAAGACATCAGGTAAGATGAGCCTGACTACTTGTGAAAGGTGGTTTCAAGTAAACCATCACAGTTAAACTTGTTGTTGTTGTGACCCTTATTTCACAAGAGATAGTATTGCTTTAGCATAGGTCATTAGAACCTCATTGATCTCGACTGCAATCTTTCCTTTTTCTAATTGCCTTTGTGGGCCTTCCTCCACTAGCTGCTTGTCCTCCAGATTCTCGATTTTCTTAGAAGTACACTCTACTTCCTTGCTTGATTCTTCTACCTGTTTATAACTGCTTCACTGGTGGTGGTCTTTTTTTTTCTGGGCTGTTGATATTGTTTAACTCCCTTTTTTGGGAATTTTTGCACAGTCATGCTCAGTTTTAAGACACCTTTCACAGAACTCTGGCTTCCAATCATATTCAACAGCCTTCTCAAATATAGCACATGAGTCATCCATACTTGGTACCTTGCTTGGTAAGGGCTTGGTAACATTTACTTCAATAAGGATTCTAGTAAAGGAAATTCTTGATTGTTTGGCAGTGCAATCGTCTCCAAATATTGGAATTCCTATGGTGCTTGCAATTCTGCTCAGTGAGTTGTCACTCTAACAATTCATAGGCAGCTTATGAAACCTTGCCCATAAAGGTATTTCTGTCAAGAATTCTGAACAAAAATCAAACTGTGGAGACCGGTGTTTCATTATCAAAGGTCTATTGTTCACTGTGTATGGACCGACACGCATAATTTCTTTCATATAAAATCTGACTATGTAATAACCTTCATCATGAAAGTATAATTCTGGCATAGTCATAGTGTTCCACATCTGATTAATGTATCGCTTTATGTAATTGTAACCAAAATTTTCACCAATCACATGCACTATTAAGGCACGTTTCCATTTCAAGTTTTCCTTCTCAATTCCTGTTTTTTCAAGCTTAGCCATTAGGTTTCTTTCTACAATTTCAGGAGTTATGTAGCTCAATGTCATACCATTAGCAGCAGATCTGTTACCTGTTAGTACTCCGGCCCAAGTAGACTCCTTAGGCTCCTCCGGTAATGGAATAGTGACTGCTACATGAAAGGAGCTCGAGATACATCTTCCTGCTCCTTGCTCTTCAATGGAACAGTAGCGGCTCGAGTAGAGGGGGGGGTGTGACACTACCCCTTAGGTCGACATGCATGGGGATTGGGCTTTGATTTGCCTTTTTCTTTTGTTAACTAACTGATCCTGAAGAATCTCCATGAGAGTTATGTGCCAGATTGATAGATTTGATTTGCATCTTCGAAGCTCCAAAAATAGACTTCATAACCACTGCTGAGTTCTTTCCTATGGTGTTTAGCTTTGGAAATTTGTCATCAACCTTAATTTGTTGTTTCTTAGGTCTAACTCGAGTTTTCTTTCTAGCCATAACCAAGATCGGCGTACGTTAGCTTAACATACGCCGAGAGGACTGCTATAAATGCTTTTCAATAAGGGTAAATGTGTAAAATAAAAAATTTAAGCTAAATTATTTTTATATATTATTTTTAAACAAAAAAATAAAAAAGTATATCATGTAAATTGAAACAGAGAGGATAACCTTCTACCTTTTGGATTCAGAGTAAACATTTCCTCCATCTTTTTCTTTGTCCAAATAAAGTCTCATTTCTATATATTTTTGGGGCAAATTGTAATAAGTTGCTTAACAAAGGTTCAGTCACCTATCACTATTTTACGTTTTACCTACCTCAAATTGATGATTTACACTTTTAGAAGAAAAAAACTTACCCGCACCCACATTTATGTCTTTCGTTCGATCCTCGGTGCAAGACTGGGCTCTTTATGTACGGGAGCTGTCTATGCAAATCAAACAACGGCAAAGGGCCAAATATATCCTTGTATTATAAAAAAATATTTAAATATATTTTTCGTTATATTTTGGGTCCAAATATATTCCTGCTGTAATACGATTGGTTCAAATATACTCCTCTTTTGTTAAGTTTGTCCAAGGTGGACATCCAATCCTACGTAACATTGATATTTGAACTCAAAATATAACGAGTGATACATTTAAATTTTTTCTGATAGTACAATGATATATTTGACCTTTTTTCCGTTCAAACAAAGGAAATAGTTTTATTAAAACCATCTTTTCCTTTTTCCCTACTTATAAAAAAGTATCTCTTCAATATGTTTTCTACGAGTAATACTTATCCTATGTTTAATTTCATCAAAACTAAACCCAAAAATAAATTTGAGAAAAAAACACATCCGCTTGGGTTGGTAGCACATGCAAAAGAGTTTTGCCAACTCAAACACCAATAACAACGTAGAGTGTATCCAACTCTAACCTGCTTCCATTTACATTTATACCCTCAAATCGCACATCTCCTCCATCTCTTTTATATTGTAAATCTAGGGATAAAACCAAGGGCGATAGTGGAACTAAAAAAAGTTAAAAACTTGAGAAGATTTCCATCCACCAAAGTCTCGAAAAATTAATATTCAAATCTACTAAAACAAGCCCAGATAAGAAAATAATTAAAAAATCTTTTTTTTCATTGTCAGGTTTCTAATTCTTCATGCGCTGACTAAAAATTCCGATCATTCTTATTAGTACGAACCCAAAAAACAACCCTAGATAATTTCTTAAATTCCCAATCTTCAATTCAAATTTGGCTTGAGACTTATAACCATGACTATGAGCAGCGGTGATTTCATCAATATTTATCCCACAGAGCTCAAATTCCCATGTAAGCACATACCTTTTTTTTTTTGTAATCTGCTATCATATTTATTTTAATTTCAGATTTTATCAATTCCATTATTCAATTATCGTTTTTCATTTGATGGGTTTGCTTATTTAATCGATTATCGAATTTGGTTTCTGTTCTTTTTTATTTCTTGGGCAAACGTTAACCATTGGGAAGAGGAGAGTCCTGCCTTTTTCTATTCTTCGGCTGTTTATTTAGCTGAGTTTTGATTAATTCGGGTATTGATTTGTTTTTTTTTTTAACTCTTTCGTGGGTTTGTTTGATTTTGTATTGTAAAGTTGAGCTGAGGAAGCAGAGTGCATGTTCTTTGCAATTAAGTAACAAGACTGATCAATACATTGCATTCAAGGTAACTAACTATTTGAACAAGTAATTAGCCTAATTTTTAATAAACCCCTGTTATGTTAATTGTGTACTTATTGTATTCTGTGTTCGAAAGGTTAAGACGACCAACCCCAAGAAGTACTGTGTTAGGCCTAATGCTGGTGTTGTTTTGCCTGGTTCTTCATGCAATGTCACAGGTAACGACATTTCCTTCTATTTGTCAAGCCTTTTAAACCCTTACTTTCAAGAATTTGACGGAGACAGTATTAGATGCAAACAACAAATTATGATTGAACTGAGTCTTTACCAAATAAATTGTGTGGATTTTGTAGTTACAATGCAAGCACAGAAAGAGGCACCTCCTGATATGCAGTGCAAGGACAAGTTTCTAATTCAGAGTGTTATAGCGCCCAGCGGTACAAGTAATAAAGACATTACTACAGAAATGGTGAGTTGCTTACAACCATTTTCGGGCTCTTTTAGTATTATAGTTTACTGAAATTGGTATTGTCCATTTGCCTGTAGTTCAATAAGGAGGATGGGAAAGTTATTGATGAATTTAAATTGAGGGTTGTTTATGTTCCCGCAAATCCTCCCTCTCCAGTTCCTGAAGGGTCTGAAGAAGGTGGTTCCCCCAGGGCCTCGTTGACTGAAGATGAGAGTAAAAGCTCTTCCCTTCCAGAAGCGGTTAGTGTCTATAATTTGTAGTTTTTCTGTGATTCTTCTTCAACTCTGGGCTAAAGTTCTTTTCTTGACCTTATTATCAGGTGTCACGATCTCTGGAGGAGCCCAAAGCAAAATCATCCCCTTCTGAGGTGAAACTTATTATTGCTCTTCCATATAAAGAACATTGCTTCAATCTGTGCATGCATGCTGCAGACTAGTGGTTCAGTATTGTCTTAGAAATAATCAATTTAAGGTTTTCTCGCACTGTCAAGTGTGCTAATTCTTTAGTTTGGCTCTAGGAAACAAGGTTTAGGTGAGCGAACTATTCGCTTTTTGGGACGGATCTTTTAGACTATCATTTTCATATAATTACTCTCTTTGAAGTGGCATTTTATTAATTCTTTTGGAAAGGAAATGGTCTCGATCTCACAGTGCAATAAAAAATGTTCTTGTCGTAATGCTCTTAATAGCAGCTTGTTTGCTAACGGAATGGGGTGATAACTTGGGTTTCTCTATTGACATTTAGGTGAATTAATTCCCTCTAGATTTATAGCAAAACTAAATGGACCTTTTCCAGTAGTTTTCGAAAGGCCAAATGCCTCCTCTCGTCCTGATAGTTAAAGGTCAATGGTCTCTAGATTCGGTCTAATTTGACAGGTTCCTTCGTTTCCCTTACCAGATATTTGTAAAGTTCGTCTACTTGTCGAACCCACATTTATCTGGGATCTTTCTTGGATGGTTTCAAAACCCCCACAGTTTCTTCTCTATATCAACACAGGATTGCGGAGTTCCTTATGTGCCATTTCAGCATCTATTCTGAATCTCTCCCTTTTTCCTTACGTGAGCGCAAAGAGAGAATACTTACTCTTTCATTCCAAAATAAGTTAATTTGCGACTGCAAATTTGCATCATTTTGCTAGAACTAGATTGGAAGTTGAGAATTTACTTGAATGCTTGATGATGATAGACATGTTGGTGGTGGAGGTTGCACTCTTCGGGAACCGGACAGGCCGTGTGAGTTGGAGAGGTGGGCAAAGGGGGTTGTGTGTTTGGGAGGGGAAAGGGCTGGGGTTTGTTGGGTTATAGTGGGAGAAGTGGAGGTTGATGGCAGGGCCGAATATTGTTAAGAGAACGTATGGCAAGGGTGGGGATGGAAGGGTTTGCTGGGGCATGAGCTTAGTGGGGAAAAGGGGACTTTACTGGTGCATGAGGGCTGCAGCAGAGGAAGGGTAATGGTTTCAGCTAGAGATAGCAATGGCTAAGGTCTACCTGCTAAAGGTTGAAACCAGCCACCTTTTGCTTTCTTTATCTCTGTTGTCTTAAGATTTAAGCAAAGCCAAATATATGGTAGGGTAGAATCGGAATGAAATTTATAGTTTGTGCTGACATGATTGTGGTTTAAAGGATGTCGTATGAGTTAAGTGATGTATCTTAAAGGACTATTCGAATTAGAAGGCATGTCTTAAGTAATTTTGCCCTTCCTGTAATAATTCCTTACAATATAGTCTATCAGCTCATCATTACAGTCTCAATCTTTTCTTCTTTCCTTTGACCTCCCTCTTATTTTTGATACCCCTCTTTCTTTGCTTTTCATTGGGACCCCTTATGGAAAATTTCCAAGATGGATAAATTTAACCAAGAACCTCAATACAGATTCCAGCGCCAAATCCAAAACTTGTCATTACAACTACCACCCAAATGTTGACAGTAGCATGTCCACAGGTCAATTTCCAAAACCGAGACACAAGTGAGTCAGATGGACTCATTCCCTTCGCCTCCAAGCCATGCTACCTGAACTCTTTAATTTCCTTACACACTGATCTCTTACCCATAGTAGAAGGATTTCAGTGTTATAAGTAGATCTTCCAGAATTCGTTAAATCATGCCTACAATTGAGTGTATCATATGATATACAGATTTGGAATTTTCGTAAATCATGCCTACAATTGAGTATATCAGGCCAGGTATGTGTTTGTTGGATATCTTTCTGTGATGTGTAAAGAAAACTCTACAGAGATTTGTCCACATTGCTATAGTCCACTTGGTTGTTCAAGTCTTCAAGAGTTGACACGTTTCTCCGGGAAGTCTTACTTGTGGAGCTGTTGATGTGTGATAGTCCTGTTGCCTTGATCATGGTGTCTGTGATGATGGCTAATTGGTTGCTTATATGTTTTTGGACATTTCGAGATGGGACTTTATTTATGAGGGCAGAAAGGGCTGAGATGATAAGTTAGAAAGAAGTAATGAGTAAGGCTAACAAATTGCGGGACCACATGATTTATGTTGTTCCAGGTGCAATGAATAATTTTACCTAATGTTAGGAAAATGAGTAAGCATTTAAGAATCTTGTCTTCCTACTTCCTTTTCTGTTTATTCTATAAAACAAAGATAAGGCCATATTGGTGTTAAAGACCGGGAGGATGACATCCTGATTTATCATGTTATGAAGTTGTTTCCTTAGAAAGTAATTGCTGATCTTCCAGGTAAATTAGTCGTGCTGATAATGAGTATAATGGTCTGTTTGTTGTGTTAGATTCTGGTTATTCTAACTAATTAAAATATCCTGAGTGATCTTTCTCTTTGTTTTTTTTTCCTTTTACCCTTATCAGATTTTTCTAAATCATCAAACACTTTGGGAGCTCTTTACGTAATTTGATGGGCAGTTATTGATATGTTAAAATAGGCAAATCTATTTTTTTTGAATTTGACGGCAGAATCTACAGAAGAAATTTTGAAAACAATAATGATGCTTGTAGAGGAAGAAGCGGAAAGTTAACCAGGCAACAATGAGATATTTGCGTGAAATATCAAAAGGGAACTGCAGGAGATAATCAACTTTGTCTCTTATAAAAGTAGTCAATTAACTAGTTAAAACTTAAGAGTTGTTGGCATCAGTACAGAAATAAGAGCTCGAGCCATCTGACTGAGTGATTGTTGGACTTTTAAACCAAAAGGATGTCTTTTCAGTTTTGTCACTCTCATATGGGAGAAATACCGTGTCTGTGTTGTCTAATTTTTTGGCATTTTCTTTAGGTTTCATGCGAGCCCCGACGTGAGTTAATGAGTTCGGTATTTCCCGTTTCCCCTAAATTGATTTCATTGATCGTCAGGGACATACTTGTTTCCACATTTTTTTTCAAAAATGAAGCTGAACTCATATGACCTGTATTAGCAGCTTGCGCAGTTTTCTGCTGCTGATTTTTCCTGGATGATTGAATATCCTTGCTTCCCATAACTATTGCTTGGCAAATCTATTTTCAACTGTAGACTGTTTTATCAAGTTAGTTTTTGAGCAATCTTTAACAAATACTTTCACTTCAGGCGTGGTCTTTGATTTCGAGGTTGACTGAGGAGAAAGCTTCGGCTCTTCAACAAAATCAGAAATTACGTCAGGAATTGGTATGTTTAGTGACAGTGTGAATTTTTGAATCTTCCGCTATTATGTGTCACTTTTTGACTTTGCTTTATAGAGTTCTACTCTTTTCCATCTATTGGCAAAATTCATTTAATATAGGCCTGCTAGTGGCTGAGAGAAATCATCTTTGGTTTGATAAATATGATGAAAGCAATAACAAACTTTTAGTGAATAATACTATAATAGTGATGACGCTTCAAGTAGCTTCTACTTTACTACTTTATTCCTTGTGATGGTGATGTTTTCTCTTCAAAACATACTGGTTTGAAATGATGGAGGGAATTCCTGTTGCTTCTTGGATGTGAAGGTATATGGGGTGCTGTTTGGGGGGGGGGGCTAGTGCACTCTGGTTGGTAAAATTTCCTTGGTTACCCTAGTTGAAAGTACTAAATTGGCAGAACCTCGGGAGATATTAATGTGAAATCTCCTTAGTTGTTTACATATGGAACAATAAAAGTCTGATTGAAGCGGTTGTTAGTGGTTGATAACCTTTTTCTCGACCATATATGCATCAGTATAGATTTGAGTTCCTAGTCAATATGGATTTAAAAGAGGGGAAGGAACCAGAGGGCTGAGTGGTTTCATCTGTGAGCGATTATCGTGAGGAGGTGACATCATATACACGCCATAAAACGAGTTGTTCTCAGGAGTACTTTTGGGAAGTTTTATGTGCTTTAATAAATACTATAATTATCAACTTGGAAGCACATGCTAGCAGTTAGATATTATATAGCATGAGTATTTGTTAGTACAGTGTGATTAGGAACATAAATATTTGACTTTTCTCTTTGCTCCATTGACTTTCCAGTTCTATGAAAACTTATCATCTCTTAGATTGAGTTGCATGGTCCATGCTGTAGGTTGAAATATGATATTTTCTTTGCTAACTGCACATCAATTTCATTTAGATTATGTGATCTTTAATTATCAAAAAAAGATGGTGTGATCTTATATTTGGATGAAGAGTGTCTACAGACAGAGGCGGATCCAGGATTTGAGGCTTATGGGTTCCTATCGTAATTTTAGATTAATATGCAATAATAACTGGGTTCACAGTCAGATATTTACCAATATTTAGTGATTTTCTTAATATAAATACAGGGTCTACACAAGAGTTACTGGGTTCCCGGAACCCGTAGCCTATGCACTAGGTCCGCCCCTGCCTACAGAGTCCCTATTTCTACAGAAGAAAAGAGTTAAGACCTTCAAATAATGTTTACCCATGCGAAAATCATGACTGTATAAGTAGTTTTTTTATATTGTACATAAGTTTATGGTCCTTTGGTACCTGCTGCTCAAATGGTGCAATGTTCTGAAGCACGTCCAAGAGTTATTTTTTTAATTACTTTTTGTACCTTTCTTCATGTGTAATTGAGTGAAAGGAAGAGATTCACAAAGATTCCAAAAATCAAGAATTGTGGCTGGAGAACAGAAAACAATTAGTGCCTTAAGAAACCTTAGTATTTTCGATTGTTGGTTTAGGAAAGATGCAAAAGAGGAGAGTGACCTCTAGATTTAATTATTCTCTTCCTCCGACAGCATTCGGAATTATCAATTGTTCCAGCATTTTTCTGCTTATTCTTCTCACTTTACCATTTTGCAGGAGCTTATAAGAAAAGAAATCAGCAAAAGCAATGCTGGCGGCTTCTCAATGTTATTCGTCGTGCTGGTTGGTCTTATAGGTCTTTTGGTTGGGTACCTGATCAAGAAGACATAGTTGGAAGGAGACACATTGATTCATTAGGTGGGTGCCCAGGAAAAGTTGATGGCATTCTAGAATTTTATTATTCCCCCTTTTCTTTACAGACTTATGCGTTAGAAGTAGAATGTTTGCAGTCATCTAGAGTGTAAAAATGTTATAGTCCCTTATGTTATATGGGCATTTAAAGACTTGATTCAATTTGAACTAGTGTAGGAAATGCACTTCCTTGGGAAGGATCAAACCTTCTTATTCAGTAAGGCTTATTTGATTCAAGTGAGCAAGTAGCTGTTACCAAAATTTGGTAGAATTTCAGAATGAGATAAATTTTGAAACTGAAGTTTCTCATTATGATTAGTGTCATGTGATTGGTTCTGACGTGTATATTTTCAGTATGACTTTTTTCAACTGAAATAACCCTGGATTTGCATGTTGAATGATCTTTCCAATGCCTTCTCTTTTTCAGTTTTCTTGAATTATAAAGTTTATATTCTTTGCAGTCTGTTGGTTGTGCCTCTTTTGGACGTTAATTCAAGTTCGTTGAACATATTGTCGTATATATGTTTGCTGTTTTCTTAGTGAAATTCTTCATATTGCTATATTTTCTTCATATTCCCTACATCCTCTATAAGTTACGACCATATTAATATACAATGAATTTTACGCTGTGTAGAGTATGAATTTTGCTTCCTTTTGTATCAACTACTTGCCAGTATTTGTTGAAGTAATAATACCATGAGGACTTTCGACAGTTTGACATATATAATCATGGACGGAATAAATAAATTTAAGCAGCGTATCAAAAATTTCCGATTTCTCAATCATAAATTTAGCAGAAAACCCTTAGCAACAAGGCTCCATGTGCATCCTTTTTTCACTAACAAGGATACAGAAATCAAGAAAAAACTAAAACACAGAAACACCAAATAATAGTTCGCGACCAAAGAAACTGAATTGATAATTGATGAAGTCAAAACAACATGAGATATTAAATTATGTACTGTACTAGAATAATAACTCGAATAAAACCAAAAACTACCCCTCCCCTAACCAGAAAAACAAAAGAAGAGAGTATTAGAAATTCTCCCAATAGATGATTCCCACTAATTAATTAATGTTTTTTTCCGTCATAGTTTATTTGATCTTGATCTTGATCTTGTTCTTGTTGACTAACCACCTGCTTGGATTTGCCATATGTAATATAGGTCTCTTCCAGATTTTTGGCCTTGACAATGGCAGCTTCTTTGAGTTGGATTAGGGTTGGAACTTCATAATTTTGACATAAGTAAACTCCGAAGGCAGTGCCCGCCATGAATGTCACCGTCGTCCCTATTAAACCCATTCTTCTTCTTCTTCTCTGGCTATTGGATTGTTGAACAAGATACTACCCTGTTTTGTTGGTTTTACACTTTTTTTGCTTATTACATGTATTTATAGGAGTTACAATACTACCACTGTCTTGTTCTCCAAGTTTTATTGATGGCCCTTCTCCAAGATTATAATTCCAAGTTTCCAACTCCCACTAATTAACGTGTTGGAGATGTTATTTTTATTTTCCTTGCCTTTTTTTCCCCACGCAAATACTAAGTTGAACTCTTATTTTGTAAAATTAATCCCCAAATATTGAAGGGTTCAAGTGGTGGAATAAATTTGAATGTATGAAATTATCAACAATCTACTTAGTGGCAAAATAATTAAAAAAATTATTGAGATACAAAGAATTTCAAAAGATCATGTATCAAATCTTTCTTTAACTTTTAAAAGGGTCAGATTTGGCCATCTATCATTCGAAATTAAGCAATTCTATCCTCTGTTATATTTTTGGTATATTATTATCCTCGCAACATTAGGAAAAAGTCACATTTTTGCCCTTCACTTGTACTGGAGCTCAACCAGAGATTAATTTTAACCATAGTTAAAAATTATAGGGTAAATTTGGACCTTTATTCTCGGAGAACATGGACACATGAAGTTTATGTTATGATCGCAGAAATCAGGCGTTATACGGAAGCTAGCAAAACAAACCTTGAACGACGATAAATCAGATAACAAACTAGAAATATACCAAAAGAGACACAAACATTTAACGTGGTTCGGTCAATTGACCTATATCTACGGTAGATATGAGCAATCCACTATATAAAAAGAGAGTACAAAATATCGAGAGAACAACCTCACGAAGAGGCAAACACAAGTAACACACTAACACTTGTCCCGTAAAGTTTTCCCCCTAAACACTACTAATTTTATCGAATTGCCCAGTAAAGCAATCCACTAATTTTATCGAATTGCCCCTGCCGATGATAAATATGCCTTAATTGCCTTCTTTATTAGATCTAACAGCCTTCCACTTCTCACTTCTATCTTTCTCGACTTTGATTTGCTTTGGATTTGACTACTTGAAAAAAATATGTATGTGTTATGTAAATGGGTAATTGCCTCTTCGTTTATTAACTTAACTAGTATTAGTACCCGTGCGATGCGCGGATAATTAAAAACACGATCTACACCGTAAAGTTTAATATGTTAATGTTAATACCATCTTTACAACCAAACATTAAAAATATTTTAAGACTCCGGTAAAACTTTCATTCCATCTCCTAATAAATGTCCACAAAAATAATGATACTATACAATTTGTTTGATATGAATGTTCCACGAAAACTAATGATACTATACAATTTGTTTGATATAAAACATGTGCTTAAGGGAATATTTTTGTAGCAAATGCTCATGATATATTGTATTTTTTCAAAAGTTGTCCTCTGTATTGAGGCAATGATGAAGGAACATGAATTATGTCAAACATTAGCTTATTCAGAATCAAAATGTATGCGGCAATGCATATGCAAAAACCGATTTCCTGCTAAGGCTCTCTCTTCCTCCAACTATGAATGTTTTTCACTTTTCGATTTGGATCTTCATTGGTATTTTCAATAGGATCAAGACTGCCCATTGATTTATTTAGCCCACACCTGCGTTCGAACTCCTTCTTAAACAACATCGAATTAAACCACCATCTTTCCATAGAGTTTTCTTGCCCCCTATTTGCATGAAAATACAATAGATGAATAGTCATTCGCTATAAAATTATTTATAAACAATGTGATATCTCACACCGGGTAAATCCTTAACCCTTCCCCCTCTTACTAAGACTACAAAATGTTCTTGTAAATTATGGTCAATACCGGGTATATAAGCAGTGATTTCAAATCCAGAGGTTAATCGTACTCTGGCAATTTTATGTAAGGCAGAGTTTGGTTTTTTTGGGGTGACATTTGTGGTAATTGAAACTTTTTACTCTTTCTACCATTCTACAGGCTTTTTCTATTAGCCTAACAATGTCTAAAGCCAAAGTTGAGGCAGAAAAGAGACAGGTCAACTGCAGAGAGCTGATAAATTCAGCTATTCAAACCATAAATGAAGCCGGTGGAAGGGTTGATTATGCTGAGGTGAGAACTTAAACAATAATAATATATTTCATATGGATATAAACAATAGAATACAAACTAGGAACTCAATATGTTCCCAATATCAAAAATTGATGAAACCCCTGTAATTTTCAGTTTCAATTTATGCTTGTTGGTCTTAATTTTCATATTGTTTGGTCCAACCACAAAGTTTTTCATAACGTACAATCTCATTTCATATATTTTTATTTTGAAAATACGCATAACATCTCTTCCAATAGTTGCACGAATTCGATCTCCCTAAAATGAAAAATGTGGAAAGAAATTTAAGTTAGTAAGGCGCATAAATTGAAGAAAATACATCACAACTCGAAAAAATAACAACATGTAAAAAAGTATGCACCTTTTCATCTTGAATAATTAATTCAATTGAATTAGAATTTTCTGGTTTCTCGCAGTCTGGAATGTGCCATAATCTAAAAACACGAACCTTCAAATTCCAACTCATTTTGGACATTGATATTTCGCTGATATAGTTATAGTTTGGAGCCATACTCTGCAGAAGTTTGTGTGGAAGCTAAACCCTAAGCAATGTAGAGAAGCCAACCCTAAAGAAAAGTTGCTTAAATAAAGATTTTGTAAGGAAAGACTATCATAGTAAATCAATTTTTATGTATATGAAATCCTAATATTTAAAAAAGGCATGAGTAAATCAATTTGTATGTGTGAGTTCTGAAGAAATGATACGAATCTTTCATTTTTTAGCTTTTGACATTTTTTAATTTTCAACTTTTTTGTGGTTATTTAAAATTTGTTAATCACCAAACCTTAATTTTTCTTGTCTTTTTCCTTTGTCCTCTTGTGCGTTTTTAATACTATTTCCTTTAATATAATATAAATGTAAGATACAAAATATTTATTTAATTATTTCTTTCTTAAAAAAGAATACCTACCATAACTGAATTATACACAAAATTTAATTAAATAGACCTATAATAATGTATATTATTCGCAAATAAGGTCAGATACAAAGCTTGTACTAAATATAGAATTATTATTTCAACTTAAAATTAATGTGCAAGATGTCACACCTCCTTTTTCTCTACACCCGCAAGAGCGTAAAGGAGTTTTTCCATTTAAAGGACAATCGGAATGAGATTTAATTATTAATTATTCAGAGTCGCCACTTGAGAGATTAATGGTGTCCCAAGTCACCGGCTGAATCCCGAACCGAGGAAATTTATGACTCTGTTAACAGTCCGCATACCAGAAATCCGAGTAAGGAATTCTGTTAACCCGGGAGAAGGTGTTAGGCATTCCCGGATTCCGTGGTTTTAGCACGGTCGCTTAACTGTTGTATTTGATTTTATCTGATTTTAATACATGCTAACTTATGTGCTTTTTATTCGTAAACCGCTTTTATTGTTATTTATTTTTTTAAAAAAGAATTGCGACGTTGTGAAAATGCGTTTCGATCCACGTCGCAATCAATGCGCCCGTGGTTGTCAAACATTTCGACTTAGTCGAGATTTGGATTTGGGCCGCATCAATACGCACCCGAGTTTAAGAAAGTAATTTAATTAAATCGTGCCTAAAGATGCTAACGTAGTATTATTTTGGAGGAAGAACCATGAAGGTCGCTAAACGGCCATCCCAAATTCTAATTATTTCAATAATTATTTATTGAGGGCCCCACATTTTTTTTTGTGCGGTGAGGCTCGTCTCAATTTGTGAATCTCTTTTCTATCATTATTTATTTTTAAAGAATTACGATGTCGTGAAAACACATTTCGAACCCCGTCGCATTCAATGCGCCCGTGATTGTCAACACAATTTCGACTTCATCGAGATTTGGATTTGGGTCGCATCAATGCGCACCCGAGTTCAAGAAAATACTTTAATTAAAACCGAGCTTAAAGATTCTAACGTAATATTATTTTAGAGAGAACCGTGGAGTTTGCTAAATGGCCATCCCAAATCCTAATCAATTTTTATACACCATCATTGAGGTCTGCCGCATATGTGATTTGCGTTAGGCGAAGTTCACTTCTAACATTTTAAAATAAACCATTTGAGATTAACTTACAATTTTTAATGATCAAATATCCCTAACAAAAAGAACTTAATTATATGTAAACTGAAAAAGTTCAGTGGCCCAATTTCTACACTGGACTGGACCATTGACAGGCCTCAAAAGTGGCCCAAAGTTTGGATCAGGCAAACGAAAGGGAGGCCCAAGCGACAGACTCCAACACCTGGGCTCGAATCCCTTGAGAAGCCCAGATTCACGAAGGCTGTTCGCATAATAGCCTGAGATGGCTTATCTTTAAGCCCAGCGAAGCTTTGATTTGTTTGCCCAGACAACACTTTGAAATTATCTCTAAACTATTGCAAGTATTCAATAATCAGCCAAGGGGAAATAATGCACATCTACTTAACTTAGAAGGAAATTAATCAATTGAATTCCACTTCATATACAAGCTACTTCATCTAATGACATTCTGGTGATTTTCTTAGACATCACCAAGGTAAACTAAGCTATAAACACAATCTCAATAACATGAAGCAAACGAGCTATTTTTGAATCAATTCATGCCAACATTGCTATCAATACATCATGTAATCAACTAGCACTGATGTTCACTTCATAGTACTCACATGACTCTAAAATATAACAGTTCATATAGTCTATTTAGCACTAAAGCAAGCAAAACTTTAAATAATATCCATGAATTGAACACTGAGTAATTAGATCTGAAAGTTAGCTAAATCAGAACTCAGTTCTGCATGTACATTCATTCTTCAAATAATTCATTTCTGCCCATTTAAACTCATATTCATTAGGGGTATAATTGTGTACCTGGATAAATGAAAATATAAGAAGGAAAACAGTCAGCTACTTTGAACAGCAACAACAGCAAACTCAGCAATATATACCACATAACAGGCCAGGAACTACTTTTGAAAACTAGAAATACAGGCAACCTCCACAGATCAATTCAATACATACTTCACATACACTCCTAGCCCTCACAGCTGAGTCTAAACAACCCTGCAATCCTGCTGGACCCCAAACCCAAGTGAAATCCAAAACTAGTAATGAAACTATAAAATTGGATTTCTTCATTTTTTGCTGTTTTGTTTTCTGAATAAACTTGGGATTAAAATGCCAGCTGAAATTGAAAACAGGAAGAAGAGTCTTTGGTGGGGGTTTCTGAGCTTAGAGCTGAAGGCCGAAGAAGAAGAGGAGGCCCCTTTTCAAGGCATTTCATGCCCTTTTATAGGCAACCCAAAGAAAATAGATCAGAATCTGATTTTCTAATTGGTCCCTTCCCTATTTTCAGTTCAGTCCCCCTATTCTTGACTTGCTAAACAAGTAAGCACCCCTTTTGTGCTGAAATGTGCACTAAAATTCCATTCTAGAAGGCCCTCGGGTATTCCTATACCCATACAATACCTATACTGCCCTTCCATATACCTTGATATTACTATTCCTATTAGAACTACCCTTTTCCATACCCAGATTACCCCTGAAAGCTCCTCAAAGTTACTGAACCTACCCTCATCCTTAATGTCACACCTCCTTTTTTCCGGCACCCGCGAGGGGCGTAGGAGTTTTTCCCAATTAAAGGACAATCGAAACGGGATTTGTTTATTTATTTCAGAGTCGCCACTTGGGAGATTTAGGGTGTCCCAAGTCACCAATTTTAATCCCGAATCGAGGAAAAGAATGACTCCATATTACAGTCTGCGTACCAGAAATCCGGATAAGGAATTCTGTTAACCCGGGAGAAGGTGTTAGGCATTCCCGAGTTCCGTGGTTCTAGCACGGTCGCTCAACTGTCATATTTGGCTTGATTATCTGATTTTATACAAATATGAATTTATGTGCAAATTTTAACTTTTTACCGCTTTCATAATTATTATTATTTCTACAAGGAATTGCAACGTTGTGAAAATGTACCTCAAACCGCGTCATAATCAATGTACCCGTGGTTAGAGCTGCATTTCAACTCTGTTGAGATTGGGATTTGGGTCACATAAATGTGCACCCGAGTTTAGGAAGATAACATTATTAAATACGCGCCTAAAGTGACTAGCGTATCATTTACTTTGGGTAGGGCCGTGGAATTTTACTAAACGGTCCATCCCGAAGTCTAAGCAATTTTAAAGCAAATATTTACTGAGGGGAGAACCCTGCAACATCTATTTATTTTTAGCGAAATCCTTCCTTATTTTATGAATATCTTTTAATGACTACATTTTATTATTACTAAGTTTGTCTATAAATATAAAATCAATCTCTACATACTTAAAAATAACATATTAATTACTAGTTTAAAACAAATATTAACGGAAAGTAATATTACTAAAATTATAATTATAAATACAACATGGAATTGTCAAATATTTTTTTTTAAAAAAAACTAATTATCCCATAGTCGGATTAAAAATCATATTGTTAGATGACTTGAGCTATTGAAATTAATTATTTACAAATACTGAAAATAATCTTGATTACTAAACCGTATTTCTAAAAATTAAATAATTTAACCTTAACTCACCTTGTTTTAATTCAAATCCTGTCCTAATACTTGATTCGCAAAATTAATTCATGTTTTAACTGAATTTACCTACATGATTCCGATTAACTTAACGTTGGCGATACTAAAACCCTTATGAATAAGGAACTTAATCAATTTTGCCAAACTGATTTAATAAAGCCATTTTTACGTTATTTTCTTCTATTTTAATTATTTGACAGTTTAATCAGTAATGAACATGCTTAAATATATACTACCTAATAATCATGTTAAAGCAAAGCATTATTTAATACATCGCTACAATATGCCTAATTATGCAAAACAACGGCGATTTACAGAATAATAATACATGAAATAACCTAAATGCAATTAAATAAAAAAAGCTAAATTAAAAATTTAAACTTCCATTCTTCATTTCAGCTTACAAAAGGCCAAAATTACAGTTGTGTACCTGGTATTGTCAATATAATAAGAAGAAAGTCAACCACGTAGTACGTAACACAACAACAACAATAATAACCATCAATCCAGTCAACAAAAATCCCAGTGACAGATTTGAAAATCAAAATAAAATCCAGAAACACTGGTAACAAACAACGGACAGAAACCAAGGGAATTTTCAGATTTGAAAGGCTAATTAATGTTTAACCCTTAATTTCTAAACCCATATATCAGAATATTTATCAGGTGTGTACTACTCTCTCTTCTAATTTCCAGCTCCTATTTGTATTTTTTTCTTTTTTTTTTTTTCTTGAAAGTTTTTAATATTTTTCGGAATTTTTCTTTCTCTCTTAAATATTCAGCTCTTTTTTTCTCTCTCTATCTGTTCTCCTCTTTTTTCTGTCCGTCCCCAAAATCTGATTCAAGCCTTTCATTTATATCCCATCCCAAACCCTTTAATCAATTAATAACAACCACTTTGTCCTACCAAACCCACTATCTTCCCATTCATCCCCCACTACATTAAACAAATATATCAATCCAACCCATTACATTTTGTCCCCCATGCCTAACATAAACAATTACCATATTCCCCTCCACTACATTATGTCTTGTCCCCCATTTATATTAAACAATTATATCACCCACACCCCATTACATTTTGTCCCCCATGCTTAACATAAAGAATTATTCAAAATGTTCAATTCCCAAACTACCCCTCCGACCTTATTGCAATTACCATTTTACCCTTGAACGTACTGCAAATTACCAAACTACCCCCATCAGCTATAACCAATTCACCTAATCAATCTTAACCAAAATATAGCCAATATGATCAATTTCTAACAATGTTCAACAACAAATTCAAACTAAATGATGAACAACAAAGAAACAACTAAAATTATCTTGATTGAACAACATCTTTAACAACAAACAAACCTACTTTCAGATTCAACAACAACAACAACAAACAAATATATTCAGATTTCTAAATTCAATAATCATTTGAACTTAAAATCTAACAACTTTACAATTCCTATATTAAAACTAAACAAAATCATGAAGCAAACTGAAGAAATAATCAAAAATGATAATCAACAAACAAGAAGATCAAACTATACCAATTTCGGATTCAAGATCAATCAAACAAAGTATGAACATAAATGAAAAGATTCAACAACAATAACAAAAAAGCTTTATTCAAACTTCGAATTAAACTTAAACAAAACAAATAAACATCTTCAAATCACTAATCTTCAAATAATCAATTAATCTTTTTAAATTAAATCCAACAAAATTATAACAAAGATACATGATCCAAAAATTAAAACCAAAACATAACTTCACATTAAATCACTGAATTAAAAACGAACTTCAAAAAAAATGAATACGAATTAAATCTATATTAACAACAAACAACGGATTCAAACGATTTAAGCTAACACTTTTCTATATTAAAACTAAATCCTCTTAAAATTAATAAAACAAACTGAAAAATAATTTAATTGAATCTTCAACTTAAATCTATCAACAATATAATTAATCAAACTAACAATTTCTACAAAAATAAACAAGAAAAATAAAACAACTGAATAAAAATCAAGAACAAGAATCAAACATTTAATGATTTTATATCCGAAAAATATCAAACAAATTATGGATGGGAACAAAACTTAAACCAACTAACCGGATCGGAACGATGATGAACTCGAACGAAAACAAATCTGCCCGGAAACAAATATCGCACCAAAACCATTTGACGCCGAAGACGATCACGAACGGACAAACGAAGAACTTGAAGGAGAAGTAACGGACAGTAGCAGCGAGCAGCAGTGGCGCAGGCAGCAGCGGCAGGCAGCAGCGCAGGCAGCAGCGGAAGCACTAGCCATGGCAGACATGGATGGTGGTTGACGATGAAAACGCAGCAGTGGCAGCTGGTCGTTTGGATGGAGAAGGTCGACGAGCTGTTCGTCGTCGATGGAGCAGTGGAAACGCAGCAGCAATGGCGGACTGAGCTTGAGCTTGGACTGTTGCTTCTTGCTCGCTCATGGCTAGAGCTCGAAGCAATGGTAGCAAATGCTCGTCGTCGTTCAGGTCGTCGACTGTGTGATGAAGAAGATGAGGAGGGGGAGGTCGTGTGAGGGTGGTCAACGTTGGGCAGCAGGGTAGCAGCAAGGGGGGGAAGCCATGGTTGCTTGCTTGGGGAAGGTGATGGAGAAGAAGAAGATAAGGAGGGGGCGGGTAGTTTAGTGTTTTAGGTTAGGGTTTTTGTTTTGTTTTTTTTTTCATTTTTGTGAAATGTAAGATAATAGGGGTGTTGGGTTATGGACTGGGTCGACCCAGTTTAAAATGGACCGGGTCATGGGGAAGGTTGGGCATTTGTTTGGGCCTGGGGTTGAAATTTGAAGAAGTGGCCCAATCCGATTTTTTCTTTGTATTTTTGCTCTCTTTTCTTTTACGTCCCAATTAATAAAACTAAAATTCTAAATTAAATTACAAACTAAATTATCTTTAAAAAAAACTAATTAACTCTAAAAATAATTATCGCACATTTAAATAGCAATTATCGACAAAAATCGCACAATTTAGACGTTTAAATGCTAGACATGCAACGTACATTTATTTTATGATTTTTTTTTCATTTTTTGTAAAACAAACTTAATTACTAACAATTGTAGGATTAAATCCTAAATGCAAATGCGACATATTTTTTGTATTTTTTATTAATTTAACAAATAAACATGCGCAGACAAATGCGAATAATTATCCACAAAATACCACAAAAATTCAAAAAAATTGCACACCAAGGAAAATTGTTTTATTTTGAATTTTTTGGGAGTGATTCTCATATAGGGCAAAAATCACGTGCTCACAGCTTCCCCTCTTTGTCCGAAAACACGAAGGGTTTTCGTGCAAAGATAAAGTGAGCGGAGACGAGCAATTTTTTGCCCGTTCGAGTACCCCGTGTGAAGCATTTTTTTTTAAAATTGATTTGACCGAACCTTTGCTTCAGAGGTTTCCTACATATCCTGGGCTAAACAGGAATCAGGTCAATGTAGTTCGGGAAGTTTTGGTAGCTGGGACTACCATGTGACTGCAATGTTACTGCTGTTGCATGCTACTTTTACTGTTTGCTGACCTCTTTATTACACCATGCTTTAAAGAAAATAAGAAGCTAGACTAAGCTAGAAATTACAGAATCTTATCTGTCTTCCCCTTGCTCTGGTTGCCTTGCTTTCTTGTCGGCTTGTATTTCCTCTGGTGCCTTTCTTTCGAAAACTGCTGGGATGACACTGGCCTTTTTCCTTCTTGAACATAAGTTTTATTATTCCGTTCTGTCTGCTGGGGACACTGCTTCCTTCATTAAAGCGTGTTATGCTGGGAATTTTTGTTGTATCCTTCCTCATTACTGATTTCTCTGTTTGATCTGGAAATGCGTTCCTCTGTTCTGCAGGCGGGCTCCTGACTTCAACATCTTCCTCAAAATTCTAAACTCCTCTATTCTCTAGGCGGACTCCTGACTTCTTCAACTTCCAAAATAATCCAACCTCCATTCTCCAGGCGGGCTCCTGACTTCAATAATTTCTTAAATTTTAACACCTCCATTCTCCAGGCGGGCTCCTGACCTCGACAACTTCTTTAAATAATTCAGCCTCCATTCTCCAGGCGGGCTCCTGACTTTTTCAACTTAAAAATAATTCAGCCTCCATTCTCCAGGCGGGCTCCTGACTTCAGCAACTCCTTAAAAATAATTCAGCCTCCATTCTCCAGGTGGGCTCCTGACTTCTTCTTAAATTTTACCACCTCCATTTTCCAGGCGGGCTCCTGACTTCTTCAACTTAAAATTTAACAACATCCGTTCTACAGGCGGGCTCCTGACTTCTTCAACTTAAAATATATCAACCTCCGTTCTTCAGGCGGGCTCCTGACTTCAACAACTTTTCTTGAAATAAATAAGCCTCCATTCTCCAGGCGGGCTCCTGACTTCCTCAACTTCTTCAAAAATTTATCACCTCCATTCTCCAGGCGGGCTCCTGACTTCAACAATTTTAAGAATGATTCAGCCTCCATTCTCCAGGCGGGCTCCTGACTTCAATAACTTTCTTGAAATAAATAAATCAGCCTCCATTCTCCAGGCGGGCTCCTGACTTCCTCAACTTCTTCAAAAATTTATCACCTCCATTCTCCACGCGGGCTCCTGACTTCAATAACTTTCTTGAAATAAATAAATCAGCCTCCATTCTCCAGGCGGGCTCCTGACTTCAACAACTTTTTAAATTCTAACACCTCCATTCTCCAGGCGGGCTCCTGACTTCTTTAACTGCTTCCTTCAAAATTGGTGTTTTATTCCTCTGAAAATGTGCTGGGGGATAACACCGATATTTTATTTCATCAATATGTCATTTTCCTTTCTTAAAGACTATTTCCTTTAAAGCCGGTGCTTTCACTTCCTTGAAACCTGCCGGGAATAATACTGCTGAGGATTTATCTTTCTCCTTTCAACAATGGTGGGATGATACTGATTATCTAGCTTCTTCCAAGATTGTTCTTCCCTTAAAACTTATATATCCCTTCTCGTATACTGCTGGGGATTTTCCTTCCTTCAACACTTGTGTTATCTTTTCTCTTTCCCAAATGACTATCTGATTTTAAGAAAATTTTCGTAATGAGAGAAAATTTTCTGCCCCAGTTTGATGATCTTCTCTGTGACCCTGTCTTCCTGCGGTCAATAATATTTCTTTTCCCTGTTTCAAATCAAAGAAAAATTTATTAGTTTAAAATGGGGGCGAGTGGTCGTGCCACTTTTGCTGAGGATGGTTTTTCCCTTTTCTTTTCCTTTCATTGCTATAAAACTTGCTAGGGAGAATATTGATTGCTGGGGCTGATATTTCTGCTGGGGATGGTTGTCGTTCCTCTTCCTTCCCCGCTCCGTGTCGTCCGACCATTGTGGAGCTTGGTCGAGAATCTGTCGGAGTTGTCCCTGTATCTCGCAAATCTGCTGAGGATCATCTTGGAATTTGATCCATAACTTCCCTTGGAAATTTGGGCCTCTTAGGATCTAGACCCATTCATCATTTGGTCTTGCGACAAACTTCCTTTCGTTTTGTCGTCTTATCTTTGACTTGTCCTTTTCGCATTTCGCCTTGCACCATTTTGGAAATTGGTAGTAAACTCTGAAAATCCTTTTCAAAAATAAACTACTGGGGAAATGAAATCTTTTAAACTAAGAAATGAAAGAGTGATAATTTTAAAGATAGAGAAGAAGTCTTTTTGAACAAACGCTGGGGAAAAAGAAAAGAAAAGAACTTACCTGAATGATATAACCAATCCCAACGATCATGTCGTGCATTCCGGATTGATCAACCCAGTCTATTTGTATCAATCAATTTTTCGGATGGCCTCATCTCGCTGGGGATAAATAAATACTCAACTTTTGACAAAGGTGGACCTTCTCCGCCAATCTCGCCTTGTCGCCTCATAGTGCCCTTCGAGAGGTTTTCACTAATAAGACTCTCTCATTTCTCTTAACTCCCGTCGCCTCATTGTGCCTGTGAAGGTTTTCACCCATAAGACTCTCTCATTTTATTTTATTTTTCAGTTGGGGACTGGAGCATTTATCGATATGACGCTCTTTGTTGGGGATTCTTTCAGCTATTAGTTCATTTCCAGTTTATGATCCTCTTCTTTGCTGGGGATCAGAGTGTTGTTCCTGACTTCCACATGCATGAACTTGGCACTTCTCGGATACTGATCGGGAGGTCTTTTTTGGACATCAATAGGGATTTTTGTGTGGGGTTAAAAGAAAAGGCTATCAAAAAGCTCAGAATAATTTTGACGGGTAAAACATTACAACTCTTGGAATCAAACTTTCTTTCCCAAAATTATAAACACAACTTCTGCCCCAGTTTTTTTTGCTTGGGGATTCTTATTTTGTTACACTATGACCGAGCCGTGAGGCGCCTACGTATCCTTCTTTGAGGAATCAGGTCAAACGTAGTTCCCACTTTCTTTGTTTTTCTTGTGATTTTCTTTTGTCTTTGCTATTGTTTTTCTCTTTTTTATCTTTTATTTTAATTATTGACTCCAAAAAAGGGATATGAAAGAATAAATAAGGCTCAAAAGGGTAAGCAAAGGTTAAGGTGTTTGGATAGAAGAAAGAATTGCCTCTGTCATTTCATTCTCCGATAAATGCCAACCACAAACAAATGACAATTACAATCAAAAGAGATCATACATAATATCTTTTAATTGCGTCGGAATTGATAGCCATGTCGACGCATTTCCCTTCGATATCTGTTAAACATAAAGCGTCATTGGATAACACTCTGGTTACAATGAATGGTCCTTGCCAATTCGGGGCGAACTTGCCCTTTGCTTCTGCTTGGTGTGGCAGGATTCGTTTCAACACTTGTTGCCCTACTTCAAATTTTCTGGGGCGCACCCTCTTGTTGTAGGCTCTTTCCATTCTCCTTTGATATAACTGACCATGACACACAGCTACCAATCTCTTTTCATCAATCAAGCTCAACTGTTCCAAACGGGTTTTGACCCACTCATCATCATCAATCTCAGCCTCGGCGACAATCCGAAGGGATGGAATTTCCACTTCCGCCGGTATTACTACTTCAGTTCCATATACCAACAAATAAGGGGTTGTACCTACTGAGGTCCGGACGGTAGTGCGATAACCCAACAATGCAAATGGTAATTTTTCATGCCATTGCCTGGATCCTTCTACCATCTTTCTCAGTATCTTCTTGATGTTCTTGTTGGCCGCTTCAACAGCTCCATTTGCCTTGGGACGATAAGGTGTGGAATTACGGTGTGTAATCTTAAACTGTTTACATACTTCTCTCATCAAATTGTTGTTAAGATTAGCACCATTGTCCGTGATTATCACTTTCGGGATCCCAAATCTACAGATGATATGGGAATGGACAAAATCCACTACTGCCTTCTTGGTTACTGACTTGAAAGTTTTGGCTTCAACCCACTTAGTAAAATAGTCGATGGCTACCAGAATGAACCTGTGACCGTTCGAAGCTGCCGGCCCAATATGCCCAATAACATCCATGCCCCAAGCCACAAATGGCCATGGTGCTGACATTGTGTGCAATTCCGTTGGTGGAGAATGAATAAGATCTCCGTGTATCTGACACTGATGGCATTTTCGTACGAAACTGATACAATCATGCTCCATAGTGAGCCAATAATATCCTGCTCGAAGAATCTTCTTCGCCAACACATATCCGCTCATATGTGGCCCACAAACTCCAGCATGCACCTCTGTCATAACTGTCGTGGCTTGACTGGCATCTATACATCTCAGCAATCCTAAATCTAGGGTTCTTTTGTACAACACTCCTCCACTGAGGAAGAAACCATTTGATAATCGCCGAATGGCTCTTTTTTGATCTCCGGTGGCCTGCTCCGGGTATATCCCCATCCTGAGGCGTTCTTTGACGTCATAAAACCATGGCTCGCCATTCACTTCTTCCTCTATCATGTTGCAATAGGCATGCTGATCACGAACCTGGATGTGCAACGGGTCAACATGAATTTTGTCTGGGTAATACAACATTGATGCTAAAGTGGCCAATGCATCGGCAACCTCATTTTGAACTCTTGGGATGTGTCTGAACTCCACTGATCGAAATCGCTTGCTCAGATCGTGCAAACATTGTCGATATAGTATGAGCTTCAAATCCCGTGTTTCCCATTCACCCTGAATTTGATGCACTAGGAGGTCCGAGTCCCCCAAGACCAAGACGTCCTGGACATCCATGTCTGCCGCTAATCGCAAACCCAAAATTCATGCCTCATACTCAGCCATGTTGTTGGTACAATAGAAACGCAGTTGAGCTGTAACAGGATAATGATGTCCTATTTCAGAAATAAGCACTGCTCCTCCAACTCCCTTCGCATTTGCGGCTCCATCAAAGAAAGCTTCCAACCTAGTTCCTCAGGTAAGTCCAATTCATCTATATTCATTACTTCCTCGTCAGGAAAATACGTCCTCAACGGCTCGTATTCCTCGTCAACAGGATTCTCAGCCAAGTGATCTGCCAACTTTTGGGCCTTCGTGGCTGTCCTCGTCACGTAGACGATGTCAAACTCCGTGAGTAATATTTACCATTTTGCTAACCTTCCTGTGGGCATAGGTTTCTGGAAAATATACTTTAACGGATCCAGACGGGAAATGAGATAAGTAGTATATGAGGATAAATAATGTTTCAACTTCTGGGCTACCCAGGTTAGGGCACAACATGTCTTCTCGAGTTGAGTGTACTTAACCTCATATACTGTAAACTTCTTGCTGAGATAATAGATGACTTGCTCTTTTCTTCCTGTAATGTCGTGTTTCCCCAACACTCAACCAAAAAAATTCTCCAAGACCGTTAGATAAAGAATTAACGGTCTTCCCGGCTCAGGGGGAGCCAATACAGGTGGATTTGATAAATATTCTTTGATCTGGTCGAATGCCTCCTGACATTCCGTCGTCCATCCTATTGCAACATCCTTCTTTAACAGCCGAAAAATGGGTTCACAGTTTGCTGTGCGTTGAGCAATAAATCTGCTGATGTAATTCAATCTTCCCAACAGACTCATTACTTCTGTCTTGTTCTTCGGCGGTGGCAACTCTTGGATAGATTTAATTTTTGATGGATCCAGTTCAATACCTCGCCGACTGACAATGAATCCCAAAAGCTTCCCAGATGGAACACCAAATGCACATTTAGCCGGGTTGAGCTTAATATCATACCTTCGAAGTCTTTGAAAGAACTTCCTTAGGTCTGCTATGTGGTCTTCCTGATGCTTGGAATTTATGATTACGTCGTCTACGTACACTTCAATTTCTTTGTGGATCATGTCATGAAACACAGTGGTCATTGCTCTCATGTACGTTGCCCCAACATTCTTCAAACCAAATGGCATTACCCGGTAACAATAAGTTCCCCACGGCGTAATGAAGGCTGTCTTTTCCGCATCTTCCTCATCCATCAGAATCTGATGATACCCAGCATAGCAATCCACAAAAGATTCGATCTCACGTCCGGCACAATTGTCGATCAAGATATGGATGTTGGGTAAAGGAAAGTTGTCTTTAGGGCTTGCCCTATTCATATTGCGGTAATCGACACACACCCTGATCTTTCCATCTTTCTTTGGTACCGGCACCACATTAGCCAACCAATCGGGATATCTAGTGACACGAATAACCTTTGCTTGCAGCTGCTTGGTTACTTCTTCTTTAATCTTCACACTCATATCCGTTTTGAACTTCTTCAATTTTTGCTTGACGAGAGAGCATGCCGGGTCAGTGGGAAATTTATGAACCACTAAATCTGTGCTTAATCCCAGCATGTCATCATATGACCATGCAAAAATATCTTTGAATTCAATAAGTGTTTTGATCAATTCCTCCCTGATATTTGGTGCAATGTGGATGCTTATTTTAGTTTCTCTGATATCGCCAACATCCCCTAAATTGATGGCTTCTATGTCATTTAAGTTGGGTTTGTATTTTTCTTCAAACTGGCTCAACTCCCTGTTTATCTCCTCGAATGCTTCATCCTTATCATATTCCGATTCATTATCATAATCGACCTCTTGTATGGTTAGCTCGGAATCAGAATAATTTTTTAGACTAGGTTGAAGATCCGTTGTGCATGTCATGTCATTAGAACCAGTATGAAAAGAACTGTTCAGAAAAAGAAACGAAAGAAACAAAAATTAAAATAATACACAATAATAAAGAAGAAACTTTTCGTTTTATTTATGAGATAACAAGGTTTCACACTGTATTCGATATAAAAAGAAATCTGGATTACAACCCTGGAATAATCCAGAAAACAGAAAAGGAAAATCAGAATCAACTACCAAGACTCCCTCCAAGTAGGAAGAAGAGTAGTTGTCCAATTGTTGACCTTGACTTTGGGACACAAACTGTATGTCTGCCTTACTGTATCCCTCTCCAGCTTCTATCATGTTGACGTCGGCAAACACTCTTCCAAAGCATTCATTCAAATCTTCGTTTGGCCCCATCAGAGGTCCAAGAACTTCCGGGACTGACAACTTTCTGCATCCTGCTCTGACAAATGATCTGGACAGGCGTGGGACTGGTTTAGGAAGGACCCAAACTCTTTTCTTCAATTTGCGGGCTCGCTTCACATCCGCTGTGGTAGGCTTGAATCCTAACCCAAAAGTTTCCAGGTTCTTGGGCAAAGAAACTAGCTGGATCATTCCCTGCAAATCAACTCCCAGACCTTTCCCTGGTACAAACCCATTATTCAACATTTCTGCTGCTATCATGAAGGCTGCAGCTGTGATTCTGGGAAGTGGAAGGCCCTCGCCCTCAGGAATTTTATCTACCGAGACTGCATCGAAAACCTGATAAACCACAGGCCCTTATCATCGTCGGTTTCTATGAAGGGCACAATAGCATCACTGATGGCGTGTGTGCCATCATCCCCGTGTATCATAATCTCTTGTCTATCCCATTCAAATTTGACCACTTGATGCAGTGTAGAATGTACTGCCTTAGCTGCATGGATCCATGGTCGACCCAACAAAAGATTGTACGACACTGCCACATCTATTACTTGAAATTCCATGGTGAACTCGACTGGACCAATGGTTAGTTCCAGTACGATATCACCTACTGTGTTAATGCCGCCTCCATCAAAACCTCGGACACAGACACTGTTCTGGTGAATCCTGTCATCAACAACCTTTAGCTTGTTGAGAGTGGCCAAAGGACAGATATTGGCACTTGACCCGTTATCAATTAATGCTCGAGTGACCACCGATTCTTCGCATTTTACCGTCAGATAGAGTGCTTTGTTGTGCTCAGTACCCTCTACTGGTAACTCATCGTCAGAGAATGTCACTTGGTTTACTTCAAAGATCTTGTGCGCTACTTTCTCCAAGTTTTTCACTGAGAGTTTGTCTGGGACATAGGCCTCGTTCAGAATCTTCATTAAGGCCTGACAGTGATCGTTTGAATGGATTAACAAGGATAGCAGTGAAATCTGGGCTGAGGTCTTTCTCAATTGCTCTATAATTGAGTAATCCTGCACCTTCATCTTCTTCAAAAATTCCTCTGCCTCTTCCTCTGTTACAGGTTTCTTTATTGTTTCAGGATTGACTCTTCTCAACTCTGCGGGAGAAAAACACCTTCCCAATCGAGTTATCCCTTGTGCCTCGCATACATCTTCTACAACCTCCTTCCCCTTATGCGTTGTCACACCTCCTCTTTCCGCCCCCGCGAGGGTGCGAAGGAGTTTTCTCCAATTAAAGGACAGTCGAAACGGGATTTGATTGTTTATTTCAGAGTCGCCACCTGGGAATTTTAAGGCGTCCCAAGTCACCGGTTTTAATCCCGAATCGAGGAGAACATGACTCTGTTTGTTATTCTGCGAACCAGAAATCCGAGTAAGGAATTCTGTTAATTCGGGAGAAGGTGTTAGGCATTCTCGAATTCCGTGGTTCTAGCACGGCCGCTTAACCGTTATTATATTCGGCTTAATTATCTCGATTTGCTAAATACATGATTTTGTTACCACTACAATTAAAGATTTTCTTGAAACGAATCACGCGTACGTATATTCGTGTTATATATTTTTTATAAACGTGAAGAATCGTGTCACGCATACGTGTACACAATAAGATTGATAATATTATTTTATATTTTTATTATATATAAAAAAAATCATATGTTCGCAATTTAAAATAAAATTAAGAACATCGTAACCCTTGTATGATTAAATAGTGAACTGCACATCTCGGGTTTGATTTAACATCCTCAGAAGAACCTCTTTTATTAAAAATATGCTCGAAATTGCGCGAATGCATAATCCGAAATGCCTTTGGAAGTATAATCAGGTCACGCGAACGCATCCCTAATTACACAAAATATTCTTGATGGTAGTATAAATTTTTCACAAATTGTTTATTACATCCATATATTTTATGTGAAAGTCATGAGAAATCACTATTTGGGACGCCTCTAAATTCCTCGAAAAGAATTCACAATTTATTGGATGTTGACCGCAAATTATATTTTTCGCGTACGAATTATATTCCTCCAAGCCATTCAAATTTAAAGAGTAAAAAAAAAATAAACAACGTATGATTAATACTACCATTTTTCTCGTAAATACAATATGTGTATACCCAAAAAGTGAATTGCGTATAAAACTAGAAAAAAGAATTGATTTATGAAAGGAAGTGATATTTTCGAAGAATTTTCATTATTCTATTTGTAGCGAATGCTATTTTACATTCTTAAAATTGTTACAATTTATAAGCCTAATCTCCTTCTACATCACTTGTTCTTAATCCAATAGGCATGATTATTTTGGTTAATTCTGCTTATGATTGAGTTTGGGATATACATAATCAAACCAATTTTTATTCTCAACCTATGCGAACTATTGGCAAACACTAACTTTACACGTTGTAAAAATTGTTGACTTATCTTTTACATTATTTTTAAAGAAATGAGTTGATTGCATTCAAATAACTAGGCCATTTGTTATTAAGAAAGAGAACTAATCTACCTGTTGACTTAATAAGATGATATCACATATAACGTAAATATACCTCTACACCATTCGCCATATTCCAACATTGTGAACATAACGGATTGTATCAATGCACCTTTCAACTATTGATTATAAACATAACCATTAGTACGCCATATATGAACAAAATACAACTAACATCATTCAATCCACAACTAAATCGGATATCTGACAAAATAGGCTAGTAATATAGTTTTTTTGACATTTCCATACTATTCTTTACTTAACTAACAATGTCACAAGACTTAATTAATGACCAACTTTATGCCATGTTCCCTATCTTGACAATTCAATCATAACTATACTTTAATGAAATTCTGAAATAGATAACATTATTACAACACTTATACGAACTTCAAAAGGGAATGATTAACTAATAGTCATCATGTAACATACTACTATATTAACCAACTGAAACAAAATTGCAATTTAAACTAATAGACTTAAACGAGTAGAAGACATAATATTAATTCCAAACTTCATTCATTTTTGCAATGTTGAAACTTTCCACAGCATGAGTCTAAAGATATATACCTGAAAATGAGGGTAAAAGAGGCAAATTTCAGCAGTAGCAGCAGCAACAAAATCAGCAGAAATTGCCAAATAATTCAGCAGATTTGAGCAAAATAACAAAACCCTTGGAACCAGACGAGCAGTAACAGAATTTTAAGAAAAGTTTCATATTTAAACCAAACAATATCAACAAACAGACCCAGACAGATTCAAGGAAAACTATATTTCTGATTTTCTTTCCTTCTTCTATATCTGTTTAAGATTCTGTGTGTGTGAGTGTTCTCTTTTTCTGTTTCTTTTTCTGTTTTCTTGTTTTTGTCTATCTTTCAATTCTTTTTCTTTTATCTCCCTGTGCGTCTCTCTGGTTCTTTTCTCCCTATGGTCCTCTGTCCTCAATGGTTCCCCCTCTCTCTCTTGATTTTTCCTTGTGTGTCCCCCTAAAATCAGTCCCAACTCCCCATCTTTATACAAGTTTTCCTCCCCTAATGCTGCCTGGACCCCTTCTTTCTTTTAAAATCAGAAAATCCCATTCAAAATCTGCTTTTCTACTTTAAATCCCATTAAGTAAAACCTTTTCCTGATTTTCAGCACTCTCATTACCCTTTGTTTCCTATTATCCCATTAAATTATAGCCATCAACATTCCACTATAACACACTAATACTAACATATTATTCCTACTGTTTCTATCCCAGAAATACCCTTATAATCCTACTGTTATTACTTTTCTTAATACAAAATCAGAACAGATTCTACAATCTGTTCAAACAGCTATAACCAAATCTTATGGCTTTAACGCAGAGAAAAAGAAAAACATTGGATTACCAAGTCAGAACAATATTTACAGAGTTTTTAACTAATTGGGTAATTAACAATCAGAATTAAAATCAAACAGAATATTGAAATGATTCAGTTTATACAGACAGACTAATCAATGAAGCTTAATCAGATGATTATAGCTAACATTGATCAACAAATAATGAAAGTAAGCAAATCAAATAACTTTAGGATTATTGCCAGAATCAAGGATTTTACGAAAACTAATTAATTGACACCACTCATTAATCGACTGACTAACTACAATAATTGTCAACAATCAGTCTATAAGTAGATAAACAGGTCGTTTCAATCAGCATTAACAGAAACAAGAATTTATAAAACAACTAATCGACGTACTTAGTCGAGTCGATTACACACATTGTAAACAATCACAACAAACAGAGACAATGTTATAATTTGATCACATAAACGGGTATGAGACAGAATCACAGAATCAAATATGAAAAATTACACAAGCTACTGAAACAGGCAACAATATACACATAGGATACAAAAGAAGTAAGAAGAATACCTCTGAATCTTCAAATTTACACGGACAAAAGCTCAACTTTGGATTCAGACCTTTTGAGGCTGAACAGACTTTATTCGAAGTATTCTCAATTGAGAATACCTCGATTAAAGTCTCTTAGACCTCAATCCCTTATTTAATTTGGGTAAATTCCACGTTTGGAATTTTTTAGGGTTTTAGATTCTTTGATCTCAAATTCGAACACTTCTAGATATATTCGAACCAAACCAATGATGTTTTAGGCACGAGGGAGGTCAGGTGGACAACTGGTGTGAGTTTGAGGTACATTGGGTAGGGTTAGGTTTTACTCGAATCTTCAAATGAAGATTCGAGCAGTTCCAGGAAGATTCGAACCGTGTTATTAACAGGTTCATGATGAGGATGGACAGGGGAGACTGTGGTGTTAATTTGGAGACCATCGGAGAAAGTTGGATTTTCAAACCAACCTTTGATCGAAAATTCGAGACTATGTGGTCTGATTCGAGGGAAACTAACACCAGATCCGTAAAGAGGGGGTTGTGAGGAGTCGAGGGTGTTAAGGTGGTGACCGGCGGCGTTGTTGCCGCCGGGTTTCAGGTGAGGGGGAGTTAGGGCGGCTAGGGTTTTGGGGGTATCGTCTGAAGATGATGATGAATAGGAGAGGGGGGGGGGTTTGGTTTGAGGGGGCTGGGGTAGGATTTAGGCTTTTATAGGGATGGGGTGGTTCGATCTTGACCATCGGATCAGGTAAGATACACGGTCAGGATCAGCTCACTTAACCAAACGATGTCGTTTGGTTTAAGTTGAGGGAAAGGGTTGGCCCGAGGGTGAAATGGATCAGGTCTTGGTGAATTCTTGAGGCCGTTGGATCAAGATAGATGAACGGTTCAGATCTGATAGCTTAAAATGCCGTCGTTTCATTTAAGCAAGGGCTGAACTGGACCGTTTGATTGAAACGAATCAATGGCCCAGATTTGAAGTGCCAATACGGCGTCGTTTGGATTTGGTTGTATGCATACTGGACTTGGCCGGGTCTTTTGAACGTTGGGCCTGATTTTGTTTAAAAATTCTTGGCCCAGATCCGTTTTGCCCATTTAATCAACTCTTTTCATTTTCTAATTTTATTCCTTAATTATTAAATTCCTAATTAAAAATTATAAAAATCAAAATTACCCTTACAGAAAATATTAATCACCCTTTAACAACTATTAACACACAAGACAAAACAATAATCACACAATGACGCATTTAAGTGACGAAAAATAAGATAAATGCATATTTTTTGTGATTTCCTTTTTGAATTTAATCAATTCTTAAATGCAACATGTATTTTTATTTTATTTTTTCATTTAACTATGACAAAGTAAGCATTTACGAACAAAACACAAATAATTAATAAATGCCACATAAATTCTAAAAATTGCACACTAAGAGAATTTTGTTTTATTTTTTGATTTATTTTGGAGTAGTTTTCTTGAGGCAAAAATCACGTGCTCACAGCTGCCCCTCTTTGTGCGGAAACTCGAAGAGTTTTCGTGCAAATATAAAGTGAGCGGATACGAGCGATTTTTGCCTGTTCGAATACCCCGTGGGAAGCATTTTTTGAAAGATTTGACCGAACCTCTACTTCAAAGGTTTCCTACATATCCTTGGCTATAAAAGAATCAAGTCAATGTAGTTCGGGAAGTTTTGGTAGCTGGGACTACCATGGGACTGTGATGTTACTGCTGTTGTGTGCTGCTTTTACTGCTTGCTGACCTCCTTATTACACCCTGCTTTAAAGGAAAAACAAAAAGCTAAACTAGACTAAGGAATATGAATTACAAAATCTTATCTAGATCATGCCCTTGCGTTTCTTGTTGTCTTGATGCCTTGGTGACTCTCGGGCATCTGACTTGTTCCGCATTTCCTTTCATTGTGTCTCATATTTTCTTTCTCTGTTTGGGACTCTTGTTGTGTCCTGCTGGGGATTTGGTTGGACTCCTCTGCTTTATTGACTCTAAGTGTGCTCCTTTCTTATATGGGCGGGCTTTTGACTTCAACCCGTAATGTCAAAATAAATTGCCATTCTGTTCTTCAGGGGGCGCCTGATTGCTTGATACTTCAATTGTATTCCCTTATTCTCCAGGTAGGCGCCTGATTGCTGATATTCCAACTGCTCTTCCTTGTTCTCCAGGTGGACGCCTGATTTCTTATATTTCCCTTGCTTCTTCCTTGTTCTCCAGGTGGACGCCTGATTGCTAATTCTTCCATTGTTCTTCCTTGTTCTCCAGGTGGACGCCTGATTGCTAATTCTTCCATTGTTCATCCTTGTTCTCCAGGTGGACGCCTGATTGCCAATACTTCTTCTGCTCTTCCTTGTTCTCCAGGTGGACGCATGATTGCTATTTCCTTTCCTCATCCTTGTTATCCAGGTGGACGCCTGATGCCATTTCAATTCTTCATCCTTGTTCTCTAGGTGGACGCCTGATTGCTATTTCCTTTCTTCTTCCTTGTTCTCCAGGTGGACGCCTGATTGCTAATTCTTTTCTTTATCCTTGTTCTCCAGGTGGACACCTGATTGATATTTCCTTTCCTCATCCTTGTTCTCCAGGTGGACGCCTGATTGCTATTTCCTTTCTTCATCCTTGTTCTCCAGGTGGACGCCTGATTGCTATTTCCTTTCCTCATCCTTGTTCTCCAGGTGGACGCCTGATTGCTATTTCCTTTTTTCATCCTTGTTCTCCAGGTGGACGCCTGATTGCTAATTCTTTTCTTCATTCTTATTCTCCAGGTGGACGCCTGATTGCTATTTCCTTTCCTCATCCTTGTTCTCCAGGTGGACGCCTGATTGCCATTTCAATTCTTCATTCTTGTTCTCCAGGTGGACGCCTGATTGCTATTTCCTTTCTTCTTCCTTGTTCTCCAGGTGGACGCCTGATTGCTAATTCTTTTCTCATCCTTGTTCTCCAGGTGGACGCCTGATTGCCATTTCAATTCTTCATCCTTGTTCTCCAGGTGGACGCCTGATTGCTATTTCCTTTCTTCTTCCTTGTTCTCCAGGTGGACGCCTGATTGCTAATTCTTTTCTTCATCCTTGTTCTCCAGGTGGACGCCTGATTACTATTTACTTTCCTCATCCTTGTTCTCCAGGTGGACGCCTGATTGCTATTTCCTTTCTTCATCCTTGTTTTCCAGGTGGACGCCTGATTGCCATTGTTCTTCCTTGTTCTCCAGGTGGACGCTTGATTGCCAATATTTCTTTTGTTCTTCCTTATTCTCCAGGTGGACGCCTGATTGCTATTTCCTTTCCTCATCCTTGTTCTCCAGGTGGATGCCTGATTGCTATTTCCTTTCTTCATCCTTGTTCTCCAGGTGGACGCTTGATTGCTATTTCCTTTCTTCATCCTTATTCTCCAGGTGGACGCCTGATTGCCATTGTTCTTCCTTATTCTCCAGGTGGACGCCTGATTGCCAATACTTCTTTTGTTCTTCCTTATTCTCCAGGTGGACGCCTGATTGCTATTTCCTTTCCTCATCCTTGTTCTCCAGGTGGACGCCTGATTGCTATTTCCTTTCTTCATCCTTGTTCTCCAGGTGGACGCCTGATTGCTAATTCTTTCTTCATCCTTGTTCTCCAGGTGTACGCCTGATTGCGATTTCCTTTCTTCTTCCTTGTTCTCCAGGTGGACGCCTGATTGCTAATTCTTTTCTTCATCCTTGTTCTCCAGGTGGACGCCTGATTGCTATTTCCTTTCCTCATCCTTGTTCTCCAGGTGTACGCCTGATTGCGATTTCCTTTCTTCTTCCTTGTTCTCCAGGTGGACGCCTGATTGCTAATTCTTTTCTTCATCCTTGTTCTCCAGGTGGACGCCTGATTGCTATTTCCTTTCCTCATCCTTGTTCTCCAGGTGGACGCCTGATTGCTATTTTCTTTCTTCATCCTTGTTCTCCAGGTGGACGCCTGATTGCTATTTCCTTTCCTCATCCTTGTTCTCCAGGTGGACGCCTGATTGCTATTTCCTTTCTTCATCCTTGTTCTCCAGGTGGACGCCTGATTGCTAATTCTTTCTTCATCCTTGTTCTCCAGGTGTACGCCTGATTGCGATTTCCTTTCTTCTTCCTTGTTCTCCAGGTGGACGCCTGATTGCTAATTCTTTTCTTCATCCTTGTTCTCCAGGTGGACGCCTGATTGCTATTTCCTTTCCTCATCCTTGTTCTCCAGGTGGACGCCTGATTGCTATTTTCTTTCATCATCCTTGTTCTCCAGGTGGACGCCTGATTGCTATTTCCTTTCTATATATTTGTTCTCCAGGTGGACGCCTGGTTGCTATTTCCATTGCTCTTCCTTATTCTCCAAGTAGACGCCTGATTTCTTCTATTTCCTTCACCGGGTGTTTCCTGACACAAATGTTTTTTTTTGCCCCTGTTTCAAATCAAAGAAAATTTCGTCAGTTTAAAGCAGGGTGGTCAGTTGTGGCATTCTTGCTGAGGTTGGGGTTTCTCTTTGTCTTGTTTTACTGCCTTGGAGCGGTTGAAAAGACAGTTTTGTCATTGTAATTGATCCTTAACCATAGGATCCTCAGCTGTTGTTTTCACTTCAAACCCTTTCAACTGTAATCATAAGTCTCTCCTGACATTGCTGAATCACTTTTTGTATTCAACTTTTCTTACACCCATATCTTATTTTTTATCCTATTACTTCCTGCCCATCATGGCCGTATTTTGCCTTATGCAATCTTGAATCTTGGTAGTATACCTTGACATTCCTTCTTATTTGGTTTGGAACAAAACTTACCTCAAAAGCTTTAGAAAAGTAAGATTATTAGTGACGAAAACATGACGATTTTCGATAATCTAGAATGAAAAGAAAAATCTAAATTTGGATGACTGTTGGAGAAGGAATAAAGAACTTATCTGATTGGAGTCACTGACACCAATGATCAAGGTATGCATTTTGGATTAATCAACCCAGTCTTTTTAACCAATCTCTTTTTCAATTGTTTCATTTTGTTTTCCCAAAATTTCCATAATCCAATTTTACTTTTGCCAATTTACAAACCTTGTTCGACTTGCAGTATCTAAAAGAGTTTTCACCGACAAACCTTCCTCATTTGTTCATTTCTTAATTCCTTTTTGCCTTATGGTGCCTGCGAAGGTTTTCACCAATAAGTCTCTCTCATTTTCTTTCTCTCAGCTTCCGTCGTCTCATGGTGCCCGTGAGATTTTTCACCTATGAGACTCTCTCATTTTCATTACTTCTTCTTGTTTGGACCAGAGTGTTATGAATCATCTTTATTTGTTTGACTCGGCGTTCTTTCTAAGATTGGTCGAAAGGTCTTTTGGTATGTGGTTGGAATGGAAAGGTATCAAAAGTTAAACAATTTTGATAGGGGTTTTGATCATTACAACCCTTGGAATCATTTTTCTTATTTGCCAATACAATTCCTGCCCCAGTTTCTTGATTGGGGTCTCTTGATGTTTCCTTTTGTGCATATTATGCATATTATGCACCCTATGACCGAGCCGTGAGGCGCCTACGTATCCTCTTTGAGGAATCAGGTCAAACGTAGTTCACTACGTAATAGTGATTTTCTATTTTTTCTTTTTTCTTTTTTATTTTTTTTATTTGATTTTCATTGATTCCAAGAGAGGGTAAGAAAGAAACGAGTGTGGCTCAAAGGGGAAACAAAGGGTACAATGTTTGGATAGCAGAATAAATTGCCTTTGTCATTCCAATCTTCGAAATAATGCCGAATACAGACATTTAATAACTTATACCAAGGAAAAATCATGCATAATATCTCTTTACCGCATCAGAATTGATAGTCATGTCTATGCATTTTCCTTCAATATCTGTTAAACATAATGCACCATTGGACAATACTCTAGTCACAATGAATGGTCCTTGCCAATTCGGGGCAAATTTGCCCTTTGCTTCTACCTGATGTGGCAGAATACGTTTCAGCACATGTTGACCCACTTCAAACTTTCGGGGACGCACCTTTTTATTGTATGCCCTTGCTATTCTTCTTTGATATAATTGACCATGACATACTGCTGCCAATCGTTTTTCATCAATCAAGTTTAACTGTTCCAGACGGGTTTTGACCCATTCATCATCATCAATCTTAGCTTCGGCGATGATCCGAAGGGAGGGAATTTCAACTTCTGCAGGAATTACTGCCTCAGTGCCATATACCAACAAATAAGGAGTTGCTCCTATTGAAGTGCGAACAGTATTGCGATATCCCAACAACGCAAATGGTAATTTTTCGTGCCATTGTCTTGAACCTTCTACCATTTTCCGAAGTATCTTCTTTATGTTTTTGTTGGCTACCTCGACTGCTCCATTCGCCTTGGGCCGATATGGGGTAGAGTTGCGATGTATAATCTTAAACTGTTGACATACTTTCCTCATTAAGTTACTGTTAAGATTAGCACCATTATCTGTGATGATCACCTTTGGGATTCCGAATCGACATATGATATTTGAGTGAACAAAATCGACCATAGCTTTCTTGGTCACTGATTTGAATGTTTTGGCCTCAACCCATTTGGTAAAATAATCAATGGCTACCAGAATGAACCTGTGCCCATTGGATGTTGCTGGCTCAATTGGTCCAATCACATCCATGCCCCAGGCGACGAAGGGCCATGGTGCCGACATTGTATGCAACTCAGATGGTGGAGAATGAATCAAATCCCCGTGTATCTGGCATTGATGACACTTGCACACAAAACTGATACAATCTCGCTCCATGGTAAGCCAATAGTAACCAGCTCGGAGAATTTTCTTTGCCAACACATATCCACTCATGTGGGGTCCGCAAACTCCCGAATGTACTTCAGACATGCCAACCGTAGCTTGTCTGGAATCTATGCATCTTAACTATCCAAGGTCTGGTGTTCTTTTATACAAAACTCCTCCGCTTAAGAAGAATCCATTTGCCAATCGCCTAATGGTTCTCTTTTGATCCCCTGTGGCTTATGCTGGATATATCCCCATTCTGATATACTCCTTGATGTCGTGGAACCATGGTTCACCGTCAAATTCCTCCTCAACCATATTCCAGTAAGCGTGTTGATTAAGGACTTGAATATGCATTGGATCCACATAAGCTTTGTCCGGATGGTGCAACATTGATGTCAGGGTAGCCAATGCATTGGCAACCTCATTATGGATCCTTGGAATATGCCTGAACTCCACTGATCGAAACCGCTGACAAAGATCATGTAAACATTGCCGGTATGGTATGAGCTTCAAATCTCGTGTCTCCCATTCTCCTTACATTTGATGTACCAGAAGATCCGAATCTCCCAAGACTAAGATTTCCCGGATACCCATGTATGCGGCTAGCCTTAACCCCAAAATACAAGCTTCATATTCAGCCATATTATTGGTGCAATAAAATCGAAGTTGAGCCGTAACAGGATAGTGATGCCCTGTTTCAGAAATAATTACAGCTCCTATCCCGACTCCTTTCATGTTAGCGGCCCCATCAAAGAAAAGTTTCTAGCCAGGTTTTTCAATTTGCTCCATCTCATCGATATGCATTATTTCTTCATCGGAAAAATAGGTTTTCAATGGCTCGTACTCCTCGTCGACCGGGTTTTCGGCTAAATGATCGGCCAATGCTTGGGCTTTCATTGCAGTCCGAGTCACATAGATGATGTCAAATTTTGTGAGCAATATCTGCCATTTTGCAAGTCTCCCCGTTGGCATAGGCTCGTCTCAATTTGTGAATCTCTTTTCTATCATTATTTATTTTTAAAGAATTACAATGTCGTGAAAACGCATTTCGAACCCCGTCGCATTCAATGCGCCCGTGATTGTCAACACAATTTCGAGTAAGGAATTCTGTTAACCCGGGAGAAGGTGTTAGGCATTCCCGGATTCCGTGGTTTTAGCACGGTCGCTTAACTGTTGTATTTGATTTTATCTGATTTTAATACATGCTAACTTATGTGCTTTTTATTCGTAAACCGCTTTTATTGTTATTTATTTTTTAAAAAAGAATTGCGACGTTGTGAAAATGCGTTTCGATCCACGTCGCAATCAATGCGCCCGTGGTTGTCAAACATTTCGACTTAGTCGAGATTTGGATTTGGGCCGCATCAATACGTACCCGAGTTTAAGAAAGTAATTTAATTAAATCGTGCCTAAAGATGCTAACGTAGTATTATTTTGGAGGAAGAACCATGAAGGTCGCTAAACGGCCATCCCAAATTCTAATTATTTCAATAATTATTTATTGAGGGCCCCACATTTTTTTTTGTGCGGTGAGGCTCGTCTCAATTTGTGAATCTCTTTTCTATCATTATTTATTTTTAAAGAATTACGATGTCGTGAAAACGCATTTCGAACCCCGTCGCATTCAATGCGCCCGTGATTGTCAACACAATTTCGACTTCATCGAGATTTGGATTTGGGTCGCATCAATGCGCACCCGAGTTCAAGAAAATACTTTAATTAAAACCGAGCTTAAAGATTCTAACGTAATATTATTTTAGAGAGAACCGTGGAGTTTGCTAAATGGCCATCCCAAATCCTAATCAATTTTTATACACCATCATTGAGGTCTGCCGCATATGTGATTTGCGTTAGGCGAAGTTCACTTCTAACATTTTAAAATAAACCATTTGAGATTAACTTACAATTTTTAATGATCAAATATCCCTAACAAAAAGAACTTAATTATATGTAAACTGAAAAAGTTCAGTGGCCCAATTTCTACACTGGACTGGACCATTGACAGGCCTCAAAAGTGGCCCAAAGTTTGGATCAGGCAAACGAAAGGGAGGCCCAGGCGACAGACTCCAACACCTGGGCTCGAATCCCTTGAGAAGCCCAGATTCACGAAGGCTGTTCGCATAATAGCCTGAGATGGCTTATCTTTAAGCCCAGCGAAGCTTTGATTTGTTTGCCCAGACAACACTTTGAAATTATCTCTAAACTATTTCAAGTATTCAATAATCAGCCAAGGGGAAATAATGCACATCTACTTAACTTAGAAGGAAATTAATCAATTGAATTCCACTTCATATACATGCTACTTCATCTAATGACATTCTGGTGATTTTCTTAGACATCACCAAGGTAAACTAAACTATAAACACAATCTCAATAACATGAAGCAAACGAGCTATTTTTGAATCAATTCATGCCAACATTGCTATCAATACATCATGTAATCAACTAGCACTGATGTTCACTTCATAGTACTCACATGACTCTAAAATATAACAGTTCATATAGTCTATTTAGCACTAAAGCAAACAAAACTTTAAATAATATCCATGAATTGAACACTGAGTAATTAGATCTGAAAGTTAGCTAAATCAGAACTCAGTTCTGCATGTACATTCATTCTTCAAATAATTCATTTCTGCCCATTTAAACTCACATTCATCAGGGGTATAATTGTGTACCTGGATAAATGAAAATATAAGAAGGAAAACAGTCAGCTACTTTGAACAACAACAACAGCAAACTCAGCAATATATACCACAGAACAGGCCAGGAACTACTTTTGAAAACTAGAAATACAGGCAACCTCCACAGATCAATTCAATACATACTTCACATACACTCCTAGCCCTCACAGCTGAGTCTAAACAACCCTGCAATCCTGCTGGACCCCAAACCCAACTGAAATCCAAAACTAGTAATGAAACTATAAAATTGGATTTCTTCATTTTTGCTGTTTTGTTTTCTGAATAAACTTGGGATTAAAATGCCAGCTGAAATTGAAAACAGGAAGAAGAGTCTTTGGTGGGGGTTTCTGAGCTTAGAGCTGAAGGCCGAAGAAGAAGAGGAGCCCCTTTTCAAGGCATTTCATGCCCTTTTATAGGCAACCCAAAGAAAATAGATCAGAATCTGATTTTCTAATTGGTCCCTTCCCTATTTTCAGTTCAGTCCCCCTATTCTTGACTTGCTAAACAAGTAAGCACCCCTTTTGTGCTGAAATGTGCACTAAAATTCCATTCTAGAAGGCCCTCGGGTATTCCTATACCCATACAATACCTATACTGCCCTTCCATATACCTTGATATTACTATTCCTATTAGAACTACCCTTTTCCATACCCAGATTACCCCTGAAAGCTCCTCAAAGTTACTGAACCTACCCTCATCCTTAATGTCACACCTCCTTTTTTCCGGCACCCGCGAGGGGCGTAGGAGTTTTTCCCAATTAAAGGACAATCGAAACGGGATTTGTTTATTTATTTCAGAGTCGCCACTTGGGAGATTTAGGGTGTCCCAAGTCACCAATTTTAATCCCGAATCGAGGAAAAGAATGACTCCATATTACAGTCTGCGTACCAGAAATCCGGATAAGGAATTCTGTTAACCCGGGAGAAGGTGTTAGGCATTCCCGAGTTCCGTGGTTCTAGCACGGTCGCTCAACTGTCATATTTGGCTTGATTATCTGATTTTATACAAATATGAATTTATGTGCAAATTTTAACTTTTTACCGCTTTCATAATTATTATTATTTCTACAAGGAATTGCAACGTTGTGAAAATGTACCTCAAACCGCGTCATAATCAATGTACCCGTGGTTAGAGCTGCATTTCAACTCTGTTGAGATTGGGATTTGGGTCACATAAATGTGCACCCGAGTTTAGGAAGATAACATTATTAAATACGCGCCTAAAGTGACTAGCGTATCATTTACTTTGGGTAGGGCCGTGGAATTTTACTAAACGGTCCATCCCGAAGTCTAAGCAATTTTAAAGCAAATATTTACTGAGGGCGAACCCTGCAAATTTTTGTATTATTTACATCTATTTATTTTTAGCGAAATCCTTCCTTATTTTATGAATATCTTTTAATGACTACATTTTATTATTACTAAGTTTGTCTATAAATATAAAATCAATCTCTACATACTTAAAAATAACATATTAAATACTAGTTTAAAACAAATATTAACGGAAAGTAATATTACTAAAATTATAATTATAAATACAACATGGAATTGTCAAATATTTTTTTTAAAAAAAACTAATTATCCCATAGTCGGATTAAAAATCATATTGTTAGATGACTTGAGCTATTGAAATTAATTATTTACAAATACTGAAAATAATCTTGATTACTAAACCGTATTTCTAAAAATTAAATAATTTAACCTTAACTCACCTTGTTTTAATTCAAATCCTGTCCTAATACTTGATTCGCAAAATTAATTCATGTTTTAACTGAATTTACCTACATGATTCCGATTAACTTAACGTTGGCGATACTAAAACCCTTATGAATAAGGAACTTAATCAATTTTGCCAAACTGATTTAATAAAGCCATTTTTACGTTATTTTCTTCTATTTTAATTATTTGACAGTTTAATCAGTAATGAACATGCTTAAATATATACTACCTAATAATCAGGTTAAAGCAAAGCATTATTTAATACATCGCTACAATATGCCTAATTATGCAAAACAACGGCGATTTACAGAATAATAATACATGAAATAACCTAAATGCAATTAAATAAAAAAAACTAAATTAAAAATTTAAACTTCCATTCTTCATTTCAGCTTACAAAAGGCCAAAATTACAGTTGTGTACCTGGTATTGTCAATATAAGAAGAAGAAAGTCAACCACGTAGTACGTAACACAACAACAACAATAATAACCATCAATCCAGTCAACAAAAATCCCAGTGACAGATTTGAAAATCAAAATAAAATCCAGAAACACTGGTAACAAACAACGGACAGAAACCAAGGGAATTTTCAGATTTGAAAGGCTAATTAATGTTTAACCCTTAATTTCTAAACCCGTATATCAGAATATTTATCAGGTGTGTACTACTCTCTCTTCTAATTTCCAGCTCCTATTTGTATTTTTTTTCTTTTCTTTTTTTTTTTCTTGAAAGTTTTTAATATTTTTCGGAATTTTTCTTTCTCTCTTAAATATTCAGCTCTTTTTTTCTCTCTCTATCTGTTCTCCTCTTTTTTCTGTCCGTCCCCAAAATCTGATTCAAGCCTTTCATTTATATCCCATCCCAAACCCTTTAATCAATTAATAACAACCACTTTGTCCTACCAAACCCACTATCTTCCCATTCATCCCCCACTACATTAAACAAATATATCAATCCAACCCATTACATTTTGTCCCCCATGCCTAACATAAACAATTACCATATTCCTCTCCACTACATTATGTCTTGTCCCCCATTTATATTAAACAATTATATCACCCACACCCCATTACATTTTGTCCCCCATGCTTAACATAAAGAATTATTCAAAATGTTCAATTCCCAAACTACCCCTCCGACCTTATTGCAATTACCATTTTACCCTTGAACGTACTGCAAATTACCAAACTACCCCCATCAGCTATAACCAATTCACCTAATCAATCTTAACCAAAATATAGCCAATATGATCAATTTCTAACAATGTTCAACAACAAATTCAAACTAAATGATGAACAACAAAGAAACAACTAAAATTATCTTGATTGAACAACATCTTTAACAACAAACAAACCTACTTTCAGATTCAACAACAACAACAACAAACAAATATATTCAGATTTCTAAATTCAATAATCATTTGAACTTAAAATCTAACAACTTTACAATTCCTATATTAAAACTAAACAAAATCATGAAGCAAACTGAAGAAATAATCAAAAATGATAATCAACAAACAAGAAGATCAAACTATACCAATTTCGGATTCAAGATCAATCAAACAAAGTATGAACATAAATGAAAAGATTCAACAACAATAACAAAAAAGCTTTATTCAAACTTCGAATTAAACTTAAACAAAACAAATAAACATCTTCAAATCACTAATCTTCAAATAATCAATTAATCTTTTTAAATTAAATCCAACAAAATTATAACAAAGATACATGATCCAAAAATTAAAACCAAAACATAACTTCACATTAAATCACTGAATTAAAAACGAACTTCAAAAAAAATGAATACGAATTAAATCTATATTAACAACAAACAACGGATTCAAACGATTTAAGCTAACACTTTTCTATATTAAAACTAAATCCTCTTAAAATTAATAAAACAAACTGAAAAATAATTTAATTGAATCTTCAACTTAAATCTATCAACAATATAATTAATCAAACTAACAATTTCTACAAAAATAAACAAGAAAAATAAAACAACTGAATAAAAATCAAGAACAAGAATCAAACATTTAATGATTTTATATCCGAAAAATATCAAACAAATTACGGATGGGAACAAAACTTAAACCAACTAACCGGATCGGAACGATGATGAACTCGAACGAAAACAAATCTGCCCGGAAACAAATATCGCACCAAAACCATTTGACGCCGAAGACGATCACGAACGGACAAACGAAGAACTTGAAGGAGAAGTAACGGACAGTAGCAGCGAGCAGCAGTGGCGCAGGCAGCAGCGCAGGCAGCAGCGGAAGCACTAGCCATGGCAGACATGGATGGTGGTTGACGATGAAAACGCAGCAGTGGCAGCTGGTCGTTTGGATGGAGAAGGTCGACGAGCTGTTCGTCGTCGATGGAGCAGTGGAAACGCAGCAGCAATGGCGGACTGAGCTTGAGCTTGGACTGTTGCTTCTTGCTCGCTCATGGCTAGAGCTCGAAGCAATGGTAGCAAATGCTCGTCGTCGTTCAGGTCGTCGACTGTGTGATGAAGAAGATGAGGAGGGGGAGGTCGTGTGAGGGTGGTCAACGTTGGGCAGCAGGGTAGCAGCAAGGGGGGGAAGCCATGGTTGCTTGCTTGGGGAAGGTGATGGAGAAGAAGAAGATAAGGAGGGGGCGGGTAGTTTAGTGTTTTAGGTTAGGGTTTTTGTTTTGTTTTTTTTTTCATTTTTGTGAAATGTAAGATAATAGGGGTGTTGGGTTATGGACTGGGTCGACCCAGTTTAAAATGGACCGGGTCATGGGGAAGGTTGGGCATTTGTTTGGGCCTGGGGTTGAAATTTGAAGAAGTGGCCCAATCCGATTTTTTCTTTGTATTTTTGCTCTCTTTTCTTTTACGTCCCAATTAATAAAACTAAAATTCTAAATTAAATTACAAACTAAATTATCTTTAAAAAAAACTAATTAACTCTAAAAATAATTATCGCACATTTAAATAGCAATTATCGACAAAAATCGCACAATTTAGACGTTTAAATGCTAGACATGCAACGTACATTTATTTTATGATTTTTTTTTCATTTTTTGTAAAACAAACTTAATTACTAACAATTGTAGGATTAAATCCTAAATGCAAATGCGACATATTTTTTGTATTTTTTATTAATTTAACAAATAAACATGCGCAGACAAATGCGAATAATTATCCACAAAATACCACAAAAATTCAAAAAAATTGCACACCAAGGAAAATTGTTTTATTTTGAATTTTTTGGGAGTGATTCTCATATAGGGCAAAAATCACGTGCTCACAGCTTCCCCTCTTTGTCCGAAAACACGAAGGGTTTTCGTGCAAAGATAAAGTGAGCGGAGACGAGCAATTTTTTGCCCGTTCGAGTACCCCGTGTGAAGCATTTTTTTTTAAAATTGATTTGACCGAACCTTTGCTTCAGAGGTTTCCTACATATCCTGGGCTAAACAGGAATCAGGTCAATGTAGTTCGGGAAGTTTTGGTAGCTAGGACTACCATGTGACTGCAATGTTACTGCTGTTGCATGCTACTTTTACTGTTTGCTGACCTCTTTATTACACCATGCTTTAAAGAAAATAAGAAGCTAGACTAAGCTAGAAATTACAGAATCTTATCTGTCTTCCCCTTGCTCTGGTTGCCTTGCTTTCTTGTCGGCTTGTATTTCCTCTGGTGCCTTTCTTTCGAAAACTGCTGCGATGACACTGGCCTTTTTCCTTCTTGAACATAAATTTTATTATTCCGTTCTGTCTGCTGGGGACACTGCTTCCTTCATTAAAGCGTGTTATGCTGGGAATTTTTGTTGTATCCTTCCTCATTACTGATTTCTCTGTTTGATCTGGAAATGCGTTCCTCTGTTCTGCAGGCGGGCTCCTGACTTCAACATCTTCCTCAAAATTCTAAACTCCTCTATTCTCTAGGCGGACTCCTGACTTCTTCAACTTCCAAAATAATCCAACCTCCATTCTCCAGGCGGGCTCCTGACTTCAATAATTTCTTAAATTTTAACACCTCCATTCTCCAGGCGGGCTCCTGACCTCGACAACTTCTTTAAATAATTCAGCCTCCATTCTCCAGGCGGGCTCCTGACTTTTTCAACTTAAAAATAATTCAGCCTCCATTCTCCAGGCGGGCTCCTGACTTCAGCAACTCCTTAAAAATAATTCAGCCTCCATTCTCCAGGTGGGCTCCTGACTTCTTCTTAAATTTTACCACCTCCATTTTCCAGGCGGGCTCCTGACTTCTTCAACTTAAAATTTAACAACATCCGTTCTACAGGCGGGCTCCTGACTTCTTCAACTTAAAATATATCAACCTCCGTTCTTCAGGCGGGCTCCTGACTTCAACAACTTTTCTTGAAATAAATAAGCCTCCATTCTCCAGGCGGGCTCCTGACTTCCTCAACTTCTTCAAAAATTTATCACCTCCATTCTCCAGGCGGGCTCCTGACTTCAACAATTTTAAGAATGATTCAGCCTCCATTCTCCAGGCGGGCTCCTGACTTCAATAACTTTCTTGAAATAAATAAATCAGCCTCCATTCTCCAGGCGGGCTCCTGACTTCCTCAACTTCTTCAAAAATTTATCACCTCCATTCTCCACGCGGGCTCCTGACTTCAATAACTTTCTTGAAATAAATAAATCAGCCTCCATTCTCCAGGCGGGCTCCTGACTTCAACAACTTTTTAAATTCTAACACCTCCATTCTCCAGGCGGGCTCCTGACTTCTTTAACTGCTTCCTTCAAAATTGGTGTTTTATTCCTCTGAAAATGTGCTGGGGGATAACACCGATATTTTATTTCATCAATATGTCATTTTCCTTTCTTAAAGACTATTTCCTTTAAAGACGGTGCTTTCACTTCCTTGAAACCTGCCGGGAATAATACTGCTGAGGATTTATCTTTCTCCTTTCAACAATGGTGGGATGATACTGATTATCTAGCTTCTTCCAAGATTGCTCTTCCCTTAAAACTTATATCTCCCTTCTCGTATACTGCTGGGGATTTTCCTTCCTTCAACACTTGTGTTATCTTTTCTCTTTCCCAAATGACTATCTGATTTTAAGAAAATTTTCGTAATGAGAGAAAATTTTCTGCCCCAGTTTGATGATCTTCTCTGTGACCCTGTCTTCCTGCGGTCAATAATATTTCTTTTCCCTGTTTCAAATCAAAGAAAAATTTATTAGTTTAAAATGGGGGCGAGTGGTCGTGCCACTTTTGCTGAGGATGGTTTTTCCCTTTTCTTTTCCTTTCATTGCTATAAAACTTGCTAGGGAGAATATTGATTGCTGGGGCTGATATTTCTGCTGGGGATGGTTGTCGTTCCTCTTCCTTCCCCGCTCCGTGTCGTCCGACCATTGTGGAGCTTGGTCGAGAATCTGTCGGAGTTGTCCCTGTATCTCGCAAATCTGCTGAGGATCATCTTGGAATTTGATCCATAACTTCCCTTGGAAATTTGGGCCTCTTAGGATCTAGACCCATTCATCATTTGGTCTTGCGACAAACTTCCTTTCGTTTTGTCGTCTTATCTTTGACTTGTCCTTTTCGCATTTCGCCTTGCACCATTTTGGAAATTGGTAGTAAACTCTGAAAATCCTTTTCAAAAATAAACTACTGGGGAAATGAAATCTTTTAAACTAAGAAATGAAAGAGTGATAATTTTAAAGATAGAGAAGAAGTCTTTTTGAACAAACGCTGGGGAAAGAGAAAAGAAAAGAACTTACCTGAATGATATAACCAATCCCAACGATCATGTCGTGCATTCCGGATTGATCAACCCAGTCTATTTGTATCAATCAATTTTTCGAATGGCCTCATCTCGCTGGGGATAAATAAATACTCAACTTTTGACAAAGGTGGACCTTCTCCGCCAATCTCGCCTTGTCGCCTCATAGTGCCCTTCGAGAGGTTTTCACTAATAAGACTCTCTCATTTCTCTTAACTCCCGTCGCCTCATTGTGCCTGTGAGGGTTTTCACCAATAAGACTCTCTCATTTTATTTTATTTTTCAGTTGGGGAATGGAGCATTTATCGATATGACGCTCTTTGTTGGGGATTCTTTCAGCTATTAGTTCATTTCCAGTTTATGATCCTCTTCTTTGCTGGGGATCAGAGTGTTGTTCCTGACTTCCACATGCATAAACTTGGCACTTCTCGGATACTGATTGGGAGGTCTTTTTTGGACATCAATAGGGATTTTTGTGTGGGGTTAAAAGAAAAGGCTATCAAAAAGCTCAGAATAATTTTGACGGGTAAAACATTACAACTCTTGGAATCAAACTTTCTTTCCCAAAATTATAAACACAACTTCTGCCCCAGTTTTTTTTGCTTGGGGATTCTTATTTTGTTACACTATGACCGAGCCGTGAGGCGCCTACGTATCCTTCTTTGAGGAATCAGGTCAAACGTAGTTCCCACTTTCTTTGTTTTTCTTGTGATTTTCTTTTGTCTTTGCTATTGTTTTTCTCCTTTTTTATCTTTTATTTTAATTATTGACTCCAAAAAGGGATATGAAAGAATAAATAAGGCTCAAAAGGGTAAGCAAAGGTTAAGGTGTTTGGATAGAAGAAAGAATTGCCTCTGTCATTTCATTCTCCGATAAATGCCAACCACAAACAAATGACAATTACAATCAAAAGAGATCATACATAATATCTTTTAATTGCGTCGGAATTGATAGCCATGTCGACGCATTTCCCTTCGATATCTGTTAAACATAAAGCGTCATTGGATAACACTCTGGTTACAATGAATGGTCCTTGCCAATTCGGGGCGAACTTGCCCTTTGCTTCTGCTTGGTGTGGCAGGATTCGTTTCAACACTTGTTGACCTACTTCAAATTTTCTGGGGCGCACCCTCTTGTTGTAGGCTCTTTCCATTCTCCTTTGATATAACTGACCATGACACACAGCTAACAATCTCTTTTCATCAATCAAGCTCAAATGTTCCAAACGGGTTTTGACCCACTCATCATCATCAATCTCAGCCTCGGCGACAATCCGAAGGGATGGAATTTCCACTTCCGCCGGTATTACTGCTTCAGTTCCATATACCAACAAATAAGGGGTTGTACCTACTGAGGTCCGGACGGTAGTGCGATAACCCAACAATGCAAATGGTAATTTTTCATGCCATTGCCTGGATCCTTCTACCATCTTTCTCAGTATCTTCTTGATGTTCTTGTTGGCCGCTTCAACAGCTCCATTTGCCTTGGGACGATAAGGTGTGGAATTACGGTGTGTAATCTTAAACTGTTTACATACTTCTCTCATCAAATTGTTGTTAAGATTAGCACCATTGTCCGTGATTATCACTTTCGGGATCCCAAATCTACAGATGATATGGGAATGGACAAAATCCACTACTGCCTTCTTGGTTACTGACTTGAAAGTTTTGGCTTCAACCCACTTAGTAAAATAGTCGATGGCTACCAGAATGAACCTGTGACCGTTCGAAGCTGCCGGCCCAATATGCCCAATAACATCCATGCCCCAAGCCACAAATGGCCATGGTGCTGACATTGTGTGCAATTCCATTGGTGGAGAATGAATAAGATCTCCGTGTATCTGACACTGATGGCATTTTCGTACGAAACTGATACAATCATGCTCCATAGTGAGCCAATAATATCCTGCTCGAAGAATCTTCTTCGCCAACACATATCCGCTCATATGTGGCCCACAAACTCCAGCATGCACCTCTGTCATAACTGTCGTGGCTTGACTGGCATCTATACATCTCAGCAATCCTAAATCTAGGGTTCTTTTGTACAACACTCCTCCACTGAGGAAGAAACCATTTGATAATCGCCGAATGGCTCTTTTTTGATCTCCGGTGGCCTGCTCCGGGTATATTCCCATCCTGAGGCGTTCTTTGACGTCATAAAACCATGGCTCGCCATTCACTTCTTCCTCTATCATGTTGCAATAGGCATGCTGATCACGAACCTGGATGTGCAACGGGTCAACATGAATTTTGTCTGGGTAATGCAACATTGATGCTAAAGTGGCCAATGCATCGGCAACCTCATTTTGAACTCTTGGGATGTGTCTGAACTCCACTGATCGAAATCGCTTGCTCAGATCGTGCAAACATTGTCGATATGGTATGAGCTTCAAATCCCGTGTTTCCCATTCACCCTGAATTTGATGCACCAGGAGGTCCGAGTCCCCCAAGACCAAGACGTCCTGGACATCCATGTCTGCCGCTAATCGCAAACCCAAAATTCATGCCTCATACTCAGCCATGTTGTTGGTACAATAGAAACGCAGTTGAGCTGTAACAGGATAATGATGTCCTATTTCAGAAATAAGCACTGCTCCTCCAACTCCCTTCGCATTTGCGGCTCCATCAAAGAAAAGCTTCCAACGTGGTTCCTCAGGTAAGTCCAATTCATCTATATTCATTACTTCCTCGTCAGGAAAATACGTCCTCAACGGCTCGTATTCCTCGTCAACAGGATTCTCAGCCAAGTGATCTGCCAACTTTTGGGACTTCATGGCTGTCCTCGTCACGTAGACGATGTCAAACTCCGTGAGTAATATTTGCCATTTTGCTAACCTTCCTATGGGCATAGGTTTCTGGAAAATATACTTTAACGGATCCAGACGGGAAATGAGATAAGTAGTATATGAGGATAAATAATGTTTCAACTTATGGGCTACCCAGGTTAGGGCACAACATGTCTTCTCGAGTTGAGTGTACTTAACCTCATATACTGTAAACTTCTTGCTGAGATAATAGATGACTTGCTCTTTTCTTCCTGTAATGTCGTGTTGCCCCAACACTCAACCAAAAAAATTCTCCAAGACCGTTAGATAAAGAATTAACGGTCTTCCCGGCTCAGGGGGAGCCAATACAGGTGGATTTGATAAATATTCTTTGATCTGGTCGAATGCCTCCTGACATTCCGTCGTCCATCCTATTGCAACATCCTTCTTTAACAGCCGAAAAATGGGTTCACAGTTTGCTGTGAGTTGAGCAATAAATCTGCTGATGTAATTCAATCTTCCCAACAGACTCATTACTTCTGTCTTGTTCTTCGGCGGTGGCAACTCTTGGATAGATTTAATTTTTGATGGATCCAGTTCAATACCTCGCCGACTGACAATGAATCCCAAAAGCTTCCCAGATGGAACACCAAATGCACATTTAGTCGGGTTGAGCTTAATATCATACCTTCGAAGTCTTTGAAAGAACTTCCTTAGGTCTGCTATGTGGTCTTCCTGATGCTTGGAATTTATGATTACGTCGTCTACGTACACTTCAATTTCTTTGTGGATCATGTCATGAAACACAGTGGTCATTGCTCTCATGTACGTTGCCCCAGCATTCTTCAAACCAAATGGCATTACCCGGTAACAATAAGTTCCCCACGGCGTAATGAGGGCTGTCTTTTCCGCATCTTCCTCATCCATCAGAATCTGATGATACCCAGCATAGCAATCCACAAAAGATTCGATCTCACGTCCGGCACAATTGTCGATCAAGATATGGATGTTGGGTAAAGGAAAGTTGTCTTTAGGGCTTGCCCTATTCATATTGCGGTAATCGACACACACCCTGATCTTTCCATCTTTCTTTGGTACCGGCACCACATTAGCCAACCAATCGGGATATCTAGTGACACGAATAACCTTTGCTTGCAGCTGCTTGGTTACTTCTTCTTTAATCTTCACACTCATATCCGTTTTGAACTTCTTCAATTTTTGCTTGACGAGAGGGCATGCCGGGTCAGTGGGCAATTTATGAACCACTAAATCTGTGCTTAATCCCGGCATGTCATCATATGACCATGCAAAAATATCTTTGAATTCAATAAGTGTTTTGATCAATTCCTCCCTGATATTTGGTGCAATGTGGATGCTTATTTTAGTTTCTCTGATATCGCCGACATCCCCTAAATTGATGGCTTCTATGTCATTTAAGTTGGGTTTGTATTTTTCTTCAAACTGGCTCAACTCCCTGTTTATCTCCTCGAATGCTTCATCCTTATCGTATTCCGATTCATTATCATAATCGACCTCTTGTATGGTTAGCTCGGAATCAGATTGATTTTTTAGACTAGGTTGAAGATCCGTTGTGCATGTCATGTCATTAGAACCAGTATGAAAAGAACTGTTCAGAAAAAGAAACGAAAGAAACAAAAATTAAAATAATACACAATAATAAAGAAGAAACTTTTCGTTTTATTTATGAGATAACAAGGTTTCACACTGTATTCGATATAAAAAGAAATCTGGATTACAACCCTGGAATAATCCAGAAAACAGAAAAGGAAAATCAGAATCAACTACCAAGACTCCCTCCAAGTAGGAAGAAGAGTAGTTGTCCAATTGTTGACCTTGACTTTGGGACACAAACTGTATGTCTGCCTTACTGGAGCCCTCTCCAGCTTCTATCATGTTGACGTCGGCAAACACTCTTCCAAAGCATTCATTCAAATCTTCGTTTGGCCCCATCAGAGGTCCAAGAACTTCCGGGACTGACAACTTTCTGCATCCTGCTCTGACAAATGATCTGGACAGGCGTGGGACTGGTTTAGGAAGGACCCAAACTCTTTTCTTCAATTTGCGGGCTCGCTTCACATCCGCTGCGGTAGGCTTGAATCCTAACCCAAAAGTTTCCAGGTTCTTGGGCAAAGAAACTAGCTGGATCATTCCCTGCAAATCAACTCCCAGACCTTTCCCTGGTACAAACCCATTATTCAACATTTCTGCTGCTATCATGAAGGCTGCAGCTGTGATTCTGGGAAGTGGAAGGCCCTCGCCCTCAGGAATTTTATCTACCGAGACTGCATCGAAAACCTGATAAACCACGGGCCCTTATCATCGTCGGTTTCTATGAAGGGCACAATAGCATCACTGATGGCGTGTGTGCCATCATCCCCGTGTATCACAATCTCTTGTCTATCCCATTCAAATTTGACCACTTGATGCAGTGTAGAATGTACTGCCTTAGCTGCATGGATCCATGGTCGACCCAACAAAATATTGTACGACACTTCCACATCTATTACTTGAAATTCCATGGTGAACTCAACTGGACCAATGGTTAGTTCCAGTACGATATCACCTACTGTGTTAATGCCGCCTCCATCAAAACCTCGGACACAGACACTGTTCTGGTGAATCCTGTCATCAGCAACCTTTAGCTTGTTGAGAGTGGCCAAAGGACAGATATTGGCACTTGACCCGTTATCAATTAATGCTCGAGTGACCACCGATTCTTCGCATTTTACCGTCAGATAGAGTGCTTTGTTGTGCTCAGTACCCTCTACTGGTAACTCATCGTCAGAGAATGTCACTTGATTTACTTCAAAGATCTTGTGCGCTACTTTCTCCAAGTTTTTCACTGAGAGTTTGTCTGGGACATAGGCCTCGTTCAGAATCGTCATTAAGGCCTGACAGTGATCGTTTGAATGGATTAACAAGGATAGCAGTGAAATCTGGGCTGAGGTCTTTCTCAATTGCTCTATAATTGAGTAATCCTGCACCTTCATCTTCTTCAAAAATTCCTCTGCCTCTTCCTCTGTTACAGGTTTCTTTATTGTTTCAGGATTGACTCTTCTCAACTCTGCGGGAGAAAAACACCTTCCCAATCGAGTTATCCCTTGTGCCTCGCATACGTCTTCTACAACCTCCTTCCCCTTATGCGTTGTCACACCTCCTCTTTCCGCCCCCGCGAGGGTGCGAAGGAGTTTTCTCCAATTAAAGGACAGTCGAAACGGGATTTGATTGTTTATTTCAGAGTCGCCACCTGGGAATTTTAAGGCGTCCCAAGTCACCGGTTTTAATCCCGAATCGAGGAGAACATGACTCTGTTTGTTATTCTGCGAACCAGAAATCCGAGTAAGGAATTCTGTTAATTCGGGAGAAGGTGTTAGGCATTCTCGAATTCCGTGGTTCTAGCACGGCCGCTTAACCGTTATTATATTCGGCTTAATTATCTCGATTTGCTAAATACATGATTTTGTTACCACTACAATTAAAGATTTTCTTGAAATGAATCACGCGTACGTATATTCGTGTTATATATTTTTTATAAACGTGAAGAATCGTGTCACGCATACGTGTACACAATAAGATTGATAATATTATTTTATATTTTTATTATATATAAAAAAATCATATGTTCGCAATTTAAAATAAAATTAAGAACATCATAACCCTTGTATGATTAAATAGTGAACTGCACATCTCGGGTTTGATTTAACATCCTCAGAAGAACCTCTTTTATTAAAAATATGCTCGAAATTGCGCGAATGCATAATCCGAAATGCCTTTGGAAGTATAATCAGGTCACGCGAACGCATCCCTAATTACACAAAATATTCTTGATGGTAGTATAAATTTTTCACAAATTGTTTATTACATCCATATATTTTATGTGAAAGTCATGAGAAATCACTATTTGGGACGCCTCTAAATTCCTCGAAAAGAATTCACAATTTATTGGATGTTGACCGCAAATTATATTTTTCGCGTACGAATTATATTCCTCCAAGCCATTCAAATTTAAAGAGTAAAAAAAAAATAAACAACGTATGATTAATACTACCATTTTTCTCGTAAATACAATATGTGTATACCCAAAAAGTGAATTGCGTATAAAACTAGAAAAAAGAATTGATTTATGAAAGGAAGTGATATTTTCGAAGAATTTTCATTATTCTATTTGTAGCGAATGCTATTTTACATTCTTAAAATTGTTACAATTTATAAGCCTAATCTCCTTCTACATCACTTGTTCTTAATCCAATAGGCATGATTATTTTGGTTAATTCTGCTTATGATTGAGTTTGGGATATACATAATCAAACCAATTTTTATTCTCAACCTATGCGAACTATTGGCAAACACTAACTTTACACGTTGTAAAAATTGTTGACTTATCTTTTACATTATTTTTAAAGAAATGAGTTGATTGCATTCAAATAACTAGGCCATTTGTTATTAAGAAAGAGAACTAATCTACCTGTTGACTTAATAAGATGATATCACATATAACGTAAATATACCTCTACACCATTCGCCATATTCCAACATTGTGAACATAACAGATTGTATCAATGCACCTTTCAACTATTGATTATAAACATAACCATTAGTACGCCATATATGAACAAAATACAACTAACATCATTCAATCCACAACTAAATCGGATATCTGACAAAATAGGCTAGTAATATAGTTTTTTTGACATTTCCATACTATTCTTTACTTAACTAACAATGTCACAAGACTTAATTAATGGCCAACTTTATGCCATGTTCCCTATCTTGACAATTCAATCATAACTATACTTTAATGAAATTCTGAAATAGATAACATTATTACAACACTTATACGAACTTCAAAAGGGAATGATTAACTAATAGTCATCATGTCAAACATACTACTATATTAACCAACTGAAACAAAATTGCAATTTAAACTAATAGACTTAAACGAGTAGAAGACATAGTATTAATTCCAAACTTCATTCATTTTTGCAATGTTGAAACTTTCCACAGCACGAGTCTAAAGATATATACCTGAAAATGAGGGTAAAAGAGGCAAATTTCAGCAGTAGCAGCAGCAACAAAATCAGCAGAAATTGCCAAATAATTCAGCAGATTTGAGCAAAATAACAAAACCCTTGGAACCAGACGAGCAGTAACAGAATTTTAAGAAAAGTTTCATATTTAAACCAAACAATATCAACAAACAGACCCAGACAGATTCAAGGAAAACTATATTTCTGATTTTCTTTCCTTCTTCTATATCTGTTTAAGATTCTGTGTGTGTGAGTGTTCTCTTTTTCTGTTTCTTTTTCTGTTTCTTGTTTTTGTCTATCTTTCAATTCTTTTTCTTTTATCTCCCTGTGCGTCTCTCTGGTTCTTTTCTCCCTATGGTCCTCTGCCCTCTATGGTTCCCTCTCTCTCTCTCTTGATTTTTCCTTGTGTGTCCCCCTAAAATCAGTCCCAACTCCCCCTCTTTATACAAGTTTTCCTCCCCTAATGCTGCCTGGACCCCTTCTTTCTTTTAAAATCAGAAAATCCCATTCAAAATCTGCTTTTCTACTTTAAATCCCATTAAGTAAAACCTTTTCCTGATTTTCAGCACTCCCATTACCCTTTGTTTCCTATTATCCCATTAAATTATAGCCATCAACATTCCACTATAACACACTAATACTAACATATTATTCCTACTGTTTCTATCCCAGAAATACCCTTATAATCCTACTGTTATTACTTTTCTTAATACAAAATCAGAACAGATTCTACAATCTGTTCAAACAGCTATAACCAAATCTTATGGCTTTAACGCAGAGAAAAAGAAAAACATTGGATTACCAAGTCAGAACAATATTTACAGAGTTTTTAACTAATTGGGTAATTAACAATCAGAATTAAAATCAAACAGAATATTGAAATGATTCAGTTTATACAGACAGACTAATCAATGAAGCTTAATCAGATGATTATAGCTGACATTGATCAGCAAATAATGAAAGTAAGCAAATCAAATAACTTTAGGATTATTGCCAGAATCAAGGATTTTACGAAAACTAATTAATTGACACCACTCATTAATCGACTGACTAACTACAATAATTGTCAACAATCAGTCTATAAGTAGATAAACAGGTCGTTTCAATCATCATTAACAGAAACAAGAATTTATAAAACAACTAATCGACGTACTTAGTCGAGTCGATTACACACATTGTAAACAATCACAACAAACAGAGACAATGTTATAATTTGATCACATAAACGGGTATGAGACAGAATCACAGAATCAAATAAACAAATATGAAAAATTACACAAGCTACTGAAACAGGCAACAATATACACATAGGATACAAAAGAAGTAAGAAGAATACCTCTGAATCTTCAAATTTACACGGACAAAAGCTCAACTTTGGATTCGGACCTTTTGAGGCTGAACAGACTTTATTCGAAGTATTCTCAATTGAGAATACCTCGATTAAAGTCTCTTAGACCTCAATCCCTTATTTAATTTGGGTAAATTCCACGTTTGGAATTTTTTAGGGTTTTAGATTCTTTGATCTCAAATTCGAACACTTCTAGATATATTCGAACCAAACCAATGATGTTTTAGGCACGAGGGAGGTCAGGTGGACAACTGGTGTGAGTTTGAGGTACATTGGGTAGGGTTAGGTTTTACTCGAATCTTCAAATGAAGATTCGAGCAGTTCCAGGAAGATTCGAACCGTGTTATTAACAGGTTCATGATGAGGATGGACAGGGGAGACTGTGGTGTTAATTTGGAGACCATCGGAGAAAGTTGGATTTTCAAACCAACCTTTGATCGAAGATTCGAGACTATGTGGTCTGATTCGAGGGAAACTAACACCAGATCCGTAAAGAGGGGGTTGTGAGGAGTCGAGGGTGTTAAGTGGTGACCGGCGGCGTTGTTGCCGCCGGGTTTCAGGTGAGGGGGAGTTAGGGCGGCTAGGGTTTTGGGGGTATCGTCTGAAGATGATGATGAATAGGAGAGGGGGGGGTGTTTGGTTTGAGGGGGCTGGGGTAGGATTTAGGCTTTTATAGGGATGGGGTGGTTCGATCTTGACCGTCGGATCAGGTAAGATACACGGTCAGGATCAGCTCACTTAACCAAACGATGTCGTTTGGTTTAAGTTGAGGGAAAGGGTTGGCCCGGGGGTGAAGTGGATCAGGTCTTGGTGAATTCTTAAGGCCGTTGGATCAAGATAGATGAACGGTTCAGATCTGATAGCTTAAAATGCCGTCATTTCATTTAAGCAAGGGCTGAACTGGACCGTTTGATTGAAACGAATCAATGGCCCAGATTTGAAGTGCCAATACGGTGTCGTTTGGATTTGGTTGTATGCATACTGGACTTGGCCGGGTCTTTTGAACGTTGGGCCTGATTTTGTTTAAAAATTCTTAGCCCAGATCCGTTTTGCCCATTTAATCAACTCTTTTCATTTTCTAATTTTATTCCTTAATTATTAAATTCCTAATTAAAAATTATAAAAATCAAAATTACCCTTACAGAAAATATTAATCACCCTTTAACAACTATTAACACACAAGACAAAACAATAATCACACAATGACGCATTTAAGTGACGAAAAATAAGATAAATGCATATTTTTTGTGATTTCCTTTTTGAATTTAATCAATTCTTAAATGCAACATGTATTTTTATTTTATTTTTTCATTTAACTATGACAAAGTAAGCATTTACGAACAAAACACAAATAATTAATAAATGCCACATAAATTCTAAAAATTGCACACTAAGAGAATTTTGTTTTATTTTTTGATTTATTTTGGAGTAGTTTTCTTGAGGCAAAAATCACGTGCTCACAGCTGCCCCTCTTTGTGCGGAAACTCGAAGAGTTTTCGTGCAAATATAAAGTGAGCGGATACGAGCGATTTTTGCCTGTTCGAATACCTCGTGGGAAGCATTTTTTGAAAGATTTGACCGAACCTCTACTTCAAAGGTTTCCTACATATCCTTGGCTATAAAAGAATCAAGTCAATGTAGTTCGGGAAGTTTTGGTAGCTGGGACTACCATGGGACTGTGATGTTACTGCTGTTGTGTGCTGCTTTTACTGCTTGCTGACCTCCTTATTACACCCTGCTTTAAAGGAAAAACAAAAAGCTAAACTAGACTAAGGAATATGAATTACAAAATCTTATCTAGATCATGCCCTTGCGTTTCTTGTTGTCTTGATGCCTTGGTGACTCTCGGGCATCTGACTTGTTCCGCATTTCCTTTCATTGTGTCTCATATTTTCTTTCTCTGTTTGGGACTCTTGTTGTGTCCTGCTGGGGATTTGGTTGGACTCCTCTGCTTTATTGACTCTAAGTGTGCTCCTTTCTTATATGGGCGGGCTTTTGACTTCAACCCGTAATGTCAAAATAAATTGCCATTCTGTTCTTCAGGGGGCGCCTGATTGCTTGATACTTCAATTGTATTCCCTTATTCTCCAGGTAGGCGCCTGATTGCTGATATTCCAACTGCTCTTCCTTGTTCTCCAGGTGGACGCCTGATTTCTTATATTTCCCTTGCTTCTTCCTTGTTCTCCAGGTGGACGCCTGATTGCTAATTCTTCCATTGTTCTTCCTTGTTCTCCAGGTGGACGCCTGATTGCTAATTCTTCCATTGTTCATCCTTGTTCTCCAGGTGGACGCCTGATTGCCAATACTTCTTCTGCTCTTCCTTGTTCTCCAGGTGGACGCATGATTGCTATTTCCTTTCCTCATCCTTGTTATCCAGGTGGACGCCTGATGCCATTTCAATTCTTCATCCTTGTTCTCTAGGTGGACGCCTGATTGCTATTTCCTTTCTTCTTCCTTGTTCTCCAGGTGGACGCCTGATTGCTAATTCTTTTCTTTATCCTTGTTCTCCAGATGGACACCTGATTGCTATTTCCTTTCCTCATCCTTGTTCTCCAGGTGGACGCCTGATTGCTATTTCCTTTCTTCATCCTTGTTCTCCAGGTGGACGCCTGATTGCTATTTCCTTTCCTCATCCTTGTTCTCCAGGTGGACGCCTGATTGCTATTTCCTTTTTTCATCCTTGTTCTCCAGGTGGACGCCTGATTGCTAATTCTTTTCTTCATTCTTATTCTCCAGGTGGACGCCTGATTGCTATTTCCTTTCCTCATCCTTGTTCTCCAGGTGGACGCCTGATTGCCATTTCAATTCTTCATTCTTGTTCTCCAGGTGGACGCCTGATTGCTATTTCCTTTCTTCTTCCTTGTTCTCCAGGTGGACGCCTGATTGCTAATTCTTTTCTCATCCTTGTTCTCCAGGTGGACGCCTGATTGCCATTTCAATTCTTCATCCTTGTTCTCCAGGTGGACGCCTGATTGCTATTTCCTTTCTTCTTCCTTGTTCTCCAGGTGGACGCCTGATTGCTAATTCTTTTCTTCATCCTTGTTCTCCAGGTGGACGCCTGATTGCTATTTCCTTTCCTCATCCTTGTTCTCTAGGTGGACGCCTGATTGCTATTTCCTTTCTTCATCCTTGTTTTCCAGGTGGACGCCTGATTGCCATTGTTCTTCCTTGTTCTCCAGGTGGACGCCTGATTGCCAATATTTCTTTTGTTCTTCCTTATTCTCCAGGTGGACGCCTGATTGCTATTTCCTTTCCTCATCCTTGTTCTCCAGGTAGACGCCTGATTGCTATTTCCTTTCTTCATCCTTGTTCTCCAGGTGGACGCTTGATTGCTATTTCCTTTCTTCATCCTTATTCTCCAGGTGGACGCCTGATTGCCATTGTTCTTCCTTATTCTCCAGGTGGACGCCTGATTGGCAATACTTCTTTTGTTCTTCCTTATTCTCCAGGTGGACGCCTGATTGCTATTTCCTTTCCTCATCCTTGTTCTCCAGGTGGACGCCTGATTGCTATTTCCTTTCCTCATCCTTGTTCTCCAGGTGGACGCCTGATTGCTATTTCCTTTCTTCATCCTTGTTCTCCAGGTGGACGCCTGATTGCTAATTCTTTCTTCATCCTTGTTCTCCAGGTGTACGCCTGATTGCGATTTCCTTTCTTCTTCCTTGTTCTCCAGGTGGACGCCTGATTGCTAATTCTTTTCTTCATCCTTGTTCTCCAGGTGGACGCCTGATTGCTATTTCCTTTCCTCATCCTTGTTCTCCAGGTGGACGCCTGATTGCTATTTTCTTTCATCATCCTTGTTCTCCAGGTGGACGCCTGATTGCTATTTCCTTTCTATATATTTGTTCTCCAGGTGGACGCCTGGTTGCTATTTCCATTGCTCTTCCTTATTCACCAAGTGGACGCCTGATTTCTTCTATTTCCTTCACCGGGTGTTTCCTGACACAAATGTTTTTTTTTGCCCCTGTTTCAAATCAAAGAAAATTTCGTCAGTTTAAAGCAGGGTGGTCAGTTGTGGCATTCTTGCTGAGGTTGGGGTTTCTCTTTGTCTTGTTTTACTGCCTTGGAGCGGTTGAAAAGACAGTTTTGTCATTGTAATTGATCCTTAACCATAGGATCCTCAGCTGTTGTTTTCACTTCAAACCCTTTCAACTGTAATCATAAGTCTCTCCTGACATTGCTGAATCACTTTTTGGATTCAACTTTTCTTACACCCATATCTTATTTTTTATCCTATTACTTCCTGCCCATCATGGCCGTATTTTGCCTTATGCAATCTTGAATCTTGGTAGTATACCTTGACATTCCTTCTTATTTGGTTTGGAACAAAACTTACCTCAAAAGCTTTAGAAAAGTAAGATTATTAGTGACGAAAACATGACGATTTTCGATAATCTAGAATGAAAAGAAAAATCTAAATTTGGATGACTGTTGGAGAAGGAATAAAGAACTTATCTGATTGGAGTCACTGACACCAATGATCAAGGTATGCATTTTGGATTAATCAACCCAGTCTTTTTAACCAATCTCTTTTTCAATTGTTTCATTTTGTTTTCCCAAAATTTCCATAATCCAATTTTACTTTTGCCAATTTACAAACCTTGTTCGACTTGCAGTATCTAAAAGAGTTTTCACCGACAAACCTTCCTCATTTGTTCATTTCTTAATTCCTTTTTGCCTTATGGTGCCTGCGAAGGTTTTCACCAATAAGTCTCTCTCATTTTCTTTCTCTCAGCTTCCGTCGTCTCATGGTGCCCGTGAGATTTTTCACCTATGAGACTCTCTCATTTTCATTACTTCTTCTTGTTTGGACCAGAGTGTTATGAATCATCTTTATTTGTTTGACTCGGCGTTCTTTCTAAGATTGGTCGAAAGGTCTTTTGGTATGTGGTTGGAATGGAAAGGTATCAAAAGTTAAACAATTTTGATAGGGGTTTTGATCATTACAACCCTTGGAATCATTTTTCTTATTTGCCAATACAATTCCTGCCCCAGTTTCTTGATTGGGGTCTCTTGATGTTTCCTTTTGTGCATATTATGCATATTATGCACCCTATGACCGAGCCGTGAGGCGCCTACGTATCCTCTTTGAGGAATCAGGTCAAACGTAGTTCACTACGTAATAGTGATTTTCTATTTTTTCTTTTTTCTTTTTTATTTTTTTTATTTGATTTTCATTGATTCCAAGAGAGGGTAAGAAAGAAACGAGTGTGGCTCAAAGGGGAAACAAAGGGTACAATGTTTGGATAGCAGAATAAATTGCCTTTGTCATTCCAATCTTCGAAATAATGCCGAATACAGACATTTAATAACTTATACCAAGGAAAAATCATGCATAATATCTCTTTACCGCATCAGAATTGATAGCCATGTCTATGCATTTTCCTTCAATATCTGTTAAACATAATGCACCATTGGACAATACTCTAGTCACAATGAATGGTCCTTGCCAATTCGGGGCAAATTTGCCCTTTGCTTCTACCTGATGTGGCAGAATACGTTTCAGCACATGTTGACCCACTTCAAACTTTCGGGGACGCACCTTTTTATTATATGCCCTTGCTATTCTTCTTTGATATAATTGACCATGACATACTGCTGCCAATCGTTTTTCATCAATCAAGTTTAACTGTTCCAGACGGGTTTTGACCCATTCATCATCATCAATCTTAGCTTCGGCGATGATCCGAAGGGAGGGAATTTCAACTTCTGCAGGAATTACTGCCTCAGTGCCATATACCAACAAATAAGGAGTTGCTCCTATTGAAGTGCGAACAGTATTGCGATATCCCAACAACGCAAATGGTAATTTTTCGTGCCATTGTCTTGAACCTTCTACCATTTTCCGAAGTATCTTCTTTATGTTTTTGTTGGCTACCTCGACTGCTCCATTCGCCTTGGGCCGATATGGGGTAGAGTTGCGATGTATAATCTTAAACTGTTGACATACTTTCCTCATTAAGTTACTGTTAAGATTAGCATCATTATCTGTGATGATCACCTTTGGGATTCCGAATCGACATATGATATTTGAGTGAACAAAATCGACCATAGCTTTCTTGGTCACTGATTTGAATGTTTTGGCCTCAACCCATTTGGTAAAATAATCAATGGCTACCAGAATGAACCTGTGCCCATTGGATGTTGCTGGCTCAATTGGTCCAATCACATCCATGCCCCAGGCGACGAAGGGCCATGGTGCCGACATTGTATGCAACTCAGATGGTGGAGAATGAATCAAATCCCCGTGTATCTGGCATTGATGACACTTGCACACAAAACTGATACAATCTCGCTCCATGGTAAGCCAATAGTAACCAGCTCGGAGAATTTTCTTTGCCAACACATATCCACTCATGTGGGGTCCGCAAACTCCCGAATGTACTTCAGACATGACAACCGTAGCTTGTCTGGAATCTATGCATCTTAACTATCCAAGGTCTGGTGTTCTTTTATACAAAACTCCTCCGCTTAAGAAGAATCCATTTGCCAATCGCCTAATGGTTCTCTTTTGATCCCCTGTGGCTTATGCTGGATATATCCCCATTCTGATATACTCCTTGATGTCGTGGAACCATGGTTCACCGTCAAATTCCTCCTCAACCATATTCCAGTAAGCGTGTTGATTGTGGACTTGAATATGCAGTGGATCCACATAAGCTTTGTCCGGATGGTGCAACATTGATGTCAGGGTAGCCAATGCATTGGCAACCTCATTATGGATCCTTGGAATATGCCTGAACTCCACTGATCGAAACCGCTGACAAAGATCATGTAAACATTGCCGGTATGGTATGAGCTTCAAATCTCGTGTCTCCCGTTCTCCTTACATTTGATGTACCAGAAGATCCGAATCTCCCAAGACTAAGATTTCCCGGATACCCATGTATGCGGCTAGCCTTAACCCCAAAATACAAGCTTCATATTCAGCCATATTATTGGTGCAATAAAATCGAAGTTGAGCCGTAACAGGATAGTGATGCCCTGTTTCAGAAATAATTACAGCTCCTATCCCGACTCCTTTCATGTTAGCGGCCCCATCAAAGAAAAGTTTCTAGCCAGGTTTTTCAATTTGCTCCATCTCATCGATATGCATTATTTCTTCATCGGAAAAATAGGTTTTCAATGGCTCGTACTCCTCGTCGACCGGGTTTTCGGCTAAATGATCGGCCAATGCTTGGGCTTTCATTGCAGTCCGAGTCACATAGATGATGTCAAATTTTGTGAGCAATATCTGCCATTTTGCAAGTCTCCTCGTTGGCATAGGCTTTTGAAAAATATATTTCAATGGATCCAGACGCGAAATGAGGTAAGTAGTGTAGGATGACAAATAGTGTTTTAATTTCTGAGCTACCCAAGTTAGAGCGCAACATGTCTTTTCCAGATGAGTGTACTTAACCTCATAAGCTGTGAATTTCTTGCTAAGGTAGTAGATGGCCTGTTCTTTTCTGCCGGTGGGGTCATGTTGCCCCAATACACAACCAAAGGAATTCTCTAAGACCGTCAAGTAAAGAATCAAAGGTCTTCCTGGCTCTGGCGGAACCAGCACGGGTAGGTTTGACAAGTATCGTTTTATCTTATCAAATGCTTCTTGACTCTCATCAGTCCACTCGACCGCAGCATCTTTCTTCAACAATTTGAAAATAGGCTCACAGGTTGTCGTGAGTTGAGCAATAAACCTGCTAATGTAATTCAACCTCCCTAACAAACTCATTACTTCAGTTTTGTTCCTTGGAGGTGGCAATTCTTGGATGGCTTTGATCTTTGATGGGTCTAGCTCGATGCCTCGCCGACTGACTATGAATCCCAACAGCTTTCCAGATGGAACACCAAATGCGCACTTGGCAGGGTTAAGCTTGAGGTTGTACCTGCGAAGTCTCAAGAAGAATTTCCTCAAATTCTCAACGTGGTCGGCCTGATGCTTTGATTTTATGATCACATCGTCCACGTATACCTCAATCTTCTTATGTATCATATCATGAAACACCGTGGTCATTGCTCTCATGTATATTGCCCCGGCGTTCTTCAAACCGAATGGCATTACCCGGTAGCAATAAGTTCCCCATGGTGTGATGAATGCCGTCTTCTCCGCATCTTCTTCATCCATTAGAATTTGATGATACCCGGCATAACAATCCACAAAAGATCCTATCTCATGCTTGGCACAATTATCGATCAAAATATGGATATTGGGTAATGGGAAATTATCCTTCGGACTTGCTTTGTTGAGATTGCGATAATCGACGCATACTCTGATCTTGTCGTCTTTCTTTGGCACAGGAACGATATTAGCCAACCAAACAGGATATCGAGTGACTCGAATGACCTTTGCCTCCAACTGTTTGGTGATTTCTTCTTTAATTCTCACACTTATATCAGGCTTGAACTTTCTCAACTTTTGCTTGACAGGAGGCACCATTGGATCAGTGGGCAATTTGTGAACCACTAAATCAGTGCTCAAACCTGGCATGTCGTCATATGACCATGCAAAAACATCTTTGAATTCTATGAGTGCTTTAATTAACTCTTCTCGGATCTTTGGTTCGAGATGGACACTTATTTTAGTTTCTCGGATATTATTCGTGTCCCCTATGTTGATGCCTTCGGTATCACTCAGGTTAGGTTTGGTTTTTTCCTCAAAATGAATTAACTCTTTACTAATCTCTTCGAAAGCCTCATCCTCATCATATTCTGATTCATAATCACAATATACTTCTTGAATTATTATTTCGGAATCAGATTGATTTTTAAGACTGGGCTGAGGATTCCTCATGCATGCCATATCACTAGAGCCAGCGTAAAAAGAACTGTACAGAAAAAGAAGAAAAGAAAAGAAAAATATCAGGAATGATAATGAAAGGGAAACTGTATTTTATTGGATGATGAAAGATAACAAGGTTTGCACACTTCAAACAAACTGTAAGATAAACATTGGGATTACAACCCTGAGGTAACCCAAACAAACTGAAGGAAAATCAAAATAAACTACCAAGACTCCTTTCGAATAGGGAGAGGAGTGGCTTTCCAATTATTAAGCCTTGTTTCTGGCCCAACTAATTGGACTTCTGCGTTGCTATAACCTTCCCCGCTTTCCACCATATTCACGTCGTCAAACAATTTCTCGAATCTTTCAATTAATTCTTCCTCAGGATTGACCAGGGATTTAGGAATTGTTGTTATCGGGTGATTTTTAGCACCGATCTTGACAAAAGACTTTGATAGATGTGGGACTGGTTTTGGAAGAACCCATGCCTTTTGTTTCAGCTTTCTGGCCTTTTTCACGTCTGTGACAGTGGGTATGAATCCCAAACCAAATGTTCCCCAGTTCTCGGGGAGAGATACTGGTTGTATAATTCCTTGCAAAGATGAGCCCAAACCTTTGCCGGGTACAAAACCATTTTTTAACATTTCATAGGCTACCATAACTGATGCAGAGTTTGTCTGTGGATTCAGAAGGTACTTTCCCTCTGGAATTTTCTTTACCGACACTGTGTCGGACACTTGGTAAAACCATGGTCCCTGGTCATTTTCTATTCCCTCGACCGGCACAATGGCACTGCTGGGAGCATTTAAACTGTCTTCCCCATGCACAACTATTTCCTGTTTATCCCATTCAAACTTAACCACCTGGTGTAGTGTTGACGGGACTGCTTTAGCAGCATGGATCCATGGTCGACCCAACAGCAAATTATAGGAAACAGTTATATCCAATACTTGAAACTCCATCATGAATTCAACGGTCCCTATTGTCAGTTCCAGCACTATGTCCCCAAATGAATCTCTGCTTCCACCGTCAAACCCCCGTACGCAAATACTATTTTTCTGGATCCTCTCCTTTTTGATTTTCAACTTGCCCAGAGTGGAGAGAGGGCAGATATTTGCGCTTGACCCGTTGTCAACCAATACCCGGGTTACTACGGAGTTTTCACATTTCACGGTGAGGTAAAGAGCTTTGTTGTGCTCAGTACCTTCCACAGACAATTCATCATCAAAAAATGTAATTCTGTTTGCCTCAAAGATTCTGTTGGCTATTCTTCCCAAATGATTTACGGATATTTTGTCGGGAACGTGTGCCTCATTCAGGATTTTCATCAAAGCTTGACGGTGCTCTTCTGAATGGATTAGTAATGACAATAATGAAATTTGGGCGGGCGTCTTTTTCAATTGTTCCACAACAGAATAGTCATGGAGCTTCATCTTTCTTAAAAACTCTTCCGCTTCTTCTTCCGTCACAGCTTTCTTTATTGGTGTTGGATTATTTTTAGTTTTTCTTAACTCCTCGGGAGTGAAACATCTTCCCGAACGAGTCAAGCCTTGCACCTCACAGACTTCTTCCTTGACCTCTCTTCCTTTATACATTACCGTTACCCGTTCGTAGTTCCATGGAATGGCTTTGTTTCTGATCACTGGTAACTGGGTTACCGGCTTGATAATGACCCGATCTATGTGGGCTCCTTCCATGACTACAATGGGTTTGCTGGCGACCCTTGGTACTATCACTTTCGATCCTTCTTGCTTTGTGGAAACTTTGCTCGAAGATCCCTTCTCAATTACCACAGATGGTTCATCCCCATTTTTGTTCTTCTTAGGTATCGACTTCTCCTCTGTTAACTGCTTATCTGGCTTGGCTTCATGAGACCTGATCATCATGATGATTTGTGACGGCTTCTTTGTTTCCCCATCGGCCTGTACTATTTCTATCATATTGGCCTCCTGATGGGCTGGCATTGGATTTCTGTTGATGTTGGGAGCTTCGGGGGTTTGAACTTCAATTTTATTAGTATCAATCAGCTCTTGTATTGCATTCTTTAAATGCCAGCATTTTTCTGTCTCATGGCCTGGTGTACCGGAACAACATTCACAGCTTATGGTGTAGTCCAGATTCTTTGGAGGAGGATTGGGCAGCTTGGATTGTATCGGCCTTAGCATGTCTAGCTGTCTCAACCTGTGGAACAGACTAGTGTAGGATTCACCCAATGGAGTGAAGGTTTTCTTTTTATATCCCCTTTCTCCCCTGAATGCTTGACTAGGCCTGAAATCTGGTCCGGGGTAGGTTCGTGGGTAAGTGCTTGGTATGACAGGGGTACGCCAATGAGCGTGAGCAGGTGGTTGATTGTATGCTTGTGCATGATTGATGGAAAATGAGGTTCCGACGGGTGATAGTAGTGTTGGGGTGAATTGTGGTGGTAAGTTGATTGGTGGGATCGATGTTGATTGTAGTAATGAGGTGAACCTCCGGATCCTGACCAAGTTCCTGAATCAACCACCGTTGCTTCCTCCCTTTTCTTTCTTCCAATTCCTCCTACTCCGCCTTGAATAGCTTGAGTAGTCGCCTTAATAGCCGAATAACTCATGATTTTATTTGTCTTGAGGCCTTCTTCCACCATACCTCCCATCTTCACTACTTCGTTGAATGATTTTCCTACCGCCGAAACCAAATGGGCATAGTAAGTTGGCTCCAGGGCTTGTAGGAAGTAGTCTACCATTTCACTTTCCTTCATAGGAGGATCCACCCTTGCTGCCTGTTCCCTCCACCGGAAACCATACTCTCTAAAACTTTCATTGTGCTTTTTCTCAAATTTTGTCAAAGATAGTCGATCTGGGATGATTTCCAGATTGTATTGGAAGTGGTAAGCAAATGCCTGTGCTAGGTCATCCCAGGTGTACCATCTCCCATGGTCCTGGCGTGTATACCACTCTAAAGCTGATCCGCTCAAACTTTGACTGAAGTAAGCCATCAATAATTCGTCTCTTCCCCCAGCTCCTCGCATCTTGCTGCAGAATCCTCTCAAGTGGGCTACTGGATCGCCGTGCCCGTTGTATAGGTCAAATTTGGGCATCTTGAAACCAACTGGCAATTGCACATTTGGGAATAAGCATAAATCCTTGTAGGCCACACTGACCTGTCGTCCTAACCCTCGCATGTCTCAGAACGATTGTTCTAGGCTTTTGACCTTTCTGAACATCTCTTCTTGTTCAGCATTTTTGGCTGGCTTGTCAATTTCGGTTGGGAGGTCAAAACGAGGAGTAGTTGAATGGATTTCGGAGGCTTTGAAGGTGGGCTCCGGGGGTAGTATTGATTGTCCTGGGCCTGGAGTATAGGCTCACTAGGAGATTTGTGGAATGTAGCCGGGGGAGGTGCTACGAAGACAGGAGTCACTGGTGGAGGATGGTATGGAACTGGTTTCGGAGGTGGAGTCTGCGGTGTCTGAGAGGTGGTGCCTCGGTAGTGTTGGTAGATGGGGAAATTTGGGAATAGTTCAGTGGTAAGATTATCCTGAGCTTGGGCTAGTGATGGAGCAGGGTTAGCTGGGTAAGATGGGGGTGATTTCCCTGTAAACCAGGCTCGGTACATCTCAGCCATTTGCTGCTTGAGTTTAAGCATTTCTTCTTTCATTTTGCCAACGTCCATCTCCTCTATCTCAATACCTGTGTCGACATCCGGAATAGACATACTTTCGGGTATCGGTCCTTTTGATCTGGTGTGATAATGATAATATGCCAGTATCTCTTAGAAAAACTAACTGCTTGAATTCTGGAAATGAGCAAACTTGTTAGTTTTGAGAGTTTAACACATATATAATTACACGTTGAGATGCAATGTTCCTAGACAAATAACCCTTTTCTATTATGCATTTGCTCGGCTGCTTGTGTCATCCTAGCTTTCTTGAATTTTTTATTGTTACTCATTCTTATTTTATTTTATAATTGTGGATGTGGTCGAATCTTATAGAGATTGCCTACGTATCATGCCCCCGCATGAATCAGACCTTGCGTAGTTCGAACGTAAAGCAATTGTCAACACTTTTATTTATTTTACAAAGATGGAACAGACATTACATTTGAAAAAACATTATAAAATGGTTTAAAACTCGACACAAACCCAAATCAAACGAAAGACATAACTCTCAATAGTTGTGAACATGCTCCACTCCCCACTTTTGTTTTCAATCATTGGATCATCTGCTCATGGTGGGGCTTGACATGGATGACCTCCCAGCGTACGATACATTCTTTCTAACTCCATTGCCAGATGACGGGCAAAAATAGGTGCGTGCTCTATAAACCTTTCATAATCCATCCCTTGGCAGTTTACATAACTTTGAGAGGTGTAAACCGCTAAATCATGGATTTGTGCCCTGAAATCTTGGAGACGTTGGTCTTGATTTTGTAGTTGTTGTTGGCGAGTGGTGGCTATATCTCTGATACGGTCTTCACGATCTAAAGCTGACTCTAATTGAGCTCGGAGTCTGGCCTGATCGAGTCTTGCCTGTGCTCTTTCTCTGTCGATGTCTGCATGTTGATGTTCTCTGTTGTATCTTCTCACTTCTTCCAGTTGTGCATGAAGTTGGGCTTCTGAATGTACCCAACGGTCTTTCTCCTTCTTAAATTGTGCCCTGTCTTCTTCGGATTGCCTTACTTGGCGTTCCTTATTAGATCTGGCCTCTTCGTTTAATTGTTGGATTCTTTCTTTAGCTTTGCTCAACGCCTTTTCGGTTTTTGCAAAAATGGAATCATAATCTTGCATTTTTTCAAAAAGATTGGCGATGAATTTTTGATCCTTCCAACTCCTCATTGGTGTTTCAGAAGCTTTCTTCATTTTTTGAAATTGAGTGTGAAGATTTTTATTTTCACAAGCCAGACTCTTCTTCTCGCCTTCTGCTTCTTGTGCTTGCAAATCTTTCTCTAAACTGAGGCTCCTCAAATTTTCTTTTAAGGCATGGATGGTTGCTTTATACCCCTTTTCCTTTTCTCCCCAAATCAACCGCTCTTTGATTTTATCGTTAAAGGTTTGAACATGGGGTCTTTTTATAGGCCTTCTTAGATCGGGTTCTGGTGCATCATCTACGTGGGATCGTTTCTCAAACCACCTTGCATATCCTGAATTTGTATCGCCCTTTGTAGTGTCTGGAACTTGAGTATCACTCTTCAAGTATCGACGTCCATTCCACATCTGCTGAATTAAAGCCTCAGGAAGAGTGGCTTCAGGGTGTAGCTCGATTACTTGCATACTCAAATCTTCATCATCAGGAACTACTTGGTATCTTCCTAGTTGTCTCAGAACTCTCTGTGGTGCATATGGATGGATGCTTCTTAATCCCAATAGTAACAAATAACTATTCGAGGTGGACATGTGTATCACTTCCCTTATGGGGAGCCATCCCAAAGTCCATTCAATTTGACTTGCCGTTAAAGATCTCAGACGAGATACCCAGGCTTCGACCCCTTCTGGAGACTTATAATCTTTTGTTCTTTCTTCATAACTCTCGATGAAATTATCATGGCTTGGACCATACTGTATGAACTTGGGGTGATGTTGGAGATGTTCAACCATCCACATTTGCAACAGAATTTTGCACCCTTTGAAGATCTTTGCCCCTGATTTACATAAGGTCAATGCCCGATAAATGTCTGAGAGAATGATCGGGACAAGGGTGTGATTTTCCTTGGTAGTGAGGACCTGTACAACTTTAGCTGTGCGAATATCAATTGTTCGTTCTTTGTTTGGGAAGACCATGATTCCTAGAAAAGCCACCATGAAAGCGAAGCGACGGTGAATCTGCCAGGTGTCTCTGTTCTGCTTGTTAGTAAGGCCCTTCTCATGAATTTCAAATCCATCTGGCTTTTCGAACCTTGAATATAGGAAGTTTAAAGAACAACACCCGTTGATAACATTGCTTTTTCTGATTTGATTACTGATGTTCAGAAGCCCAAAGAATCGATGCACTGAGGGACCTTTGGGGAATATAAAACTTTGGTTTCTTAAATCTCCGTCAAAACCGGCATATCCAGCTATTTCTTCTAATGTAGGAGTAAGCTCGAAATCAGAGAAGCGAAAGACATTGTGAACGGGGTCCCAAAAAGTTACCAACGCCGCAATCAAGTCATCACGTGGTTTAACTTTCATAATATCTGTGAGAGTCCCCAAATGCTTAACAACCCATTTTTGACCATCTTCTCCTAACTCATGCCACCACATCTGAAGCCGAAATAGAAACTCATCTGCATTTGCGGATGCTGGATTTTGGGTGGTGCTCATTTTGTATCTGCGATCCATTTTAATAAAATCAAGACTCATTTTGAAAACAGACACTCATAAAAAAATAATTTTTTTTATATATTTTTATTTATTTAATTAACACTTCTTTTTTTTCAAAACTTAAAACTATTTTTGGGAATTTTCTAAAACAACCCATTTTATTCCTCGGCTCTCACAATGATTTTTTTTCCAATTAAGCTGGTCAACAAGCAAATACGAGGCAAATGAATGCACAAGTAGCAAGTAGGATGCATCAGGATGGTCTTTTCATTTCGGGTTCACCTGTCCTAGACAGACCCAACCCCTGTGTTGAGTCTCCAAGGCCAAATGTACATGATGCAAATAGACGTTCCTACTAGGGATCCGGTACATGGCTGAGTTATTCTAAGTGAAAAACCTGAGGCAGATTGTTCTAGACCTGGCTTACCCAAACGGACAATTTGAGCCGAAGTGGGGGCAACGTACCGGGAGCACAAAAGTCTACCCGGCCTAGTTACTTGTCCCAACTTCGTCTTATTTGGTATGACTTTAACAGAAATGTGGGCCACGCGCACGTGTGCACCATAAATTCAGAAGACTCAGAAAGAAGGAGGGTTTCGTAGCAGTTTTATATACACAATTCAGATAATATTAAAGCGGTAAAAGTGTCATGTAGCACATTGGGCATATATCATGTAAAAATCAGATAATAGATAAAGCCAACTATAACAGTCATTTTAAGCTCGAATTCTTAAACCTTGAACCAGTGGTTCTGGGTTCACAAGACTTTTTGTCCCCAGCAGAGTCGCCAGAGCTGTCACACCTCCTCTTTCCGCCCCCGCGAGGGTGCGAAGGAGTTTTCTCCAATTAAAGGACAATCGAAATGGGATTTGATTGTTTATTTCAGAGTCGCCACCTGGGAATTTTAAGGCGTCCCAAGTCACCGGTTTTAATCCCGAATCGAGGAGAACATGACTTTGTTTGTTATTCTGCGAACCAGAAATCCGAGTAAGGAATTCTGTTAATTTGGGAGAAGGTGTTAGGCATTCCCGAATTTCGTGGTTCTAGCACGGTCGCTTAACCGTTATTATATTCGGCTTAATTATCTCAATTTGCTAAATACATGATTTTGTTACCGCTACAATTAAAGATTTTCTTGAAACGAATCACGCTTACGTATATTCGTGTTATATATTTTTTATAAACGTGAAGAATCGTGTCACACATACGTGTACACAATAAGATTGATAATATTATTTTATATTTTTATTATATAAAAAAAATCATATGTTCGCAATTTAAAATAAAATTAAGAACATCGTCACCCTTGTATAATTAAATAGTGAACTGCACATCTCGGGTTTGATTTAACATCCTCAGAAGAACCTCTTTTATTAAAAATATGCTCGAAATTGCGCGAACGCATAAACCGAAATGCCTTTGGAAGTATAATCAGGTCACGCGAACGCATCCCTAATTACACAAAATATTCTTGATGGTAGTATAAATTTTTCACAAATTGTTTATTACATCCATATATTTTATGTGAAAGTCATGAGAAATCACTATTTGGGACGCCTCTAAATTCCTCGAAAAGAATTCACAATTTATTGGATGTTGACCGCAAATTATATTTTTCGCGTATGAATTATATTCCTCCAAGCCATTCAAATTTAAAGAGTAAAAAAATAAACAACGTGTGATTAATACTACCATTTTTCTCGTAAATACAATATGTGTATACCCAAAAAGTGAATTGCGTATAAAACTAGAAAAAAGAATTGATTTATGAAAGGAAGTGATATTTTCGAAGAATTTTCATTATTCTATTTGTAGCGAATGCTATTTTACATTCTTAAAATTGTTACAATTTATAAGCCTAATCTCCTTCTACATCACTTGTTCTTAATCCAATAGGCATGATTATTTTGGTTAATTCTGCTTATGATTGAGTTTGGGATATACATAATCATACCAATTTTTATTCTCAACCTATGAGAACTATTGGCAAACATTAACTTTACACGTTGTAAAAATTGTTGACTTATCTTTTACATTATTTTTAAAGAAGTGAGTTTATTGCATTCAAATAACTAAGCCATTTGTTATTAAGAAAGAGAACTAATCTACCTGTTGACTTAATAAGATGATATCACATATAACGTAAATATACCTCTACACCATTCGCCATATTCCAACATTGTGAACATAACGGATTGTATCAATGCACCTTTCAACTATTGATTATAAACATAACCATTAGTACGCCATATATGAATAAAATACAACTAACATCATTCAATCCACAACTAAATCGGATATCTGACAAAATAGGCTAGTAATATAGTTTTTTTGACATTTCCATACTATTCTTTACTTAACTAACAATGTCACAAGACTTAATTAATGGCCAACTTTATGTCATGTTCCCTATCTTGACAATTCAATCATAACTATACTTTAATGAAATTCTGAAATAGATAACATTATTACAACACTTATACGAACTTCAAAAGGGAATGATTAACTAATAGTCATCATGTCAAACATACTACTATATTAACCAACTGAAACAAAATTGCAATTTAAACTAATAGACTTAAACGAGTAGAAGACATAATATTAATTCCAAACTTCATTCATTTTTGCAATGTTGAAACTTTTCACAGCACGAGTCTAAAGATATATACCTGGAAATGAGGGTAAAAGAGGCAAATTTCAGTAGTAGCAGCAGCAACAAAATCAGCAGAAATTGCCAAATAATTCAGCAGATTTGAGCAAAATAACAAGACCCTTGGAACCAGATGAGCAGTAACAGAATTTTAAGAAAAATTTCAGATTTAAACCAAACAATATCAACAAACAGACCCAGACAGATTCAAGGAAAACTATATTTCTAATTTTCTTTCCTTCTTCTATATCTGTTTCAGATTCTGTGTGTGTGAGTGTTCTCTTTTTCTGTTTCTTTTTCTTTTTCTTGTTTTTGTCTATCTTTCAGTTCTTTTTCTTTATCTCCCTGTGTGTCTCTCTGGTTCTTTTCTCCCTATGGTCCTCTGTCCTCTATGGTTCCCTCTCTCTCTTGGTTTTTCCTTGTGTGTCCCCCTAAAATCAGTCCCAACTCCCCTCTTTATACAAGTTTTCCTCCCCTAATGCTGCCTGGACCCCTTCTTTCTTTTAAAATCAGAAAATCCCATTCAAAATCTGCTTTTCTACTTTAAATCCCATTAAGTAAAACCTTTTCCTATTTTTCAGCACTCCCATTACCCTTTATTTTCCATTATCCCATTAAATTATAGCCATCAACATTCCACTATAACACACTAATACTAACATATTATTCCTACTGTTTCTATCCCAGAAATACCCTTATAATCCTACTGTTATTACTGTTCTTAATAATAAATCAGAACAGATTCTACAGTCTGTTCAAACAGCTATAACCAAATCTTATGGCTTTAACGCAGAGAAAAAGAAAAAACATTGGATTACCAAGTCAGAACAATATTTACAGAGTTTTTAACTAATTGGGTAATTAACAATCAGAATTAAAACCAAACAGAATATTGAAATGATTCAGTTTATACAGACAGACTAATCAATGAAGCTTAATCAGATGATTATAGCTGACATTGATCAGAAAATAATGAAAGTAAGCAAATCAAATAACCTCAGGATTATTGCCAGAATCAAGGATTTTACGGAAACTAAATAATTGACACCACTCATTAATCGACTGACTAACTACAATAATTGTCAACAATCAGTCTATAAGTAGATAAACAGGTCGTTTCAATCAGCATTAACAGAAACAGGAATTTATAAAACAACTAATCGATGTACTTAGTCGAGTCGATTACACACATTGTAAACAATCACAACAAACAGAGACAATGTTATAATTTGATCACATAAACGGGTATGAGACAGAATCACAGAATCAAATATGAAAAATTACACAAGCTACTGAAACAGGCAACAATATACACATAGGATACAAAAGAAGTAAGAAGAATACCTCTGAATCTTCAAATTTACACGGACAAAAGCTCAACTTTGGATTCGGACCTTTTGAGGCTGAACAGACTTTATTCGAAGTATTCTCAATTGAGAATACCTCGATTAAAGTCTCTTAGACCTCAATCCCTTATTTAATTTGGGTAAATTCCACGATTGGAATTTTTTAGGGTTTCAGATTCTTTGATCTCAAATTCGAACACTTCTAGATATATTCGAACCAAACCAATGATGTTTTAGGCACAAGGGAGGTCAGGTGGACAACTGGTGTGAGTTTGAGGTACATTGGGTAGGGTTAGGTTTTACTCGAATCTTCAAATGAAGATTCGAGCAGTTCCAGGAAGATTCGAACCGTGTTATTAACAGGTTCATGATGAGGATAGACAGGGGAGACTGTGGTGTTAATTTGGAGACCATCGGAGAAAGTTGGATTTTCAAACCAACCTTTGATCGAAGATTCGAGACTATGTGGTCTGATTCGAGGGAAACTAACACCAGATCCGTAAAGAGGGGGTTGTGAGGAGTCGAGGGTGTTAATGTGGTGACCGGCGACGTTGTTGCCGTCGGGTTTCAGTTGAGGGGGAGTTAGGGCGGCTAGGGTTTTGGGGGTATCGTCTGAAGACGATGATGAACAGGAGAGGGGGGGTGTTTGGTTTGGGGGGGCTGGGGTAGGATTTAGGCTTTTATAGGGATGGGGTGGTTCGATCTTGACCGTCAGATCAGGTAAGATACACGGTCAGGATCAGCTCACTTAACCAAACGATGTCATTTGGTTTAAGTTGAGGGAAAGGGTTGGCCCGGGGGTGAAGTGGATCGGGTCTTGGTGAATTCTTGAGGCCGTTGGATCAAGATAGATGAACGGTTCAGATCTGATAGCTTAAAACGCCGTCGTTTCATTTAATCAAGGGCTGAACTGGACCGTTTGATTGAAACAAATCAATGGCCCAGATTTGAAGTGCCAATACGGCGTCGTTTGGATTTGGTTGTATGCATACTGGACTTGGCCGGGTCTTTTGAACGTTGGGCCTGATTTTGTTTAAAAATTCTTGGCCCAGATCCGTTTTGCCCATTTAATCAACTCTTTTCATTTTCTAATTTTATTCCTTAATTATTAAATTCCTAATTAAAAATTATAAAAATCAAAATTACCCTTACAGAAAATATTAATCACCCTTTAACAACTATTAACACACAAGACAAAACAATAATCACACAATGACGCATTTAAGTGACGAAAAATAAGAAAAATGCATATTTTTTGTGATTTCCTTTTTGAATTTAATCAATTCTTAAATGCAACATGTATTTTTATTTTATTTTTTCATTTAACTATGACAAAGTAAGCATTTACAAACAAAACACAAATAATTAATAAATGCCACATAAATTCTAAAAATTGCACACTAAGAGAATTTTGTTTTATTTTTTGATTTATTTTGGAGTAGTTTTCTTGAGGCAAAAATCACGTGCTCACATGCGTCACCGTCACTTGACTGTAGCTCCACGACACAACCTTCTCACTTGTTATTGGCAACTGTATAACCGTCTTGATAACAACTGGTCCCACATGGACCCCTTTTACTACCAACCTGGGTTTGTTTGCTACTCCCTGCAACACTGTTCTGACTGACTTTGGCCTCTCCGCAGTAATAGATGACCCTTTCCCTGCTATCACAAAGGGCTTGTCATATACCTTTCCCGACAGTACCACTGCCTTTCCACTGGTTGACTCTTCATTAGTACTAGCGCGAATCATCATTACCGTTTGTGAGGGTGTTTTTGGTTTCCCTCCCTCGTGCATTAATTCGATCATGTGGGCTTCATGGTGCACTGGTAAAGGATTTTCATTGATGTTGGGGCCCCCTGGTTCCTGAACCTCGATCCTATTTGTGTCAATAAGATCTTGTATGGCAGTCTTTAACTTCCAACATTTCTCCGTATCGTGCCCGGGAGCACCCGAACAATATTCGCAGCTCACTGAATGGTCCAGATTTCTGGGAAGGAGATTTGGCAATTTGGTTTCAACAGGACTTAGTAGGCCTATCTGCTTCAACTTGTGAAACAGAGTAGTATAGGTTTCTCCCAACGGAGTAAATGTTCTTGGCTTCTGCATCCTTTCATTTCTGAAAGCCTAATTTCCGCGGAAGTTTGGCCCTGAAGGATTCCTGTAGGCCCTCGGTGGTGGATATGTGCTTTGTGGAGGTGGATATGTATGTTGGGGATCCGGTACACACCATTGCGGACGAACCGGAGGCTGGGTGTAAGTTTGGGTGTGATGTATGGAAAAATGTTGTTCTTGTGATGGGTAGTAAGGTTATGGAGGGTTGTATGGATTGTGTAGGTAGTTTAGATGATGGGGTTTGGGTTGGTAATGAGGGGAACGGCCTTTATATCTGGACCAATTGCCTGCCTCTATTGTCGTGACCTTCTCTCTTTTTTTCTTTCCGAGCGCACCTCCCGTGCCGCTCTGAATGGCCTGAGTTGTTGCCTTAATTGCCGAGTAACTCAGGATCTTATTGGACTTAAGTCCCTCTTCTATCATACTTCCCATTTTCACCACTTCATTGAAGGATTTGCCAACTGATGTCACCAAGTGACCGAAGTAAGTCGGCTCTAGAGTTTGTAGAAAGTAATCTACCGTTTCTCCTTCTCTCATTGGAGGATCAACTCTGGCTGCCTGCTCTCTCCATCGGAACCCAAATTCCCGGAAGCTCTCTACGGGTTTCTTCTCAAGCTTTAGCAATGTGAGACGGTCTGGGACTATCTCAAGGTTGTATTGGAAGTGTTCTGCGAAAGCCTGTGCCAAGTCATCCCAGGTGTACCACCTGCTTGGATGTTGTCTTGTATACCACTCCAGTGCCGACCCGCTCAAACTCTGGCCAAAGTAAGCTATAAGCAGCTCATCTTTTCCCCCTGTTTCCTTCATTTTGCTACAAAATCCCTGTAGATGTGCCATAGGATCGCCATGCCCTACGTATAAATCGAACTTGGGCATTTTGAACCCTGCTGGTAATTGAACGTCAGGGAAAGGGCATAGATCCTTATAGGCCACGCTGACCTTCTTGCCTAACCCGTGTATGTTCCTGAAGGACTGCTCCATGCTTTTAAATTTCCGCATCACCTCGTCCTGCTCTAGGCTCTTAGCCGGCTTTTCAATCTCCGCCGGGATCTCAAAGTGGGGATTATAGGTATGTGGCTCGGGTGCTTTGAATGTGAGTTCAGGGGGTAATATTGTGTGTCGTGAGCCTGAAACAGTGGCTCACTGGATGATCTGTGCAATGGGGCTGGGGGAGGTGCCACAAAGACGGGAATATTTGGTGGAGTAGGGTTTTGACTAGGTGGTGGAGCTTGGGGATCATATGCCTCTCTTCCTGATAGTAGTGATGGCTTGGGAAACTCGTTGAAGGACCGGGAGAGGGATATTCTGACGTGTGTCCTGGTTGGAGAGTAGGAGTAACAGGTAGTTCTTGCCCTTTTTGGGCTCTGGCCAAGGCTATCTGTATTTTATTCATTTCCAGCCTCATTTTTTCCCTGGCTTCCTTCAGCATCTGATTTGACATTTTTTCCGACTCAACACTGTTGTTTGATCCAGTCATGCTTTCTGGTATATGACCTTTCTATCTTGTTTGATAATGGTACGGTGCCAGTACGCTCTAACAACTAACTAGTATGATTGGTAAAACAACAAACTTGTCAGTGTTAGAGTCTTAACAGATATTGTAATTGCACGTTGGGGGGATGCAATGCTCCTAGGCAGTTAATCATTTCTAACATGCTTTTGCTCTGACCGCATGCATCATCCCGGCTTATTTTGTTCTGACAGATATATATTTATTTATTTATTTTTTTATTTTTTTTTCATAACTACGGTCGAATCCTATAGAGATTGCCTACGTATCGTGACCCCGCACGAATCAGACCAAGCGTAGTTCGTGCCATAAGTAAAATGAAGACTCAATTTCATTACTCAAATATGCTATTACAAGCCATCATTAAAACAAACAAAAGAAAATACAGACTCCATACTCTTTCTTTTTAAGAATGTTTGAAGAGAACACAAAGGTAGACAACAGACTCAAACAAGTGCAGATTGAGCTTAGGGATACATTAAAGCTTTGAATTTTGGTGCCCGCGAGGCATCGTTCGGCCTTTTCGCGGGCTTTGGAGCCAGTCCTCTTTGCAAGCTTTTTAGTTCCTCCATGATCCGGTGGACATAACCCATGACTGAGGCAAAAAGGATATCACGGAGCATCTCTTCACATGTTAGGCACTTCGTGGTGATATAGCGCCCTATCTCATTGATCCTACCCCTGATTCTATCCCTCTCTATGCACAGCTGTTCTATCCGTTGATTCTTTAGTCCCAATATTCAAGTATTGTCAATGAGCTGATCTTGGAACCTCTCCATTTGTTCTTCCATCCGGGCTATCGACTCATAGCAGCGTTCTCTATCTATTCTAGCATCCCGGGTTTGTTTAAGGACCTGATCATTGAGAATGGAGTTTATCTCTCTCAATGTCGCAACACTCATTTTGTAGTCCCTTTTTACTTGCCATAGGTGCTCTCTCCGTTTTGCTGTAACTTTGGCCCACCTGACCCGCATTCTTGTTATACAAGCCTTGGATCTCTCCAAGTCTTCGCGGCTTTTGTTGACCTGACTCCTCAACTCTGCTATCAACCTTTCACTGGACCGAATTTTCTGTTGGTCGCCGGCATTCTTTCTGTTTTGGCGGATTCGGGCTCTCAAGGCCTTGTTCTCTTGAATCAACTTGCTTTTCTCTCCTGTATCAGCATCAATTTGCAAGCTGCTTTGGTATTTTAGCCCCTCAATTTGCTGTTTTAACTTGCCAATCTCGTCCCGATATTCCTTCTCTTTTGCTAGCCAACCCCATTGTGCTCGCGATGATTCTGCGAAGTCTTGGACGTGAGCTCTCTTAGTTGGTCTCTGGTGCTCAAGCTCTCTTTTGTACCATGTGAGGTATTTTGGCGATACTTCACATTTGTCCCGGTCTTGTACACGAGTATCTACTTTCAGGGTTTGGCATTCATTCCAGATTCTCCGAATGACTGCTTCAGGGAACTGCCCACCAGGCCCGATTTCGATTACCTGGCCACTGAGATCCTCTTCCTTTGGGACTATTTGGTATCGCCCCAACTGTCTCAAAACTCTATATGGTGCGTAAGGGTGGATACTTTGGAGGCCCATCAACAACAAATGAGATTCGGTGGCTGACATGTGTATGATTTCATCTATGGGTAGCCACCCAAATGCCCATTCTATCTGGTTTGCTGAGACTGAATGCAACAAAGTGACCCACTCGGCGACCCCTTCTGGCAGGCTAAACCCATTGACCCTTGTGGAAAACTCTTCTATACAAGTCTTTTGTGACGACTCATATTTCAGGAATTGTGGGCAATGACATAGGTGTTCTATCATCCACATTTGCAGTAGTACATTGCAACCCTCAAAGAAACCTCCTCCAGTTTTGCAAACAGTGAGAGCGCGGAAGATGTCTGTTATAATCATTGGCGCCAGAGTGTTATTGTTCTGCTTGAGCAAAGTGCTGACGACCCCAGTGACTTGTATGTTAATTTTTGCATCTTTTCTAGGGAATATCAGAAGGCCCAGAAAGGCTAACATGAAAACAATACACCTATGTCCTTCCCATTTCAGCTGGTTTTCCCCGCTGCAAATCTTTCCCTCGGGATTGTTGAACCCTCCAAAATGACTGTATCTGTCGTACAAGAATGCAAAACTACAAAAACCTTCAGATAATTCTGGGTTGTGTATAACTCTGCGGATCTTCACGGTGTCTAAAAATTTGTGTATGGTCACGGTCCTTGGTGCAATAAGATACTGCTCTCTCATAGGGACTTTGGGACTCCCGATGTACCCTGCCAGCTCTTCCAGTGTCGGTGTGAGCTCAAAGTCTGAGAAATGAAATACATTGTGTGCTGGGTCCCAGAATGAGATTAGCGCCCTTATAATGTCCCCTCTTGGAACAATGTCCAGTAACCCAACTAAGTTTCCTAAGTACATCTTGACTGTATCTCGCCCTGATTCTTCTAAGTCGTTCCACCACATGCGTAAGCCTGAAGGGATCCCATTTACAATGGCCTCAGATGAATTCCTACTCGTGCTCATTCTGCACATTTATTAAGGGATTTAGACAAAAAGAAAAATCTTTATTTGACTCAAAACTAATTTTCCTATTTCCTAATTTTGAGGAAAAGAAAAATTGATTCTTTAAATACGGCCTTTTGACTCTTCAGGGATGAAGATTTTAAGGCTGTAGGGATTTTACCAGCCGAAAGGTAAAAAAAACAAAGGTGGCTGCTTATGCAAAGTCAGCCTTCCAGCGCCCCTTTAGGGAATGTTCGGCTATTTTTGCAACATGGCATAAAAATATAAACTATTTTTGCAAAAAAATCATTTTAAAAAAAAACTTTTTTTTTTCATGGTAATACAAACTATTTTTTTTATAAAAAAATATAGGCAATTAATTCTCTACACTGTTACTTCGTCCATTTTTTTCACAATTTCAAAATTTCTGATTTTTCAAAGCCGGTCAGCATGCAAGTCTAAAGCAAATAAATGCATAAAGCAAACAGGATGCAGGAGGATGGTCTTTACATTTCAGGTTGCTAGTCCTAGACGGACCCAACCCCTGTGTTGAGTCCCCTAAGTCAGATACAACGTGATGCAAATAAGTGTTTTCCTACTAGGGATCCGGCATGAAGTCATGTTTTACTAAGTTTCAAACTGGGCTTTGTTCTAGACCTGGCTTACCCGAGCGGACAACTCGAGTCGAGGAGGGGGCTACGTACCGGGGACCCGCGGGGTCATCCGACTTTGTAACTTATCCGAGCCTCTTTCTTATTTCAGGTATTGACACTAACAGAATAGGGAGTCTCGACCAGCGAGATTCTCCCCGGAGGTAAGAAGAGAAGGGTTTCGGCACAGTTTATATACAGTTCACATAATATCAAAGCGGTAAAGACAATTAATTAGCACATTTAAGCCAAAATATGTAAATAAAATTAAATAAATAAATAAAGCCAAATAATAACAATTATTCTAAGCTCGAATTCTTGAACCCTGAACCAGAGATTCTGGGTTCGTTCCCCAGCAGAGTCGCCAGAGCTGTCACACCTCCTTTTTCCGGCACCCGCGAGGGGTGTAGGAATTTTTCCCAATTAAAGGACAATCGAAACGGGATTTGTTTATTTATTTCAGAGTCGCCACTTGAGAGATTTAGGGTGTCCCAAGTCACCAATTTTAATCCCGAATCGAGGAAAAGAATGACTCCATATTACAGTCTGCGTACCAGAAATCCGGATAAGGAATTCTGTTAACCCGGGAGAAGGTGTTAGGCATTCCCGAGTTCCGTGGTTCTAGCACGGTCGCTCAACTGTCATATTTGGCTTGATTATCTGATTTTATACAAATATGAATTTATGTGCAAATTTTAACTTTTTACCGCTTTCATAATAATTATTATTATTTCTACAAGGAATTGCAACGTTGTGAAAATGTACCTCAAACCGCGTCACAATCAATGTACCCGTGGTTAGAGCTGCATTTCAACTCTATTGAAATTGGGATTTGGGTCACATAAATGTGCACCCGAGTTTAGGAAGATAACATTATTAAATACGCGCCTAAAGTGACTAGCGTATCATTTACTTTGGGTAGGGCCGTGGAATTTTACTAAACGGTCCATCCCGAAGTCTAAGCAATTTTAAAGCAAATATTTACTGAGGGCCCCGCAATTTTTTGTATTGTTTACATTTATTTATTTTTAGCGAAATCCTCCCTTATTTTATGAATATCTTTTAATGACTACATTTTATTATTACTAAGTTTGTCTATAAATATAAAATCAATCTCTACATACTTAAAAATAACATATTAAATACTAGTTTAAAACAAATATTAACGGAAAGTAATATTACTAAAATTATAATTATAAATACAACATGGAATTGTCAAATAATTTTTAAAAAAAAACTAATTATCCCATAGTCGGATTAAAAATCATATTGTTAGATGACTTGAGCTATTGAAATTAATTATTTACAAATACTGAAAATAATCTTGATTACTAAATCGTATTTCTAAAAATTAAATAATTTAACCTTAACTAACCTTGTTTTAATTCAAATCCTGTCATAATACTTGATTCGCAAAATTAATTCATGTTTTAACTGAATTTAGCTACATGATTCCGATTAACTTAACATTGGCGATACTAAAACCCTTATTAATAAGGAACTTGCCAAACTGATTTAATAAAGCCATTTTTACGTTATTTTCTTCTATTTTAATTATTTGACAGTTTAATCAGTAATGAACATGCTTAAATATATACTACCTAATAATCATGTTAAAGCAAAGCATTATTTAATACATCGCTACAATATGCCTAATTATGCAAAACAACGGCGATTTACAGAATAGTAACACATGAAATAACCTAAATGCAATTAAATAAAAAAAACTAAATTAAAAATTTAAACTTCCATTCTTCATTTCAGCTTACAAAAGGCCAAAATTACAGTTGTGTACCTGGTATTGTCAATATAAGAAGAAGAAAGTCAGCCACGTAGTACGTAACACAACAACAACAATAATAACCAGCAATCCTGTCAACAGAAATCCCAGTGACAGATTTGAAAATCAAAATAAAATTCAGAAACACTGACAACAAACAACGGACAAAAACCAAGGGAATTTTCAGATTTGAAAGGCTAATTAATGTTTAACCCTTAATTTCTAAACCCGTATATCAGAATATTTATCAGGTGTGTACTACTCTCTCTTCTAAATTCCAACTCCTATTTGTATTTTTTTTCTTTTCTTTTTTTTTCTTGAAAGTTTTTAATATTTTTCGGAATTTTTCTTTCTCTCTTAAATATTCAGCTCTCTTTTTTTCTCTCTATCTGTTCTCCTCTTTTTTCTGTCCGTCCCCAAAATCTGATTCAAGCCTTTCATTTATATCCCATCTCAAACCCTTTAATCAATTAATAACAACCACTTTGTCCTACCAAACCCACTATCTTCCCATTCATCCCCCACTACATTAAACAAATATATCAATCCAACTCATTACATTTTGTCCCCCATGCCTAACATAAACAATTACCATATTCCCCTCCACTACATTATGTCTTGTCCCCCATTTATATTAAACAATTATATCACCCACACCCCATTACATTTTGTCCCATATGCTTAACATAAAGAATTATTCAAAATGTTCAATTCCTAAACTACCCCTCCGACCTTATTGCAATTACCATTTTACCCCTTAACGTACTGCAAATTACCAAACTACCCCCATCAGCTATAACCAATTCACCTAATCAATCTTAACCAAAATATAGCCAATATGATCAATTTCTAACAATGTTCAACAACAAATTCAAACTAAATGATGAACAACAAAGAAACAACTAAAATTATCTTGATTGAACAACATCTTTAACAACAAACAAACCTACTTTCAGATTCAACAACAACAACAACAAACAAATATATTCAGATTTCTAAATTCAATAATCATTTGAACTTAAAATCTAACAACTTTACAACCAACAATTCCTATATTAAAACTAAACAAAATCATGAAGCAAACTGAAGAAATAATCAAAAATGATAATCAACAAACAAGAAGATCAAACTATACTAATTTCGGATTCAAGATCAATCAAACAAAGTATGAACATAAATGAAAAGATTCAACAACAATAACAAACAAGCTTTATTCAAACTTCGAATTAAACTTAAACAAAACAAATAAACATATTCAAATCACTAATCTTCAAATAATCAATTAATCTTTTTAAATTAAATCCAACAAAATTATAACAAAGATACATGATCCAAAAATTAAAACCAAAACATAACTTCACATTAAATCACTGAATTAAAAACGAACTTCAAAAAAATGAATACGAATTAAATCTATATTAACAACAAACAACGGATTCAAACGATTTAAGCTAACACTTTTCTATATTAAAACTAAATCCTCTTAAAATTAATAAAACAAACTGAAAAATAATTTAATTGAAATCTTCAACTTAAATCTATCAACAATATAATTAATCAAACTAACAATTTCTACAAAAATAAACAAGAAAAATAAAACAACTGAATAAAAATCAAGAACAAGAATCAAACATTTAATGATTTTATATCCGAAAAATATCAAACAAATTACGGATGGGAACGAAACTTAAACCAACTAACCGGATCAGAACGATGATGAACTCGAACGAAAACAAATCTGCCCGGAAACACATATCGCACCAAAACCATTTGACGCCGAAGACGATCACGAACGGACAAACGAAGAACTTGAAGGAGAAGTAACGGACAGCAACAGCGCAGGCAGCAACGAGCAGCAGTGGCGCAGACAGCATTGGCAGGCAGGCAGCAGCGGGCAGCAACGGCAGGCAGGCAGCAGCGGGCAGCAGCGGAAGCACTAGCCATGGCAGCCATGGATGGTGGTTGATGATGAAAACGCAGCAGTGGCAGCTGGTCGTTTGGATGGAGAAGGTCGACGAGCTGTTCGTCGTCGATGGAACAGTGGAAACGTAGCAGCAATGGTGGACTGAGCTTGAGCTTGGACTGTTGCTGCTTGCTCGCTCATGGCTGGAGCTTGAAGCAATGGTAGCAAATGCTCGTCGTCGTTCGTTTTGTTTTTTTTTTCTTTTTTGTGAAATGTAAGATAATAGGGGTGTTGGGTTATGGATTGGGTCGACCCAGTTTAAAATGGACCGGGTCATGGGGAAGGTTGGCCATTTGTTTGGGCCTGGGATTGAAATTTGAAGAAGTGGCCCAATCCGATTTTTTCTTTGTATTTTTGCTCTCTTTTCTTTTACGTCCCAACTAATAAAACTAAAATTCTAAATTAAATTACAAACTAAATTATCTTTAAAAAAAACTAATTAACTCTAAAAATAATTATCGCACATTTAAATAGCAATTATCGACAAAAATCGCACAATTTAGACGTTTAAATGCTAGACATGCAACGTACATTTTATGATTTTTTTTCATTTTTTTTGTAAAACAAACTTAATTACTAACAATTGTAGGATTAAATCCTAAATGCAAATGCGACATATTTGTGTATTTTTTATTAATTTAACAAATAAACATGCGCAGACAAATGCGAATAATTATCCAAAAAATACCACAAAAATTCAAAAAAATTGCACACCAAGGAAAATTGTTTTATTTTGAATTTTTTGGGAGTGATTCTCATATAGGGCAAAAATCACGTGCTCACACTTAACAGCTATAACCAATACTTTAATCCAATCTAAAACTAACTGAGAATGATTAATTAGCACTCAGAAATCAATTAATCAACTGACCAAACCCAATTGTTCAATTATATTAACTCAATCAAACTAAGCTTAAGCTAACATGAACAACATTAAATGAACTGAAACTAATTCTTAATCCATAAACTCATAATCATTCAAACAAATATCAACTCAGAACTAATCAACAATTGACAGAACTAAACTAATACAAATAAATCGTAAAATTAACAGAAAAATTAACGAAACAAAAACTGTAAATAAAACTTCAAACATGCGAGTAAAAGGAAACAGTAAAAACTCACAGAGGCACAAGGAACTCCGGCAGTCAGAAGCGTCTGAATCCTTTCAGATTTTTGACGCGTAACATCCCTAACCATGTGTTCTTACAAGAGAACACATGGTTAAGTATACTACGGTTCGAAATCACAAAGATTTGGTTTAGGGTTTTGGCCAGAAATTCTCAGATCTAAGATTCGAACCGTTTCACAGTGATTTGAAGGAAAATAAACATGGATTGGTGTTGAGGGAGAGCCGGGGGTTGTGTGGTATGATTTTGGGCTGATTTGGATGAACCTTCGATTTGACCGGAAGCTTCAATCGAAGATTCGACGAGCTCCGGCCTTATTCGAGGGGAACCAGTGGGTGCAATGGAAAGAGGAGAGTGAGGAGGGTCTGTGGTGTTAATCTGGGGGTGAACGGCGTAGGTAACGTTCACCGCCGGCGAGGGGTTTGATGGCGGCGTGGATTAGGGTTTGTTAAGGATGGGTAGGGTGAGGACGATGAGGCAAATGGGGGTAGGGGAGTTTCAGACATTTATATACCCAACATCCTAGTTAGATCCGGACCGTTGGATTGATGAGATCCAACGGTCGTGGTTAAATGCTAGGAAAATGACGTCGTTTGAACTTACTGGGGACCAGACCGGGTTGGGAGGTTTGGGCTGGACTGGTTGCAATGGGTTTGGGCGTTTGGGCCTGAAAATTTCTTTTGATTTTGGCCCAAACTTGGCCAGCCCTTTGCCTCTCATTTGATTTCCTTCCCCATTTTATCTATTTATTTTCCACTTTGTAATTTTTGTAATTATTTTTTCTGATTTTATAGAATTGCAACAATTAAAATAAAATCCTAATATACTTCAAAAACTAAAACTGACTCATGCCTAAAATTGTTTAAAAACTATTTCATGACAAATTCATAATAAAAATCATTAAAGTGCGAAAGTGAACTAATTTTTGTGATTTTCATATTTTGTTTTAAAACAAATTAACCCTTAATTGATACTAAAACCTAAACGCAACAGTGCATATTTTTGTATTTTATAGAATTAACATGCGCAAATAGAACGCAACAATTATCAGAAAATGACACCAAAATGCACAAAAATTGTAAAAAAATAAAGGAAAATTATTTTGTTTGGGATTTTGGGAATAATCATATTTAGGGAAAAAATCACGTGCTCACACTGCCCCTCTTTGCTCGGAAACACGAAGGGTTTTCGGGCAAAGATAAGTGAGCAAATACGAGCGATTTTTGCCCGTTTGAAAACTCCATGTGAAGCATTTTTGAAAAGTTTGACCGCATCCTGCTTCAGAGGTTGCCTACATATCCTGGGCTAAACAGGAATTAGGTCAGTGTAGTTCGGGAATGTCTGGTAGCTGGGACTACCAGGAACTATGATTGTACTGCGCTTGCTGTTGTTACTGCTGCTGTTACTGCTTGCTGACCTCCCTTATTACACTATGTCAAAAATAAAAGAAACTAAACTAACTATGTTTTATGAATTACAAAAATCCTATCTAAATTCTTCAAACTTGCTCTTGTACTTCCTTGCTGCCTTGTTGTCTTGTGTCTCCTTGTTGCCTCATTGTCTTGTTCTTTCTCGATAAAATTCCCTGTTGCTATTTCCCTAGGCGGACTCCCAACTTCTGAAACTTGAACTGTATGTATTCCTCTGTTATCCAGGTGGGCTCCTGACTTCACAACACAAATACAACAACGAAAACTTTCTGCCCCAGTTTGAAAACTGAGCACATATTACTGGCGGAGATCTTAAAAAACTAAAATTGAATTATATCACCTCTGCTCTCCAGGCGGGCTCCTGACTGTTGAACATTAGAATTGAAACTACTCCTCTATTATTCAGGCGGGCTCCTGATTGCTAAAATTAAATGTATGTCTCTATTCTCCAGGCGGACTCCTGATTACTAAAATTAAATTTTATGTCTCTATTCTCCAGGCAGACTCATGATTACTAAAATTAAATTGTATGTCTCTATTCTCCAGGCGAACTCCTGATTTTTGAATTTGAAATTGAATGTATTCCTCTGTTATCCAGGCGGGCTCCTGACTTCTCCAAACAATTATGAACCTAAGGTGTTACTTCTCACCGTACCAAGGTATCTTACCCGGGTATATGAACTACGTCCTATTATCCAGGAAGGTACTGACAACTTGCACTTATTCTAATCATGCAAACTTTGCAACCAAATTTCATTCCTCTTATGCACTTCAAAATTATCTTATTTTTAATCAAACCGCATTTTGCGATCAAACCTGATTACTGCTTGTTTTTCCTTCTTGGAGAATTCCTTCTCAACGGCTAACTTCTTGCCCCTGTTACAATCAAAGAAAATTTTGTCAGTTTAAAATGGTGGTTAGTTGATGGCCTTCTTGCTGAAAAATCCTTCCACTGCCTTGCCTTGTGTTGATTGCCTTCCACGCACTGTCCCTGAACCGCTTGACTTTCTGACCAACTTTTAAATTTCCCAACATCCGGCGACCTAAATGTTTTACACCCATTGTTGTTATTTCATTTCTGACCTTTTGTTTAAGCTTTCGCCTTTCCCACGACATTCCCCAATCATTTCACCGATGAAACTTCCATTAATTCCCTGTGTTCCACTTGACATCAAGTTATTTTTGACATGCTCTGACCACGTTGTGCTTTACAATTCTAGAAACCGATAGTGAGCTTTGAAGTCCTTTCTGCTTTCATTGACCAAGACTAGTACTGAAATATCTCAACTAGAAACCCTCAAAAGAAAATGAAATGCGATGATTTTTGAGTCAAGGATAAGAAGAATCCAAAACCAGATGGTTGTTTCAAAAAGGGAAGGAAAAGAAACTTATCTGAGCGAGACAGCTGGTACCAATGGTTATGACATGCATTTTGAATTGATCGGCCCAATCTGTCCAAATAACCGGCTTTTAATCGCCATACTTTGTTGTCCCGAGCTTCCATTACTTGTTTGAATTACCCAGACCTTAACTTTGCTTTCTTGCGGTACCTCGAAACATTTTTCCACCCACAGACCTTTTGCCATTCAAACATTTTCCAACTCACTTTCGCCTCAAGGTGCCCACGAGGGTTTTCACCAATAAGACTCTCTCATTTATTTTCTCTCAGCTCCCGTCGCCTTACGATGCCCGTGAAGGTTTTCACCAATAAGACTCTCTCATTTTTCTTTCGTTCTTTCTTGCTTGAACTAGAGTGTCGCCACTGATACGAATTACCGCTACCTGCTCGACCTGGCATTTCTTAGAAATTGATCAAAAGGTCTTTCTTTGGACCGTAATGTAGGCTTTTGGATTGGGTTAGAAAGAAAGGTATAAAAGGCTCAAAACAATTCGAATGGGTTTAAATTACAACTTTCGGAATCCAATTTTCACAAAAATCACAACTTCTGCCCCAGTTTCTTGTTTGGGATTTTTGGATTTCTATTTTGGTATGACTGAACCTCGGAGTAAGGCTGCCTACGTACCCTTTCGGGATCAAGTCAAACGTAGTTCACTGTATTTAACTTTTGTTGTTATGTTTTTCTTTCTCTTTCTTTTTCCTTTTCCTTTTCTTTCTTTTCCTTTTCCTTTGTTTTTCTCTTCTTTCTTTCTTTTGCTTTTCTTTCTTTCCTTTTCTTCTTTTCTTTTCTTTTCTTTCTTTTTTGTTTTTCTCTTGTTTCTTTTCCTTTTTGTTTTTCTCTTCTTTCTTTTATGTTCGGCACCTGTGTTCCCTGAAAGTGTCGTTGATTCCGAAAGAGGGGTATGAAAAATAAGTAAGGCTCAAAGGGGATAACAAGGGATAAGAGTGTTTGGATAGCAGAACAAAATGCCTTCATCATTTCAATCTTTAAGATATGCCAAATACGAACAGATACATTCAGAAAATAAAGAAATCATACATAATATCTCTTGACCGCATCGGAATTGATGGTCATTTCTACACATTTTCCTTCCACATCTGTCAAATACAATGCTCCATTAGACAACACTCTGGTTACCACAAATGGTCCCTGCCAGTTTGGGGCAAATTTTCCTTTTGCCTCAGCCCAATGAGGCAAGATCCGCCTCAGTACTAATTGCCCGACTTCAAATTTCCTTGGACGTACCTTTTTGTTGTATGCTCTTGCCATTCTTCGTTGGTACAGTTGGCCATGACACACTGATGCCAATCTTTTCTCATCGATCAAACTCAACTGCTCAAGACGGCTTTTCACCCATTCATCATCATCGATCTCAGCCTCTGCAATGATTCGCAGAGATGGGATTTCCACTTCTGCGGGTATTACTGCCTCGGTACCATATACCAATGAGTAAGGAGTCGCCCCTACCGAGGTACGCATGGTGGTGCGATATCCTAACAATGCAAAAGGCAATTTCTCGTGCCACTGTCTAGATCCTTCAACCATCTTCCGGAGTATTTTCTTTATATTCTTATTGGCTGCTTCAACCGCACCATTTGCCTTGGGACGGTATGGAGTAGAATGCCTATGAGTAATCTTAAACTGCTCACATGTCTCCTTCATCAAATGACTATTAAGATTAGCCCCATTATCTGTGATGATTACCTTTGGGATCCCAAACCGACAGATGATATTTGAATGCACGAAGTCGACTACAGCTTTCTTAGTCACAGACTTGAACGTCTTAGCCTCCACCCATTTGGTAAAATAATCTATAGCTACCAAAATAAACATGTGCCCATTTGAGGTTGCTGGATCAATTGGCCCAATAACATCCATGCCCCACGCAACAAAAGGCCATGGTGCGGACATCGTATGTAATTCTGACGGTGGAGAATGAATCAAATCTCCGTGCACTTGGCATTGATGACACTTAAGCACAAAACTGATACAATCCCGCTCCATCGTGAGCCAATAATAACCCGCTCGGAGAATCTTTTTTGCTAGCACATACCCACTCATATGCGGTCCACAAACTCCAGAATGTACCTCAGTCATGATAGTTGTGGCCTGCCTTGCATCTATACATCTCAACAACCCGAGATCTGGAGTTCTTTTGTACAACACTCCTCCACTAAGGAAAAACCCACTTGCCAATCGCCGAATCGTTCTTTTCTGATCACCGGTGGACTGTATCGGATATACTCCCATTCTAATGTACTCTTTGATATCATGGAACCACGGCTCTCTATCAATTTCTTTTTCTATCACATTATAGTAAGCATGCTGATCATGGACCTGAATCTGCAATGGATCAACATAAGCCTTATCTGGATGGTTCAACATTGACGCCAAAGTAGACAAAGCGTCAGCAACCTCATTATGAATCCTTGGAATGTGCCTGAATTCTATGGCCTGAAAACGCTGGCAAAGCTCATGCAGACACTGCCGATACGGTATAAGCTTCAAATCACGTGTTTCCCATTCTCCTTGAATCTGGTGTACCAGTAAGTCCGAGTCACCCATGACCAAGACTTCCCGTACACCTATATCCACAGCAAATCTCAATCCCAATATACACGCCTCATATTCTGCCATGTTGTTTGTACAGTAGAAACGAAGCCGAGCCGTAACAGGGTAATGCTGACCTGTTTTCGAAATAAGTACCGCTCCTATTCCCATGCCTTTCATATTTGCAGCCCCATCAAAGAAAAGTTTCCATCCCGACTTCTCAGCTTGTTCCAATTCATCAATGTGCATCACCTCTTCATCAGGGAAATAGGTTTTCAAAGCCTCATAATCTTCATCGACGGGGTTCTCAGCCAAATGATCGGCTAATGCCTGTTCTTTCATGGTGGTCCATGTCACATAGATAATGTCGAACTCGGTAAGCAAGATCTTCCACTTTGCAAGCCTTCCTGTGGGCATGGGTTTCTGAAAAATATACTTCAATGGGTCCAAGCGAGATATAAGGTAAGTAGTGTAAGATGACAAGTAATGTTTCAACTTCTGTGCCACCCAAGTTAGGGTGCAACATGTCCTTTCCAGATGAGTATACTTAACCTCGTAAGATGTGAACTTCTTGTTGAGATAGTAGATAGCCTGCTCCTTTCTGCCCGTAACATCGTGCTGCCCTAGTACACAACCGAATAAACTGTCCACAACTGTCAGATATAAAATCAAAGTCCTCCCTGGTTCTGGCGGAACCAACATGGGTGGGTTTGACAAATACCCCTTTATCTTATCAAAAGCCTCCTAACATTCATCAGTCCATTTGACCGCGGCATCTTTCTTTAACAACTTGAAAATTGGTTCACAAGTTGCCGTGAGCTGAGCAATGAACCTGCTGATATAGTTCAATCTTCCCAACAAACTCATCACCTCGGTTTTGTTTCTGGGAGGTGGCAACTCCTGAATGGCTTTAATCTTTGACGGGTCTAATTCAATACCCTGTCGGCTGACTATAAACCCCAACAACTTCCCAGATGGCACCCCGAAAGCACATTTTATAGGATTGAGCTTAGGATTGTACCTGTGAAACCTTTGAAAGAACTTTCTCAAATCTCTGACATGGTCGGATTGCTGTCTAGACTTCACGATCACATCATCCACGTATACCTCGATTTCCTTGTGTATCATATCATGGAAGATGGTCTTCATGGCCCTCATATAAGTTGCCCCAGCATTTTTCAAACCAAACGGCATGACCCGATAACAATATGTTCCCCATGGCGTGATGAATGTCGTCTTTTCTACATCTCCCTCGTCCATTAGAATCTGATGATAGCCCGCGTAACAATCCACAAAAGAGCAAATATCATGTTTGGCACAATTGTCAATCAGTATATGGATGTTGGGCAGTGGGAAATTATCTTTTGGACTTGCCTTGTTGAGGTCTCGATAATCGACGCACACCCTGGTCTTGCCATCTTTCTTCGGCACAGGCACGACATTAGCTACCCAAGTGGGGTACCGTGTAACCTGAATGACCTTTGCCTCAAACTGCTTGGTAATCTCTTCTTTTATCTTCACACTTATGTCCGTTTTGAACTTTCTCAACTTCTGCTTAACAGGGGAAAGTGTCGGATCAATGGGCAATTTATGAACCACCAAATCGGTGCTTAGACCCGCCATATCATCATATGACCATGCAAACACATCTTTGTACTCATACAATACTTTAATTATCTCCTCCTTGAGGTGTGGCTCCAGATGAACACTTATTTTAGTTTCCCGCACATTATCTTGGTCCCCTAGATTAACTGCTTCTGTGTCGTTTAGGTTAGGTTTGGGTTTTTCTTCAAAATGACTTAATTGTTTACTAATTTCCTCATAAGCTTCATCATTGTTACCATCCACCCCATCATCACACTCGATTTCTTGTATTATTACTTCCGAGCTAGATTGGCTTTTAAAACTGGGCCGAAGATTCCTCATGCATGTTATATCATTGATATCAGCATAACTGTACAAAAGAAAAGAAAAGAAAATGGAAAAAGAATTAGGGACGAAGGAAATTGCATTTCATTAAATGTAAAGATAACAAGGTTTTAACTCATCCAAATGGACGGAACATAGCAACTGGATTACAAATCCTGGAAAAATCCAGGTGACAAAAGGAAAACAAAACCCACTACCATGACTCCCTCCGAATTGGAAGAGGAGTAGCTTCCCAATTGTTGATGTTAGCATGTGGTCCGATGTACTGTATATCTGCTCCGCTTGACCCTTACCCGGCCTCAACCATGTTTACTTCAGCAAATACTCTCTCGAACACCTTATCCAAATTCCCCTCTGCCCCAATTAGGGAACCTGACACCTTTGCCAATGACTGCTTCTTGCTACCCGGTCTGACGAAGGACTTGGACAAGCGTGGAATTGGTTTGGGGAGAACCCAAGCTTTTTTTTTCAATTTACGAGCCCTTCTAACATCTGCCGTTGTTGGTTTGAAACCTAATCCGAAGGTGTCCAGATTTTTGGGCAAAGACACAGGTTGAATAATGCCCTGAAGTTCAGCCCCCAGACATTTCCCTGGCACGAACCCGTTATTAAGCATTTCTGATACTACCATGACGGTCGCAGCTGCCACACTGGGACATGGCATGCTTTTACCTTCGGGCACTCTACTCACCGGGACCGTGTCGAAAACCTGATAAACCCATGGTCCCTTATCATCTTCAGTCTCTATAAAGGGCACAATGGCATCATTCATGGCGCATGTGGGATCTTCCCCATGTAACACAATTTCTTGTCTGTCCCACTCGAATTTGACCATTTGGTGCAGCATGGAAGGCACGGCTTTGGCCGCGTGAATCCATGGTCGACCCAACAAAAGATTGTAGGACACTGCAGCATCCAACACCTAAAATTCCATAGTGAACTCGACTGGGCCAATAGTCAATTCGAGTACAATATCCCCTACTGTGTTTGTTCCCCCTCCGTCGAAACCTCAAACACAAATGCTATTTTTTCGGATTCTATCCTCATCGATCTTCAACTTGTTCAACGTAGACAACATGCAAATATTAGCACTCGACCCGTTATTGATCAGTGCCCGAGTAACCATTGAACCTTCACACTTGACCGTCAAATAGAGAGCCTTGTTGTGTTCTGTGCCTTCCACAGGCAATTCATCATCAGAAAATGCTACCATGTTCACTTCAAAGATCTTGTTGGCAATTGTCTCCAGATGGTTCACTGAAATTTTGTTGGGCACATGAGTCTCATTCAATATCTTCATCAAAGCTCGGCAATGCTCGTCAGAGTGAATCAATAGTGACAACAACGAGATTTGGGCTGGTGTTTTTCTCAGTTGTTCAATAATGGAATAATCTTGTACTTTTATCTTCTTCAGAAACTCTTCTGCCTCTTCTTCCATCACAGCTTTTTTGACTAGCACTGGATTGTCTTTAGCGCCCTTAGCCTTTCTCAACTCTTCGGGAGCGAAACAACGTCCCGACCGGGTTAGTCCTTGTGCTTCACAACATTCTTCCTCAACTTCCTTTCCTTTGTATGTCACCACTACCTTGTCATATCTCCACGGTACGGCTTTGCTATCAACCACTGGTAACTGGACTACCGGTTTTATGACAACCAGTTCTACGTAAGCTCCTTTCACAACCACCACGGGTGCAGATGATGACCCTGGTACCATTAACTTGACTGGCTTTGGCTTTTTTGCAGCCACAAATGGTCCCTTTCCCATTACCAACACTGGCTTATCTTTTATTGCTTTTAACTGAACCACTGGCTTTGCACTCACTGTCTTTTCTTTCGCTTCCGTAGAATGAATCACCATAACCACCTGCGAAGGTTTTTTAGGCTCCGCCCCCTTATGTATCAGTTCGATCATGTTGGCCTCATAATGCGCTGGTAACGGATTTTGATTGATGTTCGGGGCTTCTGGAGCCTGTACTTCAATACGGCGATTATCAATGAGCTCTTGTATTGCGTTTTTCAACTTCCAACATTTTTCAGTATCATGCCCCAGCATCCCTGAGCAATACTCGCAACTAACAGAATGGTCCAGGTTTCTGGGAAGGGGGTTTGGTGCTTTGAATTCAATCGGGGTCAACATTTCCAACTATTTCAATCTATGGAAGAGAGCAGTGTAAGATTCCCCCAACAGAGTAAATATTTTTCTATTTGGGGCCTTCTCACTTCTAAAAGCTTGGTTTGGGCGGAAGTTGGTTCCTGGTCTGTTTGCCCTGGAAGGTGGATAGGTGTTTTGTGGGGATGGATATGTGTTTTGGGGATTCGGTGTACGCCATTGCGAGTGCACCGGGGGCTGAGTGTAGGTTTGGGCGTGATGAATAGAAAAGTGTGGTTCTAGTGGTGGATAATAGTGTTGCGGTGGGCCATATGGGGTATATTGGTAGTTTGGGTGGTGGGGTCTGGGTTGGTTGTAATAGAGTGGAGGGTTATTGGGCATGGACCAAGTACTAGCTTCAACTGTAGCAACTTCTTCTTTCTTCTTCTTTCCAAGCACACCACCAGTACCGCTTTGGATGGCCTGGGTGGTTGCTTTCAACACCGAGTAGCTCAAGATCTTGTTAGATTTCAATCCTTCTTCAATCATGGCTCCCATCTTTACCACTTCATTAAACGACTTTCCGACATATGTCACTAGATGACCGAAATAGGTAGGTTCCAATGTCTGCAAGAAGTAATCTACCATCTCACTCTCCCTCATGGGAGGATCAACCCTTGCAGCTTGTTCCCTCCAGCGGAAACCAAACTCTCTAAAACTTTCCCCAGGCTTCTTTTCCAGCTTCAACAATGACAGACGATCAGGGACTATCTCAAGGTTATATTGAAAATGGCCAATGAATGCCTGTGCCAAATCATCCCATGTATACCATCGGCTGGGGTCTTGCCTCGTGTACCATTCTAGCGCTGACCCGCTCAGGCTTTGACCGAAATATGCTATCAACAATTCATCTTTTCCCCCAGCACCTCTCATTTTGCTGCAAAAGCCACGCAGATGGGCTATTGGGTCATCGTGCCCCTCATACAAGTCAAACTTCGGCATTTTAAACCCCGTAGGCAACTAAACATCAGGAAAAGGGCACAAATCTTTGTATGCGACGCTGACTTGATTACCTAAACCATGCATGTTCCTGAACGACTGCTCCAGGCTTTTAACTTTACGAATCACTTCCTCCTGTTCTGTATTTTTAACCGGTTTCTCAACCTCTCCCTGGATTTCAAAATGTGGAGAATAGGTATATGGCTCAGGCGCTTTGAAAGTGGGTTCGGGAGGGTAATATTGGGTGTCGTGAGCTTGGAATAGCGGCTCACTGGACGATCTATGTAGTGGGGCTGGGGGAGGTGCCACAAATACTGGAACCATGGGTGGTGGAGGGTTCTGTTTGGGGGGTGGAGTTGGGGGAGCGTATGAAGTGGTACCATAACCCTGGGCATGATAAGGGAAAGCTGAAGATATGTGGGGAGTGGTAGGCTCCTGAGCTTGAGCCAGGGGTGGGATGTAAGATGGGTTAGCAGGATATAGTGGTGCTGGATGTCCCTGAGACCATGCCCGATGCATTTCAGCCATTTGTGCTTTTAATTTCCTCATCTCTTCTTTCATAGCACCCACATCTTTTACCTCAACCTCGTTCGAAGGGTCTACGATGCTGATTTTCGAATCCTGCCCTGTCATTTTTACTTGATCTTTCGATCGAGTGTTGTACGGGTGAGTTTCCAGAATTGCCAATCAACTAACCACCTGCCTGGACTCACACATTTAGACAACCACTTTGTTAGCGATTAAGTCTTAACAGATTTAACAACCGCACGTTGGCATGAGTGCACTTATACAGTTAATCGTTTCTATTATGCGTTTGCTCGATTGCATGCGTCATCCCGGCACTTCGTTCCTTGTTTCTTTTTATTCAGATTTCTTCACCTCATCCCTTTCTTGTGCTTTTTCTTTTTCTTTTTTTCCTTCTTTTTTTTCCTTTTCTTTCTTTCTCTCTCTCTCTCGGTTTTCCTTCTGTTTCTTCTTTCTATTTTTCTTATGATTATGGTCGAATCCTATGGAGATTGCCTACGTATCGTGACCCCGCACGAATCAGACCAAGCGTAGTTCGTGAAAATAAATGCAAAAATAAAGGGTGGAAGTAAGAATTTTTAAATTTTCAATTTTCATCACTAAACAAACTATTACAAACCCAACATTTTCGGAACGAAACTAACAGACGCAATTTAAAAGCAAATACAGACTCTAAAACTGCAGACATACTTGACCTGGACAGATAACAGACATACGAAAGGCTGACTCAAAATGGTAGAAAATTACATACACAGACTATGCATATTCTAGTGCTTCAAACTTAGGTGTCCGCGGGGCGTCGTTCGGCGTCGCCGCAGCCCTAGGATCCAAATCCCTTTCAAGCTGCTCTAACTCATTCATGGTTCGCTTCACATAGATCATCATTGCTGAGGCAAAAGTAGTATGGGTCATGTCTTCGCAAACCCAGCATCTCCTGAAAATAGCATGAGCAATGGCTCTAATCCTGTCTTTTGTTTGCTTCTTTTCTATGAGCAAGTGTCTTATCTGATCGTTGCACGTCTTTAAAGCTCGAGAATCTTGCAGGTGTTGGTCTTGCAACTGCTGCACTTCTACCTCCATTTGGGCCAACAAGTTGTAACAATGTCCACTTTCAATTTCAAAATCTCTTAGCCTGCCTAACCGCTTTACCCTCAAGGGCAACCACTTTTCTCTTTAAATTGGCAACAATTTTCTCATGGTCCCTTTTCAACTTATTCAAGTATTGGCGACGCTCCTCTGTTTTTGTAGCCCACTGGGCTTTAAGTTCTGCCATGACATTCTCAGATTTTTCTAATTCATCCTGCCATTCCCTGACTTCGTTTTCCAATCTTTTTACCAATTGCTCATCGGATCGGCTCCTCGGCTGCTTATCGATGGTTATCTTTAACTGTCGGATTTGGGTCTTAAGTGCTTCATTTTCTCGAGCCAATCTATTCTTTTCACCTTGATCTACGGCAACCTGTACACTGTTCTCGAATTTCAGGCTCTCAACTTGCTGCTTTAGTTTACCGATCTCAACTCGATAGCCTTCTTCCTTTGCTAACCAATCCCACTGCTCTTGGGACGACTTGGCGAAATCTTCGAGATAAGGTCTTTTAGCCGATCTCCCACTTGCCACGTCACCTCTGAACCAATCACGATACCTTGGGGCAACTTCCCCTTTAACCCTATCTAACACACAAGTGTTTGCCATTAGATGTTGACACTCACTCCAGATTTGGCGAACCTCTTCCTCGGGGAACTGACCGTCAGGACTAATTTCGACCACCTGGGTACTCAAATCTTCATCTCTCGGCACTACTTGATACCTCCCAAGTTGTCGCAGAACCCGATATGGTGCATAGGGCTGGATACTTTTGAGTCCCATCAGCGAAAAATGCGGATGGGCTGCTGGCATATATATGATTTCTTCGACAGGCAACCATCCAAGCACCCACTGTATCTGGCTGGCATTGAGGTTCCGAAATAATAATGCCCAGGCCGTGACTCCTTCCGGTAGACTAGCCCCTTTGATTCTTGTGTAAAATTCACCTATACAAGTTTTCTCAACCGAACCATAACTCAATAACTGAGAGCGATGGCACAAATGCTCAGTCATCCACATTTGTAACAGCAGGTTACATCCCTCAAAATATTTGCCCCCAGCTTTGCTCGCAGTGAAAGCTCGGAAGATATCAGCCACAATCATAGGTGCTAAAGTGCTTTTCCCCATGGTTTGCAAGGTACTGACGACCCCCGCTACTTTCAAATCAATATTACCATCTTTCCTTGGGAATATTATGAGGCCCAAAAAGGCTATCATAAATGCCACTCGTCTGTGTTCCTCCCATTTTTGTCGGTTACTTCTACTGCATAGCTTAAAGTCTGGATTGTTGAACCCGCCCATGTGGCCATATCTATCATATATGAAGCGGAAACTGCAAAAGCCCTTTGCAAAATCTGGGTGATGAACTATTCGGGATATTTTCAAGGAATCCAAGAATCGGTGTATGGTAATGGCCCTAAGAGCAATCAAGTATTTGAACCTCAGCGGAGCTTGATCACTTCCACTATACCCCGTTATTTCTTCCAATGTCGGGGTGAGCTCAAAGTCTGAGAAATAAAATACATTATGTGTCGAATCCCAATGGGCGACCAATGCCCTGATAATATCCCCCCGAGGCTGAATGTTTAATAAGTCCGGAAGGTCTTTCAAATATTTTCTCACTTCGTCTTGCCCTTCTTTGCCTAAATCATTCCACCATAACTGCAGCTCAAAAGGGATTTTGGTCATTATTGAAAAGGGATCATTCACCATCGTGCTCATCCTGCACATTTATTAAAGTGTTTAAGCAAAAGAAAACTCTTGTTTGACTCAACAAAGAAAACTGTCTATATTTGCGACCCAAAATTACCTATATATTTTCAAGCGAAGAACTTGACTTTCAAACATGGCCTTTCAGTGCTTTGGGAAAAAGATTTTAAGGCTATTTATGACAAGACGGCTCTACTTAGCTTCTTTTTTATTTTAAGATAAAAATAAATAAAATAAAAAAATGAAAACACATGACCAAAGGTGGCTATCTACGCGAGGTCAGCCTTCCGGCGTTCCGTTTGGGAACATTTGGTTATTTTTGACATATTTTTTTTGACTATTTTTTGCAAAGGGGAGGTTGGACCCGATGAGGATTGCCTACGTATCTCACGCCCTGTGAGAATCAAACCTGCGTAGTTCGGGCAAATTAACCGAACTATTTTAAAACAATGACTCTTTTCCATTTTTGTTTTTAGCATAAGCGAATAACAACTATTAAAAACAAAACTCTTTTTTTTCAACAACTAAAACAACCTATTTTTCCAAGATAAAAAAACGGACTCTTTTTCTTTTTCATTTTTTTCAACAAAATAATGAAACAACTTATGTTTTTCAAAACAAAGACTCTTTTTCTATAAACATTTCCCTTTTTTTTCTCTTCATTTTCCCAAAATTTTCGACAGAGTTTCGCCAGTAATTGGTCATTGATTTCTTATTTCTAAAATAATTAATTAACTCCCTAACTGATATTTTATTTCACTCTTTTCTCTTCTTTTTTTTTAATTTTCCAACACCCGAGATTCAGAAACTGGTCAACATGCAGGTTCGGAAAAAATAAATGCACAGCACAAGAGAATGCATCAGGATGGTCTTTTCATTTCAGGTTGTTAGTCCTAGACGGACCCAACCCCTGTGTTGAGTCCCCTAAGTCAAATGCAACGTGATGCAAATAAGCGTTCCTACTAGGGATCCGGCATGAAGTCATGTTATTCTATGTTCAAAACTTGGGTTAGTGTTCTAGACTGTGTACCCGAGCGGACAACTCGAGTCGAGGAGGGGGCAACTTATCAGGAACCAAAAGGCCATCCGGCTTCGTAACTTGTCCGGCCTCTTTCTTATTTCAAGGTATGACACTAACAGAATAGGGAGTCTCAACCAGTAAGCACATCCCCGGAGGTGAAAAGAGAAGGGTGTCGACACAGTTTATATGCAGTTCAGATAACATCAAAGTGGTAACATTTAGCACACTCAGCAAAAACATGTAGGAAAATCAGATATAATTAAATACAACAATTTTTCTAAGCTCGAATTCTGAACCCTGAACCAGAGATTCTGGGTTCGTTCCCCAGCAGAGTCACCAGAGCTGTCACACCTCCTTTTTCTCTACACCCGCAAGGGCGTAAAGGCATTTTTCCATTTAAAGGACAATTGGAACGGGATTTAATTATTAATTATTCAGAGTCGCCACTTGAGAGATTAATGGTGTCCCAAGTCAGCGGCTGAATCCCGAACCGAGGAAATTTATGACTCTATTAACAGTCTGCATACCAGAAATCCGAGTAAGGAATTCTGTTAACCCGGGAGAAGGTGTTAGGCATTCCCGGGTTCCGTGGTTTTAGCACGGTCGCTTAACTATTGTATTTGATTTTATCTGATTTTAATACATGCTAACTTATGTGCTTTTTATTCGTAAACCGCTTTTATTGTTATTTATTTTTTAAAAAAAGAATTGCGACGTTGTGAAAATGTGTTTCGATCCACGTCGCAATCAATGCGCCCGTGGTTGTCAAACATTTCGACTTCGGCGAGATTTGGATTTGGGTCGCATCAATGCGTACCCGAGTTTAAGAAAGTAATTTAATTAAATTGTGCCTAAAGATGCTAACGTAGTATTATTTTGGAGGAAGAACCATGAAGGTCGCTAAACGGCCATCCCAAATTCTAATTATTTCAATAATTATTTATTGAGGGCCCCATATTTTTTTTGTGCGGTGAGACTCGTCTCAATTTGTGAATCTCTTTTCTATCATTATTTATTTTTAAAGAATTACGATGTCGTGAAAACGCATTTCGAACCCCGTCGCATTCAATACGCCCGTGATTGTCAACACAATTTCGACTTCATCGAGATTTGGATTTGGGTCGCATCAATGCGCACCCGAGTTCAAGAAAATACTTTAATTAAAACCGAGCTTAAAGATTCTAACGTAATATTATTTTGGAGAGAACCGTGGAGTTTGCTAAATGGCCATCCCAAATCCTAATCAATTTTTATACACCATCATTGAGGCCAGCCGCATATGTGATTTGCGTTAGGCAAAGTTCACTTCTAACATTTTAAAATAAACCATTTGAGATTAACTTACAATTTTTAATGATCAAATATCCCTAACAAAAAGAACTTAATTATATGTAAACTGAAAAAGTTCAGTGGCCCAATTTCTACACTGGACTGGACCATTGACAGGCCTCAAAAGTGGCCCAAAGTTTGGATCAGGCAAACGAAAGGGAGGCCCAGGCGACAGACTCCAACACCTGGGCTCGAATCCCTTGAGAAGCCCAGATTCACGAAGGCTGTTCGCATAATAGCCTGAGATGGCTTATCTTTAATCCCAGCGAAGCTTTGATTTGTTTTCCCAGACAACACTTTGAAATTATCTCTAAACTATTGCAAGTATTCAATAATCAGCCAAGGGGAAATAATGCACATCTACTTAACTTAGAAGGAAATTAATCAATTGAATTCCACTTCATATACAGGCTACTTCATCTAGAGACATTCTGGTGATTTTCTTAGACATCACCAAGGTAAACTAAGCTATAAACACAATCTCAATAACATGAAGCAAACGAGCTATTTCTGAATCAATTCATGCCAACATTGCCATCAATACATCATGTAATCAACTAGCACTGGTGTTCACTTCATAGTCCTCACATGACTCTAAAATATAACAGTTCATATAGTCTATTTAGCACTAAAGCCAGCAAAACTTTAAATAATATCCATGAATTGAACACTGAGTAATTAGATCTGAAAGTTAGCTAAATCAGAACTCAGTTCTGCATGTACATTCATTCTTCAAATAATTCATTTCTACCCATTTAAACTCACATTCATCAGGGGTATAATTGTGTACCTGGATAAATGAAAATATAAGAAGGAAAAGAGTCAGCTACTTTGAACAGCAACAGCAGCAAACTCAGCAATATATACCACAGAACAGGCCAGGAACTACTTTTGAAAACCAGAAATACAGGCAACCTCCACAGATCAATTCAATACATACTTCACATACACTCCTAGCCCTCACAGCTGAGTCTAAACAACCCTGCAATCCTGCTGGACCCCAAACCCAACTGAAATCCAAAACTAGTAATGAAACTATAAAATTGTTTTGGATTTCTTCATTTTTTGCTGTTTTGTTTTCTGAATAAACTTGGGATTAAAATGCCAGCTGAAATTGAAAACAGGAAGAAGAGTCTTTGGTGGGGGTTTCTGAGCTTAGAGTTGAAGGCCGAAGAAGAAGAGGAGGCCCTTTTTCAAGGCATTTCATGCCCTTTTATAGGCAAACCAAAGAAAATAGATCAGAATCTGATTTTCTAATTGGTCCCTTCCCTATTTTCAGTTTAGTTCCCCTATTCTTGCCTTGCTAAACAAGTAAGCACCCCTTTTGTGCTGAAATGTGCACTAAAATCCCATTCTAGAAGGCCCTAGGATATTCCTCTACCCATACAATACCTATATTGCCCTTCCATATACCTTGATATTACTATTCCTATCAGAACTACCCTTTTCCATACCCAGATTACCCCTGAAAGCTCCTCAAAGTTACTGAACCTACCCTCATCCTTAACAGCTATAACCAATACCCTAATCCAATCTAAAACTAACTGAGAATGATTAATTAGCACTCAGAAATCAATTAATCAACTGACCAAACCCAATTGTTCAATTATATTAACTCAATCAAACTAAATGATATCAAACTAAGCTTAAGCTAACATGAACAACATTAAATGAACTGAAACTAATTCTTAATCCATAAACTCATAATCAGTCAAACAAATATCAACTCAGAACTAATCAACAATTGACAGAACTAAACTAATACAAATAAATTGTAAAATTAACAGAAAAATTAACGAAACAAAAACTGTAAATAAAACTTCAAACATGCGAGTAAAAGGAAACAGTAAAAACTCACAGAGGCACAAGGAACTCCGGCCAGTCAGAAACGTCTGAATCCTTTCAGATTTTTGACGCGTAACATCCCTAACCATGTGTTCATACAAGAGAACACATGGTTAAGGATACTACGGTTCGAAATCACAAAGATTTGGTTTAGGGTTTTGGCCAGAAATTCTCAGATCTAAGATTCGAACCGTTTCACAGTGATTTGAAGGAAAATAAACATGGATTGGTGTTGAGGGAGGGCCGGGGGTTGTGTGGTGTGATTTTGGGCTGATTTGGATGAACCTTCGATTTGACCGGAAACTTCAATCGAAGATTCGACGAGCTCCAACCTTATTCGAGGGGAACCAGTGGGTGCAATGGAAAGAAGAGAGTGAGGAGGGTCTGTGGTATTAATCTGGGGGTGAACGGCGTAGGTAACGTTCACCGCCGGCGAGGGGTTTGATGGCGGCGCGGATTAGGGTTTGTTGAGGATGGGTAGGGTGAGGACGATGAGGCAAATGGGGGTAGGGGGAGTTTCGGACATTTATATACCCAACATCCTAGTTAGATCCGGACCGTTGGATTGATGAGATCCAACAGTCGTGGTTAAATGCTAGGAAAACGACGTCGTTTGGACTTACTGGGGACCAGACCGGGTTGGGAGGTTTGGGCTGGACTGGTTGCAACGGGTTTAGGCGTTTGGGCCTGAAAATTTCTTTTGATTTTGGCCCAAACTTGGCCAGCCCTTTGCCTCTCATTTGATTTCCTTCCCCTTTTTTATTTCATTTTATCTATTTATTTTCCACTTTGTAATTTTTGTAATTATTTTTTCTGATTTTATAGAATTGCAACAATTAAAATAAAATCCTAATATACTTCAAACACTAAAACTGACTCATGCCTAAAATTGTTTAAAAACTATTTCATGACAAATTCATAATAAAAATCATTAAAGTGCGAAAGTGAACTAATTTTTGTGATTTTCATGTTTTGTTTTAAAACAAATTAACCCTTAATTGATACTAAAACCTAAACGCAACAGTGCATATTTTTGTATTTTATAGAATTAACATGCGCAAATAGAACGCAACAATTATCAGAAAATGACACCAAAATGCACAAAAATTGTAAAAAAAAATAAAGGAAAATTATTTTGTTTGGGATTTTGGGAATAATCATATTTAGGGAAAAAATCACGTACTCACACAAGATACAAAATGGAATTTTAATTGATTCTTTCTTTAAAAAAAATACCTACTATAATTGAATTATACACAATATTTAATTAAAGAAACCAAAACTCATAAATAAAAAATGTTCATTTAATTATTTCTTTCTTAAAAAGAATACCTACCATACCTAAATTATATGCAAAATTTAATTAAAGATACCTATAATAATGTATATGATACCTATATTAATGTATATTGTTCGCAAATAAGGTCAGATACAAAGCTTGTACTAAATATAGAATCATTATTTCAACTTATAATTAATGTGTAAGATACAAAAAAGAAATTTTAATTGATTCTTTCTCAAAAAATGATACCTACCATAATTGAATTATACACAAATTTAAGTAAAGATACTTATAGCTATAATATATTTGTTTGCTTAATGAAAATTGCATCCCTCTTTGTGTACGTCCAACATATTCTCAAAAAGAGAACATTTTTAGTTTAAATAAGAATAAATTATACACAAAATTTAATTAAAAATACTTATAGTAATGTATATGATACCTATTTTAATGTATATTGTTCGCAAATAAGGTCAGATACAAAGCTTGTACTAAATATAGAATTATTATTTCAACTTAAAATTAATGTGTAAGGTACTAAACGAAATTTTAATTGATTCTTTCTCAAAAAAGGATGCGTACCATAACTGAATTATACATAAATTTAAGTAAAGATACCAATAGCTATAATATATTTATTTGCTTAATGAAAGTTGCATCCCTCTTTGTGTACGTCCAACAAATTCTCAAAAAGAGAACATTTTTAGTTTAAATGTTAAAATAATTGGCTTTGATTAATTAAAGAATGAAATTCAATTTACAGAAAATCTTGGACTACTACTTTCATTAAATATTTTTCCATTTATAATCCAAATTTTTTATGTTTTAAAATTGCCAAGTGGCTTCATTTTAGCTTGTCACTTGGCTTAACCACATTAAAAACTACCATCCTTTTAATATAATATAGATATATTGATTTCAATAGTGTAATTGTCTTGTTCTCAATTGAGAACCGATGTGCAACTTTTGTTCTAACAAAAATTTGAGAGCCTTCTGGTCTCTTGTTAGTATAAATGGTCTACCTATAAGGTATTATTTGATTCCCTTCCTGCATTAGCGCTATCCCTATTCCCAAATTGCAAGCATCTGTTTCCACCACAAAAGTAACTGAAAGTTTGGCAGAATCAAAATTGGGACTGTTGTTAAGGCAACTTTGAAAAGTTTGCTTAGGGTCCCATATCCTTTAATTAATCTCTTGTAGTATTCGGTTAACCCCCAAATCCTTTCAGTTGCTTGATAGACTTAGGCTCAGCCACCTTTGTACAACTTCTATTTTTTAGGATCAGTGGCTACTATCTCAATTTATATGTAAATTGAGATATTCTACCCTTGATGCAACAAATACATATTTACTCCTCTTAGATAGTAACTAATGATGGTTAACTAAGAGATCAAAAGTGATCTTGATGTGTTGCAGGTTTTCTTCCAAACTTTTGTTGTATATCAGAATGTCATCAAAGAAAACTAAAATGAATTTTCTAAGATGATTTTGAAATATATGGCTCATTAGACTCTAGAAGCTAGATTAATCCTTCAACCCAATCTAACAAACTAACATTTAATAGTGATTTTTAAATCAAATTGAGGTGCTCGATTCTCTAAATTCAACTTAAAGGATTTAAAATATTTCAATATTGCTCAAGTCCAGTGTTTCAAAAATTTTGAACTACCTTGTTTTAGCAAAATAGATGTGTTATAAAATGATATTTGGGCTATTTCTCGTAGATATTTTCTTTTGGGCTAGTTTAGGTTGAAATTATTTATGCATTGATAATTTGGAGAAATTTTCCTTTAAAAACTATCCAAGATTAAAGCAATATTTTCGGACTCATTGGCTAGTGATCTCCATTATAAACAAAAAATTATATATACACCTACTTTGAAAAAAAATAGGGCTCCAAAAGCCGTCTATATTGAGGAGCGAGAAAAAAGAGGAAATGGACTATCTGGTTTGGCCACTACATTTTATGAAAAGGTAGAGATGAATCCCCAAGAGCAGAAAGATCAGAAGGAAGTAGCACCAGATTAGGGGGGGCGCTCTTCTATCCTAAAGGTAGGGTATTCTCATTGGATATGAACTTGGACCACCTTAAGCAAATAGAGAACCAGGGGACTCACCGGAGCCTGCCTTATAAAAGGCTTATGGATGAAATTTCTAAAGAGAAATTAGAACTGGCCTTTGATGGAATAAAAAAGAGGTCTATTTCCATAACTTTTCACGATACAATGGCATTAGAGTAACGAGAGCTTTTACTTCTCATATCGGCAAGTACTCCTTCCAAACGGTGATGAAGAAGCATAAAATGTACGAGTTAAAAGTCTTTCGTGGAAATGAAAAAAAAAAAGAAATTATTGTTATGTATAAGGGATTCCTACCTTCTCCTTCCCACGTTTTTTCCGTGAGAATGGATATTCTCTCTAAGGTTGATAGAATACGTTTTCTTTCTCTGATCAAAAGTTGTCGAAAGAGGACTAAGATACAGATGTTGTGCTTGCAAGTAAGCTTCAGCCAAGCATCAGATATGATTTACCCTCTAACTGCCCTTGGGTCTTGTAAAATTGATATTTCGTGTAAATGTCACGACCTGAATTTTCCACCCTTGAGAGTCGTGATGGCGCATACTCATGAAAGCTAGGCAAGCCAAATTATTCTAATTACTTAACCTTTTCCAGTTTTAAACCATTATCAGTGATGAGTAGATATCATGCAAGTAGCGAAAATAATTAAGCGGAAGACAAAATCTGATAAATTAATCTTAATACAAACTGTGGAAGTCTAAATACAACTCTACCTAGAATTTGGTGTCACAGTTTCACAGACGGTCTGCGAATATTACATACAAAGTCTAAAAGATAAAATATACACTGTTTCTGAATTGAGTAAAGCAAACAGGATAAAGGAAAGATAGGAGGTGACGCCAAGGCCCGCGGACTCCTGCAGAACTACCTTGGGTCGCCTGTTGGACTGAAGGTAGCAACCTCACTGCGGTCCGAAGTCTACAACACTGAGATCTGCACAAAAGAGTGCAAAGTGTAGTATCAGCACAACCGACCCCATGTGCTGGTAAGTGCCTAACCTAACCTCGACGAAGTAGTGACGAGGCTAGGACCAGACTACCAAATAAACCTGTGCAGTTAAATTATATACAACGAAAATATAAAAGCAAATAATTACAGTTAAAGATGAGAGGGTGAAACATGCTTCTGGGAATAACAGATAACAACAGAATATCAAGAGGAATATAAAGAAATCAAATTCAATTACTAACAGGGATAAGGAAAGCAAATGTAGAATTCACTTTCATTTCACATCTTGTTGCATGCGTGCAACCCGATCCCATTTCACATATCTCGTTGCAGGCGTGCAACCCGCTCTCATTTTAAATATCTCGTTGTAGGCGTGCAACCCGCTCCCACTTCATATATCTCGTTGCAGGCGTTCAATCCGCTCTCATTTCATATATCTCGTTGCAGGCGTGCAACCCGCTCCCATTTCATGTATCCTATTGCAGGCGTGCAACCCGCTCCCATTTCACATATCTTGTTGCAAGCGTGCAACCCGCTCCTATTTATTTTATCAACACCAATCACAAAAGGATCCCGGCAAGGGAACAATAATATCAAAACAAACATCCCGGCAAGGGAACAATAATATGACAATAACATCCCGTCAAGGGAACAATAATGATAATAACATGTGAAGCGCAATAAACCACAACGGAGTCATAACAATTACAATACAAGACTCACGGGCATGCTTGACACCAACGCATAGATACTCGTCACCATGCCTATACGTCGTACTCCACAATTAACACGTAGCAAATTAGACACAACTCCTAATCCCTCAAGCTAAGGTTAGACCAAACACTTACCTCAATGCCACGAACACAATTCAAGCCTCTACTATCGCTTTACCTCTTGATTCCACCACTAATTCGCTCGTATCTAGCCACAAGTTACTTAATTACATCAATAAACGCTAAATGAATCAATTCCAATGCATGGAAATAAGTTTCCAAAAGTTTTACCCAAAAAGTCAAAAATCGTCCCCGTGCCCACATGGTCAAAACCCGTGGTTCGAACCAAAACCCGATTATTCATTCCCCCACGAACCCAAGTATATAATTTATTTTGAAATCGGACCTCAAATCAAGGTCCAAATCCCTAATTTTTGAAAAACCTAGGTTCTACCCAAAACACCCAATTTCCCCCATGAAAATCATTGATTTTGAGTTGAAATCATGTGAAAAGATGTTAATGATTGAAAAAAGACGAGTTAGAATTGACTTACAATCGATTAGGAAGAGAAGTTGCCTTTGAAAAATCGCCCTAGGGAGTTTATGTTTTGAAAAGATGTGAAAAATGGGAGATTTTCAGTTAAGTTATAAAATTGCAGGTTGCAGATATGGGAATTGCGACCAGGGTTGGAAATTGTGAACCCTGACCTCTGCTATGTTCACATTTGCGAAGGGGTTCTCGCATTTGCGAGTTGGGAAATGCGAACAAAGGATCGCATTTGCGATAACATGCCCGAAAGGGGCGTATCACATTTGCAAAGGAAATCTCGCATTTGCGAGGAAGAGCTGGCCTGGGCTGTTTCGCATTTGCGACTCAGCCTTCGCATTTGCGAGTCAGACTTCGAAAATGCGAAGCCTTCAGGCCTGATCACACCAGTTGAAAACCTGCAATTCACCAAGTCCAAAATTCACCCCGTGGCCTACCCAAAACTCACCCGAGCCCTTGGGGCTCCAAACCAAACATGCACACCAACCTAAAAACATCATACAAACTCGCTCGTGTATTCAAATCACTAAAATAACATCATCAACCATGAATTTAGCATCAAAATCATGAAATTTTCTTAAGAACTTCAAATTTCCAATTTTCTCAAAAACGATCCGATTCACGTCGTTTCAAGTCCGTTTCTTATCAAATTTCACAGACTTGCCTTAAATCACATATAAGACCTGTATCGGGCGCCGAAACCAAAATACGGGCCCGATACTATCAAGTTTTAATCACAATTTATTTCCAAAACTCATAAACAATTTCAGAAAACAATTTCTTTCAAAAATTTATTTCTCGGGCTTGGGACCTCGGAATTCGATTCCGGGCATACGCCCAAGTCCCATATTTTCCTACGGACCCTCCGGGACTGTCCAATCACGGGTCCGGGTCCGTTTACCTAAAATGTTGACTGAAGTCAACTTAAACTTATTTTAAATGCAAAATTCATCATTTTTCACAGATTTTCACAAAATGGCTTTCCGACTACGCGCACAGACTGTGCGCGCAAATCGAGGTGAGACAGAAAGTGATTTTTAAGGCCTCGGAATACTGAATTCATTTCTAAAACAAGTGATGACCTTTTGGGTCATCACAATAACGCTTCCCATCCACTTATATTCTGGTTAAGTTGCGGGATTTAAGTTATATATGATATAAAATTGCATACCCTTTAGCTTCTCCTGGGTCTAAACTATAATTAAAGATCAACTGCGCATCGATGAAATTAATAACTTAAAATGTAGTACCATCAAATTTTAACATGTTAAATTATACTAAGAATACAACATGTTAAATTGCAATAATCATATAAATTCATTTACATTGTCGCTAGATATATGTTAAATTCTTATGTATCCGATAGTTTTTAAGGACGCACTTTATTTTTGAATAAGTTTGTAACTATTCGCTTTTCGCCTCAATTAACTATAGTTTGTATTATTTGTTTGGGGCGTCCCTCAATTTATTTAAAACTCCATTACTTACCCATTTAAAAAGAGTTTTATCTGCCAATCTTTGTCCCCTCTTTTGTATATTACTTGCTTATGTTGTTTACTCACTTTTCCCTTTTTAATCTGTTTTTACTGTACTTTTACTCGAGTCATATGCTTGAATGGAAAATACTGAATTATTATTTTTCCGTATACTATGATTTTCCCCAATTTTGGGACGTTGCATCAACAAAATATAATAAAAATAGCACGGTATAGCCAGTTTTCGACCTGGTCATTCAAAAATAGTCAGCGTTTACGAAGTCAATGAAAAATAGCCACTATTTTGCTGCAACAGAGACCGGTCCAGCATAATATACTGGAGTTCGGTGCACCTGTGTATGAATTCCAGCATATTATGCTGGACCGGTATACTTTGCTGACTCCAATATAATATACTGGAGACTGGAACATCGGTGCTCCAAACTCCATTATATTATACTGGACAATTAAACTTGTTGGAACTCCAGTATATTATGCTGGAGTTCTAGTGTACTTATGCTGGAACTCCATCATATTATGCTGGAGTTCCAACATACTTATCCTGGAACTCCAGTATAATATGCTGGAGTTCAAGCATACTTATGCTGGAACTCCAGTATAATATACTGGCGTATTTTCCGGGTTTTGAATAGTATTTTTGCTCAAATTTATCTTTATATGAAAAGTGACTAAATTTCGATTACTTTTGAAATTGAGCTATTTTTGAACGACCAATTGTAAATCTAACTATTTTTAAATTTCTCCACAAAATATAGCATTTGAAAACATATTCCGACTCCATATTCCAAAATGGAGCGTAAACACTTCATCATTAAATTAAAAAACATAACAATTTAATACATCTGCAATGAACTAAAAGAAAACTCATTTTAGAACCTGGTAAAGAAGAAAAATAAGGAAAGAGGAAGATACTGCTATGAGATTGTTGACAATAAATTCAATAAAAATAAAAAACAAATGAAAAAAATGATGTCTGGTTTAGTTGGGCTGGGAATCTTTATGGGCTTTGTTTGGATCAAAATTGTGTCTTACTGTAGGCCCTCTCAATCTCCTGAACCCCTAACATATCCTGATTGGGCCCACTCATCGATTTTGGGCAGACTGTAGTTCTGTGCAATATATACGGAGAAGTGCACGGTTAGCCACTAATAACACATGTATTTACTTTTAAGTCACTGTTTAAAATGTCTCTAATCTTTAACCATTGCTTTAATAAACTTTAACTGCCTAGATGATAATACTCTTCTGCTCATGTCCTTAACTTTTGAACTTAACTTCAGGACTTTAGGGCTACATGTCCTTAACTTTCGAACTTGTAACTCTAAGTTCAGGACTTCAGGACTATATGTCCTTAACTTTTGAGCTTGGAACTCTAAGTTCATGACTTCAGAACTACATGTCCTTAACTTTTGAACTTAACTTCAGGACTTCAGGACTACATATCCTTAACTTTTGAACTTGTAACTGTAAGTTCATGACTAAGTGTCCTTAACTTTTGAGCTTGTTAGTTTAAGTTCAGGACATATTGTCCTTATCTTTTGGCCTTCTTAGCCTCAGTTCAGGACCAAACTTCTTTTTCTAATACCCGTATAAAAACTAATATTCTCATCAAGGACATGACAGAATGTGCCCTGTTAATTAAAACTCGACACCAATACAATTATGTGTATGTGCACACAAGCTCTGAATTTTGCTTATATAAACAATAGCTTGAAGATAATCAATACAGTAAAGTTTGAGTTCAAAAGCACAACTAATTATCAACAACAAAAAAAGAAGAAAAAAGTGTTTTTTCTTGTCTTGAGAACGGAGAATTTCAACTTTGAGAAAAGCTTTCGAATTTTGTTGCCGACGACGAAGCCATCTCAACCGGAATTCCGAGTTCAGAGAGAAGCGAGGGTTTGAGAAGAAAAGCAATGGAAAAAGGAGTAAAAATGTCTTTTCATATTAATTTTAATAGTAGTGACTATTTTTGCTCAACATTAGAATTGCTGGATAAAAAAATAAATAGCACCTTCAATAATGGCTACCACATACCATTTTTACAATATATACTCCGCATAGAGCCCCGAACATGAACCCGAAAGGCCCATCTCCACTTCTGCCTTTCTTCCTATATATAAGAAGAAAGCTTACAATCTATATACTTTATTAAAAGCACGAAGGCCCTTAGCGAAATATCGTTCGCCTTTTTTGCTCCTTAAAAATAGAATTTGTATTGGACAAAATAGTAATTAGATTATTTTCCTAATATTATCTATATATACTATATTAAAAGCACGAAGGCCCTTAGCGAAATATCTTTCGCCTTTTTTGCCCCTTAAAAATAGAATTTGTATTGGACAAAATAGTAATTAGATTATTTTCCTAATATTAATACTTCAAAATCAATTAAAATATTTTTTTATTAAATCTTTCCTTGTTTAAACTATGTAAGAATTCCTAATATTTAGGACTTTAATTTTCACTATAATGTTACCTTGTATAAATCATTTCCTTAACTGAACATACTAGTATACGTACTCGCGCGATGCGCGAATTGTAAAAAAAAATATATTAGCATAATAATATTGCTCTTAATTATATATATATATATATATATATATATATATATATATATATATATATATATATATATATATCCACAAACAAAAGGAATATATGCTTAATAAGTGGACTCATCAATGTGCCCTTTGCTCTGCTTGTTATTTCATGGAGTAATTTTCTATAAATTTACTTGCATTTTGTCCTCAACTTAGAAGCTTCAATATCTTGGGCACGCTAAACAAATTAAATAAATATTTCACCATACCAAGATATAGATAATGAAACATCACCATTTCCCTGGTGGATTGGGCAATAGCCAAAAATCTCCCATGATGTAAATACTGAATTATAAGAAAGTTATTCACCGAATGTTTTGTTTTCTGTTAGCTTGTGTATTCTCAGCAACTTCCACGAAAATCCGTCTTCCATCAACAATATGCAATCGGTAGATCATTTCAATGAAAGAAAAGCAACACCAAACCAGAAGAGATAACACAATTATGAATCAGTTCTAAAACCTTATACATAGGAAATCAAATACTGCTGCCATTAAAAATAAGAGATATTTTATGGATAATTGTCCTACCTCATATGCTTTTACTTCTTCACCTCATCTCCAAAAATAGCTCTGAGCCCTTAACTGCTAGAGCATTCCCACTATAGCCATCAATTGTAGGTGCATAGGCTATCATCAAGACTTTATAATTCATCTTCATCTTTCTCTATTTAATGAATAAATAAAATCGAGGTTATTTTAATCAACGGGTAGATTAATATAACCTGTTCTAAAGCATAGGGCCAATAAATTAAATTTATACATATCCAATTATAAGCTATTCTTCTTGAGCCATTCATTACCATCTTTAGATGAAAAAGAAGATAACTTCTCAATTGTGTAGCAACTTCTACAAAATCGGCAAAGAAAATATGGGGAGGCTTATATCTTATGAACCACAGTTCTACCAAACTAAAAGAAACCACAACAAGGTTGAATGTCCAATTTGAGAGTATTGAATCTATCAATTGCCTAAAGATTGGGTCGTCAGAGCAACTTCTTCCTAAAGAAATATACAAAAAAAAATTCTCTATTATTTCCTGAACATCAAGTTCACCTCATTACCTGCAGAAAATTGAAATTGCAAATCATAAGCAGAAAGATAAAGTTTTACAACAAATTGAAACAGTAAATTCGCAGGAGAAAGGAGAAAAAATATAATCTTGCAACCAACATCACTTATGTGAGTCACCAAGATTAAATTAAGAATAAAAAATCCTAAAATATCCCCTAATTTTTATTTATTTCCACGAAATCCATTGCTTAGACCGAAAGAACGTCTTTTTCTGTAATTTTCAGTATAAGAAAGAATAACAGAGATATCTAAAGCTAGTTCTCCTGAAATGGTAATGTTTTATATCACCCAAGACATACAGATGCATCAGAGGATCACAAGACAAAAACATGAAAAGAGAAAAAAAGAAAAGAATTATGGAATATGAATCTAGGCTGCAATTCCTTTTTCTTTTCCTTTTTTTTTTTTGATAAGTCAGGCTCCAATTCATTTCTGGACTTTGGATCAGTCATAACAACAGGCTATTCATGTATACTTTCAGCCACACCCAAGTCATGTTTCCATACTGATAAGTAATCATGTTAAAATATATAACAAAGTAAATTCATAGACGCAATCTTACTTATGATCTTCAAGTTCCACATTCATATAAGTGTTGGCTTATCACCTTGGTTATGTGATTCTACTTCACCATAACTTACAACCTCTCCAATGACATCTATAATAATTTAAAAAAATGATCAGGACAAAGCTGATAAGACATTAAAATAAAAGAACTGCGAATGGAATACTTACCGAAGAGTTCACTTTCTTCAACATCAATTTTGTTTATCAAATACTCATAAGGTTTTAAGTCGAAGATACTCATACCAAAAAGATGATCATTTGATTCCTCTACAGTTGTCTTATGAGTGAATGCCAACTTCAATTTTATGCCGCGTGTATTTAAGTTTCATTTAATTTGGTCCAACCACAAAGTTCTTCATAAAGTACAAACCCAATTCTTTTATCTTTGGTATGAACATACATATAAGAGACCGACCAACAGTCGCATGAATTCGATCGCCCTAAAAACAAAAAATTCAAAATTAATATTGAGTCAGGCAAATACTCAGTTGTACAGTGTTGTCACAGAGTATATTAAACAATGAAGCATCAATGGGTAAAACATAATATGTGAATGCTTGCCTTTCCAAAATAACACATACAACATATTTGATGGTAAATACTTTTCATAAGACAATAATCTTAGATATTTTATTGTCTAAGATCTCCAAAAAAGTTCTCGCACATAAAATACTAAATTGCAGTTTAAGAGTTAGCATCATTCACATCTAATTATTAAATAAGGAAAACCTGTATTCAAGGTATTTCCATCTAGATCATAAAAACTAAAATTGCAGTTGATTAAATATGTGCGTAACCTAATGAATTTCATAATACAAAGTAGAAGATGGAGATTGTAGTTAAATATTTATGAAAAAATAAATACAACTAAAAAAGAATGCACCTTTTCGTCTTGAATTATTAATTCAAGGAAGACGGTGTTGTCTGGTTTGTCGCGGTCTGGAACGTGTCACAATCTCACTATTCGCACCTTCAAATTTCAACTCATCTTGTTACTTGATATATTGCTGATATAGTCAAATACCATCATATTTTTTCTTAGAGAAAATTTTATAAGAGGATTCTCTATCAAATGTCATCAAATGTTGTATATGTGTGTGTGTGTGTATTAAATATATACGGAAGACAAACCCTAAATAGTAATTAAATTCTAAAAAATTCAGTTACTATATATATAGATATATACAGAATGCCGTAGTTTATTTTTATGGAAAAATAAATTTTCCATAAAAAAGATTCGTAAAATAGAGGCCTATGAATTTGGGATTCTCCATTTAGTTGCTATCCCGAAATATCTGAGTTAGATGTCGTCGTCTAGGAGACGACGACATCTCTCCAGAATCCATAGGCGAAAAAGATGAGAAAAAACGACCGGAAAAATCATCAAAATTTTTAAAATGTCAAATTAATTTCACATTTGAATGTGTCCTCTTCTCCCTCTGTATCCCAATCCAACAAAATTGCGGAACAGATCAAAAGGCTTAGGTTTAAGCTTTTTGAAATTCCCAATATTACGCGTTATTCGTGTGGAGAAAATCAATGAGATCAGCTTTAATATTACACGTTATTTGATCATGCCCAACTATGCCTTATAAAAAGGACTAAGCGGTCGTTGCAAATATAATCCGGTTTACAAGTCCGGAGTCGAATCCCACAGAGAACTAAGGCCTAACTACAGCTGTTCACTATCACCAAGAAGACAAGCTTGAACAGTTCCTAACTTATAGATATTAAGATTCTTGTATTTAACTAATTAACTAACAAATTAAAATAGTAAATTAACAACTACAGTTACTAAGGGTTAGAGACAAGATTAAGGAGGTCTAGAGTTATGATTTCTGTAATTGTCGGAATCCTTCCCGCTATGTCTTCTATAATTTTGTCTAAGTATTCTCTACCGATCATGAGCGCTCTGCGTGTTGTAATTTTCTCCCGAGTAATTACGATAATTTACTAGACATACTCTCCCGAGTTACGCTAGCTGGTTATAATTACAGCTCACTTAGATCACACCCAAGGTTTCGTTATCCCTAATCCACCTTTAAACCCTTGGTTATTGATTCCTTACATACGTCGGGAGTGATGTTGTTCAACAACTACCTAAATAGGCACTCTCTCCCGAGTAATACATACTAAATAGGCCCAGCTAATTGAGGGCCCTTCAATCAACCACAAGAATAATATAGTTGAACAAATAGAGAAAATACTACGGCTCAATTATATAAAAACATAACAAGAATTTATTCTACAAAAGGTTCCATCAAAACCCTATATAACAAATTAGCTATTCATAATAGTATGTAAAACTACAATACTAAAAGTCATAACTAACAATAAAAAATAGGAAGAGGAAGGAAAAACTCGTAGCAAAATTCTCCGCCTTGCTCTTATTGTGTCTCTGTCTCCTTAGGTCAAATCTGTGTCTCAAATCTGTCCAACCTCAGCCTCCCTAGGTCTAAATTATGTCCAACCTCAGCCGCCCTAGGTCTAAATTATGTCCAACCCCTTAAAAATACCATTTTTTCATGTATATATACCAAGTAGGGTCGGGCCCAAATAATTATACCTTCTCCTACGCGAAAAAGGACAAGTTTTTCAGGTCTAGACGCCGCAGCCGCGGTACGAACGCGGTATATGGCAGGTATACTGCTTCAACCAGCCTCAGGTCCGCGGTCGCGGTTTCGACCGCATTTTTCACCCTGTTCCATTTGGAATTTGGAAACCCGTAAAACATGAAAGTTGTATCCCTTTGAATTATATTTCCAACTATATATTGTGGAGACCAAATCAATTTAGGAGCAAAAGTTATGTGCATTTTACGAGATAGTGCGCAATATACCTACTGTGAGCACGTGATTTTTGCCTTACGAAAAATTACTCCAAAATAAATCAAAATAAATTTCTTGTACTGTGTAATTTCTGAATTTGCGTGGTGTTAAATATTTGTTTATGCCCGTAAAATGTTTGCTTTGTTATAATTAAACAAAATTAAAATAAAATACATGTTGCATGCATATAGGATTTAATTATGCATTTAAGAGATAATTTAAATAAAAAAAAATACAAAAATATGCATTAGTTCTATTTTAAATGGTTCACTGTGTGATTGATGTTTTTTCTATGTGTTAAATAATTATTATAGAGTAATTAATATTTTTTGTGTAAGGTTAAAAAATTGTTTATAATTTTATTAGGATTTTTTTATTTACTAATAAAATTAGAAAAAAATTGAAAAGGAAATAAAAATTGGACCTGGATTTAAATCCAGGCCCAAAACAAATTACACTTCCTCAGCCCAATCCAAACAACCTGTCCGGTCCAGTCCCAAGCTAAGACCAAACGACGTCGTTTGGTCACCTCTCATCAAGAAACCGTTCAATCAAATCCAATCAACGGACAAGATACATTACCCTTACCCGTAACCCGTTACCCGATCCATTAACCCGATTCAGTCCGACCCCAACTTTAAACCAAACGACGTCGTTTGATTTAATGAATTAATCTCAGCCATCCATCCTTCCTAATCCAACGGTCCATATCCACCCACCATTCCCCTATATAAACCCGTAACCCTTTACCCGGCCCCCTAACTAAACACCCCCCTCTCCGCTCCTGTTCATCATCGTCCCAAACCACCACTCTTAACCCTAGCCGCCCTAGGATTCCACCGCCTGAAACCCGGCGGCATCAACGCCGCCGGTCACCAACTTAACACCCTAGGACCCCCTGAACACCCTCTATCCGAATATGTTACCAGCTTGGTTCGAATCTCCCTAGAGATTCTCGAATCTTCATTTGAAGATTCGAGCCAAGTTCAGATCTAGACCTAACAGTCCCAAATCGACACCACAGCTCCACCTAGTCACCCTGAATATGGATCTATCATTTGTTTGGTTCGAATCAGTTCGGAACTCCTCGAATCTTCTTTTGAAGATTCGGACCAAACAAAAACAGACTCAGATCCGTTTCAAACTAACACCAAATAACCCCTAGGCTACCCACACCCTCGTATCATGTTTGGTTCCCTGCAAATCTGCCTAGAAATGTTCGGATTTAAGATCCAAGAACCTGAAACCTTAAAAATTTCCAATCTTGGAATTTTTCCGATTTCAAGTAAAAGATTGAGGTTTAATCGACCTTAGTCGAAGTATTTTCAGTGGAAAATACTTCGACTAAGGTCTGTTTGATTTCAAACAAAAATCCGAAGCTGAGTTGGGATCGAGTCTGATTAAAGTTCAGAGGTATTTTTCTATTTATTTTGTGTATTCTATGTGTATTGTTGTCCGTATTAATAGCTTGTTAATTTTTCATATTTGTTTTGATCAATTCTGTCATTTCTGTCTATTTAATCCGAATGTGAATTGTTTCTGTTGGTTATGGTTATTTACAATGTGTGTAATCGACTCGATTAAGTTCGTCGATTAATTATATTACGAATTTTTTCATTTCTGAAAATGTTGACTAAAACAGTCTGCTTCTATTATTTTAGACTAATTATTGACAAATGTTGTAAATAGTCAATTGATTAATGCTCGTCAATTAAGTCATGATTGTCTGTGAATCAGTGAATTCAAATGTATGTTGTATATGTTATTGTCTGAACATTAAAGTTTCAGGACATTGTCAGTATTGACAATGATCCTGTGTGTGTTTGATTCTAGTTCAGTATTAAGTCCAGTCTGAATTGGTTTGATAATTGCAGTAATATGTTGTTAGTTCTGAATTCAGTATAATATTGCTGAAATATCCAGTTTGAATTCAAGTTTGCAAAAGTTGGTCAAATGCAATTGTGTTAGGAAGTTAATAGGATTGGTTATAGCTGTAAATCAGGAGATAACTAAGTTTGTACAGATTTTAGAATCTGTTTTGCTGTAGGTTCTGATTTTGTTTTCAGTAATAACATTAGGATTTCAGGGGCATTTCTGGGAATGAGCAGTAAAAAACAGGGTGTTAGTACTAGTATATTATAATGTAATGTTAGTTGCTATTAGTTAATAATACTAATGGGGAACAAGGGATAATGGGCTGCTGAAAATCAGGGAAAAGGTTTTACATAATGGGTTTTTCTGTTTTTAAAAAGAAGAAGGGGGTCCAAGAAGCACTTAAATTGCCTAGGACCAGCCCTGTATAAATACAGGAGCTGGACAGACAGTTAAAGGACAGAATTTTTGAGTGAGAAAACAGAATTTTTAAGAGAGAAAAAAACAGAATTTTTGAGTAAGAAAGACAGAATTTTAAGGGAGAGAAACAGAATTTTCAGAGAGCTTTTTTAACAGACAGAGAAATTTTTAAGAGAGAATTTTTTAAGAGATTTTGAGGGCTGAGATTTTAAAGGAAGGAAATAGAAAATAGAACATTCACATACACACTCACATACAGATACAGCAGCAGAAACAGAAAATCAGAAACAAACTGAATTTGAAACTGAAGAAAGAAAAAAAAACTGAAATCTGAAATGATGTTCTTTTGTTGAATCTGTTCAACTTTATGTGATTCCACTGTTCAGTTAAAATCTGAAGTGTCTTTCAAAGTATCTTACTGTGCATCTGGGCTCTTCGAATCCTATTCTTGATCAGATTTACTGTGTTATCAGTATATTCTACTGAATTTGTTACTGCTGTAACTGCTGAAACTTACTTCTTCTACCTCCATTTTCAGGTATATGTCTTTTAAATTTTAAGTCGGAAAGAGATTTCAGCATGACCCGTCAATGAAGCTTGAATTGAAATGTTATTTTCCAATTGTCCAAGTTCATTAGTTCTAATTTCATTTTTATGTTAGTTAACTAATAGTGAATTCAATTTGATAGCTATGAGTTAAATTGTCTTATTTTGAAATTCATATAAAGTTTTGTAATAATGTTAGCTATTCCGAAATCTCATTGGTATAGATATATGTGAATTGTCAAAACAGGGAGTGAGGCATAAAAATGGGCCATTGATTACATCCCATAATACCATTAGTTGAATGTAATGATTAAGAAGTTACATTAGTAGAATATCTTGTAACAAATATGATTTTTTTTGTTTAGGTTGGTATAAGTTATTATATGGTATGATGACAGGTATAATCATATGAGTAAAGTAAGTTGGTATAGCTCATCATGATGTTAAAACGTTATGAATATTTACGCCAAACAGTTAGGTTATATGTAAGGTAACTTTGTTGAATTAACTTGCATAATAACGCCTTTTCTATAAATTTGATGCTTATCTACTTTCATAAAACAAAGTGACCAAATAATTAGGTCTATTAAGATTAAAACGAGCATATGAGAATAAGTTGATTTGTATATACATAAATGGCAACTTCTTAAATCAATGGTAATTAAAAATAGAATTTGCATTAAATAATCATGAAAATTCCCGGAAAATATTTCCTTCCTTTATGAATTATTTATTTTCGGTTTCATATGCAATTTATTCTTTGGCATATTTATATATGTCACATTTGTTTTAAAGTTAGTACTAATCATATTTTTATTCTGTCTTTTGAATTTGAATAATTGGAATGAATATGATTTATATTCGGAAATTATAATCAATGGTCGATATTTAATAAATTGTGGATTATTTTCCAAAAATTTAAAGAATATCTTAAAACAAGATTTTTCGTGATATAACAAACATTTTTTTTCAAAATTTCATAACATCATTACAAATATGTTGCGCAATTAAGGACACGTTCGCGTACCCTGATTATACTTTTTTAAAGAAACAAAACTTCGGATTATGCGTACGCGCAATTTCGAGCGAATATTTAATAAAAGGATTTTTCTAAAGGCGTTAAATCAATTTCATAAAAAACCCGAGATGTACGGTTCACTATTCAAGAAAAATAAATATTCTTGATTCAAAACAATCTCGGAGAAATGATTGCTTAATATATTATAAAAAATTATTGTGTACACGTACGCGTGACACAATTCCGCATTTTTAATTTATAACACGAATATACGTACGCGTAATTCGATTCAAAGAAGGTTTCAATCGTAATAAGTATAAGCAGTAGTAAAATCAGAAAACATCAATATTTAATAAAATCAAGTTGATTAAGCCAATAATAAAAACAGTTAAGCGACCGTGCTAGAACCACGGAATTCGGAAATGCCTAACACCTTCTTCCGGATTAACAGAATTCCTTACTCAGGATTTCTGGTTCGCGGAAAAAAATAAACAGAGTCATATTCTCCTCGATTCAGGGATTATAATTGGTGACTTGGGACGCCTCAAAATTCCCAGGTGGCGACTCTGAAACAAATAAACAAATCCCGTTTCGACTGTCCTTTAATTGGAGAAAACTCCCCACGCGCCCCGCGGGCGCGGGAAAAAAGGAGGTGCGACAGCTCTGGCGACTCTGCTGGGGACAAACATGTTATTTTAACCCAGAACCATAGGTTCAGGGTTTAAAGAATTCGAGCTTAAAATATCTGTTTTTATTGGCTTTACTTACTATATAATTTTCAACTGTTTATATGCTAATATGCTAAATGTTTTTTTTACCGCTTTAATATTATTTGAATTGTGCATATATACAACTGCTACGAAACCCCCTTCTTTCTGAGTCTTCTGAATTTATGGTGTACACGTGCGCGTGACCCACCTTTCTGTTAAAGTCATACCAAATAAGACGGAGTTGGGACAAGTAACTAGGCCGGGCAGACTTTCGTGCTCCCGGTACGTTGCCCCCGCTTCGGCTCAAACTGTCCGTTTGGGTAAGCCAGGTTTAGAACAATCAACCTAAGGTTTTACACTTAGAATAACTCAGCCATGTACCGGATCCCTAGTAGGAACGAATATTTGCATCATATGCATTTGCCCTTGGAGACTCAACACAGGGGTTGGGTCTGTCTAGGACAGGTGAACCCAAAAATTAAAAGACCATCATGATGCATCCTACTTGCTACTTGTGCATTCATTTGCCTCGAACATGCTTGTTGACCAGCTTAAATAAAATCATGGTAAGAAGCAAGGAATAAAATGGGTTGCCTTAAAATTTTCGAAAAAATATAGTTTTAATTTTTTTTAAAATAAAAGAAAAAATTTCGAAAATGATTTTAGTATAAATTTTGACTTTATTAAAATTAAATTTCAGATACAAAATGAGCACTACACAAAGCCCCTCATCCACAAGTACGGAGGAATTTTTATGTCAGCTTCAAATGTGGTGGTATGATTTAGGCGAAGACGGTCAAAAATGGGTCGTCAAGCATTTGGGAAATCTCACGGACATTATGAAAGTTAAGCCTCGGGATGATCTGATTACGGCATTAGTAACTTTCTGGGACCCGGTACACAATGTTTTTCGTTTCTCTAACTTTGAGCTTACTCCTACATTAGAGGAGGTAGCTGGCTATGTTGGTTTTGACGGAAGTTTAAGAAATCAAAGCTTGATATTCACAAAGGCTCCTTCAATACATCGATTCTTCGGTCTTCTGAACATCAGCAGTCAAATTAGGAAAAGCAATGTCATCAATGGATGTTGTTCCTTCAACTTTTTGTATTCCAGATTTGGAAAGTCAGATGGGTTCGAAATTCATGAGAAAGGCCTTACTAATAAGCAAAACAAAGACACTTGGCAGATACACCGACGATTTGCTTTCATGGTGGCTTTTCTAGGAGTCATGGTCTTCCCAAATAAAGAGCGAACAATTGATATTCGCACCGCAAAAATTGTGCAAATCCTCACCACTAAAGAAAATCACACCCTTGTCCCCATCATTCTGTCAGATATTTATCGGGCTTTGACTTTATGCAAATCAGGGGCGAAGGTTTTCGAAGGATGCAAAATTTTGTTGCAAATGTGGGTGATTGAACATCTCCAACAACAACCCAAGATCATACAGTATGGGTCGAACAGAGCTAATTGCATCGAGAGCTATGAGGAAAGAACAAAAAATTACCAAGCTCCAGAAGGGATAGAAGCATGGGTATCTCATCTAAAGGCTTTAACGGCAAATCAAATTGAATGGACTCTGGGATGGCTCCCGATGAGAGAAGTAATACATATGTCAACCTCAAATAGTTATCTACTACTATTGGGATTGAGAAGCATTCAGCCATATGCACCACTAAGAGTCCTAAGGCAACTAGGGAGATATCAAATAGTTCCTGATGAGGAAGATTTGAGTATGCAAGTAATCGAATTACACCCAGAAGCCACTATTCCCGAAGCTCTACTTCAGCAGATGTGGAATGGGTGCCGATACTTGAAAAGTGATACTCAAGTCCTAGACGCTACCAAGGGTGAGATAAATCCTGGATATGCAAGGTGGTTCGAAAAGCGGTCCCGCGTGGATGATGCACCGGAACCTGAGCTAAAAAGGCCAACAAAAAGACCCCATGTTCAAAATTTCAATGATAAAATCCAAGAGCGGTTAATCTGGGGAGAAAAAGAAAAAGGGTACAAAGCCACTATCCATGCCCTAAAAGAAAATCTAAGAAGCCTCAGTTTGGAGAAAGATTTGCAAGAACAAGAAGCCAAAGGCGAGAAAAAGAGTCTAGCTTGTGAGAATGAAAATCTTCATGCTAGATTCCAAAAAATGAAAAGAGTCTCTGAAACGCCAAAGAGAAGCTGGAAAGATCAAAAAACCATCGCCAATCTCTTCGAAAAAATGCAAGATTTTGACTCCATTCTTGCAGAAAACGAAAGGGCATTGAGCAAAGCAAAAGAAAGGATCCAACAATTAAATGAAGAAGCCAGATCTAACAAGGAACGCCAGGATAGGCAATCCGAAAAAGACAAGGCTCAATTCAAGAAGGAAAAAGACTATTGGATGCGATCAGAAGACCAGCTTCGTGCACAACTAGAAGAGGCAAGAAGATGCAACAGAGAATACCAACAAGCAGACCTCGACAGGGAAAGATCACAAGCAAGATTAGAGCAGGCCAGACTCCGAGCTCTATTAGAATCAGCTTTAGATCGTGAAAACCGTGTCAGAGACATAGCCACCACTCGTCAGCAGCAATTGCAAGACCAAGACCAACGTCTCCAAGGTTTCAGGGCACAAGTCCACGACTTGGCAGTCTTCACATCTCAAAGTTATGTAAACTGCCAAGGAATGGATTATGAAAGGTTTACAGAGCATGCGCCCACTTTTGCTCGTCATCTAGCAATAGAGTTGGAAAGGATGTATCGTACGCTGGGAGGCCATCCAGGTCAAGCCCCACATTGAGCAGATAATCCAATATTAGAGAACAAAAGTGGAAAGTGGGGCATTTTGTGAGATGTTATGAATTGTATCTTTTATTCTGATTTAAGTGTGTGTGTTTCAAGCTATTTTCTTAAAGTTTTCGAATGTAATTCCATCTTTGTGTAATAAATAAACATGATTGACTTTGGTCCGAACTACGCAAGGTCTGATTCATGTTTGACATAATACATAGGCAATCTCTAAGAGTCGACCACCACGATAAAGATATCTGTAATAAATAAAAGTGAATAACAATAAAAAATTTCAAAAGCTGGGACGATACAAGCAACCGAGCGAATGCATAATAGAAAGGGATTATTTGTCTAGGAGCATTGCATCTCAACGTGTGATTATATATGTGTTAAACTCTCGAAACTAACAAGTTTGTCCATTTTCAGAATTCAACCAGTTAGTTTCTCTAAAGAGTATACTGGCATATTATCACTATCACACAAGATCAAAAGGACCAATACCCGAAAGTATGTCTATCCCAGATGTTGACACAAGTATGGAGATAGAAGAGATGGATGTCGGGAAAATGAAAGAAGAAATGCTTAAGCTCAAGCAGCAAATGGCAGAAATGTATCAAGCTTGGTCTACAGGACAGTTGCCCCCATCTTACCCAAATAACCCTGCTCCATCAATAATCCAAACTCAGGATAATATCACCACTGAATTATCCCCAAGTTTCCCCATTTATCAGCACTACCGAGGCACCACCTCTCAGACACCACAGTCTCCACCTCCAAAACCAGTTCCGTACCTTCCTCCACCTATGACTCCTGTTTTTGTAGCACCTCCCCCTGCTACATTTCACAAATCTCCTAGTGAGCCTACATTTCAGGCCCAAGACAACCAATATTACCCCCCGGAGCCCACCTTCAAAGCCTCCGAAATCAATTCACCTGCTCCTCAGTTTGATCTCCCAACCGAAATTAACAAGCCAGCCAAAAATGCTGAACAAGAAGAGATGTTCAGGAAGGTCAAAAGTCTAGAACAGTCGTTCCGAGACATGCGAGGATTAGGTGGGCAAGTCAGTGTAGCCTACAAAGATTTATGCTTATTCCCTAATGTACAATTGCCATTTGGCTTCAAGATGCCCAAATTTGACCTATACAGCGGGCACGGCGACCCAGTAGCCCACCTAAGGGGTTTCTGTAGCAAGATGCGAGGAGCTGGGGGAAAGGATGAATTATTGATGGCTTACTTCAGTCAAAGTCTAAGCGGATCAGCTTTGGAGTGGTATACACGCCAAGACCATGGAAGATGGTACACCTGGGATGACCTGGCACAGGCATTCGCATACCATTTCCAATACAATCTGGAAATCATCCCAGATCGATTATCTTTGACCAAATTTGAGAAGAAACACAATGAAAGTTTCAGAGAGTATGGTTTTCGGTGGAGAGAACAGGCGGCAAGAGTGGATCCTCCTATGAAGGAGAGCGAAATGGTAGACTACTTCCTCCAAGCCTTGGAACCAACTTACTACGCCCACTTGGTTTCAGCGGTTGGAAAATCATTCAACGAGGTAGTGAAGATGGGAGGTATGGTAGAAGAAGGCCTCAAGACAAACAAAATCATGAGCTATTCAGCAATTAAAGCAACTACTCAAGCTATTCAAGGCGGGGTAGGAGGAATCGGAAGAAAGAAGAGGGAGGAAGCAACCGTAGTTGATTCAGGAATTTGGCCAGGACCCAGGGGTTCACCGCTTTACTATAATCAGCAACGACCTCGCCAATCAGCTTACCACCATGATTCATCCCAACATTACTATCACCCTTCAGAGCCTCATTTCGCCATTAACCACGCTCAAGCATACAATCAGCCACCTGTTCACACCAATTGGCGTGCTCCTGTCACACCAAATACCTACCCCCGAGCTTATCCCGGACCAGGTTTCAGGCCTAGACCAGCATTCAGGGGAGAAAGGGAACAGAAAAAGAAAACTTACACTCCATTGGGAGAGTCTTACACTAGTCTGTTCCACAGGCTGAGACAGTTAGACATGTTGAGACCAATACAATCCAAGCTACCCAATCCTCCACCAAAGAATCTGGATTACACCATTAGCTGTGAATATTGCTCCGGTACACCAGGCCATGATACAGAGAAATGTTGGCATTTGAAAAATGCAATACAAGAGCTGATTGATACTAATAAAATCGAGGTTCAAACCCCCGAAGCTCCAAATATCAATAGAAATCCAATGCCAGCCCATCAAGAGGCTAATATGATAGAAATCATACAAGCTGATGGGGAGACAAAGAAGCCGTCACAAACTGTCATGATGATCAAGTCTCATGAAACCAAGCCAGATAAGCAGTTAATGGAGGAGAAGCCGGTGTCTAAGCATAACAAGAATGGTGGTGAACCGTCTATGATAGTCGATGAGGGATCATCGAACAAAGTTGCCGCAAAACAAGAGAGGACAAAGGTGATAGTACCAGGGGTTGCTAACAAACCCGTCGTAATTGTGGAAGGAGCACGTACAGATCGGGTTATTATTGCACCTGTAATTCAGCTGCCAATCATCAACAACAAAGCCATCCCATGGAATTATGAACGGGTGACCGTAATGTACAAAGGCAAAGAAATCAAGGAAGAAGTGTGTGAGGTACAAGGCTTGACTCGATCGGGAAGATGTTTTACTCCCGAAGAGTTGAGAAAAACTAAAAACAATCCAATGCCCACGAAGAAAGCTGTGACGGAAGAAGAGGCGGAGGAGTTTTTAAGAAAAATGAAGCTCCATGATTATTCTGTTGTGGATCAATTAAAGAAGACCCCCGCTCAAATTTCATTGTTATCATTACTGATCCATTCAGAGGAACACCGTCTGGCATTGATGAAAATCCTGAATGAAGCTCATGTTCCTGAAAAGATCTCTGTAAATCATTTGGGCAAAATAGCCAACAGAATCTTTGAGACGAACAGGATTACATTTGCTGATGATGAATTACCTGTGGAAGGTACCGAGCACAACAGAGCTCTTTACCTCACCGTGAAATGTGAAAACTCCGTAGTAACCCGGGTATTGGTCGACAATGGGTCCAGTGCAAACATATGCCCTCTCTCCACTTTAAACAAATTAAAAATTAAAGAGGAGAGGATTCAAAAGAACAGTATCTGCGTACGAGGATTTGACGGTGGAAGTAGAGATTCATTTGGCGACATAGTGTTGGAACTAACTATAGGGCCAGTTGAATTCACAATGGAATTCCAAGTTTTGGACATGACTGTTTCTTACAACTTGTTGTTGGGTCGACCATGGATCCATGCTGCTAAAGCAGTCCCGTCAACATTACATCAGGTTGTCAAGTTTGAATGGGACCATCAAGAAATAGTCGTGCATGGAGAAGAAAATTTAAATGCTCACAACAGCACCATTGTACCAGTCGAGGGAGCAGAAATTGACCAAGGACCATGGGTATACCAAGTGTCAGACACAGTGTCGGTAGAGAAAATTCCAGAAGGAAAATACCTTGCGAATCCAAAGGTATCCTCTACATCAGTCATGGTAGCTTATGAAATGCTGAAGAATGGCTTTATACCCGGCAAAGGTCTGGGCTTATCTTTGCAAGGAATTGTACAACCAGTATCTCTCCCCGAGAACTGGGGAACATTCGGTTTAGGATTCACACCAACCGCCAATGACGTGATGAGAGCCAGGAAGTTGAAACACCAAGCATGGGTTCTTCCAAAACCAGTACCACAGCTGTTGAAGTCTTTTGTCAAGACCGGTGCTAAAAATCGCCCGATAACAACAATTCCTAAATCCCAGGTCAATCCTGAGGAGGAATTAATTGAAAGGTTCGAGAAATTGTTTAGTGATGTAAATATGCTGGAAGACGGAGAAGGGTGTAGCAACGCAGAAGTTCAATTCGTTGGACCAAAAACAAAGCTCAATAATTGGAAAGCCACTCCTCTCCCAATTCGAAAGGAGTCTTGGTAGTTTATTTTGATTTTTTTCAGTTTGTTTGGGATATTTCAAGGTTGTAATCCCAAAATTTATCTTACAGTTGGTTTGAAGCGTGCAAAACCTTGTTATTTTTCATTATCCAATAAAAAGCAGTTTCCTTTTTATTATCATTCCTAATAGCTTTCTTTTTCTTTTTCTTCTTTTTTGTACAGTTCTTTTTATGCTGGCTCTAGTGATATGGCATGCATGAGGAATCTTCAGCCCAGTCTTAAAAATCAATCTGATTCCGAAATATTAATTCAAGAAACATATTGTGATTATGAATCAGAATATGATGAAGATGAGGTTTTTGAAGAGATTAGTAAAGAGTTAATTCACTTTGAGGAAAAAATCAAACCTAACTTGAATGATACCGAGGATGTCAATATAGGGGACACGAGTAATGTCCGAGAAACTAAAATAAGTGTCCATCTCGAGCCAAAAATCCGAGAGGAGTTAATTAAAGCACTCATAGAATTCAAAGATATTTTTGCATGGTCGTATGACGACATGCCGGGCTTGAGCACTGATTTAGTGGTCCACAAATTACCCACCGATCCAACAGTGCCTCCTGTCAAGCAGAGGTTGAGAAAATTCAAGCCTGATATGAGTGTGAGAATTAAAGAAGAAATCACCAAACAATTGGAAGCAAAGGTCATTCGAGTCACTCGATATCCTGTTTGGTTAGCTAATATCGTTCCTGTGCCAAAGAAAGACGGCAAAATTAGAGTATGCGTCGACTATCGCAATCTCAACAAAGCAAGTCCAAAGGATAATTTCCCATTACCCAATATCCATATCTTGATCGACAATTGTGCCAAGCATGATATAGGATCTTTCGTGGACTGTTATGCCGGATATCATCAAATTCTAATGGATGAAGAAGATGCAGAAAAGACGGCATTCATCACACCATGGGGAACTTATTGCTACAGGGTAATGCCATTCGGTTTGAAGAACGCCGGAGCAACCTATATGAGAGCAATGACCACAGTGTTTCATGATATGATACACAAGGAAATTGAGGTATACGTGGATGATGTAATCATAAAATCAAAGCATCAGACCAACCACGTTGGGGATTTGAGGAAGTTCTTCTTAAGACTTCGCAGGTACAACCTCAAGCTTAACCCTGCCAAGTGCGCATTCGGAGTTCCATCTGGAAAATTGCTGGGATTCATAGTCAGTCGACGAGGCATCGAGCTAGACCCATCAAAGATCAAAGCCATCCAAGAACTGCCACCCCCAAGAAACAAAACTGAAGTAATGAGTTTGTTGGGAAGGTTAAATTATATCAGTAGGTTTATTGCTCAGCTCACAACAACCTGCGAGCCAATTTTCAAATTGTTAAAAAAGGATGCTGCAATCAAATGGACCGATGAGTGTCAGGAAGCGTTCGATAAAATAAAAGGGTACTTATCAAACCCACCCGTGTTGGTCCCGCCAGAGCCAGGAAGACCTTTGATTCTTTACTTGACGGTTTTGGAAAATTCATTTGGTTGTGTATTGGGGCAGCATGACCTCACTGGCAGAAAAGAACAGGCCATCTACTACCTTAGCAAGAAGTTCACAGCTTATGAGGTTAAGTATACTCATCTGGAAAAGACATGTTGCGCCCTAACATGGGTAGCTCAAAAATTGAAACACTATTTGTCATCCTACACTACTTACCTCATTTCTCGTTTGGATCCCTTGAAATACATTTTTCAAAAGCCTATGCCAACGGGAAGACTTGCAAAGTGGCAGATATTGCTCACGGAATTCGACATCGTCTATGTGACTCGGACTGCAATGAAGGCTCAAGCACTGGCCGATCATTTAGCCGAAAACCCGGTCGATGAGGAATATGAGCCGTTGAAGACTTATTTTCCTGATGAAGAAACAATGCATATCGACGAGGTGGAACAAATCGAAAAACCTGGCTGGAAACTTTTCTTTGATGGAGCCGCCAACATGAAAGGAGTAGGAATAGGAGCTGTAATCATTTCTGAAACAGGGCATCACTATCCTGTTACGGCTCAATTGCGATTTTATTGCACCAATAATATGGCTGAATATGAAGCTTGCATTTTGGGGTTAAGGCTAGCTGCAGACATGGGTATCCGAGAAATCTTAGTCATGGGAGATTCGGATCTTTTGATACATCAAATTCAAGGAGAATGGGAAACCCGAGATTTGAAGCTCATACCATACCGACAATGTCTACATGATCTTTGTCAGCGGTTTCAATCAGTGGAATTCCAACATATTCCAAGAATCCATAATGAAGTTGCTTGATGCATTGGCTACTCTAGCATCAATGTTGCACCATCCAGACAAAGCTTATGTGGATCCAATACATATTCAAATCCACAATCAGCACGCTTATTGCAATATGGTTGAAGAAGAATTTGATGGAGAACCATGGTTCCACGACATCAAGGAATATATCAGGATGAGCATATATCCCGCACAAGCCACAGGAGATCAAAAGAGGACCATCAGGCGATTAGCAAATGGATTCTTCTTAAGCGGAGGAGTTTTGTATAAAAGAACACCAGATCTTGGATTATTAAGATGCATAGATGCCAGACAAGCTACAACTGTCATGGCTGAAATACATTCAGGAGTTTGCGGACCCCACATGAGTGGATATGTGTTGGCAAAGAAGATCCTACGGGCTGGTTACTATTGGCTTACCATGGAGAGAGATTGTATCAGTTTTGTACGCAAATGTCATCAATGCCAAATACACGGAGATTTGATTCATTCTCCACCATCCGAGTTGCACACAATGTCGGCACCATGGCCTTTCGTTGCTTGGGGCATGGATGTGATCGGACCAATTGAACCGGCAGCATCCAATGGACACAGATTCATTCTGGTAGCTATTGATTATTTTACCAAATGGGTTGAGGCCAAGACATTCAAATCAGTGACCAAGAAAGCTGTGGTCGATTTTGTCCACTCAAATATCATATGTCGATTCGGAATCCCGAAGGTGATCATCACGGATAACGGTGCTAATCTTAACAGCAACTTAATGAAAGAAGTATGTCAACAGTTTAAGATTACACATCGTAACTCTACCCCATATCGGCCCAAGGCGAATGGAGCAGTAGAAGCAGCCAACAAAAACATAAAGAAGATACTGCGGAAAATGGTAGAAGGTTCAAAACAATGGCATGAAAAATTACCCTTTGCATTATTGGGATACCGCACTACTGTTCGCACTTCAGTAGGAGCAACTCCTTATTTGTTGGTATACGGCACCGAAGCAGTAATTCCTGCAGAAATTGAGATTCCTTCCCTTCGGATCATTGCCGAAGCAAAGATTGATGATGATGAATGGGTCAAAACCCGTCTAGAACAGTTAAATTTGATTGATGAAAAACGATTGACCGCAGTATGCCATGGTCAATTATATCAAAGAAGAATAGAAAGAGCATACAACAAAAAGGTGCGTCCCCGGAAGTTCGAAGTAGGTCAGCATGTGCTGAAACGCATTCTTCCACATCAGGTTGAAGCAAAAGGCAAATTTGCTCCGAATTGGCAAGGACCATTCATTGTGACCAGAGTATTATCGAATGGTGCACTATGTTTAACAGATATTGAAGGCAAATGCATAGATATGGCGATCAATTCTGACGCGGTAAAGAGATATTATGCATAACTTTTGAATGTTTGTATTTAGCACTATTTCAAAGATTGAAATGACAAAGGCAATTTATTCTGCTGTCCAAACACTATACCATTTGCTTCCCCTTTGAGCCATACTTGTTTCTTTCCTAACCTCTCTTGGAATCAATAAAATAAAAAAATAAAAAATAAAAAAAATCTTCACTATTATGGAGTGAACTACGTTTGACCTGATCCCTCAAAGAAGGATACGTAGGCGCCTCACGGCTCGGTCATAGGGTGCACAACATGCACAATGTGCATGGAAAAGAAATATCAAGAGACCCCAATCAAGAAACTGGGGCAGGAATTGTATTGGAAATAAGAAAAGATTCCAAGAGTTGTAATTTTAAACCCATACCACAGCTATTTAGCTTTTAATACCTTTTCCATTCCTAACCTTATACCAAAAAGACCTTTCGATCAATCTTAGAAAAATGCTGATGCAAGTAAATGAAGTGGTACAAACAAGGAAAGAAAGTAAAAATGAGAGAGTCTTATAGGTGAAAACCCACACGGGCACCATAAGGCGACGGGAGTTGAGAGAAAAGTAAAATGAGAGAGTCTTATTGGTGAAAATCTTCGCAGGCACCATAAGGCGAAAGGGAAGTGAAGAAGTGAAAAATGAGGAAAATTGATCAATGAAAACTCCTTGAGACAATTGAAAGGAGATTGATTGAAAGACTGGGTTGATTAATCCGAAATGCATACCCTGATCATTGGTGCCAGTAATTCCAATCAGATAAGTCCTTTATTCCCACGGTAGTCCCAGCTACCCAAAAATTCCCGAACTACACTGACCTGATTCCTTTATAGCCAAGGATATGTAGGAAACCTTTGAAGCAGAGGTTCGGTCAAATCTTTCTAAAAATGCTTCCCACGGAGTATTCGAACGGGCAAAAATCGCTCGTGTCCGCTCACTTTATCTTTGTACGAAAACTCTTCGAGTTTCCGCACAAAGAGGGGCAGCTGTGAGCACGTGATTTTTGCCTTACGAAAAATTACTCCAAAATAAATCAAAATAAATTTCTTGTACTGTGTAATTTCTGAATTTGCGTGGTGTTAAATATTTGTTTATGCCCGTAAAATGTTTGCTTTGTTATAATTAAACAAAATTAAAATAAAATACATGTTGCATGCATATAGGATTTAATTATGCATTTAAGAGATAATTTAAATTAAAAAAAATACAAAAATATGCATTAGTTCTATTTTAAATGTTTCACTGTGTGATTGATGTTTTTTCTATGTGTTAAATAATTATTATAGAGTAATTAATATTTTTTGTGTAAGGTTAAAAAATTGTTTATAATTTTATTAGGATTTTTTTTATTTACTAATAAAATTAGAAAAAAATTGAAAAGGAAATAAAAATTGGACCTGGATTTAAATCCAGGCCCAAAACAAATTACACTTCCTCAGCCCAATCCAAACAACCTGTCCGGTCCAGTCCCAAGCTAAGACCAAACGACGTCGTTTGGTCACCTCTCATCAAGAAACCGTTCGATCAAATCCAATCAACGGACAAGATACATTACCCTTACCCGTAACCCGTTACCCGATCCATTAACCCGATTCAGTCCGACCCCAACTTTAAACCAAACGACGTCGTTTGATTTAATGAATTAATCTCAGCCATCCATCCTTCCTAATCCAACGGTCCATATCCACCCACCATTCCCCTATATAAACCCGTAACCCTTTACCCGGCCCCCTAACTAAACACCCCCCCTCTCCGCTCCTGTTCATCATCGTCCCAAACCCCCACTCTTAACCCTAGCCGCCCTAGGATTCCACCGCCTGAAACCCGGCGGCATCAACGCCGCCGGTCACCAACTTAACACCCTAGGACCCCATGAACACCCTCTATCCGAATATGTTACCAGCTTGGTTCGAATCTCCCTAGAGATTCTCGAATCTTCATTTGAAGATTCGAGCCAAGTTCAGATCTAGACCTAACAGTCCCAAATCGACACCACAGCTCCACCTAGTCACCCTGAATATGGATCTATCATTTGTTTGGTTCGAATCAGTTCGGAACTCCTCGAATCTTCTTTTGAAGATTCGGACCAAACAAAAACAGACTCAGATCCGTTTCAAACTAACACCAAATAACCCCTAGGCTACCCACACCCTCGTATCATGTTTGGTTCCCTGCAAATCTGCCTAGAAATGTTCGGATTTAAGATCCAAGAACCTGAAACCTTAAAAATTTCCAATCTTGGAATTTTTCCGATTTCAAGTAAAAGATTGAGGTTTAATCGACCTTAGTCGAAGTATTTTCAGTGGAAAATACTTCGACTAAGGTCTGTTTGATTTCAAACAAAAATCCGAAGCTGAGTTGGGATCGAGTCTGATTAAAGTTCAGAGGTATTTTTCTATTTATTTTGTGTATTCTATGTGTATTGTTGTCCGTATTAATAGCTTGTTAATTTTTCATATTTGTTTTGATCAATTCTGTCATTTCTGTCTATTTAATCCGAATGTGAATTGTTTCTGTTGGTTATGGTTATTTACAATGTGTGTAATCGACTCGATTAAGTTCGTCGATTAATTATATTACGAATTTTTTCATTTCTGAAAATGTTGACTAAAACAGTCTGCTTCTATTATTTTAGACTAATTATTGACAAATGTTGTAAATAGTCAATTGATTAATGCTCGTCAATTAAGTCATGATTGTCTGTGAATCAGTGAATTCAAATGTATGTTGTATATGTTATTGTCTGAACATTAAAGTTTCAGGACATTGTCAGTATTGACAATGATCCTGTGTGTGTTTGATTCTAGTTCAGTATTAAGTCCAGTCTGAATTGGTTTGATAATTGCAGTAATATGTTGTTAGTTCTGAATTCAGTATAATATTGCTGAAATATCCAGTTTGAATTCAAGTTTGCAAAAGTTGGTCAAATGCAATTGTGTTAGGAAGTTAATAGGATTGGTTATAGCTGTAAATCAGGAGATAACTAAGTTTGTACAGATTTTAGAATCTGTTTTGCTGTAGGTTCTGATTTTGTTTTCAGTAATAACATTAGGATTTCAGGGGCATTTCTGGGAATGAGCAGTAAAAAACAGGGTGTTAGTACTAGTATATTATAATGTAATGTTAGTTGCTATTAGTTAATAATACTAATGGGGAACAAGGGATAATGGGCTGCTGAAAATCAGGGAAAAGGTTTTACATAATGGGTTTTTCTGTTTTTAAAAAGAAGAAGGGGGTCCAAGAAGCACTTAAATTGCCTAGGACCAGCCCTGTATAAATACAGGAGCTGGACAGACAGTTAAAGGACAGAATTTTTGAGTGAGAAAACAGAATTTTTAAGAGAGAAAAAAACAGAATTTTTGAGTAAGAAAGACAGAATTTTAAGGGAGAGAAACAGAATTTTCAGAGAGCTTTTTTAACAGACAGAGAAATTTTTAAGAGAGAATTTTTTAAGAGATTTTGAGGGCTGAGATTTTAAAGGAAGGAAATAGAAAATAGAACATTCACATACACACTCACATACAGATACAGCAGCAGAAACAAAAAATCAGAAACAAACTGAATTTGAAACTGAAGAAAGAAAAAAAAACTGAAATCTGAAATGATGTTCTTTTGTTGAATCTGTTCAACTTTATGTGATTCCACTGTTCAGTTAAAATCTGAAGTGTCTTTCAAAGTATCTTACTGTGCATCTGGGCTCTTCGAATCCTATTCTTGATCAGATTTACTGTGTTATCAGTATATTCTACTGAATTTGTTACTGCTGTAACTGCTGAAACTTACTTCTTCTACCTCCATTTTCAGGTATATGTCTTTTAAATTTTAAGTCGGAAAGAGATTTCAGCATGACCCGTCAATGAAGCTTGAATTGAAATGTTATTTTCCAATTGTCCAAGTTCATTAGTTCTAATTTCATTTTTATGTTAGTTAACTAATAGTGAATTCAATTTGATAGCTATGAGTTAAATTGTCTTATTTTGAAATTCATATAAAGTTTTGTAATAATGTTAGCTATTCCGAAATCTCATTGGTATAGATATATGTGAATTGTCAAAACAGGGAGTGAGGCATAAAAATGGGCCATTGATTACATCCCATAATACCATTAGTTGAATGTAATGATTAAGAAGTTACATTAGTAGAATATCTTGTAACAAATATGATTTTTTTGTTTAGGTTGGTATAAGTTATTATATGGTATGATGACAGGTATAATCATATGAGTAAAGTAAGTTGGTATAGCTCATCATGATGTTAAAACGTTATGAATATTTACGCCAAACAGTTAGGTTATATGTAAGGTAACTTTGTTGAATTAACTTGCATAATAACGCCTTTTCTATAAATTTGATGCTTATCTACTTTCATAAAACAAAGTGACCAAATAATTAGGTCTATTAAGATTAAAACGAGCATATGAGAATAAGTTGATTTGTATATACATAAATGGCAACTTCTTAAATCAATGGTAATTAAAAATAGAATTTGCATTAAATAATCATGAAAATTCCCGGAAAATATTTCCTTCCTTTATGAATTATTTATTTTCGGTTTCATATGCAATTTATTCTTTGGCATATTTATATATGTCACATTTGTTTTAAAGTTAGTACTAATCATATTTTTATTCTGTCTTTTGAATTTGAATAATTGGAATGAATATGATTTATATTCGGAAATTATAATCAATGGTCGATATTTAATAAATTGTGGATTATTTTCCAAAAATTTAAAGAATATCTTAAAACAAGATTTTTCGTGATATAACAAACATTTTTTTTCAAAATTTCATAACATCATTACAAATATGTTGCGCAATTAAGGATACGTTCGCGTACCCTGATTATACTTTTTAAAGAAACAAAACTTCGGATTATGCGTACGCGCAATTTCGAGCGAATATTTAATAAAAGGATTTTTCTAAAGGCGTTAAATCAATTTCATAAAAAACCCGAGATGTACGGTTCACTATTCAAGAAAAATAAATATTCTTGATTCAAAACAATCTCGGAGAAATGATTGCTTAATATATTATAAAAAATTATTGTGTACACGTACGCGTGACACAATTCCGCATTTTTAATTTATAACACGAATATACGTACGCGTAATTCGATTCAAAGAAGGTTTCAATCGTAATAAGTATAAGCAGTAGTAAAATCAGAAAACATCAATATTTAATAAAATCAAGTTGATTAAGCCAATAATAAAAACAGTTAAGCGACCGTGCTAGAACCACGGAATTCGGAAATGCCTAACACCTTCTTCCGGATTAACAGAATTCCTTACTCAGGATTTCTGGTTCGCGGAAAAAAAATAAACAGAGTCATATTCTCCTCGATTCAGGGATTATAATTGGTGACTTGGGACGCCTCAAAATTCCCAGGTGGCGACTCTGAAACAAATAAACAAATCCCGTTTCGACTGTCCTTTAATTGGAGAAAACTCCCCACGCGCCCCGCGGGTGCGGGAAAAAAAGGAGGTGCGACACCTACTCGATTCTTCGTTTTGTTGCTCTATCATCCGTTGATCCCCGAATACGATCCCCGCTTAATTATTTGGGCTTTTACTCAGACTTCAAATCTCCAAATCACTTGAATTCATGCCATAACATCTATATAGCTCAGAATCACTCCTACAAGGCACAAAACACACAATTAGTGCAAGACACTAGCGATTAAAGCTCAAACTCAATTAAAGTGCAGTAAATTTGAGTGTAATAAGAGACTAAAATACGTAATTATAGCCTATCATCAACACCCCACACTTAAACCATTGCTCGTCTTCGAGCAATCAAACTACACTTTTTTATAGACACGACCTTTTTAAACAATTCTCCTAACTCATCACACCAAGAGTATTTAAAATAGACTAAGCACAAAAGCGTAACATATTCACCTCAAGATTTGACTCACAAGTACCACGCATTATTCACAACTCACCCACTTACTCTAACATAGAGGTCACTAACATTACTTTCCCTTCATGAATCAAGTGCCCTCACACAACAAAAGAGAGTAGTTCCACACAATAAAATTTAAGAACACTTAGGAACTCAAGATAGAAAGAATTCACTCTCTCAGAAATAACATTCATATGCCACAAAAGATGCACCATAAGCTTGCCCATAGTGTACTACTCCACTAATCGAGCTCATTCAATCTAGGATCAATTAGGACTTTATTTGGTAGTAATGTAGGCTACGGGTCGGGTAGAATATATTTATATATAAGAGTGACTACACCTCCCTAAGCACTTTAATACATATACTTTAACATTCAAACCCAATACTTATGTCAAACCAAAACTCCACCTTCATATCAACGTATATTACCCCATTCTTATTTGAGCACACTCACATCAAGAGCCACCACTCATCAAGAATTTTTTTTACAACAATCCAACTAATTTTGTTTTTTTCAATTCAAGTGGCTCTTACTTTTTCAAAACAGTGCACATTTCTCCTTATTTAATTAGTTCCACTCAAAAGCCAAACCAACCACCCCACATTTTAACTTTTACAAAGTTCATAAACAATTCAAGTGCTCATGAGAGGTTACAAGGTTCAAATAGATGATTAATTTAAACAAATGTGTAAGGCTTGTAATGTGGTTGCCAAAAAAAAAGATTACAGGCTCAAAGGGGTTAACTACGATACATAACAATTAGGTGGGTAAAATATACATATCTGGCTCAACAAAAAAATACCTATATCACTTTCAAGACTAAACAAAACTACTATTTCGCTTTTCAAACACACATGGCAAGTTCTAGGCATCAAATGCAATGCACAAAATATAACAAATCCTTACACACACATGGCGCATAACTCACTCAGGATTGCACTCATCAAGACACTCTAGTCAAAGCAGTTAAGCAAATTTAAGGTACTTATACAAGAGTCAAAAACTGAGGCTAAACGTCACAACCAAAGTACTCACTATTCTCAAGGCATAATAAAGTCAAGAGATATTGCTTCAATTCAAAACACAACACAATGGCTCCTACTCCCAAAAAAAACTAACTACACCCGGTTCAAACAAAACCCTTGGAAAAGAACCGCGGTACAAAGAAAAACCAAGGGGGAATTGCTACACTACCTAACAAAAGAAAATCTTTTTATTTTATTTTTTTATTTAAACTTATATTCCTCAAGAAAATTGTCTAATAGATCCATCGTCGGGAAAAGTCCAATCTTTTTCATTTTAAAAAAAAAATTATTCAATTAAACTAACTCAACTAAAATAGCATAGAAAGTCACACAGACAATCTCCTCACCCCACACTTAAAATTGTGCATTGTCCTCAATGCACACCATAATTAATAAAAGGGTAAAAGAGACTCCCTGGTAGGCCAAAAGCCGAAGCACAAACAACTCATGGGGTACTCAGACTTCTCCCAAGCTTGGTCCTTCGTGCGGGTACCTCACACTTAGTTCCAACCATTTGGTTTGTTGTTGCATCCTTCCAATACATTTGTTTTCTATGCTCCTAGAATATAAAAAATTGACACTCCAAAAGTAATACAGTTAAAAAATAAATAAATAAAAGAAAGCAATAAAGCTGGGTTGCCTCCCAACAAGCGCTTGATTTAACGTCGCAGCACGACGCAAATTACTTTTTGCCTCCACTTCGAGCTTATGAATTGAACCCCCAATTTGACGTCAAGTTTTCGGCTATGCTCCAGGGGTGAGGGAACAAATCTAATTGGCCCAAGCAACCATTGTACTATTCTACACTTTTTGGCTTTTAGATGAGGTATGTAGTTCTGTCTTTCTGGCAAGAAAAATTCCAGAATGTAGGCTCCTTATTCCTCATTCCTTGACTTCTCAATCGGCTCGGATGAATCTATTTCCATATTGTCATCCAAGCACAATGTATAAAAATGTTTGGAGTGAGGACCAATGTGCTCACACACATGAACTTCAGGATTTTCAGCATCCTCAACATTAATGATACTAGAGTCAATAAAATTTGTATCCTTAATGTCTTTGGCTGGCTCTAGTCTCACTTCTTCAACATTGACATCCTCAAATTGTAGTTGGTTAGGTTGTTGATGTTCTAATCTGACCTCCCCAGTTAACACCTCAAATTCATGCTCTTCTTGCCTACTATCCTCAATATTGGCTTGTTGAGCATTAAAAACTCTAACCACTTGACTCAAGCCTCCAACTTGCGAATAGTTGCCTCTTGCCTTTCTATCTACAATTGTTTTTCATTATTTTGTTTCAGAAGAAACTTTAACATATCATTGATCTCCTTTAGGTCTGCATCCCCTGGTTCTTTATTCCTGTTAACTTCACAAGAAAAGGTAGAACCATCATAGTAAGGGGTTGGGGGAAGATAAGAAATATAAGCGCAACCATAAAAGTGGCCATTTTTACCACCACACACATCACACACATTCCACAAATAAGATTGAGTTGGTGCACATAACTCGCTCTCAGGAACGTTTTGAAAAATATTCAACGGGTGGTTTCCTTCACAATATGTATGGAGATCAATAGTAGAATTATCTAGACCTAAATTCCCATAATTCCAAGATGTCATGTTTCTCAAATCAACAGTTATAAGAAAAATACAAAAAGAAAAAGAAAAAACAAAATAAAAGTTCAAACTTGAACCCTAGCACTATATACAGCTACAACTACATCGTTAATTCCCCGGCAACAGCGCCAAATTTGATCACGCCCAACTATGCCTTATAAAAAGGACTAAGCGGTCGTTGCAAATATAATCCAGTTTACAAGTCCGGAGTCGAATCCCATAGAGAACTAATGCCTAACTATAGTTGTTCACTATCACCAAGAAGACAAACTTGAACAGTTCCTAACTTATAGATATTAAGATTCTTGTGTTTAACTAATTAACTAACAAATTAAAATAGTAAATTAACAACTACAGATACTAAGGGTTAGAGACAAGATTAAGGAGGTCTAGAATTATGATTTCCCCAATTGTCGGAATCCTTCCCGCTATGTCTTCTATAATTTTACCTAAGTATTCTCTACCGATCATGAGCGCTCTGCGTGTTGTAATTCTCTCCCGAGTAATTACGACAATTTACTAGACATACTCTCCCGAGTTATGCTAGCTGGTTATAATTACAGCTCACTTAGATCGCACCCAAGGTTTCGTTATCCCTAATCCCACCTTTAAACCCTTGGTTATTGATTCCTCACATACGTCGGGAGTGATGTTGTTCAACAACTACCTAAATATGCACTCTCTCCCGAGTAATACATACTAAATAGGCCCAGCTAATTGAGGGCCCTTCAATCAACCACAAGAATAATATAGTTGAACAAATAGAGAAAATGCTACGGCTCAATTATATAAAAATATAACAAGAATTTATTCTACAAAAGGTTCCATCAAAACCCTAGATAACAAATTAGCTATTCATAATAGTATGTAAAACTACAATACTAAAAGTCATAACCAACAATGAAAAATAGGAAGAGGAAGGAAAAACTCGTAGCAAAAGTCTCCGTCTTGCTCTTATTGTGTCTCTGTCTCCTTAGGTCAAATCTGTGTCTCAAATCTGTCTAACCTCAGCCTCCCTAGGTCTAAATTATGTCCAACCTCAGCCTCCGTAGGTCTAAATTATGTCCAACCCCTTAAAAATATTGTTTTTCCATGTATATATACCAAGTAGGGTTGGACCCAAATAATTATACCTTCTCCTACGCGAATTTTTTTTTCCAGGTTTGGACGCCACGGCCGCGGTACAAACGCGGTATATGGCAGGTATACTGCCTCAACCCGCCTCAGGTCCGCGGTCGCAGTTTCGACCGCATTTTTCACCTTGTTCCGTTTGGAATTTGGAAAACCGTAAAACATGAAAGTTGTAGCCCTTTGATTTATATTTCCAATCATATATTGTGAAGCCCAAATGGAGTTAGGAGCAAAAGGTTATGTGCATTTTACGAGACAGTGCACAATATATCTACTCGATTCTTCGTTTTGTTGCTCTATCATCCATTGATACCCGAATACGATCCTGGCTTAATTATTTGGGCTTTTACTCAGACTTCAAAGCTCAAAATCACTTGAATTCATTCCATAATATCGATATAGCTCGGAATCACTCCTACAAGGCATAAAACACACAATTAGTTCAAGACACTATCGATTAAAGCTCAAACTCATGAATTAAAATGCAGTAAATTTAAGTGTAATAAGAGACAAAAATACGTAATTATAGACTATCATCATTATTCGTGTGGAGAAAAGAATATTACGCCAATTTTTGTTATAAATGGGATTCCCCATTTAGGTTGGTATCCCGAAATATCTGGCATAGGCCTTAGAGATGAAATACGATAATTTAGTAATATTTTATTATTAAATATAGTAGTTTTACAGAATAGAGGCCTGTGCATTTGGGATGCCACGGTTAGTTGATAGCGCCGAAAAATATAGCTGTTACAACTTGCATTTTAATAAAATTAAGTTTTAATAATTAAGTTGCCATGTGTAATTTTAATAGGCTGCCACTTAAATTTCTAATAACTTGTCACTTGGCTAAATGAAAAGGCAAACTATCTTGCTTTAATATTATATATAGATAACCATAATACTTTTCATGATAAATTTCCTAATATTTAGGATTTTGAATAATAAATGTATAATTTAGCATTGTAATATGCAAAACTTACGTTTCCAACAGTAAAACAAAAACAAAAAACGAAAAAACTTTGGTTCTTTTTCAATAGTTGTTTAATGAAACATCTTTTCTTTCTAGACTCTTATTATGGTTTTGAAACTGCAAGAACTATGCATCTGACATCTCTAATAGTTTTTTTTAATAAAAAACTCCTTTATTTAGGAGTTAGGTTAGCTAAAGTTTATTGGCAATTAAATAATTTTAATTTATTTATTTAGGTAAAAATTCTTAATATTTAAAAATTTAAAATTACAAATTGCTTGATTAATATTTAACTTTAAAATTATCTACGATTTTATGAACAATTTTACAAAGGCATTTACGTAATTGTAGATTCCGTGTTTGCAAAGTTACATGTTGGTCAGCAAAGCTCATTTCTTATGCTGGGAGATGTCAATTGATCAAGGCTATTATTTTTGGTATGACTTATTGGGCACAAGTGTTTATTATCCCAAAGAAGGTGATGAAAGCTATTGAAGCTATCTGCAGAACATTTTTATGGACTGGTAGTGCTAATACTTCAAAGAAGGCACTAGTAGCATGGGAGAAGGTATGTAGGCCAATAGCAGCTGGAGGTCTCAACATACTGGACATAAAGATGTGGAACAAAGCAGCAATTATCAAACATTTATGGGACTTAACAAGAAAGAAGGATTGTCTACGGATACGATGGGTGCATAGCTTTTACATAAAGAGCAGGGACATGGAAATAATGGCTACTCCTAAGACAGCATCTTGGGTAGTGAGAAAGATACTGGACAATAGAAGTGTGATCATGGGGCATCAACAACTTCAAGGGAATATTCACAACAGATTACATGCAATGTGCAAAAATGGAAAGTTCCAGATCAAACAGATGTATTTGAAACTGATACCTGAATATTGCAGAGTTGAATGGAAGAGTTTAATGCTGCATACAAATGTACATCCGAGACATAAATTCACTCTTTGGCTTGCAGCATAGCAGAGAATAACAACAGTGGACAGACTATTGAAGTTTGGTATTCAAGTGCCTGCAGCTTGTGCATTCTGTGGACATAGTCTAGAATCTTTTAACCACTTATTCTTTGAATGATCAATTACAAAGAAACTGTGGTCTAGACTATGTGATTGACTGGGGCATAAGAGGAACATTGAAGATTGGGAAGCCAAAATGGAATGGATATGCAAGAAAGCTAAGAGCACGAAAGGGATAAATACTGTAACCAGTTGTGTTTTTGCCAGTACTGTTGCAATGATTTGGAGGGAGAGAAACAGAATCAGATTTGATAAAGACAAATATGATGAGTATCAAATATGCAGAGAAATAGTGTTGCACATACATATCAGAGGCAAGAGCAACAGCAAATGGAAAGGAGTGCTAAAGCAGCTGGATTGGATCCCATGAAGAAACGAAGTGTAGAAATGTAATAGAAGTGATTAGAAATAGTGTTTGTATTGTAGTGATATAGATAGATAGACACATAGATTTTGCATAACTAATTGTGATGTAAAAGGGGTAGTAGTAAGTCAAAGCTGCTACTGGGGCTCAAATTGTAAAGTTTTTTGAGTATCAATAGAACATAACTTTAACTCAAAAAAAAAAAAGTGTGCTAATAAATACTAAATCATCATTTACTATTAATACTTTAACTCAATATCCAATTTTAGAAATACATTTGAAATGACATTTAACAGTTGCGCGTTAAGTATATATAGCTTGAAAATATTTATATATTTTTTTAAAAGTTTTATACTTATTGATATGGGGTATACAAGCAAAACACATATTTTAAAACTAGCACTATATTAAAAATACGAAATTCCTTAGCGAAATATCGTTTGCTTTTTTTACCCTTTAATAATAAGTTTAACTCTAGACAAAATAGTCATTTAATTATTTTTCTAAGAATATTTAATTATTTCCTAATTCATAGGACTTTAAAATCAATTAAATTTGATTTATTGATCATCCTTCATAATTAAAATTAGTTAGGAAGTCCTAATATTAAAAATTTAAATTATGTTTAGATTCTACCATTTTAATCGGAATAAACACATCAAATTGAGCACTAATGTAAGTATTTGAACTTTTACGAAAGTTACGTACCTTTCATAAGTAAAAGTATTTAAAATTGTAGGTAAATATTTAATATATGAGTTCCAAAATAAAAGCACACTCATAATAGTGCATATTTTAGGAAGATACATAATGCAAAGTTTTTTCCTAAATTGAGTAATTAGATAAATAGGGCACGATAATTATTATTTTAAAATACTTATACTTTTTTATTTATATTTTTTTTACAATAACTCATAATTAGTTTTCAATTTAAAATTTATGTAATTTTCTAAAAAAATTGTATTTATTAATATTAGATACACACACAAAACACGTAGCGTAAAGACTAGTTTGTTGAAAAAAGACATTCTCTTTTGATTTGATAGGGGCATGAGGTGACGACTCTTATAGTGTACAACTATTAATCAGTTGGATATCTTATCCTCCAAGTTAAATTTTCTTAATTTGTTTTAAATAAAATTGTGTTCTCAAAATAATTGTAAATACTAACCCCTTCTCCAAGAAGAGTCAATTTCCCTTTTTTCAAGTAATTCGTACCACTATAAAGATGGAGATATTAGAGTTTGTTTATTATTAAAACTAGAATTATCAGGGGCTAATGACTCCATAACTATGAGAAATTAGATTTTTTTTTTAAATTTCATATACGAAATATTAAAGTTACTTCTTGTATTAAAGAAATTACTCTGGCTTGATAAAAAAATTTGGTACTACATTATAGTGATCATATGTTCTTTCACAGCTAGGAGTTGCATCATCACTTTTTAACCCACACCAAAAACTATTGACATCTTGTAGCCGAAAAAGTGTATAAAATTTATATAATTTTTATATATAACATACATAATGTATGTATACAAAAAATATACAAATTTTATATATTTTTCGGCTATTATTTTTCCTTAGATTAACTATAACTATAATTTTTTGACAGAAGTCTTAATTTTTCAAGCGACCAGAATGATAAATTTACCAATGAATTGCTACTCAACTGTTCAGCGCATCTTGCTCATTCTGTTTTATTTTACTTGGCAATACTTAGCTGAATGATTTAGAAAACCCCAAACACATAAACGAGAGCAAAACTCTCCATTTTAAATTGTAGCCAAACATTGGAAAACATTAAAGTATTCCGCTTAATATGATTTTTTTTTGGTGCGTTTCATCTAGACGATATTAAAAGGAGAGTAGTGAAACATAACGTTGCCAAGTGTCATATTGAGAAAAAGCCACTTGGCACTTTTAAAATAAAATTTAAATAGATTTTATGACAAAATCTAATATAGATTAACAAGATTAAGACAAAATCAAAATTAAATTGTTCAAGAAATATTTCTATAGTAAAATTTCTATTTAAGGAATATTCTCCCTTCAATTTTGGTCCAAGTGATAAACGAATAGCAGTGAATTTGGACTGATTTTCGTTCATGATACATTTCCCAACTCAAGGTTTAGTCTAGGTGATATTATCCCTTTAATTTAGGTGCCTATTTAATAATATATATATATGTATATGCAGAGTAATTATTGGTCTATATTTATATTGTAAAATTTTATTTTTAATAAGATAATGGTAATTTACATCTATATTATATTAAAAGGAGACTAATGAAGCATGAGGTTAAGCCAAGTGGCATATTTAGAAAAAGCCACTTGGCACTTTTAAAATAAAATTTAAATAGATTTTATGACAAAATCAAATATAGATTAGCAAGATTATGACAAAATCAAAATTAAATTGTTCAAGAAATGTTTCTATAGTAAAATTTCTATTTAAGGAATATTCTCCCTTCAATTTTGGTCCAAGTGATAAACGAATAGCAGTGAATTTGGACTGATTTTCGTTCATGATACATTTCCCAACTCAAGGTTTAGTCTAGGTGATATTATCCCTTTAATTTAGGTGCCTATTTAATAATATATATATGTATATGCAGAGTAATTATTGGTCTATATTTATATTGTAAAATTTTATTTTTAATAAGATAATGGTAATTTACATCTATATTATATTAAAAGGAGACTAATGAAGCATGAGGTTAAGCCAAGTGGCATATTTAGAAAAAGCCACTTGGCACTTTTAAAATAAAATTTAAATAGATTTTATGACAAAATCAAATATAGATTAGCAAGATTATGACAAAATCAAAATTAAATTGTTCAAGAAATGTTTCTATAGTAAAATTTCTATTTAAGGAATATTCTCCCTTCAATTTTGGTCCAAGTGATAAACGAATAGCAGTGAATTTGGACTGATTTTCGTTCATGATACATTTCCCAACTCAAGGTTTAGTCTAGGTGATATTATCCCTTTAATTTAGGTGCCTATTTAATAATATATATATATGTATATGCAGAGTAATTATTGGTCTATATTTATATTGTAAAATTTTATTTTTAATAAGATAATGGTAATTTACATCTATATTATATTAAAAGGAGACTAATGAAGCATGAGGTTAAGCCAAGTGGCATATTTAGAAAAAGCCACTTGGCACTTTTAAAATAAAATTTAAATAGATTTTATGACAAAATCAAATATAGATTAGCAAGATTATGACAAAATCAAAATTAAATTGTTCAAGAAATGTTTCTATAGTAAAATTTCTATTTAAGGAATATTCTCCCTTCAATTTTGGTCCAAGTGATAAACGAATAGCAGTGAATTTGGACTGATTTTCGTTCATGATACATTTCCCAACTCAAGGTTTAGTCTAGGTGATATTATCCCTTTAATTTAGGTGCCTATTTAATAATATATATATGTATATGCAGAGTAATTATTGGTCTATATTTATATTGTAAAATTTTATTTTTAATAAGATACTGGTAATTTACATCTATATTATATTAAAAGGAGACTAATGAAGCATGAGGTTAAGCCAAGTGGCATATTTAGAAAAAGCCACTTGGCACTTTTAAAATAAAATTTAAATAGATTTTATGACAAAATCAAATATAGATTAGCAAGATTATGACAAAATCAAAATTAAATTGTTCAAGAAATGTTTCTATAGTAAAATTTCTATTTAAGGAATATTCTCCCTTCAATTTTGGTCCAAGTGATAAACGAATAGCAGTGAATTTGGACTGATTTTCGTTCATGATACATTTCCCAACTCAAGGTTTAGTCTAGGTGATATTATCCCTTTAATTTAGGTGCCTATTTAATAATATATATATGTATATGCAGAGTAATTATTGGTCTATATTTATATTGTAAAATTTTATTTTTAATAAGATAATGGTAATTTACATCTATATTATATTAAAAGGAGACTAATGAAGCATGAGGTTAAGCCAAGTGGCATATTTAGAAAAAGTCACTTGGCACTTTTAAAATAAAATTTAAATAGATTTTATGACAAAATCAAATATAGATTAGCAAGATTATGACAAAATCAAAATTAAATTGTTCAAGAAATGTTTCTATAGTAAAATTTCTATTTAAGGAATATTCTCCCTTCAATTTTGGTCCAAGTGATAAACGAATAGCAGTGAATTTGGACTGATTTTCGTTCATGATACATTTCCCAACTCAAGGTTTAGTCTAGGTGATATTATCCCTTTAATTTAGGTGCCTATTTAATAATATATATATATGTATATGCAGAGTAATTATTGGTCTATATTTATATTGTAAAATTTTATTTTTAATAAGATACTGGTAATTTACATCTATATTATATTAAAAGGAGACTAATGAGCATGAGGTTAAGCCAAGTGGCATATTGAGAAAAAGTCAAACTAATAAAAAATTATCAAGACATTAAGTCAAACTAATAAAAAATCACATGATAGTAGACAACATTAAGTAATGAGTAATATAATAACTATAAACAAAGAACAAAAAGAGAAAAAAATGTAGAAAGATAAGATATATTTTAACTTGAGATGTAAAACTAAGTTTTAGTAACAATTTTATTAAAATAATATGATTTAATTATGTTTAGATCACAACATGACATGTTTAGTATTCTTTAATATTAATTACGAAACGTGATGCAAGTAATAAAATGAAGAGATTATGTTCTTACAAATTCAAAAAGAAAAAAATAGCTTATCCATTACGAGATTTGGAAAATGATTTCATGTAATCTTCTTTCTTAATATCTGATTATCTATAAATTTTATGTGAAAATTTAATAGTAAGGTTATTTGCACATAACCTAAATAATACAAATTATAATTTGACATACTTTGTGTCCGCGCATTGCGCGAGTGCTAATACTAGTTATAGAGAATAAGCAAATTAGGAGATCATAGCATTAAAAAGCTAATTTGATCTCTCAATTATTCCAATATCCGTTAAGGAAGGGTAAAAACATTTGTATTAATATATAGTTACAAGCACTTAAATACAGATTAATATACAAATATTTGACTGAATTACAAACAAACAGTTTTACTGATAAAACAAATAAAAAAGAAGAAAACGTAGAAAGATTTCTCATTCCCCCGACATAAATAACGAATCACTCTCCATTGTTGTGTTCCTCGCCAGCTTCATTACCATAGAAATTCTCGGGCCTATGATAGGTTCTTTCATGATCCCTGGCCCTGAACCAACAATCATGGACCGGGCCACTTTCATTAGGACTGAGATTCTCGGGCCTATGATATGTTCTCTCATGATCCCTGGCCCTGGCCCTGAACCAGCAGTCATGGGCCGGGCCATCTTCATTAGGACTGCAATTCTCGGGCCTGCGATAAGCCTTCTCAAGCTCCCGGGCCTTGACACAACCAGAATGGACCCACTCACATATTCTCGGAACTTTGTAGTTTTGGGCAACATAAACTCCACAAAGAGAGCCCAAAACGAATGTAAAGCCTCTTCCAAAGCCCATTTTTTTATTTTTAAAAATTAACCAAAGTTTTTTCAGTTGTCTATGTGACTTTTACTGGTTATAAATGGAGCTTATATACACCTGCAATTGCTTCAAAATTGTATATCTTGTCTTCCAAGTTATTTTTCTTAAATCTTATTAAACTATTGTCCATAGTATAGTGGCACTCATAACCCCTTCTCCAAGTATCTTAAAGAAGTGAATTGTTTGACTTTTCAACATATGATAAGAAATGGACTGAAGCCCCCGTGATAATGAGGTTGAGTTTGAAAAGTTTACATCAATATTTTGCAGAATTTTATTTTATTTTATGCTTTTTTAAAATTAAAATTATAATTAAAAATACTTCATTTATTTCTACTTTGTGGCCGGTGGATTTGTAAGCATTATTTTATTTTATTCATGTGTCCAGACAACATTGGAAAACCAAAAATAAGCATTAGCAACAGTAATTAATTTATAGACATTAGTAAAAAAAGTTAGAAATTAAATCTGTAATGTATGTTAGTATAGAACATTAGGGAGTACTAAATATTAGAGAAATGACACAATGGCACAGTTGAAAAACAATAATCATTTTGAGGTCATAGGAGCAATGAAATCCTTATAACAATATCAAATTACAGATGATTGAAAAAAAATAAGGAAGAAGGTACAGCTACAGGATTCGAACCCAGGATACCTGAGTTGTAGTGCATTAGCAGGCTCCGTTCAACCAGTAGAGCAACAAAATCCTCAAGATAACGAGTGCCATTTAATATTTATAACTATTATCTTGAAGGCATTTCTAAATGCACGTACACAATATTTTCCGAGATGGCGGTGCTAGGGCACCCCAACCCAGGATGTAGGTCTAACTCTATACTTATTCCCTTTTTTTCTTTTTCTTTTAAGGGTTAGATAAGTTTGAGTTAGGAAAAAAGTAGAGAGAAGAGCCCGGTAAGAATCGAACCTTAAGATAACATCCCTAGCTATTACTCGAATACTTTTGCCTTCTTATTAACCAATTCCAAATGAATGAGGCAAAAAAAATGAAGGTGGTCACATTATATCACATTGGCGATGGGGCAAGACATATATATTGGAATCTAAACACAAGATGATTTATAAGCTTTACTCTAGCTTGTAGCGTAATAGCATTCTCGATAATTTTTGCCAGCAAAACTTCTCTACATTGAATCGCTTTAGAGAACACACAATAGTAGCAGTAGCTAGCGACTAAATTTCTATCATGTGAAGTACAAATGATTTCACTGTCATCCACAAATTAACAAGTCAAATTGAGAGAAAATTCCAAAGAAAGGTGGTTGTTCTATGGAGCTGGAAGTAACCCTACATTCACATGGCTATGGTTAGCCAAAAATGACCAAACAACCTATAATTGTGAATTTCATTCACTTCCAATTCTTTCCTTATCTTCAATTCATAAAAATATCCATAGAACCAGAACTCATGACCACTAATCAGGATGGCCAATCCTACAAGTTGAATTCTATAAATTCCCAAGTGAACCTAAAGCCGGTACACAAATATTTCTTCAAAATATTTGTACAGGCTAAGCTAGTAACTACTCAAAAATGATTGGTTCTAAGGCATTTTCTGTTTTTATTTTGTTGAATGTAATACTAGTGTTTTTCACTTGTGTTTCATCTCATAATGTACCATGCCCTCCAACTCCAAAGAGTAAGCCAGTGACTACATCCCCAACAAAAGCCCCAGCTAAGTGTCCCAAAGATACACTAAAATTTGGTGTGTGTGGAGATTGGCTAGGGCTGATTCATGAGGTAATTGGGGCAAAACCAAGTAGTCAATGTTGTGCTCTTTTGGAAGGGATAGCAGATGTTGAAGCTGCTTTGTGTTTATGCACTGCCATTAAGGTCAATGCTTTGGGGGCCCTTAACCTCAAAATTCCCATTGCTATCAGTTTGGTTCTTAATTCTTGTGGAAAGAAAGTGCCTAAAGGCTTTAAATGTGCTTGACGGTTTAAAGTGGCGTACCCAGAATTTTAGGCAAATGTCAGTCTATTGTTGCAATTCAGCTTGTAAATGGGTTCGGATCTAGCATCAATATAATTATGTTGTTCTTGTGGCTTTACTTTCTGTCTTAAAATGTTATTTACTTGGTATTTTTTCCAAGCAATATCAGTCTAACGCATATATAAATATCCTTTGAATTAAACATATGAAGAATGCTTTTCATGAAACGACGTCAGATAACTGATGCAGTTTCATTTATGGATCCTGGTATCTCAACATAGCGGAGATATTGGGTAAGACTGTGTACAATAGACCCTTGTGGTCCGGTCCTTCTCGGGCCCCGCGCATAGCGGGAACTTAGTGCACCGAATTGCTTTTTTATCTTGGTATCTGAAGAGCTAGAAACAACAATTCATTAAAGAGAAAAGAGAAAGCCAGAGATAAACACGGAAAATATACTCTTAAAACTATGTAAAGGGGAAAAAAAAAATACAAGCAAAACAGGTAAAATTATATTAACATGTAAAAAGTTATTTAAACTGTATAAGTTAAAATTCTTATTCAGAACAAATGCATAAGCGATCGATCGCTCTGCTTCTCCAACCCGCATAAGATGTTATCCTTCGTCTTTTTATTCAAGATAATCAGAGTTACGAACTACTCTGACATGTGACAACATTTTGATGGCATTGACTTGAAAATGGTAGTGGAATAAGTGTCTGCACCATTCGCCTGGACATATCAGCAGAAAAAAATGCACCATTCCGCATAGAGCAAATTGAATAAGAAAACACTTCACTGGTTAACAACTATGCAACAATTCATGTTTAAGAGCACATTCTGCCCGCTGTTAATCGAATTAACACACGAAAAGTGATGTCGACACAAATATACGAGGATGTTTGCTAAGGATATGCTCTCAACGTACAGTACTTTGTGTTTAACCCAAAAAATAGTTTTCAAGGTCAAAGCAATAATTTTATATGACGGGCCACAAGCAAGCGATTCAATCCGAAAGATATAAAATTTCGTTAATACAACGTGATAGAGAAGTGAGAAATAAATTCAGTGACAAATAATATAATAAAAATAAAGCAGAAAAGAAAGAATTCTTATTGAATGATCCTTGATAGGATAATGAGCCGAACATAGCTTGAAAGGCCGAACTACGGCTAACTTGAGAGCAATATGCTATAAATTACAATGTATAGAATTGTAGAGAAGAAAATTAGATTCCCCTGATAGTGATAAAAGTATGTCTATTTATAGGGCTAAATCTAAATAACTAGTCTCCTTGAATTATGGGTCCATTATGAGCATTTACTCAGTCCATCCATTACTTTTGGAAGATTTGTAACAGCTGTGTAAGTGCTGGAATTCCGTAACTGATGAGTTAATTCCATAACTGATGAGTTAATTTCGTAATTAATGAGTCAATCTCGTGCCTGTTGAGTCAATCTCGTGCCTGTTGAGTCAATCCCGTGCATGTTGAGTCAATCTCGTGCCTATTCTGGGCTATTTCATGATGATCAGTTCCGAGGCTAACAAGCACGGTACGAGTATGGTCGGTCCCGGGGGTATTTCACATATCATCTTTACATGTCATTCTTCACTTTTCTTCAAACTTTGTGACACGCGTCGCTATTTAATAGACCCACATGGTGAGTCTAATTTTTACTAATGCAGATAGTCCCCCCACTTTTCGGTTACTCACTATGATGTTACCGGGAAGTGAAAGATTTTATCTTTTTCATCTTTGCCTCTGCCTCATTAAAAACCTTGCCAGAAAAACCCAATAGGGACAAAAACCGGACGAAGGAAAAAAGAGTGCAGAACTTAGAGATTCAGATGATAACTCCACTGCTTATGTTCCATTCGTAAATAATCTGTTTGTTTACCCCTGTCTTGTTTCGGGGTTTGAAGATAAATCTTTGCCTTATGTTTGCAAAGTTTGATATATATATATATATATATATATATATATATATATATATATTTCGGCTTTATTTTCTGCCTATTTTAATATTTGAGTTTTTGTTTTACCCTTTAACTTTGTATTAAAAATGCTTCAATGCTCCGTGACTTTTTTGAATAAGCACGAATTATAAAAGAGGGCCCTCTTATGAACGAAACTTAATGAAGAAGACGTCTCAACTTCATAATGGTGTAAATATACAAAAGAGAGATAGGAATTTTCAGATGTTTTTCTTTAACAATGTTTTGAAGAAAGTTTTTACATTTAACTTTCATAACATTTCACATGTGTTTGTGTATCGTCTATAACTCATTTTGCAACTATTTTTTCTTTCAACAGATTCGATATAAGCTTGCACTCATAACTGTTTTTCTTTTGCAACAGTTTTTTTTGAATTAGTACAAGGAGATAACTATTTTTGTTTACAATAGTTTTAAATATAAGGGTACGAATTTTTACCCATAACTATTTTTATTGATAATAGTTTTCAAATGAATACAAGGGTAATGCTTTTTCATCCGTAACTGTTTTCAGTTACAACAGTTTTTTAGTAAGTACAAAGATGTGCATTTTTAACCGTAACTAATATTCTGCCTTTAACCTTTTTTGAAACATTCATTTATATTTACGAATATGTTTTCAAAGGTTTTTGAGTCAGGCTTGTGTTTTTGGCTGGTGACTTTGCTCTTAACTTTCGATTTGTTGGGTAGACCTTAGGCTTGACTTGAATTTTAATTTTTCTAGTTTTCTTTGCCTTCCATATATATATAGTCCCCAAGTGTTAGAGCTTTGAAATATGAAATCTCGAGCATTTGATTATTCCTTCCATGTGGTCCATTTCCTGAAAAGGAAAAACACACGGGACTCGGAGGTATTTTTTTAGATGATGATTGCTTAACCCTTTTTATTTTATCAGAAGGGTTGTAACCTAGACCAGGAATATACAGTGTTCCTCGTGTCTTTCGGGTCAAATATCATCATTTGACATTTTAGGGAATTTATCCGAGTACTAATTTTTCTTGGCACTTTAGAAAATTATTTGAGTACTCATACTTAGTCTTTTAGACTTGAAATATATATTTGGATGCATCGTTACATGTGCGATGTCTTAAAGTTGCATCTTTGGGTGTCTAACTTTTATATAAAAGAGGGCTCTTTTATATACTTTAAACGCTATGAAGAGGACGTCTCCTTTTCATTCAGGCGTAAAATAGGATCGATTGATCCAAGTAGACTTTTAGTCTGAGGGAATATTAATCCCGGTAGGATTTACAAGAGTATTGACCCCATTAAAATTTATGGGAGTATTGACCCCGGTAAGACATTGAGTTTGAGGGAGTATTGATCCCAAATAAATATATATCTTAGTAGATTTGTCTTGAAGAGACATTTAATTTGATTGGATTTTGAATCTAAATTGGAGTATATGAACATACTTCCAAGTAGAGAGGGACACATGTCTGAAATAATAATTGAGATTGACGGGATAATCGATCCGAGTCATAATACAATTAGCCATTAAGAAAGGCTTAGATATTTAGCTTGAATGGTTGTTGTTGGACCGAATATAAATCGCGTGTTTGTTCAAAGTGAACTTTATTCTGGTGGCTTATTTGCATACATTTATCTTGACTTAGATGTAACACTCTCGTTTTTTATCATAGGATTCTTGACTCTGACATGAAGTTCTTGATCCTTTTTGTGTACGTATAGTATATGTATTTTTAAAGAACTCATTCAACATTGTTTGAAGTGTTTATGTTTGATATGAGTAATACAACTAACTGAGTTGAGCTGGTAAATAATGTCAGGTCAAATTAACTAATCTTCAAGTATGAGTAATCTCCTTAGTGTTTGAGTTTTGAGGTATGAGAACTCAAACACTGAGATCATAATTTGACAATCCGCGGTCTAATAGTCCTCAGTATGATAGTTAATTTCGATATTGATGGACTTTCAGATGATCCAGTTCCAACATAGGGATGATACCGAAGCTCTTTTTATCAAGTATTTTGTACTCTGGCCGGGAACTACAGAGGTTCCAAAATGTTATCGAGGATCATGCCATATCTTGATTTGAGCTATTCATACTGACTTTGATGAGTTTTTGATTTGAAGCCTTATTACCGGAGTAATTTTCACTGCTTTCTTTATAAATTTCTCGCTATCATATATTTTGTTTGTTTGGTCCATGTGGCATTTTAGCTTTTGGAGCCTTGAATATTCTCAAAAATAATTCTCCTCCAACAAGGCAGGTAGTACGGTATGAGACGCACTCAGAGTTATCGAGAGCATGCTTATCTTTGGGTAAAGTCTCATTCTGCAAGTAATAAATGAATTTATTATGCCAATTCCAAATTAAATTAGTCAGGCTTACCTCATTTTCATTCTAATTGATGATAGATCAGGAATCTCCTAAATAAGAGATGGCTCGATCCCGAGACTATTTGATCCAGAAATGATATTTCTCAGTGCCTGGAGTTGCTTTCTAAGTCAGTGATATCAGTAGTAGATCTGAGACTAACACATCCGGCTCGATTTTCTTGGGCTGCATAGTTTTCTTGGATTTGATCAATCGTTAAATCAATATTTTTGCTCTGAGTCCCCAAGCAAATTTAAGCCCTGTAGCATATGCTTTATACTCGGCTTTGTTGTTAGTAATAAAATAATATTTATGAATTATCTAACTACTTTCCCTGATAGGCATTAAGTATTGCCCCTAACTCGGGAAGTTTAGTACTTGTGGACCTAATTGTGTGGAAGGTCCAGATCCCGAGAATTATCCCAGAAAAAACATGTTCGGGTAATATGTTCGAGCTAAGATTAATCATGAAATCTGCTAAATTTGTGATTTTATAGTCGTACATGGCTGATAAACAATATCATATTCACTTAGTTCGACTACTCATTTAGCTAGCCTTCCTGACAGTTCATGTTTATGCAAAAGATTACGTAATAAAAATATAGTGACTATGGGAATTTAATGACATTGAAAATAAGGCCTTAGATTTAAGGAAACTACAATTAATGCCAACTTATCAAAATGTAGATATGTAGTTTCCGTATCTAAGAGCATTTTATAATAGATAGGAGAATGTGTACCTTTATCTTCTCAAATTAAAATTGCATTTACCGAGACGTTCGAGATAATTTGGTGTACTGGAAATCATCTTTTTCCTCGGAATTTTGAAAGTAATGATGCATTGTTGTTAGATAGCTGTCACACCTCCTTTTTCCGCGCCCGAAAGGGTGCAAGGGAGTTTTTCCAATTAAAGGACAATCGAAATGGGATTGGTTTATTAATTTCAGAGTCGCCACTTGGGAGATTTAGGGTGTCCCAAGTCACCAATTTTAATCCCGAATCGAGGAAAAGAATGACTCTATATTACAGTCTGCATACCAGAAATCCGGATAAGGAATTCTGTTAACCCGGGAGAAGGTGTTAGGCATTCCCGAGTTCCGTGGTTCTAGCACGGTCGCTCAACTGTTATATTCGGCTTGTTTATCTGATTTTTAATACAATTATGAACCATGTGCAAATTTTATCTTTTAACCACTTTATTAATTATTATTATTAGGAATGTGAACGTCGCTTAAAACATGTCTTTGGACTGCGTCACATGAAATGCACCCACAATCCGGAACATATCTTATTTGACGTTTTGGGATTTGGATTTGGGTCGCATGAAATGCACACCCCAAGTTTTAAGAAAGTAAATTATTAAACACGCGCCTAAAAGACTATCGCGTTATTATTTTTGGGAAGGCCACGAAATTCACTAAGCGGCCCTCCTGAATTCTAAGTAATTTAAAACAAGTATTTACTGAGGGCCCCGCAATTTGTATTTTTATTCGGCGAGGCTCATCTCATTCTTATTTTAAAAGGATATCCTATAGCAACTACGTTTCTTGTCGTGTTTGTCTCTATCAATCGAAAGCAGTAGATAGTCCTAATTAATTAATACTTGCAAGTTATTTTATAACAGAATTCGGAAATGCTAAAATCAGGAACAAGGCTGCGCGCACAGTCAGTCGAATAAATAATCATGGACCCAAATCCAGCCCATGCGTGAAAGGCCAGACCTGGGCCACTGCTTGTCCGATGCGGACCTGCCCGGTCTGTTTTGACCTGGGCTCGACATTTATGAGGTTGAGGCCCTGAATTTGTGCTCTTTATCTTGAAACATGATCTTAAGGGTTATACATGGCAATTTATTAGAAAGGAAAGAACCTATTTACAGTGTACGGATTTCATGCTTGGACTATATCACAGGCTCATACTATACCATTGAACTAAGTAGGAGATACCACCTACTGCCTTGGGCATACTCTCATCATCAACCTATATGCACATTCTAGCATTCAACTACCATACATTGACATTTATAGGCATGAAGACTGTCTCTAGTACCCAGAACAAAATGTAAAAACTATTACACATTACATGAATATTTAATATAACAATCTATGTGCAAGAGTCATCCTTCAAGATTCTTCATTTTTGCATTCATACTCATTTTTCAATTACATTTCTTGACAGTGCATTGGTTGTGTACCTGGTATAGAGGACAAAGAAGAAAGGGATGATCAGCTGGGCAGTATGCAGTAAACACAGCAACAGCAGATTCACAGCAACAACACAACAACAACAACCAGCCAACAATGATGAAGCCCAGCAAGGAGTCGAGCAACAAATAAACAATCCCATAAAAACAGAGTAGGGAATAACAGCCCAGAATGTTGAATGTAACAGCAACAGAAACCCAATGACTACAAGAAAGCTTGGCAAACGACAGAAAAGCAAAACCACAAAGACAACCTGATCAAACTGGACTCTTACACAGTTTCTTCTAGACAATACTCATCCACAATGTTCTGAAATTTATTTCTGTTTTTCCTTTTTCAGTTTTCTTACTCCCAGAATCTCTCAAGACTCAAAAAAATTGAACCCCTTTCTAATGGAAGGTCTGCCTCTTTTATAGCCTAACCTTAACACTTTACAGTCTGTTTTACAACTCAAAATTGCCCCCCCTCGTTGTTTTTCCACTCACTTCTTTTAAATAAACAAAACTCCCATCAAATCCCTGACAGCCCCTCTCTCTTTTGTTGTTAAAATGTACTGATCACTTGTTTATTTAACCAAAGTATGGGCAGTAGGAATATAATCTGACAGCACATGCTGTCCAATTATTTTAATTCCTTAAAGCTAACCATACACATGCTGCCCACGGTCTAAACCAAATGGCATCGTGTTTTAAAATCAAAGCCTGAATCTGCCATTATAACCTTTCCCCTAGATGTTCTTTAATTCGATTTGAACAAAATCAATAGGCAATACAATTCAGTTTCTAATGGGACTCAAATACGATCACAGCAGAAATAAGCAATACGAATCAAGTTGTTACCATTAACGATTGAAACTAATTGACGACATATATCGACTCGACTATATTAATCGTAACACATAACAATCAATCGTTCATATAAACAACACGTATAGAGTCCCGAATGACCTCAGACAAATTTGTTCAAACACTGGGAACTTATATGAATTAAACTCGTTTGACGATTAATCTAATTGATGAACACGTATATCACAGGGTATATTCAGAACACAAACAGAAGACAATTGGCCAAATAAAAAGGCCTTTAACAGAGATGGAAGAAATCCGAATGAAAAATAACAAAATAACAAACAAACACAAAGAAATATGCTGACAACTTAATTAGAAATAAAACAAAAGAAAGGAAAACTTACCGAAAAGGTTTGAAATCAAAAATGACCCAAATTCTGATTCAACTTCGAACCCTTGAGGCCGAACAAACTTTAATCAGGGTGTTCTCACATGAGAACACCTTGATTAAGGTCTATTAGACCTCAAACCCTTGTCAAGACTGGCCGGGTTCCCCAGGTGCATGTGTTTCAAGTTCTGGATTTTCAGATCTGGATTTTTAGGAGTTGTGGGTAGATTCGGACCAAACCAAGCTTGGTTTGGTCACGAGGAAGGTCAGGGGAGTGTCTGGTATGAAGATGGGGTGGTTTGGCATAGATCGAGTTTTGTCTCGAATCTTCAAATCCAGATTCGAGACGATAGGAGGTGATTCGAGGTTCGTGGTTAGTGGATTCGTGTTCAGGGTGGTTGGATGCTTTAGGGGTGTGAAGGGGGTGGTCACCGGCGTTCGTGCCGCCGGGTTTTGGTGGAAGGGGAACTAGGGCGGCATTAGGGTTTGGGGGTTTCAGGGTTCGGGGAAGGAGATGACTGAAGGGGGGGTTCGGATAGGGGGTGCGGGGTAAAGGGTCAAGTTTATATATGGAAGGGGAAAAGAGATTGGAGCCGTTAGATCAAGTGATCTGAACGGCTTAGATCTATTGGTGGGTAACAGGACGGGGTCGTTTGGTATGGGAACGGGGTCGTTTTGGTTTAGGTGAGGGGTTGGGTTAAACCGGCTAAATAGGTCGGGTCATGAGGGAGCCAGGGACCGTTGGATCAATGAGGTTGGACGGCTCAGATCAACTTGCCTGAAACGGCGTCGTTGAGGTGAGTTGGACAGCCTGATCTGGACCGTTCCTTTGAATCAGATCAACGGCTTCAAATGGGGACGCCGATACGACGTCGTTTGAGTCCGTGCTTGGGCAGGCTGGGTTTGGACTGGATCAGTACTTTGGTTTTGGGCCTTGTTTCGGGGCCCAAAATCGGATTTTCCTTTCCTCCTTTTTTTTCAATTTAAACAAAAATTCCTAACACAATGTAAAAATTAAAATAAACCTACTCACATATTGAGTGACACCCACAACGATAAACACACATAAATGGACAATAAAAAATAAAAATAAAAAAAAATAAAAAAAAATGGTTAGATCACAGCTTAGAACGAACGATGCACACATACATATATTTTTTGAATTTTCTTTTAACGACAGGCATTTTGTATTTTTGTTTGGTAATGACTAGATGTAAAATGGACAGACCCATAATTGACTAACAACACATGTCACGGAAAACTCGAAAAATTGTACAGCGAAATCATTTGTCACTATTTTTTATTTTCTTTTGGAGCGATTGCTCGTAAAGCAAAAATCACGTGCTTACAGCTGCCCCTCTTTGCACGAAGACACGAAGGGTTTTCGCGCAAAGATAAGCGAGCGATTTTTGCCCGTCCGAATACTCTGTGTGAAGCATTTTTTGAAAAAGATTTGACCGAACCTTTGCTTCAGAGGTTTCCTACATATCCTGGGCTGAAACAGGAATCAGGTCAATGTAGTTCGGGAAATTTTGGTAGCTGGGACTACCGTGTGACTGTAGTGTTTGCTGTTGTTGTGCGCTGTTGTATGCTGCTGTAGGATGCTACTGCTCAACCGATCTCCCTATTACATTGCTCTAAAAGGAAAACAAGAAGCTAAGTTAAACTGAGGATCCTGAAATTTCATCCATCTTCAACTTGTTCTTGTTGCCTTGCTTTCTTGTCGGCTAACGCTTTCCTCTGACGCCTTTATTTTGTGAACTTGGAGATGATGCTGGTCCTTCACCTTTTCTGAATGTCAGTTCTCATCACTTTGCTTGATTTGCTGGGAACATGGCTCTCTTCCTTAAATCTTTCAATGGTTTCTTCAGCGGTATGGCTTTTCATCAGAATTGTTATGTTGGGCATGCCATAGCGCTCCCAAACTGCTTCTTTTGAGACGCATTCCCTTTTCCTTTTGAATCGCGCGCTTGCTTTGGCAGACTTCTGCTTCTCGGCGCTGGGGATTTTATTGTTTTTCCTGCTTGGGGCTCTCTGTTGTAACCTTCCGTCTTCAGGTGGGGCTACTGACTCCAAACTCTAGAGCTAAAAGTGTTCCCGCATTATACTGGTGGGAGACCTAGAACTTAAAAGTATTCTCGCATTATACTGGTGGGCGACCTAGAACTTAAATGTATTCCCGCATTATACTGGTGGGCGACCTAGAACTTAAATGTATCCCCGCATTATACTGGTGGGCGACCTAGAACTTAAATGTATTCCCGCATTATACTGGTGGGCGACCTAGAACTTAAATGTATTCCCGCATTATACTGGTGGGCGACCTAGAACTTAAAAGTATTCCCGCATTATACTGGTGGGCGACCTAGAACTTAAAAGTATTCCCGCATTATACTGGTGGGCGACCTAGAACTTAAATGTATTCCTGCATTATACTGGTGGGCGACCTAGAACTTAAAAGTATTCCCGCATTATACTGGTGGGCGACCTAGAACTTAAATGTATTCCCGCATTATACTGGTGGGCGACCTAGAACTTAAATGTATTCCCGCATTATACTGGTGGGCGACCTAGAACTTAAAAGTATTCCCGCATTATACTGGTGGGCGACCTAGAACTTAAAAGTATTCCCGCATTATACTGGTGGGCGACCTAGAACTTAAATGTATTCCCGCATTATACTGGTGGGCGACCTAGAACTTAAATGTATTCCCGTATTATACTGGTGGGCGACCTAGAACTTAAAAGTATTCCCGCATTATACTGGTGGGCGACCTAGAACTTAAATGTATTCCCGCATTATACTGGTGGGCGACCTAGAACTTAAAAGTATTCCCGCATTATACTGGTGGGCGACCTAGAACTTAAAAGTATTCCCGCATTATACTGGTGGGCGACCTAGAACTTAAATGTATTCCCGCATTATACTGGTGGGCGACCTAGAACTTAAATGTATTCCCGCATTATACTGGTGGGCGACCTAGAACTTAAATGTATTCCCGCATTATACTGGTGGGCGACCTAGAACTTAAAAGTATTCCCGCATTATACTGGTGGGCGACCTAGAACTTAAATGTATTCCCGCATTATACTGGTGGGCGACCTAGAACTTAAAAGTATTCCCGCATTATACTGGTGGGCGACCTAGAACTTAAAAGTATTCCCGCATTATACTGGTGGGCGACCTAGAACTTAAAAGTATTCCCGCATTATACTGGTGGGCGACCTAGAACTTAAATGTATTCCCGCATTATACTGGTGGGCGACCTAGAACTTAAAAGTATTCCCGCATTATACTGGTGGGCGACCTAGAACTTAAAAGTATTCCCGCATTATACTGGTGGGCGACCTAGAACTTAAATGTATTCCCGCATTATACTGGTGGGCGACCTAGAACTTAAATGTATTCCCGCATTATACTGGTGGGCGACCTAGAACTTAAATGTATTCCCGCATTATACTGGTGGGCGACCTAGAACTTAAAAGTATTCCCGCATTATACTGGTGGGCGACCTAGAACTTAAATGTATTCCCGCATTATACTGGTGGGCGACCTAGAACTTAAATGTATTCCCGCATTATACTGGTGGGCGACCTAGAACTTAAATGTATTCCCGCATTATACTGGTGGGCGACCTAGAACTTAAAAGTATTCCCGCATTATACTGGTGGGCGACCTAGAACTTAAAAGTATTCCCGCATTATACTGGTGGGCGACCTAGAACTTAAATGTATTCCCGCATTATACTGGTGGGCGACCTAGAACTTAAATGTATTCCCGCATTATACTGGTGGGCGACCTAGAACTTAAAAGTATTCCCGCATTATACTGGTGGGCGACCTAGAACTTAAATGTATTCCCGCATTATACTGGTGGGCGACCTAGAACTTAAAAGTATTCCCGCATTATACTGGTGGGCGACCTAGAACTTAAAAGTATTCCCGCATTATACTGGTGGGCGACCTAGAACTTAAAAGTATTCCCGCATTATACTGGTGGGCGACCTAGAACTTAAAAGTATTCCCGCATTATACTGGTGGGCGACCTAGAACTTAAATGTATTCCCGCATTATACTGGTGGGCGACCTAGAACTTAAAAGTATTCCCGCATTATACTGGTGGGCGACCTAGAACTTAAAAGTATTCCCGCATTATACTGGTGGGCGACCTAGAACTTAAATGTATTCCCGCATTATACTGGTGGGCGACCTAGAACTTAAATGTATTCCCGCATTATACTGGTGGGCGACCTAGAACTTAAATGTATTCCCGCATTATACTGGTGGGCGACCTAGAACTTAAAAGTATTCCCGCATTATACTGGTGGGCGACCTAGAACTTAAATGTATTCCCGCATTATACTGGTGGGCGACCTAGAACTTAAAAGTATTCCCGCATTATACTGGTGGGCGACCTAGAACTTAAAAGTATTCCCGCATTATACTGGTGGGCGACCTAGAACTTAAAGTATTCCCGCATTATACTGGTGGGCGACCTAGAACTTAAATGTATTCCCGCATTATACTGGTGGGCGACCTAGAACTTAAATGTATTCCCGTATTATACTGGTGGGCGACCTAGAACTTAAATGTATTCCCGCATTATACTGGTGGGCGACCTAGAACTTAAAAGTATTCCCGCATTATACTGGTGGGCGACCTAGGACTTAAAAGTATTCCCGCATTATACTGGTGGGCGACCTAGAACTTAAATGTATTCCCGCATTATACTGGTGGGCGACCTAGAACTTAAATGTATTCCCGCATTTTACTGGTGGGCGACCTAGAACTTAAAAGTATTCCCGCATTATACTGGTGGGCGACCTAGAACTTAAATGTATTCCCGCATTATACTGGTGGGCGACCTAGAACTTAAAAGTATTCCCGCATTATACTGATGGGCGACCTAGAACTTAAAAGTATTCCCGCATTATACTGGTGGGCGACCTAGAACTTAAAAGTATTCCCGCATTATACTGGTGGGCGACCTAGAACTTAAAAGTATTCCCGCATTATACTAGTGGGCGACCTAGAACTTAAATGTATTCCCGCATTATACTGGTGGGCGACCTAGAACTTAAAAGTATTCCCGCATTATACTGGTGGGCGACCTAGAACTTAAAAGTATTCCCGCATTATACTGGTGGGCGACCTAGAACTTAAATGTATTCCCGCATTATACTGGTGGGCGACCTAGAACTTAAATGTATTCCCGCATTATACTGGTGGGCGACCTAGAACTTAAATTTATTCCCGCATTATACTGGTGGGCGACCTAGAACTTAAAAGTATTCCCGCATTATACTGGTGGGCGACCTAGAACTTAAATGTATTCCCGCATTATACTGGTGGGCGACCTAGAACTTAAAAGTATTCCCGCATTATACTGGTGGGCGACCTAGAACTTAAATGTATTCCCGCATTATACTGGTGGGCGACCTAGAACTTAAATGTATTCCCGCATTATACTGGTGGGCGACCTAGAACTTAAATGTATTCCCGCATTATACTGGTGGGCGACCTAGAACTTAAAAGTATTCCCGCATTATACTGGTGGGCGACCTAGAACTTAAAAGTATTCCCTCATTATACTGGTGGGCGACCTAGAACTTAAAAGTATTCCCGCATTATACTGGTGGGCGACCTAGAACTTAAAAGTATTCCCGCATTATACTGGTGGGCGACCTAGAACTTAAATGTATTCCCGCATTATACTGGTGGGCGACCTAGAACTTAAAAGTATTCCCGCATTATACTGGTGGGCGACCTAGAACTTAAAAGTATTCCCGCATTATACTGGTGGGCGACCTAGAACTTAAATGTATTCCCGCATTATACTGGTGGGCGACCTAGAACTTAAATGTATTCCCGCATTATACTGGTGGGCGACCTAGAACTTAAAAGTATTGAAATTGTTTCCCCGTTCTTCCGAGAAAATTTTCGACAATCGGCAGAAAATTTTCTGCCCCGGTTTTTGGTGACTTCCATGGCGTTGCATCTTGCTGCCCTCATCAATCCTCTGTTCCCCTGCAACAGACAAAAGGATTTGGTCAGTTTTAATCGTGGTGGTAGAGGGTGCCTTTCTGGCGAGCAATTTTTCTCTCTTCCTCTTTTCTTGCTCTTTGTCCCCATAATTGGTTGGCGGGCAAAGTTGCCTGTTGGGGGTCTCTAGCCTGCTGGGGATTGGTTTTCAATTTATCCCCTTTTCTGCTTTTTCTTTAAACACATGATGTGGGAGTCTGCTTCTAACTCCCGAAACCACTCCCTTTTGGAGCTTACTTCTTCCAAAAATTTCCGGGCACAATCACTGCATTGCCTGGGACCGGCCCTTAAGACTGTTTGTATTATCCTGCATTGGGATGAATTCCCCTTCGGTTTCTGGTAGTAAGCTTTGAAAAATCCTTTCAAGACACATTTTAGGAAAAGAAATAAAGATATGGAAAAGAGAAAAACTTTCTGAACCAATATTTTGTGGGAGGAGACAATCCAAAGAACTTATCTGGAGGACACAACTGGTCCCCGTGATCATGGCGTGCACCATAGATTCCGACCCAGTCTATTTGTATCAATTGATCTGCTCGATGGTTTGACTTGCTGGGGATGATAAAGGAGTGTTCATTTCGTTTCGAATGTGGTAGCTTTGCTGATCTGTCTTGTCGCCTCATAGTGCCCTTCGAGGGGTTTTCACTAATGAGACTCTCTCTTTTCTCTCATCTCCCGGCGCCTTATGGTGCCTGTGAAGGTTTTCACCGATAAGACTCTCTCATTTCATATCCCTCATCTTACATCGCCTTTCGGTGCCTGTGAAGGTTTTCACCGATAAGACTCTCTCATTTTATTTCTTTCGAGAATCCGGGGTGTTGTAGATACGACCCTCTCTTCCGGGGATTCTTTTGACTATCAACTCATTCCCAGTCTTACGATCCTCTTCTTTGCTGGGGATCAGTGTATTATTCTAGGCCTTATTTGCCGGATTTGGCATCTCTCGAACATTGATCGGGAGGTCTTTTGGATGTCGATGTTGGTTTTGGTGTGGGATTGAAGAAAGGCTATAAAAATGAAAACAACTTGAAGGGTGATGTGCTACAACTTTTGGAATCAAACCTTTGTTGGAACTTAAAACATAACCTCTGCCCCAGTTTTCTTGCTTGGGGAATTTATTTTTTACGCTTATGTTGAGTTACGTGCGTTACGCACATTGTGCTATATTGTGCACACTATGTACATTATGCATCCTATATTTGCTACGATGCATACTATGACCGAGCCGTGAGGCGCCTACGTATCCTCTTTGAGGAATCAGGTCAAACGTAGTTCCCACGGTTTTATATTCCTTGATTTTTCTTTTCTTTCTTTTCATTTTCTTTTCCTTTTCTTTCTTTTTCTTTTCTTTTCCTTTTTTTTTTTTCGTATCTTTCCCATTAGTGATTCCAAAAGGGGGGTATTGAAAGAATTTGCTTAAGGCTCAAAGGGGGAAGCGAGGGTTAAAAGTGTTTGGATAGAAAAAAGAATTGCCTCCGTCATCTCATTATTCAATAAATGCCAAATACGAACAAATAAACCAAAATTGCCATAATTGAAGAAGTTACGCATAATATCTCTTGACTGCATCTGAATTGATAGCCATGTCGACACATCTACCTTCGACATCTGTCAAACACAAAGCACCGTTGGACAATACTCGGGTCACGATATAAGGCCCTTGCCAATTTGGGGCGAATTTTCCTTTTGCCTCGACCTGATGTGGGAGGATCTTCTTTAATACCAGCTGCCCTACATCAAACTTCCTGGGGCGCACCTTCTTATTATACGCTCTTGCCATTCTCTTCTGGTACAGCTGACCATGGCACACTGCTGCCAATCTTTTCTCATCTATCAGGCTCAACTGTTCCAATCGAGCTTTGACCCATTCATCATCATCAATCCCGGCTTCAGCGACAATTCGGAGGGACGGAATTTCGACCTCCGCTGGTATCACGGCCTCAGTTCCATACACCAACAAATAAGGAGTTGTGCCTATGGAAGTCCGGACGGTAGTGCGGTAACCCAACAAAGCAAAGGGTAATTTCTCGTGCCACTGTCTGGACCCTTCCACCATTTTTCGCAGTATCTTCTTGATATTCTTATTGGCTGCTTCGACTGCTCCATTTGCCTTAGGACGATATGGGGTGGAATTGCGGTGTGTAATCTTGAATTGTTGGCATACCTCTCTCATCAAGCTGCTATTAAGATTCGCACCGTTATCCGTGATGATCACTTTTGGGATCCCAAATCTGCAGATGATATGGGAGTGAACAAAGTCCACCACTGCCTTCTTGGTTACTGATTTGAAGGTTTTAGCCTCAACCCATTTGGTGAAGTAATCAATGGTCACTAGAATGAACCTATGACCGTTGGACGCTGCTGGCTCGATGGGCCCAATGACATCCATGCCCCATGCTACAAACGGCCAGGGTGCTGACATCGTATGTAACTCTGTTGGCGGAGAATGAATCAAATCTCCATGTATCTGGCACTGATGGCATTTCCTTACGAAAGTGATACAGTCGTGTTCCATGGTTAGCCAATAACACCCTGTTCGAAGGATCTTTCTTGCCAATACATATCCGCTCATGTGCGGCCCACAAACTCCGGCATGTACTTCCGCCATAACCGTCGTTGCCTGCCCGGCATCTATGCATCTCAACAATCCCAAATCCGGGGTTCTTTTGTACAATACTCCTCCACTGAGGAAGAAACCATTCGACAAACGCCGAAGGGCTCTTTTTTGGTCCCCAGAGGCATGTTCCGGATATATCCCCATCCTGAGGTATTCCTTGATATCATGAAACCAGGGTTCGCCATCTGCTTCTTCTTCTATGGCATTGCAGTAGGCGTGCTGATCACGGACCTGGATGTGTAGAGGGTCAACATACATTTTGTCAGGGTGGTGCAGCATTGATGCTAAGGTGGCTAAGGCATCCGCAACCTCATTGTGAACTCTCGGGATGTGTTTGAACTTTACCGATCGAAATTGCTTGCTCAGATCATGCAAGCATTGTCGGTATGGTATGAGCTTTAGATCTCGTGTTTCCCATTCACCCTGAATTTGATGTACCAAGAGGTCCGAGTCTCCCAAGACCAAGACGTCTTGGACATCCATGTCAGCAGCCAAGCGCAGACCCAGAATGCAAGCCTCATATTCGGCCATATTGTTGGTGCAATAGAAGCGCAGTTGAGCCGTAACAGGATAATGCCGTCCTGTTTCAGAAATGAGTACTGCTCCTATTCCAACCCCTTTTGCGTTTGCAGCTCCATCGAAGAAAAGCTTCCAACCCGGTTCCTCGGGTAATTCCAACTCATTCGTATGCATCACCTCTTCGTCAGGAAAATACGTTCTTAAGGGCTCGTATTTTTCATCAACGGGATTCTCGGCCAAATGGTCTGCCAGCGCCTGGGCTTTCATGGCCGTCCTCGTCACATAGATGATATCAAACTCTGTGAGCAGAATTTGCCATTTTGCCAACCTTCCCGTGGGCATAGGTTTCTGAAAGATATACTTCAATGGGTCCAAGCGGGATATGAGATAAGTAGTATATGAAGACAGGTAGTGCTTCAACTTCTGAGCTACCCAAGTTAGGGCGCAGCACGTTTTCTCGAGTTGAGTGTACTTGACCTCATGCACTGTGAATTTCTTGCTAAGATAGTAGATGGCCTGCTCCTTCCTCCCTGTGTCATCATGTTGCCCCAGTACACAACCAAATGAATTTTCCAAGACCGTCAGGTAAAGGATTAGGGGTTTCCCGGGCTTAGGCGGGACCAATACGGGTGGATTAGACAGATACCCTTTGATTTGGTCGAAGGCCTCCTGACACTCTGCTGTCCAACCTACTGCAGCGTCCTTTCTCAGCAGCCGAAATATGGGCTCACAAGTTGCTGTGAGTTGAGCGATGAACCTGCTGATATAATTGAGTCTACCCAGCAAACTCATTACCTCTGTTTTGTTCCTTGGCGGTGGCAAATCTCGGATGGATTCAATTTTGGACGGGTCTAACTCAATTCCCCGTCGACTGACGATGAATCCTAGCAACTTTCCTGATGGAACCCCGAATGCGCATTTGGCCGGGTTAAGCTTGATATCATACCTCCGGAGTCTTTGGAAAAATCTCCTTAGGTCTGCTACATGGTCCTCCTGACGCCAAGATTTGATGATCACATCATCGACGTACACCTCTATTTCTTTGTGTATCATGTCATGAAACACAGCAGTCATTGCTCGCATGTACGTTGCCCCAGCGTTCTTTAAACCGAACGGCATTACCCGATAGCAGTAGGTTCCCCATGGCGTAATAAATGCTGTCTTCTCAGCATCCTCCTCATCCATTAGGATCTGATGATAACCTGCATAGCAATCTACAAAGGATCCGATCTCGCGCCCAGCGCAATTGTCGATTAAGATATGAATGTTGGGCAGCGGAAAATTGTCCTTGGGACTTGCTTTGTTGAGGTTGCGGTAATCAACGCACACCCTGATTTTTCCATCCTTCTTTGGGACTGGTACCACATTGGCCAACCACTCGGGATATCGAGTGACCCGAATGACCTTCGCTTGTAACTGCTTAATCACTTCTTCCTTGATCTTTACACTCATTTCTATTTTAAATTTCCTTAGTTTTTGCTTGACCGGAGGGTATGCCGGGTCAGTGGGTAATTTGTGAACCACTAAATTGGTGCTTAATCCAGGCATATCATCATATGACCAGGCAAAAACGTCTTTGAATTCCCTGAGAGTTTTGATCAATTCTGCTCTGACATTCGGCTCAATGTGGATGCTAATTTTGGTCTCTTGGACGTTATCAGCGTCTCCTAGATTCACAGCCTCGGTGTCATTTAGGTTAGGCTTGGGTTTCTCTTCAAATTGGCACAGTTCTCTGTTTATTTCTTCGAAGGCTTCACCTTCGTCACATTCAGATTCATCGTCACAAACGACCTTTTGCATCATTGAGTCGGTTTCAGATTGATTTATTAGACTAGGTCGAAGATCCGTTGTGCATGCCATGTCATTAGAACCAGTAAAAAGAGAACTGTCCAGAAAGAAAAAGAACAAGACAAAAATTAAAATGAGACAAAAGAAAAGAACTTTATTAAATTTGCGGGATAAAAAGGGTTCACACTTTTACAAAACGAAAGTAAAATTTGGATTACACCCTTGAATAATCCGATCAAACAAACAAACAAACAAAACATTAATCAAAGCCTACTACCAAGACTCCCCTCGGACAGGAAGAGGAGTAACCGTCCAATTGTTGGTCTTGGCCTCAGGCCCCACAAATTGTATCTCTGCTCTGCTGGAACCTTCTCCAGCTTCCACCATACTGACATCCGCGAATAGCCTCTCAAAACTCTGATTCAGGTCTTCATTTATACCGATCAAAGGTCCTCGAATCTTTGGGATCGCTGACCCCTTGGCACTTGCTTTAACAAAAGACCTTGAGAGGCGTGGCACTGGTTTAGGCAGAAACCAGACCCTCTTCTTCATTCTTCGCGCCTCCTTCCTGTCTGCTGCGGTTGGTTTGAACCCCAACCCGAAGGTTTCCAGATTCTTAGGAAGGGAAACAGGTTGGACTATCCCTTGAAGTTCAACTCCCAGGCCTTTTCCCGGCACAAATCCGTTACCCAGCATCTCCGATACCATCATGACTGTTGCGGCAGCTACCCTAGGGTGCGGGATGATTTCTCCTTCAGAGATTTTGTTGGCCGACCCTGTATCGAGAATCTGGTAGACCCAAGGACCCTTGTCATCAGTGGTCTCTATGAAAGGCACAATGGTTCCGCCCATGGTGCATGTTGTATCCTCACCGTGCAACACGACCTCTTGTCTTTCCCACTCGAACTTCACTGTCTGATGCAGGGTGGAAGGCACCGCTTTAGCTGCATGAATCCAGGGTCGTCCTAACAGAAAGTTGTAAGATACCTTGGCATCCAATACCTGGAATTCCATGGTAAACAGGACCGGGCCAATGGTCAGTTCAAGTACAACGTCCCTCACAGTGGCTGTTCCGTTTCCGTCAAACCCCCGAACATAGATGCTATTCTCCCGGATTCTTCCACGGTCAATCTTTAACTGGTCCATGGTGGATAATGGACAAATATTGGCGCTTGAGCCGTTATCCTCCAATACTCGGGTTACCACCGAGTCTTCACATTTGACAGCCAGGTATAGAGCTTTATTGTGCTCCGTACCTTCCACCGGCAGGTCATCATCTGAGAATGTTACCCTGTTCACCTCGAAAATCTTGCTGGCAATGGTTTCCAGGTGGTTTACAGAAATCTCACTGGGTACATGAGCCTCGTTCAATATCTTCAACAGGGCCCGACGATGCTCCTCAGAATGGATCAGCAACGACAACAGTGAGATCTGGGCCGGTGTTTTTCTCAGCTGTTCGACCACAGAATAGTCGTGTACTTTCATCTTCCTCAGAAATTCTTCAGCCTCTTCTTCGGATACTGGCTTCTTGGTTGCCACTGGGTTGGTTTTTCTTAGCTCCACCGGAGCAAAACATCGACCTGATCGAGTCAGCCCTTGCGCTTCACAACTGACTTCTTCCACCTGTTTTCCTTGGTACGTCACCACTGCCTTTTCATATTTCCAAGGCACCGCCTTGCTGTCAGTCATCGGCAGTTGGACCACAGGCTTTATGGTCACCCGTTCTCTACATACCCCTTTCAACACGACTGCCGGTGTGGGCAGGATCCCTGGTATTACCAACTTGCTTGGCTCGGGTTTGCTTGCTATGATGGACGGGCTCTTCCCCAATATCACTACCGGCTTGACGCCTTCTCCCTGCGACTGTACACTTGTTCCTCCACTGGTTAAGACTTCTTTCGGGGCGGCTTGGATCATCATCACTGTTTGTGAGGGTTTTCTTAATTCTCCTCCCTCACACACCAACTCAATCATGTGAGTTTCGTGGTGCGCTGGCAGTGGGTTTTGGTTGATGTTAGGAGCCTCCGGTGTCTGGACCTCGATCTTATTGGTGTCAATAAGATCCTGTATGGCATGCCTTAACTTCCAGCACTTCTCGGTATCGTGCCCGAGCATCCCTGAACAGTATTCACAACTGATTGATCGATCTACATTCTGAGGTGGGGGATTTGGTTCCCGAGTTTGGACAGGGCTAACCAAACCCAATTGCCGCAGCTTGTGGAACAAAGCGGTGTAGGTTTCTCCCAGCTCCGTGAAGGTTCTTTGCTTCCGCAATCTGTCATTCCTAGCATCTGGATTTCCCCGGAAGCCTGCCCCTGAAGGGTTTCTATATGCCCTTGGCGGAGGGTAGGTGTTTTGTGGTGGTGCATATATGTTCTGGGGAGCCGGTGCGCGCCATTGTGGGCGAACCGGAGGCTGAGTGTATACCTGGGCTTGGTGTACGGAACAATGTGGTTCTCGAGGTGGGTAGAAATTTTGTGGTGGGTTGTATGGGTAGTTTGACCTGTGAGGCCTGGGTTGGTTGTAATGCGTCCTGCCAGCCCTGGACCAACTGCCTGCCTCGATCGTGGCAACCTCTTCTTTCTTTCTTCTCAATGCACCTCCCGTGCCGCTTTGAATAGCCTGGGTTGTGGCCTTGAGTGCCGAATAGTTCAAGATCTTGTCCGACCTCAAACCTTCTTCTATCATGACCCCTATTTTGACCACCTCGTTGAAAGATTTTCCAACCGTTGTCACCAAGTGACCAAAGTAGGTTGGATCCAATGTCTGCAAAAAATAGTCCACCATCTCTCCCTCTCTCATGGGAGGATCGACTCTAGCTGCTTGTTCTCTCCAGCGGAACCCGAACTCGCGAAAACTTTCCCCGGGTTTCTTCCCAGTTCTCAATAACGTGAGACGGTCAGGGACTATCTCCAGATTGTATTGGAAATGACCTGCAAAAGCCTGCGCCAGGTCATCCCACGTGTACCACCTGCTGAAATCCTGCCTGGTATACCATTCCAGTGCAGATCCGCTCAGACTTTGGCCGAAATAAGCTATCAAAAGCTCATCCTTGCCTCCTGCCCCTCTCATTTTGCTACAGAATCCCCGCAAATGTGCCATGGGATCACCGTGTCCTTCATATAAATCAAACTTGGGCATCTTGAACCCAGCCGGGAGTTGGACATCTGGGAAAGGGCACAGATCTTTGTATGCCACACTGACTTGATTGCCCAGCCCGTGTAAGTTCCTGAAGGATTGCTCCAGGCTTTTGAACTTTCTCAACACTTCATCCTGTTCAGGGGCCTTAACCGGCTTCTCAACCTCTGCCGGAACTTCCAAATGGGGATTGTAAGCCTGTGGTTCGGGTGCATGGAATGTAGGCTCAGGGGGATAGTATTGTGTATCGTGAGCCTGAAACAATGGCTCACTGGTCGTTCGCTGCAAAGGGGCTGATGCAGGTCCCACAAAAATGGGAATATTGGGTGTTGGGAGAGGTTGATGGGGTGGTGGAGCTTGGGAATCATGAGGGCTTCTTTCTTGATGATAGAGGGGATTTGGGCGGCTTGTGGAAGGGCCAGAGTGAGGGTACTCCGGCATGTGTCCCAGTGTCTCAGGGCTCTTTTGTGTTTTGGCCAGGGCTAGCTGCATTGCATGCATCTCTAGTCCCATCCTTTCAATCTTTTCCATTGCCTCTTTTAGCAACTGGCTCATCGGCCTTTCTTCCTCATTACTATTCTCTGAAGTAGTCATGCTTGTTGCTACCGGTCCTTTGGATCTGGTTTGGTATGAATGTGTTGCCAGAATTCTTTAACAACTAACTGTCTGGTATCAGACAACAACAAACTTTGTTAGTGTTAGAGCTTAACAGATTTGATCGTAACACATAGAGGATGCAATGCACCTAGGCAGTTAACCGTTTCTACATGCTTTGCTTCAAACCACATGCGTCATCCCGGCTTGTTCATTCGTCTCTTTTAAAGTATTTTGCGAAACTCTGCGTTTTATTTTATTTACATTTTCTTTTCTTTATTTATTAAAAGCGGTCGAATCTTATGGGGATTGCCTACGTATCACGTCCCCGCGTGAATCAGACCAGGCGTAGTTCTGCCTCAAAGCAAAGACACACAGTAATTCTTCTGGAGTCACTTAATTTTATTATCAAAATTTGCTATTACACAGTACTTAAAATAAAAATAGCAGAAGTACAGACTCCACGGTTTTAAACTTGGTTTAATGAAAAGAAAACAACATATGAAAAAACAACCAAAGCTAAATAAACAGGACTTGACCAAAACTAATTCTCCAATTTAAGGGCCCGCGAGGCATCATTCGGCCTTTCCGCGGCTCTAGGTGTAAGGTCTCTTTGCAGGTTCTTCAACTCGTTCATAATCCGGCGGACGCAGCCCATGATGGAAACAAGGAGGGTCTTCCGAGGTGTTCGCTCACATGCCAAGCATTTCATGTAGATGTAATGCCCTATTTCATCAATCCTTGCTCGAATGCTATCTCTTTCACTGAGCAACTGCCTGATTGGTTGGTTTTTTAACCCCAGTGCCTGAGCATCGTCAGCAAGTTGATCCTGAAACAACTCCATTTGTCTTTCCATGCAGTCCATTGCATCATAACACTGTCTTCTGTCAGCCTGGGCGTCTCGTGCTTGTTTGACGATCCGATCATGTAGAGTGGAGCTCGTCTCCCTTAATATTCTGACGCTCATTTCATAATCCCTTATGACCTGTTGCAAATGCTGCTTCCGGGCCATTGCGTACTTTGCCCCTCTGACCTTCATCCTTGTTATGCAAGCTCTTGATTGTTCTAATTCTTCTTGGCCTTGGATGACCTGATTTCTCAAACTTGCTATCAATCTTTCATCAGAGCGACGCTTCTGTCGGTCAACGTTACTCTTACTGGCTTGGCGAAGGCGGGCCTTCAAGGTTTGGTTTTCTTGGGCTAACTTGTTTCTTTCAGCCTGCTCCGAGGCGACTTGCACATTGTTCTCAAATACAAGCCTTTCAACTTGTTGCTTTAGCTTCCCGATTTCGAACCCGGTAACCTTTCTCCCTTTTTAACCATCCCCATTGCTCTTGTGAATCATCGGTGAAGTGTTGGACGTGGGCCCTTTTAGCAGGTTTTTGCCGAGTCTGAAACCTTCTTTCGAACCAAGCATCGTACTTTGGGTCTACCTCACCTTTAGCTAGCTCTCGTACCATGGTTTTGGGCTCCAAGAATCTACATTCATGCCACAGTTTTCTAATCTTCCCCTCGGGGAATATGACTCCCGGGCTTAATTCCAAGGCATGCTTGCTCAGATTTTCATCATTAGGGACTACTTGAAACCTGCCCAGTTGTCGTAATACCCGATGAGGGGCATATGGCTGGATGCTGCGAAGCCCCATTAAGAGAACATGACATTCTTCAGCCGACATGTAGATAACCTCAGTATCAGTCAACCAACCAAATGCCCATTCAATTTGGTCAGATGTTGTTGACCTTAACCGTGTAACCCATTCTTCGACACCTTCAGGAAATCTGGCGCCTGTCATGCGCTTCTTGAATCCGCTGATACAATTCCTCTCGGTCAACCCGTGGTTCATGTATCCTACTCGGTGATGGAGGTGTTCCTGCATCCATAGCTGAAGTAACAGGTTGCAACCTTGGAAGAACGTACCTCCTTCTCGGCATATAGTTAGAGCCCGGTAGATTTCGGACAAAATCAAAGGAACCACAGTACTATTGGTTCTTTTGATTGCCACGTCGGCCATCCCTACCAGACCTATCTCTATCTTTTTGTCCTTCCTTGGGCAGACCATGACTCCCAAGAATGCTGTGATAAAAGCCAAAGTACGTCTTGCTTCCCATTTGTTTCTGTTCCCTCCGTGAGTTAGCCCAAGGTTCGGTTCCTCGAAACCCTGCGGGGTTCCGTACCGCTGATACAAGAAATGGAGATCACAACACCCTCTCGATAAATCGTCATGTTGTACCTTCCGACTAATGCTTAGTAGATCCAGAAACGCATGCGGGGACACCGGCCTTGGCGAAAGCAAATATTGCCCTCTTAACTTCTCATTCAGTCCCGCATATCCGGCAACTTCCTCAAGTGTCGGTGAAAGTTCGAAATCAGCAAAACGGAATACATTGCAGGTGGGGTCCCAAAATGGTATTAGAGCTTCAAGAATATCTGTCCTCGGCTCAACACCCAACAAATTTACAAAACCTCCCAATATTCTTCCTATTACCCCTTTGCTATCGGCTTCCAAGTCATTCCACCACATGTGGAGTTGTAGAGGGACCTCGCTGAGGGCTGAGAATGGTTCATTTTGCTCTGTGTTCATCCTGCACATTTATTAGGGTGACCTTTTAGGTGAAAACAAAAACCTTTATTTTAACCAAAATCTTTGGACGAAACAAAAAAAATTTATTTATATACATGTGTATACATATATAACTATGCTTTATGGTATACCATTTTTGGTAAAAACGGGAAAAGAGTTGGACCCGATGAGGGTTGCCTACGTATCTCACATCCGGTGAGAATCAAACCGACGTAGTTCGGGTGATAAACTAACTGGTTTATTTATTTCTATTTTTTTTAATTATTTTATTTATTTATTTATTTATTTATTTATTATTTATTTTTTTATTTTTTTATTTATTTTTTTTGTAAAAATTTCCCAACATTCAAAACCGGTCATCATGCATGTTTGAAGCAAATAAATGCACAAGCATTGAGTAGGATGCATCAGGATGGCCTTTTCTATTTCAGGTTGCTATTCCTAGACGGACCCAACCCCTGTGTTGAGTCCCCTAAGTCAAATGCACATGATGCAAATAAACGTTCCTACTAGGGATCCGGCATGTGGCTTTGTTATACTAGGTTCAGAACCTGGGTGTTTGTTCTAGACCTGGCTTACCCGAGCGGACAGCTCGAGCCGAGGGGGGGCAGCGTACCGGGAATACAGAAGCTTCACCGGCTTAGCAACTTGTCCGAACCTCGTTCTAAATTGGGATTTGACACTATACAGAAAAGAAGTCGTACGAAGTACACCCTTCTTCATGATTTAGAAGACTCAGAAAGGATATGGGTTTCGGCACAGTTTATATACAGTTCAAATAATATCAAAGCGGTAAAAGCAGCATTTAACACATTAGGCTCAAACATGTAAAAATCAGATAATAGATAAAGCCAAATAATAACAATTATTTTAAGCTCGAATTCTTAACCCTGAACCAGTGGTTCTGGGTAAGGTCCCCAGCAGAGTCGCCAGAGCTGTCACACCTCCTTTTTCCGCGCCCGAAAGGGTGCAAGGGAGTTTTTTCAATTAAAGGACAATCGAAATGGGATTGGTTTATTAATTTCAGAGTCGCCACTTGGGAGATTTAGGGTGTCCCAAGTCACCAATTTTAATCCCGAATCGAGGAAAAGAATGACTCTATATTACAGTCTGCATACCAGAAATCCGGATAAGGAATTCTGTTAACCCGGGAGAAGGTGTTAGGCATTCCCGAGTTCCGTGGTTCTAGCACGGTCGCTCAACTGTTATATTCGGCTTGTTTATCTGATTTTTAATACAATTATGAACCATGTGCAAATTTTATCTTTTAACCACTTTATTAATTATTATTATTAGGAATGTGAACGTCGCTTAAAACATGTCTTTGGACTGCGTCACATGAAATGCACCCACAATCCGGAACATATCTTATTTGACGTTTTGGGATTTGGATTTGGGTCGCATGAAATGCACACCCCAAGTTTTAAGAAAGTAAATTATTAAACACGCGCCTAAAAGACTATCGCGTTATTATTTTTGGGAAGGCCACGAAATTCACTAAGCGGCCCTCCTGAATTCTAAGTAATTTAAAACAAGTATTTACTGAGGGCCCCGCAATTTGTATTTTTATTCGGCGAGGCTCATCTCATTCTTATTTTAAAAGGATATCCTATAGCAACTACGTTTCTTGTCGTGTTTGTCTCTATCAATCGAAAGCAGTAGATAGTCCTAATTAATTAATACTTGCAAGTTATTTTATAACAGAATTCGGAAATGCTAAAATCAGGAACAAGGCTGCGCGCACAGTCAGTCGAATAAATAATCATGGACCCAAATCCAGCCCATGCGTGAAAGGCCAGACCTGGGCCACTGCTTGTCCGATGCGGACCTGCCCGGTCTGTTTTGACCTGGGCTCGACCTTTATGAGGTTGAGGCCCTGAATTTGTGCTCTTTATCTTAAAACATGATCTTAAGGGTTATACATGGCAATTTATTAGAAAGGAAAGAACCTATTTACAGTGTACGGATTTCATGCTTGGACTATATCACAGGCTCATACTATACCATTGAACTAAGTAGGAGATACCACCTACTGCCTTGGGCATACTCTCATCATCAACCTATATGCACATTCTAGCATTCAACTACCATACATTGACATTTATAGGCATGAAGACTGTCTCTAGTACCCAGAACAAAATGTAAAAACTATTACACATTACATGAATATTTAATATAACAATCTATGTGCAAGAGTCATCCTTCAAGATTCTTCATTTTTGCATTCATACTCATTTTTCAATTACATTTCTTGACAGTGCATTGGTTGTGTACCTGGTATAGAGGACAAAGAAGAAAGGGATGATCAGCTGGGCAGTATGCAGTAAACACAGCAACAGCAGATTCACAGCAACAACACAGCAACAACAACCAGCCAACAATGATGAAGCCCAGCAAGGAGTCGAGCAACAAATAAACAATCCCAGAAAAACAGAGTAGGGAATAACAGCCCAGAATGTTGAATGTAACAGCAACAAAAACCCAATGACTACAAGAAAGCTTGGCAAACGACAGAAAAGCAAAACCACAAAGACAACCTGATCAAACTGGACTCTTACACAGTTTCTTCTAGACAATACTCATCCACAATGTTCTGAAATTTATTTCTGTTTTTCCTTTTTCAGTTTTCTTACTCCCAGAATCTCTCAAGACTTAAAAAAATTGAACCCCTTTCTAATGGAAGGTCTGCCTCTTTTATAGCCTAACCTTAACACTTTACAGTCTGTTTTACAACTCAAAATTGCCCCCCCTCGTTGTTTTTCCACTCACTTCTTTTAAATAAACAAAACTCCCATCAAATCCCTGACAGCCCCTCTCTCTTTTGTTGTTAAAATGTACTGATCACTTGTTTATTTAACCAAAGTATGGGCAGTAGGAATATAATCTGACAGCACATGCTGTCCAATTATTTTAATTCCTTAAAGCTAACCATACACATGCTGCCCACGGTCTAAACCAAATGGCATCGTGTTTTAAAATCAAAGCCTGAATCTGCCATTATAACCTTTCCCCTAGATGTTCTTTAATTCGATTTGAACAAAATCAATAGGCAATACAATTCAGTTTCTAATGGGACTCAAATACGATCACAGCAGAAATAAGCAATACGAATCAAGTTGTTACCATTAACGATTGAAACTAATTGACGACATATATCGACTCGACTATATTAATCGTAACACATAACAATCAATCGTTCATATAAACAACACGTATAGAGTCCCGAATGACCTCAGACAAATTTGTTCAAACACTGGGAACTTATATGAATTAAACTCGTTTGACGATTAATCTAATTGATGAACACGTATATCACAGGGTATATTCAGAACACAAACAAAAGACAATTGGCCAAATAAAAAGGCCTTTAACAGAGATGGAAGAAATCCGAAATAAAAATAACAACATAACAAACAAACACAACAGAACATGCTGACAGCTTAATTAGAACTAAAACAAAAGAAAGAAAAACTTACCAAAAAGGTTTGAAATCAAAAATGACCCAAATTCTGATTCAACTTCGAACCCTTGAGGCCGAACAAACTTTAATCAGGGTGTTCTCACATGAGAACACCTTGATTAAGGTCTATTAGACCTCAAACCCTTGTCAAGACTGGCCGGGTTCCCCAGGTGCATGTGTTTCAAGTTCTGGATTTTCAGATCTGGATTTTTAGGAGTTGTGGGTAGATTCGGACCAAACCAAGCTTGGTTTGGTCACGAGGAAGGTCAGGGGAGTGTCTGGTATGAAGATGGGGTGGTTTGGCATAGATCGAGTTTTGTCTCGAATCTTCAAATCCAGATTCGAGACGATAGGAGGTGATTCGAGGTTCGTGGTTAGTGGATTCGTGTTCAGGGTGGTTGGATGCTTTAGGGGTGTGAAGGGGGTGGTCACCGGCGTTCGTGCCGCCGGCTTTTGGTGGAAGGGGAACTAGGGCGGCATTAGGGTTTGGGGGTTTCAGGGTTCGGGGAAGGAGATGACTGAAGGGGGGGTTCGGATAGGGGGTGCGGGGTAAAGGGTCAAGTTTATATATGGAAGGGGAAAAGAGATTGGAGCCGTTAGATCAAGTGATCTGAACGGCTTAGATCTATTGGTGGGTAACAGGACGGGGTCGTTTGGTATGGGAACGGGGTCGTTTTGGTTTAGGTGAGGGGTTGGGTTAAACCGGCTAAATAGGTCGGGTCATGAGGGAGCCAGGGACCGTTGGATCAATGAGGTTGGACGGCTCAGATCAACTTGCCTGAAACGGCGTCGTTGAGGTGAGTTGGACAGCCTGATCTGGACCGTTCCTTTGAATCAGATCAACGGCTTCAAATGGGGACGCCGATACGACGTCGTTTGAGTCCGTGCTTGGGCAGGCTGGGTTTGGACTGGATCAGTACTTTGGTTTTGGGCCTTGTTTCGGGGCCCAAAATCGGATTTTCCTTTCCTCATTTTTTTTTCAATTTAAACAAAAATTCCTAACACAATGTAAAAATTAAAATAAACCTACTCACATATTGAGTGACACCCACAACGATAAACACACATAAATGGACAATAAAAAAAAATAATAAAAAAAAATGGTTAGATCACAGCTTAGAACGAACGATGCACACATACATATATTTTTTGAATTTTCTTTTAACGACAGGCATTTTGTATTTTTGTTTGGTAATGACTAGATGTAAAATGGACAGACCCATAATTGACTAACAACACATGTCACGGAAAACTCGAAAAATTGTACAGTGAAATCATTTGTCACTATTTTTTATTTTCTTTTGGAGCGATTGCTCGTAAAGCAAAAGTCACGTGCTTACAATAGCAAGTTCGAATGATTCGACTTTTCGGACTAAACCAATCTTTCGAAGTTCTGTAACTTTATCTTTTATTATTTGACTCTAGTTTCTTCTTTTGCTTGACCGGATTATACCGCGGGTCAATATTGAGCATATAAACCTTTTCCTCCGGTGGTACACCTGCTATGTTAGCATGGAGGCAAGCAAAGCAATTTTTGTTAGCATGTAAAAGTTTTATCACCTTACCTTTAAATTTGGTGTCGAGTCTCGACCAACGTAAACCTTCATATTTGGGAAGTCAATGATAATTTCTAGTTCTTCAGCATTTGACCTCGTGGCTTCTGATGCCTTCGGTCCAATGATTGCTTCCGGAAATATTTGTATAATTGTCCAAGGTTATTAATGAACCTTCCTTTCTCGTGTCTATTCCATCCCGCAGCTATCTCTTCTTTTTCAGTTGTTAGGTGTGGTATCTTTGTAAGCAATCTCATGGGTGTTTTACCCATGTTCTTCCTAATCTTCATTCTTCTCCTGTGAAATTTTACAATTTAGCAAGGTAATTCCTTGCCTGTTCGGGTAGAGCCGGATCTTTTCAAGCTCGTGAAGAAAATCTCGTATCTCTTTGCTCGGACCTGTTTTTTAGATTTTTGCATTTAGATTCGAATCACCCAAGAATCACATCCGCTTAATCTCCGGACCTGTTTTTGACTTTCAATTGAATGAACGTGTCTTCCTCTATTCGAAGCTTTATATTATATCGAATGTAAATTTTACTCCTCAGTTCCGGGAAGGTCCGGCGTTATTCTTCTGACTCCTTCAATCATATTCGGAATTACCTCGGTTTGGTTTTCGAACCTATTTTTGGACACTTATTAGTGTCGATTCGACTAACCGTGTCTTTTTCTGTTTAAATTCCGGTGCTGCAATGGTTATGCATATCATTCTCACAGGATAGATATTAATTCCCGGAGGTGTTCTATCCGTTCGTTCTGTTCCTTGATCTGTTTCTGTAAGGTTAGAACTAAATTTTGCAAATTAAAATTACCTGGTGTATCTGAACCTCATGTTCCGGAACAGTTTCGTTCAGATCCGTTATAAGTACAGATAGTTGTGGTACCAATATATCGATGTACATTCTCCATTTTTCTCTGCTTGTCATTATCATGGCTATTCTTCCCTTTTTATTTTGCATGGTAAATCCATCTCCAACTTGGTTGTCCTCAACTGTGTTGACTGGTAAATTTCGGCCATGATGAAGGTTTAAACTGAAAACAAGCGAATATTAACAAAAATTATTACTATCTTTGGATGAATAGCAAATTTGCTTGAGTTCCTGGTAAAGGAACCAAACTGTTTAACCCAAAAAATAGTTTTCAAGGTCAAAGCAATAATTTTATATGACGGGCCACAAGCAAGCGATTCAATCCGAAAGATATAAAATTTCGTTAATACAACGTGATAGAGAAGTGGGAAATAAATTCAGTGACAAATAATATAATAAAAATAAAGCAGAGAAGAAAGAATTCTTATTGAATGATCCTTGATAGGATAATGAGCCGAACAGAGCTTGAAGGGCCGAACTATAGCTAACTTGAGGGCAATATGCTATAAATTACAATGTATAGAATTGTAGAGAAGAAAATTAGATTCCCCTGATAGTGGTAAAAGTATGTCTATTTATAGGGCTAAATCTAAATAACTAGTCTCCTTGAATTATGGGTCCATTATGAGCATTTACTCAGTCCATCCATTACTTTTGGAAGATTTGTAACAGTTGTGTAAATGCTGGAATTCCGTAACTGATGAGTTAATTCCATAATTGATGAGTTAATTTCGTAATTAATGAGTCAATCTCGTGCCTGTTGAGTCAATCCCGTGCCTGTTGAGTCAATCCGATGATGATCAGTTCCGAGGCTAACAGGTACGGTACGAGTATGGTCGGTCCCGGGGGTGTTTCACATATCATCTTTACATGTCATTCTTTACTTTTCTTCAAACTTTGTGACACGCATCGCCATTTAATAGACCCACATGGTGAGTCTAGTTTTTACTAATACACTCTGTATTCAAAAGTAGTTGACTACTCATAAATGGAACATCCTTTACTTATTCTTCGAGCTAAACGCAGAATCTCTGCATATTCATGGCTAGTGATGGATTCATGACCTCCACCTATGTTGACATGACATGGAATTATGTGATTTCTTCAGCTCATAAATAAAATATCTTAACTCTCATGCATGAATTTGCAAATGTACGCTAAAAACCGCAACAGGTTTATCTGCGTATGGATGTTGGAGTCTTGGAGATTACATTAAGTTATATGGACCCTTCATTATTTGCCTTCACATATTGTGTCAAACAAGTGTTATAACGAACATGTAATTAGGTAGTTAGACGCACAGAAGAAATTGATCTAAACTGCGACTTTATGGATTATATTCTAACAACTGATCTGTCCAAACTGGTTAGATGATATAAACCTGCTCTTTCTTACTTCAAGTTTAACCTGATGGGTGCAGCAAAAGCAATCCAGGAAGTGATGGTGGTTGAGGCTGAGCCAGAATTTTAATTTTATGGGTTCTGGATTTTAGAGCAACTTTTTAAGTGCTAATAACTCGATTCTAAATATGATATTTGTACATATTTAATGAATTTTAAGACACAGGTTGTTTGAGTGAAAGCTATTGGGTTCAGCTGAACGCGTATATGGGCTTCAACCTCGGGTGGTGGAGACATTTTAATTTGAGAGGAGATAGGGATCAGCTTGTTATGGCATATGCACTTCATTTTGGGTGATGTATGGTAATATATGGCTGAACCTCAGGCAATTTCTTGGGGGCTGAATTGGTGTTTCAGTAATGGTTACATTAATATGACCATTGAATCAGATTCAATGGTAATAATACAAATAGGCATGTCAACTGTGATGTTTCAATAACATGGCAAGTTAGACAAGAAATTGAGAAGATCAGATCACTAAATTAAAAAGCCATCGTACTTTCGTTTTCCAACACTGCTTCAGGGAATCAAACTATAACAGACTACTTGGCTAGTCTTGTTTGTACAAGAGTGAATCTTTAGTATTCTTCACTTCATTTTGAAGGCTAAGGTTTATATCTTCCTTCATATATTCTTTTTTGGTGATCCATACACGGGTATGGATCTATGACCAACCCCCACAATGGTAGATTTTAATTGAAAAAGTTCACTAAAAGAGGTTTAAGAAGATCAGTGTAAACCATATATGCATAATGCATTGGCCTCAAAAGCCCTCAAATATGGAAGTATTTTATGTATACTTCTGAATTAAATGTGTCAGCAGAATCTATATAGGATCAGCCGTTAGAATATTCCAACTGAAAGTGCATTGCTATAAATTGTATTAATTGTTACCTCCATATCTGCCATTCATGCATTACAATATATAGATATATACTCCAGTAGCTAGTAAACTATTTGACATATTAAGAATTGAAGAATATGTCACATTCTTTTTTTTTTTCTTAGAAGAGTTCTAAGGTTACAAAAAGAAGTGGTTTAGCTAGCAATTTATGAATAAATTCATTATGAACACCCCAAAAGAAAAAGGAAAGATAGAATAAAAGGCAAAGGGACGTATAATGATATCAACATGTCTAGGGCTGGGCAAATGATCCAGTAATAAACATTATCACTATTAATCCCTTAGGTTTTCTTGGGCAAAATACTATGTGAAGTTACTTTAAAATCATAGATAAGACTGTTAATGCCTTTAGTAATTTAAGGGTCTCCGAAGCAAAATAAAAGAAATCAAGAAGGAGCTCTTGAAGCATAGTTGAATGGGAGATAATTGAAGTCATGCTCTAATTTTGCATTATAAGGAGAATATACATTACATAGAACATAGTCTGCATGCAAAGTGGTACTCTAATTAATATGGAATAGTTATAAAAGTTCAGGGGGATAACTATATATCAGCCATCAAAATGTATAAAGAGAACCCAGGAACTACTTGAAAAGGCTGTCAAGTTAATACTCATCTGGTTTTCAGATAAAACTTCCTCCAAAATGCATACTTATATGTTAGACTCAGAAAATGTTGATCATCCACTTAATTAATTGTGAACAGGAGGGTGAGTTCTTGCTGGTAAATAATCCAAGTTAAACTCAGGTGGTGGATCTTCCCTTTTTTGGTGATGAACCCTCCAAGAAACTGAAACACCATAATTGCTACTAGTACTACTTTTACTGCCTTTCAGCTGATCTTTTTCATTTTCCTTGACACTACTTATCGGCTGTGCTGTTGAGGGTTTTGCTTTTACATCCGATGTAGTATTGAAAACCCTAGCAACACTTGATTTCTCCTCATTCTGCAAGAAAATTAAAAAAAAATTAAAACCTGAGTAACAATTTTAGTTTCAACTTTGTCAATATATAAATGATACGCAAATGTGTTAGAGAATAACATTGATGTCCATGGAGGGACATAAGAATAACAACGACAACAAACTTAGTATAATTTCATAAGTGGGTTCTAGAGAAAGTAGTTTGTTACGCAGTTTAAAAAGGTAGAAAGACTTTTTCCCGCAAGAAGGGACATAGACGGTGAATATTCATAAATCAAAACTCTAACTTGTTTGCGATTGATGTGTAGTTGTTGTTGTTATCGTTATTAATGCAGATGTCTTTAGAGAAGAAAGTTAAAGATAAATGAAATAGATAGAAATAAAACAAACCTTGTTCAGGACACCAAGTGAGCGAGCATTACATGCATGGAATAGAAGGAAAATTATGAGGAAAGTGACTTTGGTAATTGACATTTGAAAGGAATATATGAACATTAATTTCCCGTCAGCTCTTAATATTTGAAGGACTGATTCAATGAAGATGAAAATTGTTGTTGGCCGGAACTGAATAAAGGTTGTGTACTAATATAAATATTTTAAGCAAGACAAACGAGCATTAAATGCTGATTTTGGAAGAAATTAAAGGGATTTGATAGCAGAACATGCAAATGTAAGGGAGATAGGAGTAAGATGGCAAACTAAAGATATGGGTGGCCTCTATTATGTCTCTTTCATATATCTATCAATTGGGTCCCAAAGACATAAAACCTCCCACTAAAGGAAAGGAAACAAAAGTCAAAGCATTGAGCTAAGAATTTATATATACATCAAGGAAGAAAGAGTCAAAAGAGAGATTTTACACTCATTGAATTGAATAAAAGAAATGTAAATATAGGAGTAGTAAGTAGTACTAGTAATAAATAAAGATTTAATGAAGGAAATCAAATACTCCTAAAGAAAGAGATCGATGAGCTAGAAAGTTGAGAAAACTAGAGATACAAGAAAGCAAGAGCCTGTCCAATTTGTATCCACCGAGGTAAATTCATTGGCCTTGTCCTCGTGTGAAGTTAAAACTACAGTTTTGTGATTCTTTTACATGGTTAATGGCTCCTGGTTTCTCGCTTGGTTCCACCATCTTTTACCTTGAAAATCTTACCAAATAGTATTTAAAAGGTTAATGGCCAAAAAGTAAGAAATCTTTTTAGATTGATGATAGTCACCCATCATGCATGTTAACCATCGCCTTTACACAAATATGTGTCCCAAGTTTTCATGCCTTAGAAAGGATGCTAGAATATTGATAGAGATGTATTTTGTGACATCAAGATTTTAGCAGTACATCGATTCTACGGTAAACACTTATTCGTAACGGGTGTTTGCACAAAACCGATAGATATATGATATGTGTCTTGCATATGGATTTCAATCATTTAACCATGGTAAATTATATGCATTCTCATCTAATTAAATTAATTAATCATGGTAAGTTAATATAGTTTGGTGTAAATACCCGGTGAAGATAAGTATTTACCACGATTCTACTTATGTATATATAGAGATAGATTCACAATTTGAAGTTTATTAATTTTTACAATAATTTTAAGTTAATATATTATAATAATTGAATTCAACAGTCAAATATCAATAGATATTTATTGGATTTTTAAGTACATATATAAAATCTAAACAAGAAATATTGAGTCCACATAAACCCATATGTTACACTATAGTTCTTTCTCTCTCTATATATATATATACACACTTCAAATGAAACACAATGTTTACAACATCTTCTCGCTCATATTTCGTTATCTTTTTGAACGACCTTGAACGTATATACGTAGATATAAACTTTTGGAGATTGTCATCAAAGAACCATTTTTTTTTTTTATTTGATTGAGAGGGCAGGGGAGTTGGGGTTGCGGACATGGATATGCAGAAAAGGACACAAGAGAGACAATGTTGCATGGCCTAGACCTCCATTGTTAGTCTCGGAAGGAACACAAGAGAGTGCCCTAACCAACGTTAACGGTCGCACATCCCACGTGGACCAACATTAGCTGACCCAACTTGCCACGTGTGCACAGCCCCACTTAGGCCGCCAAACCCCCTTCACCGCGCAAGTCCACAAATCCCCACTTTGTTTCATCCATTTGTTTGTTTTCTTTTGTGTTTTTCATACTACATATGAGCTTAAAACATGGTGAGTGTGACTATGAGTATCAGCTTAAATTCATACTCTTTCCGTTTCATTTTAATAATTGAGTTTAGTTTGATTGTAAAGAAGATTTTGAGTTTTATAATCTTAAATTAAAAATATGTATAACATATTAGAAATATCCTTTAAATATGTTGCTCTAGTAAAATGATAATGTTTTAATTAAAAATTATTAAAAATAAAAAGACATTCTTTTTAAATTGAAAAGGAGAGCGTATATGAATAGGAATTTTGAGGGGTGGTGGCCTAGTGGGCGGTTGTTAGTCAATAGAGCGACGGCGGGACAAAAGTGGGAGTGTGGGGAATTAAGGGATGGGGGGAAATGGGTACAAAATGAAGGCGTTGACAAGAGAGGCTCAAACTCGTGTGTCTTGTTAAAGCCAAGCATTATTCTTGGTCTTCTAAACTCCGTTGTCTCCACGGTAACCCCTTCAATTTCTTTTTCAGGCCTTCTTTAATATTATTTTTGATATTTTTTGTAGTCCACAATATTTGATTTTTTCATATATAAAAAGAAATTAACTATTTTTTTTTCAAAAGTTATCTTTAGAGTAAACATCCTAGTAGTATTTGTTGTATTTTCAATGAACAAATTAAAGTTTATATAGTTAATTTCATTACTTCCTCTCGTCCACAATAAGTGACCATTTTACCTTTTTTATTTTAATCCAAAATAAGTGTTCAATTATATAATCAAGAAGGAATTAATTTTATTTTTCTAAAATTTGCGCTTATTTATATATTCCAATGTGTCAAGGTAACAATTAATTAAGGTTAATTTAGTAAATATATTTTTTTTTCTTTAGGAGTTCGTATTTCTTTAATGAACAACCAAAAGTAAAATGGTTACTTATTGTGGACAGAAGAAATTATTAATTAATGTTTAATGGTGAATTTTTTAATATGCGTAAAAATAACTACAAAATCGATTAAAGTGGACCGAGAAAGTGCTACCAAATACTAGTACCAATATTGATGCATGCTATTTTTCTCGCTAACAATAGCACCAATTGCTACGTTTGGTTGGTGAAAGAATGTTAGTGGTACTAATGAGTACCAAACTGAAATTAGCTTTTGCTTATCATATGTAGTTCTTGGAATGCTGCAATGAGTTTTTTAACTTCACTACTTTATATATAAGAGGTTTTTATGTTACGGAGTAAGTTCAATATAATCTTTGAAAAAAGGTAAGAGATAATGAAGAGAGCCAAAAGATTGGCAACAAAGCCATTTCTTGGGATTTGGTAGAGCTAGCTTAGATTAGATGAATTTGTTTCTCTCGATCTTCATCATGTCCACTATAAGTGCATTGGAACCAACTACCAAGATATTTAAACATGTACAATTCCAGCTAACTGTTCGCTTCATATATATGCAACAACGACACATACATTAATTACATGCATATATGTCTAACTTTATACTCATTGGAACATGGCTAAAAGATGATCATACTAGGTGTTTCTGGAAAGAAAAAAAAAATCATAGTAGGTGTTTGCTTGGCCTAACGAGAAAAGTTGAAGTATATGATATTGCATCTTACTGGCGCAACTTCCTGTGTTTTAATCTGAGTCTCATGTTTCTTCTCCACTCTTATCAATTTTTTTTAATTTTTTTTGGGGAGGGGCGGGGGGGGGGGGGGAGGACTAATGACACGCAAAATAAAATAAAATTAGGGGGGCGTTAATTGGTCATTTTCGATCGTCACTAGATTTTTGGAATATATTCGGCCTTCTAAATTTTACGTCTTTACGATTGTCACATATAGGGATGGCAAAATAATAATTTAAAGAAAACAGTTAACCACCCATATTATTTATTAAAAAATGGGTTGGATAATGAAGTATTTAAAAACGGGTCAAATATGGATAAGAACCATATAATCCATTTAGAAAATGGATAACCAATGGGTCTAACTTTTATATTTGTAAAGCCTCAAATTTGGAATTTCTCAAGTTAGGGAGACTAAGAATTCTCCCAAAAGTGATCATATGCAAGAAGTCATGGATAATATGGTTATCCATATTATCCGCCGATTAACCCATTTTTTATCCATATTAAATATGAATCTGATCGGATAATTTATACGTTTTTTCATTACCCGTTTTTAACCTGAACCATATCCGACCCGACCCGTCCATTTACCACTCCTAGTCACATATCATGATATCATTTTTATGTCTGCCATTCACACGTGACATGTTCTTTTTTTTTTCTTTCCCCATGAAATGGAGGATTATTTAGACTAATCAACTGACCACGAATTATAGGCCTACATAATACATGATTATTATTTTTTTGACAAGCGAGTAACTTTCAGAAAGCACTACAGTTTAATAATGTATATTTGTAAAATTGGGCCCACTGAACTCCTCGATTTCCTGGTAAGAGCAGGAACGTGACCGTAATGAATCGAAATCAGAGTGAGGAGCCCCTCGTATCGAGGTGTAGGATATCTGGGCCATGTCCTCTGGGGCTGGTTCGAGGATCAAGACTTCAGAGGGACCAAACAGCTGCATACGACGTGAATCCCGGCCCGTATCGACAGAAGTTCAGTGATTGGCGAAACAGAAGATTTTTACCTTTCTTTGAATTGTACTTAGGGTAAAACTCTCCTACTATATAAAAGGGGAAGATTATTATTCATGAAAGACATTGTAACATGCATATCAAGGCAATTTATTTCAATTCTCTTTATTGTTCAAAATTCTTATTTTTGTTCTTAAGTTCTTCATAAGTGCAAGCTTGGAATCGAGGACAGGTTCTTCATCGAGCCATTAACCGAGTGCGGAATCACCCTTATCATTGGTTTGGCCATTTATTACGTCTTTCATTTGCTTAATCTAACGTCATTAATCACTTATGTTGAATTAATCCATATATCCTTAAAATCACATATACATTCAATTGTTATCCGTTTTTTAGGATAAACAAATATCTAATTACATTCGTAGCTAATGTTTCAATATTAATAATTCGTAGCAAATCTTCGCTTACCAGGTGTCTGTATTTACTGTATTCGTTCGCGCAACGAATATTGTATTCGTTCGCGCAACTAATACAACATATATCAACTGTATTCGTTCATACAAGGAATACAATCAAGGCGAAATACATAAATTAAGGGGCGTGTACAAGAATATAAATAATGAAAAATACATTCCATATGTGAAACCATAATACATATATGATCCATATATTGGGGATACATACAACCTATGAGAGACTGGATGCCATCAATACAACTTATGAGAGACTGTATACATGCTAGAAAAATACATTCAATGTGTGGAAATCATAATACAATTATCAAATAACTCAATCATATACTGTATCAAAAAGCAACAACATCGATAAATAAAGTCAAATACATTCAAATGCAGCTACATTCTAAATGTATACATGCAGACAAATTAAAAGAAGAAAGTTCATTAGAAATGACGTCTCCCCGCCAAGCAAAATACTGTATATATACGCAAAATAGCTAGAGACGATCAAAAAATAAGCCAGATAAGAGAATGAGGCTTCCAGGCCTCACGTCACAAGAGACAAATGAAAAACTGGCAAGATCTAAGAATACACTGTATTGACTTTGTATTTACCATTCGAAAATCCAGCCAGATCTGGGAGATCCTTCATTGTAGACAAACATTGGCAAGTGATAGCCGTTCTCTAGGGAGGATGAAGCTTTGCCAGAGGAAGGGAGAGGGAGCATGGCAAAATTTTGGACCTCCAATCCTAATTGGCCAGTGATAGCCGTTCCTTTGTTGGAGCGAGGGACAGGGAGAGCCACAGGATTTTGGACCTCCAATGCCTATAAACATGGAGGTTATGGATCGGGAACCTTAACATTATTGGCGTGGGGGGAGAGAAGAAAAAGTCTAATGAGATATGTGGCTGAATTTGCTATATATAAACAAATACGTAGTTATGATTGGTATTTTTTTTTCAAAATGTACTTATGTATGATAAATATATTGTACAGGTTAGTTATGGGGTGTAAATTTTTCCTGTAATAACCAGTAAAGGGAAATCAATAAGATTATGTTAAATATATAAAAAATGAAATATTTTCGAATATATATTCGTGTGTGGAGCGCTCTCTTGTAATGGGTCTAGCTATCAAGTTGGGCCACATCGAACAAGCCCATAAATCATCACGAGCCTGCTTAATAAATACCCTTTTATGAGTAAAAATAGTACGGGTTAGTCAGTTTTTGGACTGGTCATTCAAAAATAGCCAGTATTTGTAAAGTCATTGAGAAATAGCCACTATTTTGCTGCAACACAAAAATTTCCACCATAATATACTGAAGATCGATGCACCCGTGTATGAACTTCCAGCATATTATGCTGGAAGTTCAGTATATTATACTCCAGTATAATATAATGAAGTTCCAGTATACTTATGCTGGAACTCCAGAATAATACACTGAAGTTTTAGTATATTATGCTGGAATTATAGTATATTTATACTGGAGCAATTTCCGGATTTTGGACAGTATTTTTGTTCAGATTTATCTTTACATGTGTCACACCTCCTTTTTGCGCGCCCGCCCCGAAGGGTAAGATGCGCGGGTGGAGTTTTTTCAATTTAAGTGACAATATTCGAAATGAGATTATTTATTTAATTCAGAGTCGTCACTTGGGAAAGGTTTGGCTTTTGGTGTCCCAAGTCACCGGTTTATCTTGAATCCCAAATCGAGGAAATTTTCGACTTTTCCAAATGAAGTCTGCGAACCAGAAATTCTAAGTAAGGAATTCTGTTGACCCGAGGGAAGGTGTTAGGCACCCTCGAATCCCGTGGTTCTAGCACGGTCGCTTAAATTGTTATAATGGCTAAATATCTGATTTAAATACATGTTATGACTTACGTGCTTTTATTAAGTTTAAACCGCTTTTATTATTATCATTTATTTTTATAGAATTGCAACGTCGTGAAAATGCATCTCGAACCACGTCACAATCAATGCACCCGTAGTTGTTAACACATTTCGACTCCGTTGAGATTTGAATTTGGGTCACATCAATGTGCACCCGAATTTAAGAATATAATTTACTTAAAGTCGCGCCTAAAGAATCTAACGCGTTATTATCTTTGGGGAAGGCGGTGGAATTCACTAAACAGTCCGTCCCAAATTCTAAGTATTTATCATGATCAATTATTGAGGGCCCCGCAATTTGCATTTTTATTTGGCGAGGCTCGTCTCATTATTTTAGAAGGGTATCCTACAGTGACTACATTTCTACTACGTTTGTCTTTAAAAAGAAAGATGATACCGAACTTTGCTTGTTTGAACAAATACAGACTGAATCTTTATTATGTTTGCCGAACCTAAATTTGTTTGATTACCTGATTGATTGTTTATGAGGTGAGAGTTACCTCATGCTTTGTCTTCATCGAGTGAATACGCTTATTAATTTGCTAAGTGAGATTGCAAGCAAACTAACAACATATACTGAGTTATATTTAACGACCTCCAAGTTTTATTTTTAAACTCTAACCTATTTGAAATTGATAAACGAAATTGGCTGTTTATTAGGAAAATTACTACTAATTGAACTCAAAATAACTATTAGTTTTCCTCAACAATCAACACATTATTTCGAAACAAGGAATCTATACCGAGACCCGATATCGAACCTATATTGGAACAAATAATCTGACAGGAGAGCTGGCATTCATAGCCAGACTCTTAACGTGACTGCATGAGAGTTTGTTTGGGATACATTTATCCCAGACTTAGTACCACAGATTTGTCAATTCAGTGGTCTAGGCAAAATACATCCAAGTGCTTGCCAATGACTCTATGTTATACAGTCATAACTAAGTCAAACAGAGTGTTATACTGAACTGAATGTATACTAAATCAAACATACTGTCTATGTCATACTGTCATTATTATTGAACAATGCTATATAATAGCTCGTCTCAAACAGAATGTATGTTAGTTTATACAGAATGTTTGCAGTTTGCAGTTAAACAAATACAGGCCCAACTAACATTCAACCTATTTTCAACACCAATGTTATAACATAAACAGATGTTCATTTCTTCATTTCTGCTTCAACTTCAAACTTTCAACAATACATGGTTCAGAGGTTGTGTACCTGGAAATATTTGATAATTGAAGAAGAGGGCAATCAGCAGAGTAACAATGACAACAAGTGCAGCAGCAGTAACAGCAGATAACAAAAATCCCAAAGCAAGATGCAGTTATGGCCAATGGGAAGAGGCAACAAAAATGACAGCAAAAGCAGAGGAGTGGGCTCAGAATTCAAGTGGTCCGATTCCAAAAGAGAGCAAACCAATAAGAACCAAACAACAGAATCCTAACTGATACTTGAGAGGAAATCTGCACTTATTTGAAACAGGGTAGACAGACTGGAAATCGAACAAACAGCAGGAAGAAAAGACAGTTTCTGCTTTCTGTATATCCACCCTCTATCTCCTTTCTTTCCAAAATCTAAAACCAATCTTCAGTTTTGAAATTATACTGAAGTTACTAAAAGAAATCTTTTCCAGTTCCTGTTTTCAGAAATTGAACTCTCAGATGTTCCCACTCAGTGTCTCCTCCTCTATCTCTGTATGCTCTAGCTGTGTTTATTTCAAACTCTCTCTTTTCTTCAGGGTTCCCTAACCTCTCAATCCTTCCTCTTCCTTTTAGTCAGATGTCTGCCCCCCTTTTATAAGCCTTCACCTTACCCCTTTTAACAGCCTGTTCAGAATATATCAACACCCCTCACATGTGCCTTCACATTTTCAGATTCCAATTAGTTATTTAAGTATTAACCCCCATCAACATTCCCTGGCAGACTTAACCTTTAAAATGTTTAATACTTTTAAACTAAAGCAAGGTATGGGCAGTAGAATATATCTGACAGCATATGCTGTCAAATTATTTAACTTAACAAAGACCTTTAATGCAGGCCACAGGTTGTGCACAAAGCACATAAGGTGCACCAATGCACATGTTGTGCACGAGTGCACATGCCCTCCAATTCAGAATTTAAACCAAACATCCATTTTACATTACTGATCCAAATCAACAGCTATAAGTAAACAAAACTGGTTCTTAATTGATTCAACAAATGCTTAGCAGAAGTAAGTCGATTTGTTATTGTTCGGACAGCTGAAACTAATTGACGACATATGTCGACTCGACTATATTAGCATTAACATACACAATCGTAGCCAAAAATCAGACATTTAAACAGTATCGATGCATGATTCGAATTATACTGACTAAACAGAATTACACTCGAGGAGTCAACTAGTCAGTCCAAATTGAAAATCAGCTAATTGCACAACACTTTCATACACATTATCAGAACAAATGGAAGGGCTTAATCAAACAACAGAAGTTCAGGCAAAGTGGTCAAAGCACAGTTGATAAAAGTCAAGGACACAAACAGAACATGAACAGACCCTTACAACAAACAAATGAACCAAAACAAATAAGAAAAGAAAGAACTCACCTTAAACCGTAAAAGATCAAAACCTTAACTCGGACTCGGTCAGGCCTTTCTTAAGGCTGAACGGACTTTAATCGAAGTGTTTCTCAGATGAGAAACACTTTGATTAAAGTCCATTAGACCTTAATCTCTTCGGTTGAACCAGTGACGAAGAACTACAAAGTTCCAAAACTCAGATCTGGGATTCATGCTTCCCTGATCAGATTCGGACCAAACCAAGTATGGTTTGGTCACAAGGAGGGTCTGGGGAGTGTTTGGTGTGAAGCTGGGGTCGGTTGGTGTAAATCGGGTTCCGACTCGAATCTTCAAATGAAGATTCGAGAAGGTGGGATAAGATTCGAGGTGTGTGGTTGATAGATTTGGGTTCAGGACGGTAAGGGGGTTCTATGGTGTTAAGGGCGAGGTCACCGGCGTCCGTGCCGCCGGCTTTCATGGTGAAGGATACAGGGGCGGCTAGGGTTTGAAGGGGACGGGTTTGGTGAAGACGAAGGCAGGGGTGTTGGCTAGGGGGGGCAGGGTATGGTAAAGGATTTATATAGTTAGTGGGTGGGCGGATCTCAACCGTTGGATCAACCGAAATCGATGGCTTGGATCTAAGGGTTTAGGGGAAACGGTGTCGTTTCAACTAATGGGGGTTTGGGTTGGTCCGGGTGGAAACGGGTCGGGTTCTGTTCGTGGGTATGGGAAATGTGATCTTGGCCGTTGATCAATCTGAGATCAACGGCCCAGATCAACCTGGATCAATACGACGTCGTTTGGACACCCTGGGTATCAGCTGGTGTTGGACCGGGCAGGCCTGGTTGGGACGTTGTTTGTTTTGGGCCAATTTTAATAAATTGGCCCAATCCGGAAGAAGAAAGGGTCTTTTCTCTTTTTTTTTTATTATTTTTATTTCTTTTCTTATTTATTTTAAAAACAAAACTAAGCAAAAAATCAAATTAAAATTAAATACACACTCAATACAATTATTTGCACACACACTAAAGATATTTCAAAACAGGTAAAATCAAACAAAACAAAATCACGGACAAAGATGCATGTTTATGCCTTTCTATTTAAACCATGTTACGGTGCATGACACGTACACATTTTTTTTTGAATTTTGTTTTAATAAAGTAAATAAATAAAAATGGGCCAAAGTCACAAATAAATCAACAAAGTGCCGCACAGAAATCCAAAAATTGTACAACATGACCAATTTTTATTCTTTTGGAGCGACTGTCGCGCAAAACAAAAATCACGTGCTCACAACTGCCCCTCTTTGTTCGGAAACACGAAGAGTTTTCGTGCAAAGATAAAGTGAGCGTGTATGAGCGATTTTTGCCTATGGACCACTCCGTATGAAGCATGTTTTTGAAAGATCTGACCGAATCTTGCTTCAAAGATTTCCTACATATCCTGGGCTAAACAGGAATCAGGTCAATGTAGTTCGAGAAGTTTTGGTAGCTGGGACTACCATGGGATTGCGATGCTTGCTGCTACTGCTGTTGCTGTTATCACTGCTGTGTCACTGACCGCCTTATTACAACCAAACGAAAATTGGAAACTGAACTAACTACTTATATGCATGTCAACTGCTAGTTACAAGATTCCTATCTATGATTCTTTTACGACTTGATCTTGGGTCTTAGCTGATTCTGCTTGTAGACTCCGATCTGAATCTTGATGCTTGCGAGTTGCGGCGACTTGTTTAACCTCTGGGATACTGAGTGAGACGCGATTGGCAGGGTTCAGGACCATAATCAAATGTTGGAGTCAATCTGCCTTCCATCTACTCCGATATCTCGGGACATCTTCTTTTTTTTTCTTCTTTTTCTTCGTTGATTCCGAACTGGGACTCATCTCGTGGGTCATTTCGATCCATGTGGCTCGAGGTTAGACCTGCGGGAGAAAACAAACGAACGAAATTTTCTGCCCCAGTTTCACTAGGAAAATTTCGTTAATTATTCGCCAGGAAGTTCATAAAATTGATGAAAGAGGATATGCATGCTCAGTTCAGGGTTGGAGCCCTAATACCGACTAGCTGGGGAAAGGTTCAGTTTAGGATTTAAAACCCCAACGCCGAACAAAGGAAGAATTCAGTTTAACTAAAGAAAGATTCAGTTTAGGGTTTAAAACCCTAATGCTGATTAAAAGGAAAATTCAGTTTAGGGTTTAAAACCCTAATGCTGATCACATGGGAAAGCTCAGTTTAGGGTTTAAAACCCTAATGCTGGCTGAAAGGAAAAAGTTCAGTTTAGGGTATAAAACCCTAATGCTGACTAAAAGGAAAAAGTTCAGTTTAGGGTTTAAAACCCTAATGCTGACTAAAAGGAAAATTCAGTTTAGGGTTTAAAACCCTAATGCTGATTGCATGGAAAAGCTCAGTTTAGGGTTTAAAACCCTAATGCTGGCTGAAAGGGAAAAGTTCAGTTTAGGGTTTAAAACCCTAATGCTGACTAAAAGGAAAATTCAGTTTAGGGTTTAAAACCCTAATGCTGATTGCATGGAAAAGCTCAGTTTAGGGTTTAAAACCCTAATGCTGGCTGAAAGGGAAAAGTTCAGTTTAGGGTTTAAAACCCTAATGCTGACTAAAAGGAAAATTCAGTTTAGGGTTTAAAACCCTAATGCTGATTGCATGGAAAAGCTCAGTTTAGGGTTTAAAACCCTAATGCTGGCTGAAAGGGAAAAGTTCAGTTTAGGGTTTAAAACCCTAATGCTGACTAAAAGGAAAAAGTTCAGTTTAGGGTTTAAAACCCTAATGCTGACTAAAAAGGAAAATTCAGTTTAGGGTTTAAAACCCTAATGCTGATTGCATGGAAAAGCTCAGTTTAGGGTTTAAAACCCTAATGCTGGCTGAAAGGAAAAAGTTCAGTTTAGGGTTTAAAACCCTAATGCTGACTAAAAGGAAAATTCAGTTTAGGGTTTAAAACCCTAATGCTGATTGCATGGAAAAGCTCAGTTTAGGGTTTAAAACCCTAATGCTGGCTGAAAGGGAAAAGTTCAGTTTAGGGTTTAAAACCCTAATGCTGACTAAAAGGAAAATTCAGTTTAGGGTTTAAAACCCTAATGCTGATTGCATGGAAAAGCTCAGTTTAGGGTTTAAAACCCTAATGCTGGCTGAAAGGGAAAAGTTCAGTTTAGGGTTTAAAACCCTAATGCTGACTAAAAGGAAAAAGTTCAGTTTAGGGTTTAAAACCCTAATGCTGATTGCATGGAAAAGCTCAGTTTAGGGTTTAAAACCCTAATGCTGGCTGAAAGGAAAAAGTTCAGTTTAGGGTTTAAAACCCTAATGCTGACTAAAAGGAAAATTCAGTTTAGGGTTTAAAACCCTAATGCTGATTGCATGGAAAAGCTCAGTTTAGGGTTTAAAACCCTAATGCTGGCTGAAAGGAAAAAGTTCAGTTTAGGGTTTAAAACCCTAATGCTGACTAAAAGGAAAATTCAGTTTAGGGTTTAAAACCCTAATGCTGATTGCATGGAAAAGCTCAGTTTAGGGTTTAAAACCCTAATGCTGGCTGAAAGGAAAAAGTTCAGTTTAGGGTTTAAAACCCTAATGCTGCCTAAAAGGAAAATTCAGTTTAGGGTTTAAAACCCTAATGCTGATTGCATGGAAAAGCTCAGTTTAGGGTTTAAAACCCTAATGCTGGCTGAAAGGAAAAAGTTCAGTTTAGGGTTTAAAACCCTAATGCTGACTAAAAGGAAAATTCAGTTTAGGGTTTAAAACCCTAATGCTGATTGCATGGAAAAGCTCAGTTTAGGGTTTAAAACCCTAATGCTGGCTGAAAGGAAAAAGTTCAGTTTAGGGTTTAAAACCCTAATGCTGACTAAAAGGAAAATTCAGTTTAGGGTTTAAAACCCTAATGCTGACTAAAAGGAAAATTCAGTTTAGGGTTTAAAACCCTAATGCTGATTAAAGAAAGAATTCAGTTTAGGGTTTAAAACCCTAATGCTGACTGGCTGGGGATAAAGCTCGAGAGATCTATTTTTGAATTTTCTTGTTTTAATAGAAGATAAAAGGGAGTTTCGTGGAAGCTTACCTTTCGAGTGAATTCATCATTGCCGAAGTACCTCATGTACCCGTGTACCTTCTTCTTTGGGCGACACCTGCTTCTTGCACGGTTGTCTTGGATCAGACCTGTTTCAACTTTTTTCAGACAAAGAATCATTTGCTAGTTCGCAAATGACGGTCGGTTTGGTGACCTTGATCGTTCCCAGTTGCTTTCTTGCGTCTTTATTTCTGTTGTGAAGTTCCGCCATTGATTTGATTCGAATGGCGAAACCCTTCTAAACTGTTCAGGCTTGTATTTCCAGATTCTGCGATGACTTGCCTCGTAAGGCTCTTTTTTTGCTTTTTCTTTTTTCTTGTGTCCCGTTTTGCTTGGAGGTTCTCAACGGGGATTTTATTGGATGTATTTTGTGGGAATTTGTACAAAAAGGAAGCTCTGTGGGGGAATATTTACAAAGTGGATTCTTTGTGTGGATTTTGTTCAATGGGGAATGCTGGGGATTCATTTCAAAGCGGGCTTTCTAGGATTTGTTGGGGTAAGCTTGCTGGGGAATTTTTACAAAGGGACTCGCTGGGATGTGCTGGGGAGATTCCATTTTTTTTTATTTTTTTTTTGTAGAGAGGATTGGGTAGTGTTTGGGAGTAGTGGGGGATAAAACCTTCGCCATTTTCAAATGTGTCAAGACCACTGGAGTATGATCTAGACGTAGTATCTTTTGACTGCATCTGCATTTACTGCTGTGTCGGGGTCATTTCCTTCGATATCACCTAAATACAGTGCTCCTCTCGGCAATATCTTCCTTACGATGTATGGGCCTTTCCAATTTGGGGCAAACTTTCCTTTTGCTTCTTCATGATGCGGCAGAATACGCCTCAGTACCAGCTGACCTACTTCGAAATTCCGGGGTCGGACTTTCTTGTTGTAAGCACGGGCCATCCTTCGTTGGTATAACTGTCCGTGACAAACTGCGGCCATTCGCTTTTCATCAATCAACGTCAATTGCTCTAACCGAGTCTTGACCCACTCGCTGTCCTCGATTTCTGCTTCGACAATGATTCGAAGCGAAGGAATTTCTACCTCTGCCGGTATTACAGCCTCGGTCCCATAGACCAAAAGATAAGGAGTCGCTCCTACTGATGTGCGTACCGTAGTGCGATACCCCAATAATGCAAATGGTAACTGCTCATGCCACTGTCGGGAACTTTGGATGGTCTTCCTCAAAATCTTCTTGATGTTTTTATTTGCAGCTTCCACAGCACCATTGGCTTTCGGCCGATAAGGAGTGGAATTCCTATGCGTTATCTTGAATTGCTCGCATACATCTCCCATCAAGTGACTGTTCAAGTTTGTTGCGTTATCTGTAATGATAGTCGCAGGAATACCGAAGCGACATATAAGATTTGAGTGTACAAAATCCACCACAGCTTTCTTAGTGACCGACTTGAGAGTGATAGCTTCTACCCATTTTGTGAAGTAATCGATGGCTACCAGTATAAACCTGTGTCCATTCGAAGCCTTTGGTTCAATTGGTCCAATGACGTCCATGCCCCAAGCGACAAATGGCCAAGGGGCGGACATGGGATGCAGTTCCGTGGGAGGTGCATGAATCAAATCACTGTGCACCTGACACTGATGACACTTCCGGACAAAGCTAAAGCAATCTTTTTCCATGGTCATCCAGTAATAACCTGCTCGAAGGATTTTCTTCGCTAAGACATACCCGTTCATGTGAGGTCCGCACACACCTGCGTGTACTTCGTGCATGATCTTTCTTGATTCCTCGATATCGACACATCTTAGGAGATTGAGGTCCGGGGTCCTCTTATATAACAATTCACCGCTTAGAAAGAAACCACTTGCATGTCGCCTAATGGTCCTCTTCTGATCTCCAGTAGCATGCTCTGGGTATTCTTGCGTCTTCAGGAATTTCCTGATGTCATGGTACCAAGGCTGCGTATTTGATCCCGCCTCGATTACACTGCAGTAACCGTGTCTTTCCTTGATTTGGATTTCCAAAGGATCGACGTGGGCGTTGCCCGGGTAGGGTAGCATTGAAGCCAAAGTAGCAAGTGCATCTGCCAGTTCATTGTGACACCTCGGAATGTACCTGAATTCTATTGATGTAAAGCGCTTGCTGAGGTCCTCCACATGTTGTCGGTATGGGATAAGTTTGACATCCCGAGTTTCCCATTCGCCTTGAGCTTGCCGGATGATCAGGTCAGAGTCTCCCATAATCAGTAAGTCTTCGACATCCTGATCGATTGCCATATGCATGCCCATAATGCAGGCTTCATACTCAGCTGTATTATTTGTGCAAAAGAAACGAAGTCTAGCTGTGGCGGGATAATGCTGACCGGAAGGCGAGATCAAAATTGCCCCAATCCCTACACCCTTGGCGTTCACGGCTCCGTCAAAGAACATCTTCCAAACATGAGCTTCCTCCGAGATCACTTCTACGGTGTTTACCTCTTCATCTGGAAAGTAGGTATCTAATGGCTGGTATTCCTCATCGACCGGGTTTTCGGCCAAATGATCTGCTAACGCCTGGGCTTTCATTGCCGTGCGAGTGACATAAACTATGTCGAATTCCGTAAGCAAGATTTGCCATTTAGCCAGTCTCCCAGTAGGCATTGGTTTCTGAAATATATACTTCAAAGGATCCAACCTGCTTATGAGGAATGTAGTGTGGGCTTGGAGATAATGTCTTAGCTTTTGAGCAACCCATGTGAGAGCGCAACATGTCCTTTCCAGCAGAGTGTATTTGGCCTCGTAGCCGGTGAATTTCTTGCTCAAGTAGTAGATTGCTTGATCCTTCTTTCCGGTTACGTCGTGTTGCCCGAGGACGCAGCCGAAAGAGTTCTCCAAGACTGTTAGATATAAGAAAAGTGGCCTTCCCGGTTCTGGAGGGACCAAGACCGGGGGATTCGAAAGGTATTCTTTGACTTTATCAAAGGCTTCTTGACACTCAGTTGTCCACTTAATCGCCGCATCTTTCCTTAACAGCTTGAATATGGGCTCACACGTGCTTGTCAGCTGGGCAATAAACCGACTGATGTAGTTCAACCTGCCCAAAAGACTCATCACGTCTTTCTTTGTTCTTGGGGGAGGCAGATCTCTGATGGATTTTATCTTAGTTGGATCTAGCTCGATACCTCTCCTGCTTACGATGAAGCCCAAAAGTTTGCCCGACGGAACTCCGAAAGCGCATTTGGCTGGGTTTAGCTTCAAGTCATACTTCCTTAATCTCTCGAAGAATTTCCTCAAGTCTTGGATGTGATTATCCTGCGTCCTGGACTTGACTATCACGTCGTCCACGTACACCTCTATTTCCTGATGCATCATGTCATGGAAAATGGCAGTCATGGCCCTCATGTAAGTAGCCCAAGCATTCTTCAGACCAAATGGCATGACCCGGTAACAGTAGGTGCCCCAAGGCGTGGTGAAAGCAGTTTTCTCGGCGTCCTCTTCATCCATCAGTACCTGATGATACCCAGCATAACAATCTACAAAAGACTGTATCTCGTGCTTGGCACAATTATCAACGAGGATGTGGATGTTGGGCAACGGGAAATTGTCTTTAGGACTTGCTCTGTTCAGATCTCGGTAATCTACACATACTGAGTTTTCCCGTCCTTTTTTGGTACTGGAACCACATTCGCCAACCATGTTCTATATTGGACTACCCGGATCACTCCTGTTTTCAACTGCTTGGTGATCTCCTCTTTAATCTTGTCACTGACCTCAGTTTTGAACTTTCGTTGCTTTTGTTGAACTGGAGGACAATCAGGATGAATCGGCAATTTATGAACCACTAGATCAACACCTAGTCCCGGCATGTCATCATATGACCAAGCAAACACGTCTTTGAATTCAAGAAGAAGTTGAATTATCGCCTCTCGCGTTTTCTTGTCCGTGTGAATGCTTATCTTGGTCTCCCGGACTTCTTCCGGGGTTCCTAAGTTTACCGGTTCAGTGTCATTCAGATTTGGCTTAGGTTTATTCTCGAAATATTCCAACTCTCGGTTTATCTCCCTAAAAGCCTCTTCCGCATCATATTCTGGTTCTGGGTTCATTAATTCGCAGTTAAATAACTCATTGTGATCTGGGCGTGAAGTCCGCAAGCATGTCATATTTAAAGCCGCATTATTAGGACTGAAAAGGAAGATAAAAGGAAAACTAATAAAAATCAGAACAAAAGAAAGAATAGGAAAGCAATGATGATTTTTTTTATATTTTCTTTGGAAAGTTGGAAGACAACAATGTTTACGACTAGGAATTCAAAGCAACAATTGAAAAGAAGAAAACGTTCAAGTTATGTCCTGGGATAACTTGTGACACAGGAAAGGTGGCAGGACATGTCTACCCGGACTTCCGTCTAGTCGGGAATGGCGTGGCCTCCCAGTTTTGGAGTTGGGCGCTCGGCCCCATGTACAGCATCTCAGCAGTGCTCGTTCCTTCACCTGGTTGAACCATGTGGATCTCGTAGAGCATTTCCCTCATTGCCCCACATATCTCCTCGATTTCCTCAGCTGTGAAGACCTCATCATCTTCTTCAACGTACCTTGGCCTGATGAAAGTTGCATATAAATCCGGCAGTGGTTGAGGTAACTTCCAACCCTCATTTCTCCTTTTCTTTGCCCATTCTTCGTCTGCTGGAGTAGGTTTGAAGCCTAGTCCAAAAGGTTTCTTGATGACTGGCAAAGTAATGGGTTCTGTTATTCCCTGAAGGGTTCGTCCAAGTCCCTTCCCTGGCCTAAATCCGTGCCGGATCATCTCTTTGGCCACCATAACCGAGGCGTTAGACAAGAAAGGCTGGGGGCAGGGTATTCCCTCTTCGTGCTGCTCTGCCAGTACAACCTCGAAAGCTTGATAGACCGTATGTTCGCTTCCTTCTCTTGGTTCAAGGTACGGGATGGATGGGTCCCGATAAATGGCATGCTCATCTTCCCCATGGACCACGATCTCTCGGTCTTCGTACTCGAACTTCACCATCTGGTGAAGAGTGGAAGGCACGGCTCCTGCCGCATGGATCCAAGGTCTGCCAAGGAGGAAATTGTAGGATGTGTCCATGTCGATCACCTGGAAGGTTACTCGAAATTCGACTGGTCCTATGACCAACAACAGGTCTATTTCTCCCATGGTATCTCTCTTGATGCCGTCGAAAGCTCTTACGCAGACATTGTTGGGTCGGATTCTTCCGGTCCCAATTTCCATTCTTTGTAGCGTGGAGAGCGGGCAAATGTCAACGCCTGAGCCTCCATCCAACATTACCCGCTTGACATAGTAGTCCTCGCATTTAACTGTTAAATGCAAGGCCTTGTTGTGTGCTGCTCCTTCCGGGGGTAAATCGTTTTTGCTGAAAGAGATTTGGTTGACAGCGAAGAATCTTTCTGTCATCCGCTCTAGTTGTTCCACCGAGGTTTCAACTGGTACATATGCTTCATTCAGGGTTTTCAATAGGATCTTTTGATGCTCAGTCGACCTCATCAATAATGACAGCATGGATACTTGCTCAGGGTACTTGCGCAGCTGATCTATCACTTCGTAATCCGACATCTTCATTTGTTGGAAGAACACTTCCGCTTCTTCAACACTCACAGGCTTCTTTGGAGGGAAGCGCCTTTGTGTGGCGTTGTTCAGTTCTTGGGTATTTGAGTACCCTCCAATGAAAGTATTTCCTGGAAGTTCTCCCATGACCTTTTTACCTTTGTACATTACCAAAGTCTTTTGATAATTCCACGGTACTGTGGACGGGTTGGTCATTGGCTTTTGTGGCACGCGTCCGATAACCACTGGCTCATTCAGCCGAGGTGGTTGAATCGTCCCCCGGACCACATAGGCCCCTTTCGGCACGTACATAGGTTTTGTCTTTTTGACCCCGAAGTTCTGCGTCTTCTCGGCTTGACCTCGCGGTATGTAAAGAACTCCACCCTTTGTTGGTACCACTTTCTTCTCCACCTTCTTTTCAGGCTTGCTCTTTACAGCCTTGGCCTCCTCCCCCTTTTCTGATTTCTGGTCTATTTCAGGCCTCTTCCCCATGTCGACAATGGCTATTATGGCTTTCAAAGCAGGGTCGAACTCTTTGTCTTCACAAATCATTCCGATCAGCGGCCCATTATTGTGAGCGGGCAATGGATTGTTAGTCACATTTGGGATCTCTTCGTCCCTTAGCACTATTTTCCCCTGCTCTATCAAATTTTCGACCACTCTTTTCAATGACCAGCAGTCGTTTGTATCATGTCCCTCGGCTCCTGAATGATAGGCGCATCTGACTCCGGCTTTGTAAGAAGGCGATGTTGGGTTTTGCCTCGTTTGGGGAATTGGTTGCAAGAAACCCAACTGGACTAGCTTAGGGAACAAAGTAGAGTATTGTTCACCGATGGGCGTGAAAGTCCGCCGTCGAGGTGGCTCCTGGGGGCGGTAGTTATTCTGCGGGGGTTGTGGGTTATAGTGGTTGCGGTAAGGAGGCTGATTTCTGGGAGGTGGAGCTGGGCCTCGGTTGGCTTGTTGTGGTGGATGGTTATAAGGTTGGGCATTCATGACCATATAAGGCTGATGAGCATATGCCAAATTTGAGTGGGGGTAATAGTGTTGTGGGGCTCTTTCCGGAAAATGGGGCCTGGGATGACGATACTCCCTTGCTTCAGAGGCTGCCATAGTCGTTTCTTCCTTCTTCTTCCCCCTCGTCGTTCCTCCAGACCCGCTTTGGACGGCCTGGGAAGTTGCCCTTATGGCTGCTTGACTCAGAATCCTACCCGTTTTCAACCCATTTTCCACCATCTCTCCAATCTTGATCGCTTCCGCGAATGGCTTACCCATGGCCGACATCATGTTTTGGAAATAGTCAGACTCTTGAGCCTGGAGAAAGGTAGTGACCATTTCCACTTCATCCATGGGAGGCTTTACTCTCGACGCCTGTTCACGCCACTTAATAGCATATTCTCTAAAGCTTTCCGAAGGTTTCTTCTTCAAATTCGATAGAGAGTTTCGGTCTGGCGCAATGTCGATGATATACTGGAATTGTTTTACAAAATCTTCTGGCGAGATCATCCCATATATGCCATCGGGACATTTCCTGGTCCATATACCATTCCGAGGCTATCCCTACTAGACTTTCCCCAAAATATGCCATTAGCAGTTCTTCTTTTCCGCCGGCTCCCCGCAATTGGTTGCAGTATTTCTTAAGATGTGCAATGGGGTCACCGTGCCCATCGTATTTCTCGAACTTTGGGGTCTTGAAACCCGTTGGCAGGTGCACGTGAGGGAACATGCACAGGTCGGCGTAAGAGACGCTCTTTTGTCCGCTCAATCCTTGCATATTCTTCAAACTTTGTTCAAGGCTTCTCATTCTCTTGGCAATCTCATTTTGTTCTGCAATTCTGGGGTTCTGATCCTGCCCGGGTGCAAGCTCGCACTGAGGCGGTAGAGGATTAGTGTTGGTAGCGAACCTGGTTGGTTCCATTGAGAACGATGGTGCTTGGAATGTAAAAGAGGATGAGTCAAAGCTTGGCTTGTATGTGGTAGGTTGTGCCGTAACCGGGCAAGGCGATGCAGTAAAGATGTTCATGCCTGCATCAGTGGCCGACATTCGGGGATGAGGCTCAGAAGGCGATCCAGCAGAGAAGGCTAAGGTGGCTGGGTAACCGAATGGGGTAGCAGGATAATTTATGGGGACATTAGAAGTCCCACTTGATCTGGAGAATAATTCGGGGAATCCGGGGACGACACTTGGCGGCTCTTTCCCATTATTCCAGTCGTCCAGCATTTCCAACATGCGGAGCCGCAGGATTCTATTTTCCTCCGCAGTTGCGGATTCAGGTGTGAGGACGGCTGAGATTGAGCTCTCCTCAGAAACAGGGATCGTTAGCAATGGCATTTCTGAAGACATTTCCACACTCCCTTTTGACCTGGTGAAGTAAGTGTGAGTACTGCTTCTGGCCCTAACAACAGGTAGTTGAACACTTCTCCTTGACCTCGTGAAATATGAGTGCGAGGCCAGACTTTCACCAAACCAACCGTCCTTTCAAAAACCCTGGAAATACTCAACGACAAACGCACGGTTAATTTGTAGCAAATAACAGATAGTTAATCTCACGTTGGGCATGATGCACCTATACAGTTAAGTGGATTACTATATGTTTGCTACGAGAGCATGCGTCATTCCGGCATTTTTCCTTTTATTAGTTTTTCCTTTCTTTCCTTTTTCTTTTTTTTTTCTTTTTGTTTTATTTTGCAGTAAAAGAAATGCGACCGGATCCGATGAGGATTGCCTACATATCACGATGCCTACGTGAATCAGATCATTACGTAGTTCGAAAAACACAAATGGCGTAAAAGAAGCAACCTTTTTATTGTCGAAGTGGTCTATTACAACTACATTTTGCGAAAGAAAAAGCAAACTTCGAAAATAAACCTAGACTCAACATAGACTAAAATCACCCTGATGGAAAACAGGCAAAAAATGCTAAGATACAGATTCGACTTATGAATGCATTATGGTTTTGAAAATTGGTGTTCGCGGGGCATCGTTCGGCCTCGCCGCGGTCCTAGGCGTGAGATCCCTCTCAAGTTGCTCCAGCTCGTGCATAGTCTGCTTGACATAACCCATTACTGCCGAGAGGACGGTAACGCTGGACATGTTCTCACATCGTAGGCATCGTCTGGTGATGGCATGGGCAATGGCCTTGATCCTATCTCTGGTTTGCTTCTTCTCTACGAGCAGGCGTTTTATCTGATCGCTGCATATCTTGAAGACTTGAGCATCTTGTACATGCTGATGCTTCAGTCGCCGTACTTCCAACTTCATCTGGGCTATTGAGTCGTACCAGTATCTGCTCTCAATTTGGAAATCCTTGGCCTGATTAACTGCTTTGATCTCAAGTGCAGCCATCTCTCTCTTTATTTTAGCAACAGTTTTCTCGTGGTCGCCTTCCAATTGATTCAGGTATCGACGATGCTTATCTGCTCTTGTATCCCACTGTGCTTTGAGCTCTGCTATGATGTTTTCAGACTTCTCCAAACCATCTTGCCATTCTCTGATCTTGCTTTTTAGCCTTTTTATCAGGTGCTCGTCTGACCGACGCCTTGGTTGTTTATCTGCATCCAACCTTATCTGTTTGATCTGGGCTCTGAGCATTTTCTTGAATTAACCTGTTCCGCTCTCCCAGATCGGTGGCAATTTGCACGTTGTGCTCGTATCTCATGCCTTCTACTTGTTGCTTTAACCTGCTGATTTCGGCACAATAGCCTCTTTCCTTTGCTAACCAATCCCAATGCCTTTGCGATGACTCGGTGAAATTCCGGATGTGGGGTCTCTTAGCTGGCCTTTCATGCTCAAGTTCCCTTCTGTACCATGCAAGGTAACCTGGCGCCGTTTCTCCTTTGGCTCGATCCCGCACGCAAGTATCTGATTTCAAATATTGACCCTCATTCCAGATTTGGCGAATCTTTGCTTCTGGGAACTGTCCGTTAGGACTTATCTCAACTGCTTGAGCGCTAAGATCTTCCTCATGAGGTACTGTCTGGCATCTTCCGAACTGTCTCAAAACTCGGCCGGGTGCGTAAGGTTGAATGCTCTTAAGCCCCATCAGCAAGAAATGAGTTTTAGCCGCCGACATATATAAGATCTCATCAACAGGCAACCATCCCAACGTCCATTGTATTTGGCTGGCAGTAAGAGCTTGCAAGAACGAGGTCCATGCCAGGACTCCTTTGGGCCAAATGATCTCTCTGGTTCTCGTGTAAGATTCTTCTATGCGGGTCTTTTCCGGGGAACCATGGCTCAAAATCTCGGAATGATGGCAGAGGTGCTCGGTCATCCATATCTGTAGGAGCAAGTTACAACCTTCGAAGAAATTTCCCCCAGCTTTACAAGCTGTGAGAGCTCGAAAGATGTCGGATACCACCATAGGCGCGAGAGTACTGTCACTTTGCGTGAGTAAAGTGCTGACGACCCCAGATATCTTCAAATCAATGTTTCCATCTTTCCTGGGAAATACCAGAAGACCCAGAAACGTTATCATGAACGCCACCCGTCTGTGCTCGTCCCACTTCTGACGAACTCCTTTGCTGCACAGTTTGTTGATTGGATTATTGAATCCCCCCTCGTGACCGTATCTATCATATATGAAGCATGGAGTACAGAATCCGGCTGCTAGATCCGGGTTGTGGACTGTTCTAGGTATTTTCAATGAATCCAGGAACCGATGTACCGTGACGACTCTTGGGGCGACCAAGTATTTTTCCCTCAACGGAAGTTCAGTATTCCCGATGTATCCGTCCATTTCTTCCAAAGTCGGGGTGAGCTCAAAATCAGAGAAATGGAAAACATTGTGCGCCGGGTCCCAATAGGTAACCAAAGCTCTTATGATATCTCCCCGAGGCTGGATTTCCAACAGACCCACAAGACCTTTCAGATATTTCTTAACCTCATTTTGTCCTTCAACACCTAGATCATTCCACCATAGCCGTAACTTGACAGGGATTTTGGTCATTATTGAAAAATGTTCATTTTGCATCGTGCTCATCCTGCACATTTATTAAGGTGATTTTAACAAAACGAACTGACTCAAAAAAAAAATTCTTTTTTTTTTACAGAGGGGATCGAGTTTTAAACACGGCCTTTAAACACTTCGGGGACGAAGATTTTAAGGCTGTGTGGGTCTACTGGATAAAAATGCTAAACAAGACCCAAAGGTGGCTATTTATGCAAAGTCAGCCTTCCGGCGTCCCTTTCGGGAACATTCGGCTATTTATGACAAAACAGCGTCACCCGATTTATTTACGACTCTTTAAAAATTTGACACATTTTTTATTTATTTATTTATTGATTTTTGGCTATTTAAAAAAATGGGGTTGAACCCGACGAGGGTTGCCTACGTATCTCACATCCGGTGAGAATCAAACCGGCGTAGTTCGGGCATATCATGAATAGAGAAAACCAAATAAACCTAGAAATCAAGAATACGTATTTTTTTGTTATTTTTGAAAAGAGATAAAGATTAAAGAAAATATTTATCACTAAAAAAAAAATTTTTGGAAATATTTGGACTATTAGCCTGAATTTATAAAAAGGGGTACTACAAAAGAAACAACGTTTTTTTTTTGAATTATGAATTTCCGTTTTTTTTTTTTAAAATAAATACCCTTTTTTTGATTTTGGAAATGATGAAAAGAAAATTTTTGTATATTTCTTTTTTAATAATTCAAACTAAGAAAACAAATTTTGCTTTTATTCTTTTTTTTTTTTTAGAAACCGGTCAGCATGCGGAACTGAAGCAAATAAATGCGCAAAACAAAAGGATGCAGCAGGGTGGTCTTTTCATTTCAGGTTGCCTGTCCTAGACGGACCCAACCCCTGTGTTGAGTCCCCTAAGTCAAATGCAACATGATGCAAATAAGCGTTCCTACTAGGGATCCGGCATGAAGTCAAGTTATTCTAGGTTCGTAACCTGGGTATTTGTTCTAGACTGTGTACCCGAGCGGACAACTCGAGTCGAGGAGGGGGCTACGTACCGGGGACCCGCGAGATCGTCCGGCTTTGTAACTTGTCCGACCTCTTTCTTATTTCAGGTATTGACACTAACAGAATAGGGAGTCTCGACCAGCGAGCTTCTCCCCGGAGGTAAGAAGAGAAGGGTTTCGGCACAGTTTATATACAGTTCAGATAATATCAAAGCGGTAAAAGACAACATTTAGCATGTTATGCAAAAACATGTAATAAAGATCAGATAATAAAGCCAAATATAACAATTATTCTAAGCTCGAATTCTTGAACCCTGAACCAGTGGTTCTGGGTAAATCATCCCCAGCGGAGTCGCCAGAGCTGTCACACCTCCTTTTTGCGCGCCCGCCCCGAAGGGTAAGATGCGCGGGTGGAGTTTTTTCAATTTAAGTGACAATATTCGAAATGAGATTATTTATTTAATTCAGAGTCGCCACTTGGGAAAGGTTTGACTTTTGGTGTCCCAAGTCACCGGTTTATCTTGAATCCCAAATCGAGGAAATTTTCGACTTTTCCAAATGAAGTCTGCGAACCAGAAATTCTAAGTAAGGAATTCTGTTGACCCAAGGGAAGGTGTTAGGCACCCTCGAATCCCGTGGTTCTAGCACGGTCGCTTAAATTGTTATAATGGCTAAATATCTGATTTAAATACATGTTATGACTTACGTGCTTTTATTAAGTTTAAACCACTTTTATTATTATCATTTATTTTTATAGAATTGCAACGTCGTGAAAATGCATCTCGAACCACGTCACAATCAATGCACCCGTGGTTGTCGACACATTTCGACTCCGTTGAGATTTGGATTCGGGTCACATCAATGTGCACCCGAATTTAAGAATATAATTTACTTAAAGTCGCGCCTAAAGAATCTAACGTGTTATTATCTTTGGGGAAGGCGGTGGAATTCACTAAACAGTCCGTCCCAAATTCTAAGTATTTATCATGATCAATTATTGAGGGCCCCGCAATTTGCATTTTTATTTGGCGAGGCTCGTCTCATTATTTTAGAAGGGTATCCTATAGTGACTACATTTCTACTACGTTTGTCTTTAAAAAGAAAGATGATACCGAACTTTGCTTGTTTGAACAAATACATACTGAATCTTTATTATGTTTGCCGAACCTAAATTTGTTTGATTACCTGATTGATTGTTTATGAGGTGAGAGTTACCTCATGCTTTATCTTCATCGAGTGAATACGCTCATTAATTTGCTAAGTGAGATTGCAAGCAAACTAACAACATATACTGAGTTATATTTAACGACCTCCAAGTTTTATTTTTAAACTCTAACCTATTTGAAATTGATAAACGAAATTGGCTGTTTATTAGGAAAATTACTACTAATTGAACTCAAAATAACTATTAGTTTTCCTCAACAATCAACACATTATTTCGAAACAAGGAATCTATACCGAGACCCGATATCGAACCTATATTGGAACAAATAATCTGACAGGAGAGCTGGCATTCATAGCCAGACTCTTAACGTGACTGCATGAGAGTTTGTTTGGGATACATTTATCCCAGACTTAGTACCACAGATTTGTCAATTCAGTGGTCTAGGCAAAATACATCCAAGTGCTTGCCAATGACTCTATGTTATACAGTCATAACTAAGTCAAACAGAGTGTTATACTGAACTGAATGTATACTAAATCAAACATATTGTCTATGTCATACTGTCATTATTATTGAACAATGCTATCTAATAGTTCGTCTCAAACAGAATGTATGTTAGTTTATACAGAATGTTTGCAGTTTGCAGTTAAACAAATACAGGCCCAACTAACATTCAACCTATTTTCAACACCAATGTTATAACATAAACAGATGTTCATTTCTTCATTTCTGCTTCAACTTCAAACTTTCAACAATACATGGTTCAGAGGTTGTGTACCTGGAAATATTTGATAATTGAAGAAGAGGGCAATCAGTAGAGTAACAATGACAACAAGTGCAGCAGCAGTAATAGCAGATAACAAAAATCCCAAAGCAAGATGCAGTTATGGCCAATGGGAAGAGGCAACAAAAATGACAGCAAAAGCAGAGGAGTGGGCTCAGAATTCAAGTGGTCCAATTCCAAAAGAGAGCAAACCAATAAGAACCAAACAACAGAATCCTAACTGATACTTGAGAGGAAATCAGCACTTATTTGAAACAGGGTAGACAGACTGGAAATCGAACAAACAGCAGGAAGAAAAGACAGTTTCTGCTTTCTGTATATCCACCCTCTATCTCCTTTCTTTCCAAAATCTAAAACCAATCTTCAGTTTTGAAATTATACTGAAGTTACTAAAAGAAATCTTTTCCAGTTCCTGTTTTCAGAAATTGAACTCTCAGATGTTCCCACTCAGTGTCTCCTTCTCTATCTCTGTATGCTCTATCTGTGTTTATTTCAAACTCTCTCTTTTCTTCAGGGTTCCCTAACCTCTCAATCCTTCCTCTTCCTTTTAGTCAGATGTCTGCCCCCCTTTTATAAGCCTTCACCTTACCCCTTTTAACAGCCTGTTCAGAATATATCAACACCCCTCACATGTGCCTTCACATTTTCAGATTCCAATTAGTTATTTAAGTATTAACCCCCATCAACATTCCCTGGCAGACTTAACCTTTAAAAGGTTTAATACTTTTAAACTAAAGCAAGGTATGGGCAGTAGAATATATCTGACAGCATATCCTGTCAAATTATTTAACTTAACAAAGACCTTTAATGCAGGCCACAGGTTGTGCACAAAGCACATGAGGTGCACCAATGCACATGCTGTGCACGAGTGCACATGCCCTCCAATTCAGAATTTAAACCAAACATCCCTTTTACATTACTGATCCAAATCAACAGCTATAAGTAAACAAAACTGGTTCTTAATTGATTCAACAAATGCTTAGCAGAAGTAAGTCGATTTGTTATTGTTCGGACAGCTGAAACTAATTGACGACATATGTCGACTCGACTATATTAGCATTAACATACACAATCGTAGCCAAAAATCAGACATTTAAACAGTATCGATGCATGATTCGAATTATACTGACTAAACAGAATTACACTCGAGGAGTCAACTAGTCAGTCCAAATTGAAAATCAGCTAATTGCACAACACTTTCATACACATTATCAGAACAAATGGAAGGGCTTAATCAAACAACAGAAGTTCAGGCAAAGTGGTCAAAGCACAGTTGATAAAAGTCAAGGACACAAACAGAACATGAACAGACCCTTACAACAAACAAATGAACCAAAACAAATAAGAAAAGAAAGAACTCACCTTAAACCGTAAAAGATCAAAACCTTAACTCGGACTCGGTCAGGCCTTTCTTAAGGCTGAACGGACTTTAATCGAAGTGTTTCTCAGATGAGAAACACTTTGATTAAAGTCCATTAGACCTTAATCTCTTCGGTTGAACCAGTGACGAAGAACTACAAAGTTCCAAAACTCAGATCTGGGATTCATGCTTCCCTGATCAGATTCGGACCAAACCAAGTATGGTTTGGTCACGAGGAGGGTCTGGGGAGTGTCTGGTGTGAAGCTGGGGTCGGTTGGTGTAAATCGGGTTCCGACTCGAATCTTCAAATGAAGATTCGAGAAGGTGGGATAGGATTCGAGGTGTGTGGTTGATAGATTTGGGTTCAGGACGGTAAGGGGGTTCTATGGTGTTAAGGGCGAGGTCACCGGCGTCCGTGCCGCCGGCTTTTATGGTGAAGGATACAGGGGCGGCTAGGGTTTGAAGGGGACGGGTTTGGTGAAGACGAAGGCAGGGGTGTTGGCTAGGGGGCAGGGTATGGTAAAGGATTTATATAGTTAGTGGGTGGGCGGATCTCAACCGTTGGATCAACCGAAATCGATGGCTTGGATCTAAGGGTTTAGGGGAAACGGTGTCGTTTCAACTAATGGGGGTTTGGGTTGGTCCGGGTGGAAACGGGTCGGGTTCTGTTCGTGGGTATGAGAAATGTGATCTTGGCCGTTGATCAATCTGAGATCAACGGCCCAGATCAACCTGGATCAATATGACGTCGTTTGGACACCCTGGGTATGAGCTGGTGTTGGACCGGGCAGGCCTGGTTTGGACTTTGTTTGTTTTGGGCCAATTTTAATAAATTGGCCCAATCCGGAAGAAGAAAGGGTCTTTTCTCTTCTTTTTATTTTTATTTTTATTTTTATTTCTTTTCTTATTTATTTTAAAAACAAAACTAAGCAAAAAATCAAATTAAAATTAAATACACACTCAATACAATTCTTTGCACACACACTAAAGATATTTCAAAACAGGTAAAATCAAACAAAACAAAATCACGGACAAAGATGCCTGTTTATGCCTTTCTATTTAAACCATGTTACGGTTAATGACACGTACACATTTTTTTTTTGAATTTTGTTTTAATAAAGTAAATAAATAAAAATGGGCCAAAGTCACAAATAAATCAACAAAGTGCCGCACAGAAATCCAAAAATTGTACAATAGGACCAATTTTTATTCTTTTGGAGCGACTGTCGCGCAAAACAAAAATCACGTGCTCACAACATGAAAAGTGACTAAATTTCGATTACTTTTGAAACTGTGGCTATTTTTGAATGAACACTTGTGAATCTGGCTATTTTTGAATTTCTCCCCTTTTATGAAAATTTAAAATAAATACCATATATCCAATTACTTAAATTAAAAATAGAATGTATAATATATGTGTAATTTATATATAATATGTATATAATTGTTGGACTAAAAAATGTAAAACTTTGATTAAACTAATTAAAATAAAGGGATAGAGGGTAAATTCTAATTAAAGATAATGACTTTAGATCTAAGATAGATTTACGTGGAAGATGTAGGACCCACGTTATATGGATTTAATGCAATATGTTACATCCGTACCTTAGAATTAGAATGTGCCGTAGTAAATTGACATGAGTTCAAAGGGATTATGTCTATTGGGAGGTCATAGAGGGTTTAAGAATTTATTATTACGAGACCCTATAAATTTTCTTCCATTGTCGGCCATTAAGGTCGTTTTTGGGGGTGGTTTGAGTCCACAAATTCTCATAGTAATGCGAAGGGGAAGGGAGGTTTAGGATAAGAGGAAAGGAAAGAGAAGGGTCTGGTGAAGATAAATCTTAGACCTTGATGGGCTTTATTTTATTATTCCATCCTCAAGTTTGTTCGTTTAGTTGTTCAATCCTGTAGATGCAATTTTCGTGCTTGTTTTTTTGCAAGGTATAAAAAAAAATTGCAAAGTGTTATTTGTCACCTCTCTTTTATTTGCTACAATAGCCACTAAGACATAAATTGATACCCTATACTTAAATATAAATCTTGAGAGAGATTTGAAATTTTGCAGGATTAGAACTCATTTTTGTCCATGTGCATTTTGAACCGTGTTCCAGTTATTTGTTGTTTTGGCGCAGGGGTGGCAAAATGGTTCAAAGAAAACAATTAACCACCCATATTATCCACTAAAAAATGGATTGGATAATGAACTTTTTAAAAATGGGTCAAATATGGATAAGAACCATATTATCCATTTAGAAAATGGATAACCAATAAGTAACCAATGGATAACCAATTGGCCTAACTTTTATATTTGTAAAGTCCCAAATTGGGGGTTCCTCAAGTTAGGGAGACTAAGAATTCTCCCAAAAGTGATCATATGCAAGAATTTATGGATAATATGGTTATCCATATTATCCGTCGGTTAACCCATTTTTTATTCGTATTAAATATGGATCGGATCGGATAATTAATCAGTTTTTTTGTTACCCGTTTCGATCTGAACCATATTCGACCTGACCCGCCCGTTTGCCACTCTTATTTTGGCATAAGGAACTTGAATTTAAGTGCAACACTATTAGTACTTCCTTAACCTGTACTATGCTATATTATCTTGTGAAAGAGATTCCTTTAATTTGAAGCAATATGTGAAAACACTTTTTCCCTTTAAGACATTAGAACAAGAATGCATTTCAATCAAAGCTAAACTATAATTAAATCACTCAAGTAAGAATCATTAGATATCTTGTGAAGTAAAAGTTTTATAAGTATAATTTTTGATAGTTATCAATATTAGTACTTTCGAATATGTTTTAAATTATACATATAATTTAAGAAAGTTTATGAGATTTTTTTATTGTAAAGATAGAAATTATCTTCTCACAGGAAAAGAAGGTTAATTTTTTTATAATTTTAAAAATTAAGCATACGAGAATTTTTACTCCTTTTATGAGATTAGGAAAATTATAAGTTAAGAAAATATATCTATTTTACATGGATGTTTTTGACAAAATAATAATGTATGTATTTATTTTATATGGTACCACATGACCACGATAGTAAGGTGTATAAAGTATATTAAAAAGTGAGTAGTATTTTAAGTAATTTAAAATAATTTTTAATTATATGGGTAATTGGTTAATTATTGAATTAGTGGGGAATTAATAAATTTGGATAAGCTTTAGTGCATCAACGTCGCTGCCACTTATGGTCTATAAAGTGACTCATATACCATGTATAAATGTGTCGTATTATAAGAGCATACAGCAAGATTTTAGTAGTTTTCACCCATTCCTTTTTAGATTTTTCACGTTTTTATCCCAACAAGGAGTTGACAGACACAATATGTTTTTCTAAAAACAACAAGGTTGTTCCATTTCTCCAAAGTTTCTTCTTCTTTCAGTTGATAATTTCAAGAACTCAGTTAGTTTTAGGCCAAGATTGGGAGGGCATAATTATTACATTAGTAGATTATCAATCACTTGAAGCTTTAAAATATGAATTGATCCAAAAGGGTACTTAAAAAGTTGGAGCGGCACTGGATTTGGAGCTTGTTTAGGAAGTTGGGTTGATATTAAATGTGCTCAAGTTCAAGTTATTGTAATCAAGATTCCATTAAAAAGACTAAGTGGCAAACTAAGTGAAAAAAGTTAATGTAGCTTTAACAGTGCACTTCAGGAGTCTCAGCACAAATGAAAATTCACGATTTTGAAAAATACAAGTCGAGCACATAACAGCTTAACAAGTATGTACGGTTGTCCATCCTTTAAATGATTACTCTTTATGATATGAATCCAGTTAGAAAGGGAACTATTTAGATACAAGATCAAGTTGAGCTGGTACAATTTTTGGGTGTTGATAAGAGAATTTTCAGAAGGACAACTTGCTTTTTTTGCTTCTCAAGTTATTGCTTAATTTCAAGTTCCCCGGATTTGCACTTGGCTGATTTTTATTTTGTTTAAAACAAATTTAAGAGGTGTTCAACTTTACAAAACAGGTATGTTAAGGCTACTCCTTCTTTCTTTTTGGCATGATCTATACGAACGAAACGAGCAAACGCACAACTTTCATAAATTACTCTATTCATAGAAATGCTAGAGATGTGTACATTCTTGTTCTCCCATGTGTCATATTATTCTATCATCTGTTCATATGTCTCAAAGATACGTAAGTTGGTAAAGTTTATTTTATGATATTAATTAGAGGTATAATGGTCTTATGACGTACCGAGAGGTTTATTAACTTATTTTCACATGCATTTCACGCATTTACATATGCACATTGACACATGACCAGACGACGTTATATACGCGTATATATGTATATGGGATATGGGAAAAGGTTACGGCGTTATATACGCACCGCCACCTGATCAGCTGGTATACGATGATGATGTTGCCCACAGTGGCTGAAATATGACTCGGATGGCATTATATACGTGTATATATGTATATATGTACATGGGATATGGGAAAATGATACGGCGTTATATACGCACCACCACCTGATCAGCTGGTATACATTGATGATTGCCCACAACGGCCGAGATGATATGATGGGATGCCCTCAGAGGCTTCATGATATTATCTACGTACAGACCTATGCATTACATGACATTTATATGCATATGCATGACATTATAAATATTTCATGATCTACATAGCTATCCAGACTTACAGGTTGAGTCATTTACTCCATATTTCTTTCATTTCCTTTATATATTTACTTACATGCCTTACATACTTGGTACATTATTCGTACTAACGTCATTTTGTTTGGGACGCTGCATTCATGCTTGTAGGTATAGATAATAAGTTTAATGATCCCTCATAGTAGACGAGATTATCATTCAACGAAGGATCGGTAAGACTCCACCTCATTCGGAGTGCAGCCGAGTCTATGAGTCATCGTGTCAGAGTTTTGCTAAAAACTTATGGGTAGGCCGGTACCTTGCCCCATTTTATGTCAAATAACCTTAGAGGCTTTGTAGACAAAGGTTCATTTTGTACAGTATGTCAGAGGCCTTGCCGGCCCATATGTATTCATGTTTTTAAGAATAATAGTTTATTGATACAGTGTTACCCGCTTATAGTTATGCATTACGAGTTGTGGTCATGTTGGCCCATGATAGCTACAAAAGGAATGAGTCCAGCTATATTGACCTATGTATGTTCTAGTTTTGGCAAACGACCATTAGTTACAGAGTGGTTCGCTCGGACCAGCACAACACCGGGTGCCAGCCACGCCTTCCCAGGTTTGGGGCGTGACACAACATCCATTAAATGTTATGGTTGTTAATGGAATGAGAATAATGAAGAGCAATAAATACAATAAATGACACTAGATGTAAATAAGGAGGAAGATTCACCCAATATTGAATGAGGTGAAAGATTCTTTCTTCTCACAATGAGGAATGACAGGAACGTGAGAGAATATTGAACACTTTCTCGGATCTGATGGAAATGACAATGGATAAACAAAAAAGATCGAATCTCCCCAGAAAGTTGTTTCTTGTATTTATCTAGAGAGCTTACCTTTTACAATTGTTCTTATCATATTCAATATTACATGCCTTTTGTCTTATCTCTCATTCTATTTATATGGGATATTCCCAAAGAGCCCTAAAAGTACAAACGGAGAGAATATTCCCTCTGAAGATCCCAATACGAAACTAGCCGTTACTACTATCTGCTCTACTCGACCTCGGCCATGGTAGACTGCTCGACGACTCGTTCCATCAATCACTGGTCGACTTCAGCCAAATTGCCCATGGCAAGTTACAAATTATTCACGATAATCACATTTTCGTGCTAGATTTTCTCGATTGGATTTTCATCCATACAATAATCATACATAATCAGCACATAATATACTGGCTAAATAAATAAACAATAAATCGAGCCAACTATTTCGGTAAAGATCCCTTTTAGCATTCATCCAAACTCCATAAAATTTATAGCTTGTATTACTTTCAAATGTTTATTTCCCTTTTCCTTTGTAGTAGTAATATACTGTTTTTTTGGTGACCTTTATATGGATAATTTATAATATTCCAATATTAATATTCAATACCATTTACCGCTTTGCAATCATTTTGTCTTATTATAACTACTAAGTACTACTATATGCTATCTCTCAGAGTGGGAGATAATTTTTAGAATAGAAAGTTTAAACTATCCTAAACTTTATACTTCTTAGACTATAACTTTTAAAATTGAAACATTACTCCTTTAGTATTCAAACTTTTTCACCTTTGCAACTTGCAAGCATTACAAAAATAAAATGTTCTTAAACTTAGTTTCACAAGAATGATTTAGAAATAGCAACCAATACTCATAAACTGGGATGGAAAAAGGTGGAGGGGAGAGGAGGAGAGAGAATAAAACGATCACTTGGTGATATTTTGCTCTTTTGTTAACTACATGAAGAAAAAAAAGGAGGGGAAGGGGGGTTTATTCACTTTTAACCTGCATCAGAAAATATTTATACTTAGTAGCCGAAAAAAGTATATAAAATTTGTATAATTTTTATTTATAATATACAAAATGTATTATATACAAAAAATATATATATTTTTCGGCTATTATTTTGAGAGCAGTTATACGGTAATGATGTAGTAAATAATCATAGTCTTATCCGGTCTAGCTATCAAGTTGGGTCATATAGAGCAAGCCCATATATTTCGACATCATGAGCCTGTGGGCCTTAGTTTTGCAAAATTTTATTGGGTTTCTCACTGACAAGGGTGTGAATTGTAGTCTCTTTCTATTTTTTCAATTGTTTTGCGGATAATTCTCACATTTTGCGGTTGAGTTACCTAATATCAGGTCAGTATTTATGTTATCCAAGTTCAAGATGTCCAATCCAAATATTAAAAAGGAATTTTTACATTCCTATATCATATAGTAAACTATATTACCCTTCATGCTTAACTTTTAATATAATTATCTTCTATGTACCTAATTACCATGTATATACCATTTTAGGATTTTAATGGTATTAATTAGTCTCCTAATTTTACTCAACCGTATATTCTCACTCCCCCAAGTTTCTCTCTCCAAATCCCACAATTTTCTTTTCTAAAACCAGCGAAAATCTGTAACCCCTCCACCATTGACAACCATTAAAAAACTTTGAAGCTTTGCATTCGAATTTAGGTTTTCAAAAGATATTGTTTGTTTGGATTGGATGTTGTTGCAAAGAATTGAGAATTCTCTCTACGTCTCTCTGTTGCAAAGAATTGAGAATTCTCTCTACGTCTCTCTCTATCTCTCAATCCCAAATTTCAGTAATATAAGAGAAAAGGAAAAAAGAGCAACAATTCCACCATTGACAACCTTAAAAAGCTTTGAAGCTTTGAATTCGAATTTGGGTTTTCAAAAATCATTAATTATTTGGATTGGGTGTTATTGCAAATAATTGAGAATATGGTTTGGAGTTTATATCTCAATTTTGAAGGGTTTTGGTGAAGATTATACTTGGTTTTGGCTGAATTTCATATTGAAACTCGAAGAAGAAGAAGAAGAAGAAGAAGAAGAAGAAGAAGAAGAAGAAGAAGAAGAAGAAGAAGAAGAAGAAGAAGAAGAAGAAGAAGAAGAAGAAGAAGAAGAAGAAGAAGAAGAAGAAGAAGAAGAAGACACAACATACATTATATTGCAGAAATTGTAGAAAAATTATAGAAAAATGTATTATGTTGTTTATTTATTTTTCTTTTATTCATTTAACTATTGTATGAAAGTTGAACAACATTTGTATAAAAATTATATTTAAGTGGTATTATATTATAGTTGTGTATAAATTTGTATGTAAGTTTTATGTTATTGAAGTTGTATTTAACTGGGTGAAAATAATATGTGAAAATTGTAGAAAATTATAGATAAGTTGTATTCCTTTATAACGAGAGATGTTGGCATATCAAGTAACTTTAGTGTTCCAGACGAACATGCATGAAAATAAAGATAAATTCTGTTATGAACAGTTTGTATTTGTAGATAATTTGTAGAAACATTGAAATTCTGTATTTCATATTAATTTTTCAAATGATATATAGCTTTATTGTAGAATAAATGTAGAAATTTTGTATATATTGTGAAAATCCATACTGATATATATATTTTACTCTGACATGTAGTTTATTTTGTAGATAAAGTGTAGGACATTGATATACAACCAGAATTTGATAGAAAATGTAACAACACAAACCTGCAATTGTGTTCTCATTGGTGATACTCAATTCCATATTGAAATCGCGAACAGTTTTACATAGCGGATATGATCCTAAGTTTTTGTTTTTCTTTTTCGTCTCCATGTATACACAACTATAATATAATACCACTTAAATACAATTTTTATACAATGATATTCAACTTTCATACAATAGTTAAATGAATAAAAGAAAAATAAATAAATAACAGTTTACAAGTTTTCTATAATTTTTGTAATATAATGTATGTCTTGTCTTCTTCTTCTTCTTCTTCTTCTTCTTCGAGTTTCAATCTGAAATTCAGCCAAAATCAAGTCTAATCTTCACCAAAACCCCTCAAAATTGAGATATAAACTCCAACCATATCCCCAATTATTTTCAACAACACCCAATCCAAACAAATAATAATTTTTGAAAACCCAAATTCGAATTCAAAGCTTCTCCAACAACAACAACAACAACCCAGTATAATCCCACTTAGTGGGGTCTGGGGAGGGTAGTGTGTACGCAGACCTTACCCCTACCCTAGGGTAGAGAGACTGTTTCCAAATAGACCCCCGGCATCCTTCCCTCCAAGAACTTCCCACCTTGCTCTTGGGGAGACTCGAACTCACAACCTCTCGGTTGGAAGTGGGGGTTGCTTACCATCAGAGCCAACCAATCAACTCGCTGAATCTGCCCCTTTTTACTTATTGACCAGTTTTTCCAAATGCTCCAACTCCCCACATTCTTCCTTGGGGACCTAATGGAAGTCAACCTTGGTGAGCAAGTAGAAAGTTTTCCACAGCAAGTCTCTTGCGAACAATATGAAAAACAGAGTCGCTAAATTTGAATGAAACAGACGATAATTATTAAGGTGCGTGATTTGCGTTGTAGAAGATCTGGAAGAATATTTAATTCCTCAATTTTAGCGTGCCTAAATAAGGCCTACAGCTATAATGATTCCTTATTTAATGAATTGTTTATATTTTGTAGAAATACTATTAGCATGACGGGTAATATGCAAACTATGAACATGTTTGGTAATATAGTTTCCTATATGGTATAGCAACAAAAATTTCCCTATTAAAAAAGGGAAAGAAAGAAAATTAATAGGATATAATTCTATTTTATTTATAAGAAATAGATTTTATGAATTTCATGGCAATATACAAAAGGAATAGACAAATGGGAGTTGGGCTTTTATGTTATCAAAGTTCAAGATGTACAATCCAAATATTAAAAAAAAATAAAATATTAATACGATATAATTCTATTTTATTTACGAGAAATAAATTTTATGAATTCCATGGCAATATACATGTAGACAATTAAAATTTTGTCAAATCTAAATTCATAAGAAATTTGGATTTTACCACAAATTAAATATATATTGGTCCAATTAAGTAACATGGACCGACATAATTGGGTTTGTTATTTAAATTCAATTAAATTAATTTAAATAAAGGTTCAATATATTATTGGGCTAGACCATTAGTTGGTCTTCTATCAAATGAGTTGGCCCATGAGCCTCAAGTCCAATGGCCCAGCAGGGTTTTCTTGGAGGCTACTCCACCCCACATCTATATAAATTGGTCACAGGAGAAGGCTAGAAAAAACATGAAAGTAAGCAGAAGGAAAGACTAAAGAAGCTCTGAAGAATAGCATCAAGATCTCCATTCATATCTACAATCGTCGTATGTGGTCAAATTCCAAAGGCGAACTCAAATTATAGGCGGGCGGCTTCAAATTCTTCGTTTGTGATAACTCAACACCAAATCCTGGTATTTGACGACCTTCAAATTGTTCATGAAGTACTACAAATCTGAAATCCGTCAAGTTCAAAATCAAGCTCTCAAGCTCTTGAATCATCATCCGTGACGAGAAGAATCAGAGGACTACATCTCTTTAGATTTAAAAATATTTTTAGAGATTGTAACCTCATCACTTGAAATAGAATATAATATTTGTCGCTATATTTCTTATGTTGATTATTATTTTTCAGAAGCGAAATTTAGTTGTTACCATACAAAAGGACACAAATAGGATTTGGGCTTTTATGTTCTCCAAGTTCAAGATGTCCAATCCAAATATTAAAAAAAGGGAAGAAAGAAAATTAATACGATATAATTCTATTTTATTTCTAAGAAACAAATTTTATGAATTCCATGGCTACATACCAAAGGAATTGACAAATAGGAGTTGGGTTAGTAGGGTCATGACCACTATTCAATCCAATCTTGAATATAAAGAATTTTGAGATGTCCATTTATGATCCTTATATCATCGGGCAAAAACCTTGTTTAATTATCAGAATTTTACATCCTAATGAAATTACAAATACCTCTAGGATTAAGTAAGAAAGAAATAGGAAAAAACAAGAAAGTTTGGGAAAAAGAAAAGATACAGAGAAAAATAAAAGGTACTGAAGGAAAATCCAGCACCATATCCCACTTCAAGATCAGTATTTAAAATTGTTTAAGCTTAAGGAGGTATATTATATATATAGAAAAAGCAATTCCAAGAAACCTTTAGCTTTCTTATATTAAAGTTAATTTTCTCCTTTCTGCCGTTAGTAGCCTTTCTGCTTTTTTTTTCTTTTCTCCCTGAATGGCGTGGAATTCATAGTTCATTGATAATAAAAACATTATTTATGTTTCATAATTGAGCACTTTCGCACCACAAAAATTGTTGTCCCTATAAAAGCAAAGGTTTCTAAATCTCGGAGGTATTATTCTTATTTCGAGTAAAAGCAATGCAAAAGTTGAGGATTGTCTTAGTTGCTACACCAATTAAAACTCAATAACTCCCCAATCTTTTTGCCAAAGAAGTTTAGTTAGAGCTTTACGTGCTGGCGAAACTAGACTTTCATGTTTTTTTCTTTTCTTTTGCCCTTTAGTTTTTTTTTTTAATTTACCATTTCCTTTACTATAGGTTTTCTTTTGGAAATGGGGAGCACCTATAGAGATCTGTTTGCAAGCAAAAATAAAGAAGACAAGACGGATATGTCCTGATGAATCCGTCATTTAGACGAGCATATATATATATATATATCGAGGTTATATATATATATATATCGAGGTTATATATATATATATATATAGTTATCGAGGTTTGTCTATTGTTAATATGTCAGACGAATAAATAGTTCCACTAAATATATTTCTAATGTAGTTATCAAAAACCAACCATAAATTATCCTATTGATTTAGATGAAACATTTCACAAAGCACCCTCTGTTTGAAATAAGAATCAAATTAAGTAATTGGGCCAAGATGATATTTTGGTTGGAACTTAAATGTAACGCTAAGGTGGGTCCAAGGCTAAAATAGATTATGGAATGAATTGTCTTAAGATATTGCAGTCCATACATGACAAGTTTACAGCTCAAAATATTTTATAAGAAAACATTTTCATATTAATATATGAAAATCTTGTGACTTGTGAGGACACATTACGATAATCCGACGGACATTATTACATTATACATGAGCTTATAATGAAAACTAAGCAGCTATTCTGAGCTCATTGCTCGTATTTTCACCTCTGTCGTTATCTTTCCATTTTCATTCTATAATATCTTTGTGCTATTTCCTATTCTTATGCTAAATAAATGCCCAAGGTTTGGTTCTCTAGAATTGAAAAGAAAAAATAAATATCTTTTATTTTTCTAATTTATACCTCTATGTGTAGATTAACTTATAATTTGTTGCTTATTAAATAAAAACGAATTTTTATTCTCTGATTTATACCTTTCTATGTTTATTGTAGGAGTACTTAATTTTTGTTTGACGACGCGGACTCATGGCCAAAGAAAGTCAACGACTTGCCGCGTTTTTCTTTCCTGAACTCTCCATTTTCCAATTTTTTTTTTTAAAAAAAACCCTCATATTTCTAAATATAATTAAGTTGCATAAAAGAACTACGATGAATCTAGCACTTAAGTCATCTTTCCTATTATTTAGTCTTTTCTACTTTAAGAACTTTAGCTTCTCATATGAATTTATAATGTTTCATATTAGATTCAAATTCGTTTATCTATGTCCTCTATTCGTGCTAGCTCGTGCAAACATGTTCTTGAAGCCTTAGAACCTGCTAAACTTTATTATCTCCTAGGCTAGCTAATGTTACAAGAAAACTTGGAAGTCCCAATTAATTATGTAAATATTTTTGGGGTTCACTTTTGAATTGAGTATAGATGGGAAAGGTATATATGCAGTGTATGTGAATGAAAGTCTAAATTAAATGATAGTTTTTGTAGCAGTTACGAATGAAATGGTCCCCGTGACCTTCTATATTCGGCGGTCATCCAATTAACCCTAGTATATATTACCGACTTTCCCCTATAATTCATGAATTTCTTGTTCATATAATATAGCCAATTAAAAAAAAGGCCATGTTCACATGGTCTCAAACTCTAAAATGTGTATTCATTGCATGCCTACGTTGAATTTATGTATATTTCATGATATATAATACGTTTATATGTCTCTCTTTGGGGAACAAATACGTTTTTCTTTTTATTATAACGTGTTGAATAGTTGATCTTGTCTCCATTTGTAGCCAACAGGGATAAGTGGTGAGGTTGTAGGAAGATTGATGTTAAGCTTAAAATATATATATTTCTATGTATATCGCCTCATATTTTACTTTTGTTTCGTGAATTTGGGATGTTAATTACTATGATTTATATTAATTTGAAGTGTTTTTACTTGTAGGAATGATTCGGAAACAAGTGGGGGCGAAACGTGCAAGATTTGAGCTAAAACGAACAAAACCGGAAAAAGAGGCCATTTGGGCGCCACAGGCAGCGCCTGGCGCCACCTGTGGCGCTGAAAATAGTGTGTGCAATTTGGGCAGCGCCCTGGTGGGCGCCTGGCGCCGGGCTGGGCGTCGTTGATGCGGATTTCATCCTATTTTACTCGGGATACGGTTTATTCAGCCCTAGACCTATCCAACACGTATAAAAGGAAGACTAAGACTATTTTTTTTTTGGGGGGGGGGGGAGGGAGAGACGCACTTGGGAGGAAAAATACACACAAGAAACATCGAGGAGCAAGAACATCTCAGAATTCTTCATCTTTTCTAGTATTTTCAATTATTCAAAACTTATGCAATTGTTTGATTACATCATGAGTGAATAAACACCCATTGTTCTGGGGTTGTGATTTAGCCATGAATATTATTGTTTGATATTAGCTTGACCTTAATTATAATTCACCAATATATAGTTGTTTCTTCAATTCTGTGTTTAATTGCTTAATTGTCTGGCCAACAGTTAGGTTCTATTTACTATCTATGCTATGCTTGGGAAAGCCGTTTTTAGATTAGAGAAGAATTGAAGAGAGCATGATCTTAACCCTTAGGGGGAGCGGATTTGTGGTCAGGATAGGAATATACCTAGTCACCATGCTTAATTAAATATCATAATCTTAATGCGTTCTTAATAGATTGATTTCATAGGAATATAGACGTTAATCTATTGAGAATAGGTGAGTAGTACTTCAGGAGAAGGCTATGAGAGCATTTATCGATTAATTAACAACCATGAGTGAATTACATGAAAGGGAGAGTTAATTAGAACACAATACGAATGGTGAATCGATCACAACCCTGAAATACTTGTCTCTATTGAATACACAACAATCAACTCGTTACTTGATAATTTAGTTATTATTTAGAATCGTAGTATAATATAATCATTACTGGACTTTGATTTTAGCTGGATTGAATAACAATTTTAGTGATTTAGTGAGTAGTTTATACAAGTCTCTGTGGGTTCGACACTCAACTTATCATTATATTACTTGTCGACCACGTATACTTGCGTGTGCGTTTGGGAGCAACAATTTTTTGGCGCCGTTGTCGGGGACTTGAATATTAACTACTTGCTAGTTTTTGCTTTAATTGTCTATTTCATCGAGTCTAACGTTACTTGATTGTTGCTCGGATCTCAGGAACTTAAATTAAATGCGTAGAGTCAGAAACCAGGACCGACTTCAAGGCTTTGATCCTGAACCTGAGAGAACATTTCACAGGAGGTTGAGGGAAGCAAGGGACACGAATAATATTCAGGCACTTGTTCAATTTCCTGTGAACATGGTAGAGGAGCAACCCATGGTTGTTCAGGAGGTGGCGATGCCCATCATTGCTAATGTCACCTCCAGTATAATAAGCCTAGAATCACTGGGCACTTTGAGCTAAAACAGAGCATGATCCATCTACTTCATGCAAATGGACAGTTTATAGGTCTTCCAAATGAGGATCCACAACAGCATATTCTGAACTTCTTGGAGATTAGTGATAATTATATCACTAACGGGGTCACTCCAGATTATGTGAGGCTCACGCTTTTTTCATTCTCTCTGTTGGGTGAAGCTAAGCGATGGCTAAAGGCAGAACCAGCTAATTCCATCACATCATGGAATGATTTGGCGCGAAAATTTCTAGCAAGGTTCTTTCCTTCAGGCAAAACTGCAAAGATCAGAAGTGAGATAGTTGCCTTCAAACAGAAAGTGGGAGAATCTTTATACTCAGCTTGGGAAAGGTTCAAGGGCCTACTCAGAGACTGCCCTCTTCACAATCAAAAGAATGAAGTGTTAGCTCACACTTTCATAGAAGGGCTATATTCTGAAACAAAGATTGTGGTAGATATTGTAGCTGGGGGTCAAGTGTTGGAGAAAATCTTTGACGAGATATATGTATTATTGAACAAATTCTCCAAGAGTAATCCGGATTGGCAAGGAGAGATGGGCAGACACACAATGCAAAAGTCTGTAGGGGTTCTTGAGTTAGATGACGTCTCAGCATTATCAGCGCAAATTTCTACACTGACCAACCAAGTCAATCAGATGACCTCGAGTATCAACAAGCAACAAGTACAACCGGTACAACAGGTTCAATTATTTTGTGAAATATGTAGAGAGGGGCACACGAGCGACATATGCCCCACTAACCCAGAATCTGTCTGCTTTGTGGGTAATCCAAATAGGGGCCAAACAAACCAATATGGAAACACTTACAATCCCAACTGGAGGAACCACCCAAACTTCTCTTGGGGTGGAAACCAAGGTACTCAGAATCAATACAGGCCTCAAGCACCTCAACATCAATATAGACCACTTCAGGTTGAACAACAAGCAAGTCCTACAAGTCACTTTGAAGACGTTGAAAAAACTGATGGCTGAACAACAAGCCCTCGCCACAACAATGAGAAATTTAGAGCGTCAAATGGGACAACTTGCTAGTGCTCAAAACACTAGACCAGCTGGAGCTCTTCCAAGTGACACTGAAGCGAATCCTAGGGCGACCCTTAATTCCTTGTCGTTGAGGAATGGCAGACAACTAGAAGAAGTTCAGTCTAAAAAGAGGAAACATGTGACTTTTAATGAGAGGCCAACCACTATAAAATCAACATCAGAAAAAGCTAAGGAGCTAGAGAAGCCAGCTAGAGAGGCGATGGCTGAGCAATCCCCACAATTGGTTGCAAGGACACCACCTCCATTCCCTCAAATATTACAGAAATTAAGAGATGATGCCACATATAAAAAGTTTCTTGATATCTTGAAGTAGGTGCAAATTAATATTCCATTGGTTGACATCTTATAAGAAGTACCCAAATATGCAAAGTACATCAAGGACATTGTGGCAAATAAAAAGAGGCTAACCGAGTTTGAGACTGTGGCACTCACTGAGGAGTGCAATTCAAGAATTCAGGGCAAGTTACCTCAGAAATTGAAGGATCCAGGTAGTTTCACTATTCAAATCTCGATTGGTAAATATGTTGTTGGGTGAGCTTTATGTGATCTTAGAGTGAACATCAATTTGATGCCGCTATCTGTGTTCAGACAGTTGGGGTTGGGTGAGCCATGACCAACAACAATTATCTTACAGTTAGCTGATCGCTCTCTTGCTCATCCTGAGGGAGTGATTGAAGATGTGCTAATTTAAGTGGGTTCTTTCATATTCCCTACTGATTTCATTATCTTGGATTACGAGCCTAATCAGGAAGTCCCATTTATTTTAAGGCGTCCATTATTAGCCACGGGCCAAGCTATTATCGATGTCTACGAAGGAAGGATGACAATGAGAGTGGGTGATCGAGTGGAGGTCTTCAATGTTTATAGATCACTCAAGTTACCAGCCCACTATGAAGAGTTATCCATGATCTCTGTGGTGGAGAGTGATGCCACATCGTTAGTGCCCTATATGAGCCCTGTAGATCCGGTTGAACGAGTATTGATTGGGGATGTAGAAAATAATGAAGATGAAATGATGGGAGAAGTTGAGCAAGTACTAGATATATCCTGCAGTTATGTCCAGGGGTTTAGAAAATTTGAAGAGTTGGACAGGCATGTCACTCTGACCCTTCCCAGGCCATCTATTGAAGAAGCTCAGAAGCTAGAACTTAAGCCACTTCCAACGTATCTGCGCTATGCTTATTTGGGGAACTATGAGACATTGCCTGTAATTATTTCGTCCAGCTTGACCAACACTCAAGAAGAAAAATTGCTCAGAGTACTCCACGAGCACAAAAAAGCCATTGGGTGGACTATAGCTGACATCAAGGGTATTAGTTCATCATTTTGCATGCATAAAATCTTTTTAGAGGACGAACACCGCCCCAGTGTGGAGCATCAAAGAAGATTAAATCTCATTATGAAAGAGGTGGTGAAAAAGGAAGTAATCAAGTTGCTCGATGCAGGTATCACTTTTCCTATTTCTAACAGCAACTGGGTAAGCCCAGTTCAATGTGTACCCATAAAGGGAGGAATGACTGTAGTTAAGAACGAGAAGAATGAGCTAATTCCTATTTGCATTATTACATGATGAAGAGTCTGCATTGATCATAGAAGGCTCAACAAAGCAACTCGCAAGGGCCACTTCCCACTTCCATTCATCGACCAAATGCTAGACAGGTTAGCCGGGCATTAATATTATTACTTCCTTGATGGTTATTCGGGATACAATCAGATTGTCATATGCCCAGAGGATCAGTAAAAGACCACTTTTACTTGTCCTTTGGCACTTTTGCCTTCAAGCGAATGTCGTTGGTCTTTGTAATGCACCAGCCACTTTCCAGAGGTGCATGATGGCTATTTTCACCGACATGGTGGGAAAATTCGTGGAAGTGTTTTTGGATGATTTTTCAGTTTTTGGGTCTTCTTATGATGATTGCTTGAGGAATTTAAACAAGGTGTTGGCCCGTTCTGAAGAAATAAATCTGGTACTAAATTGGGAAAAATATCATTTTATGGTACAAGAAGGCACGTGTTGGGTCACAGATTATCTAGGAGCGACATTGAAGTTGATAAAGCAAAGGTGGAGACAATTGAAAATTTACCTCCACCTATTTTAGTGAAGGGTGTCCGAAGTTTCTTGGGACACGCAGTTTCTATCGGCGCTTTATTAAAGATTTTTTGAAAATTGCTAATCCTTTGTGCAAGCTGCTTGAAAAAGATGTAACTTTCAACTTTGATGATGCTTGCCTCAAGGCATTTGAAGAACTCAAAAAGAAGTTGGTGACTGCTTCCATTATTGTGGCACCTGATTGGTCTTTACCATTTGAACTTATCTGTGATGCGAATGACCTTGCTATTGGGGCAGTGTTAGGCCATAGGAAGGACAAGGTGTTTTATTCCATCTACTATGCAAGTAAGACTCTTGATGATGCACAGCTAAATTACACCACTACTGAGAAAGAGTTGTTAGATGTTGTGTGGGTCTTTGAGAAATTTCGGGCATACTTGGTGGGAACGAAAGTCATAGTCCACACCGATCATGTAGCAATCAGGTATATGCTTACAAAAAAAGAATCTAAAGCTAGATTGATGCGCTGGGTTTTATTGCTACAGGAGTTTGATGTAGAAATACGAGATCAAAAGGGGACAGAGAACCAAGTAGCTGACCATCTATCAAGGCTGGAAAATCACGATCACGTGGAGGAAGGTGGCTAAATTAAAGAAGTCTTTCCTGATGAGCAACTTTTTGCTATCACCCAAGACCCTCCTCCATGATACGCAGACTACGTAAATTATCTTGTGAGTGAGGTACTTCCTCCTGAAATTGAATCTGAAGCTAGAAAGGGGTTTTTACATGATGTGAACTTTTACTACTAGGATGAGCCCTATTTGTACAAGCAATGTGTTGATCGGTTGATGAGGAGATGCATTCTTGAAAAAGAGGTAGAACTTGTGTTGTATGATTGTCACACATCACCTTATGGGGGCCATCATGGAGGATATAGAACAGTTGCAAATGTGCTACAATCCGGTCTCTTTTGGCCGACTTTATTCAAGGATGCCCATGCATTTGTTAAGAAGTGTAACCAATGTCAGAGAACGGGAACAATCACAAGGAGGCATGAGATGCCTTTGAATAACATCCTAGAAGTTGAGCTTTTTGATGTGTGGGGGATAGATTTTATGGGGCCATTTCCACCGTCCAGAGGAAATAAATACATTTTGCTAGCAGTTGACTACATGTCAAAATGGGTGGAGGTAATTGCTTTGAAAACGAATGACACCATGGAGGTAACTGCTTTTGTGAAAAAGAACATATTCTCGAGATTTGGGACTCCACGTGCCCTAATTAGTAATGAGGGGACTCATTTTTGCAATCGATTGTTGAATAACATTCTAGCTAAATATGGAGTTCGCCACAGATTTGCTACAGCATATCATCCTCAAACAAGTGGGCAAGTTGAGGTGTCAAACAGAGTAATCAAGCAAATATTAGAGAAGACGGTGAGTGTGAATAGGAAGGATTGGGCTTCAAAGTTGGATGATGCCTTATGGGCATATAGGACTGCATATAAAACGCCAATTGGAGCGTCCCCTTAAAGCTGGTTTATGGGAAGGCATGTCACTTGCCCGTTGAACTGGAACACAAGGCATACTGGGCCATTAAGAAGCTAAACATGGACCTTGAGGCCGCAGGCGAGAAAAGACTTATGCAATTGAATGAGTTAGATGAGTTCAGGCCGCACTCTTATGAAAATGTTAAGTTATATAAAGAAAAGACAAAAAGATGGCATGACAAGCATATCAAGCCGCGTCACTTTGAGCCAGGACAACATGTATTATTATTCAATTCTAGGCTTCGGTTGTTCCCTATGAAGCTAAAATTGAGATGGTCAGGTCTTTTTGAGGTGGTGAGAGTCACTCCTTATGGTGCAATCGAGCTGCGAGCTTTAAATAGTGAGAGGAAATTCTTAGTGAATGGTCATAGAGTCAAGCATTATTGGGGAGGAATAATTAATCGTGAAAAGACCAAGGTTGTACTCGCTGATGAGTAAGCGAGACTCTGCATCGTGCCACGACGTTAAATCAGGCGCTAGTTGGGAGGCAACCCAATTTTTATTGCTTTCCTAGTTTAACTTCTTAATTTTTCTTTTAGAGTAGGTAGAGTATTGCATTTTCCTTATAGATATAGAAATTTTAGATGTAATGGTGTAGGACGTGTAAATTGGGTATATATAAGACTCGGGGGATCGGGATGTTCAAAAATAACTATCTCGCAAACAGTGCCCAAGCCAGCGCCCAACGCTACCTGGGGCACCAGAAACAGTGGCGACCAACACCCCAGTGCCAGGCAGGGCGCGAGGCACCAAGCTGGGAGTTCAGGTAAGTTTTTTTTCGTTATTTGTTGTATTTTTAACCCTTACCCATTTAATCCAACCCAAATACCCATTTACACTAATACTAATACCCATATCCTTTCCCAAATCCACCCAAACACAAACAACCCGCGAAACAAAACGCCACTGCTTCTGCCCACTTCCTCTCATCAATCTCACGAAAACTCTCCATCAATTTTTATTTCTTTCTTGCACCCCTTCTCTAGGTATGTTCTTCTTCTTTTCTTCTATTTCTTGTTGTGTTTTAACTAGTAGATAAACATAATCCCATTCCCAATAGCCCTAATTCCCAATATCTTTCCCTATGAAGTTCTTATGAAAATTTTTATGGTGGGTGACGTTGGTTGTCGAAAATTGTGTGGCTCTTATGTATCCGGAGTAGTAAAATAGAATTCCCTCTACTTCGTTGAAAATTGGGAGGGCCACCAAGTTCCACTATTGCTGAAATTGAAAAACACACTTCATGCCCACATTGTGTTTGTTAAAATGCTTGAATGAGGATTTTGGTGCGCCGGTGAAGTCTGAGTAACCGGATGTATTTGTGTATGAATTTGGGCTAAGTGAAGGGTGTGTAGGGATGCTTTTACATGCTAGGGGTGTGGTTTTGATGCAATATATATTCCTACACCATTGATCTTATATGTTGTATGTTGTAGAATCTTGTAAGTTTGCCTAATTTAGTATAGTCTAGTAGTTGTGAAGGGTGCATACCATATGCCTTTTGCTTACCTAATTGTGAATTCGCATTGCCATGATCAATCATTATTGTGTAGCATGGGGAAGTCTTGAGTACCCATAGCTTTAAGGTGCAACACTTGTACATGGTGGATGAAAACTTTTGACATAGTGTACACTGTGCCTTCGGTTTTAAGTGTGGGATCATTTCATGACTTGCACGACAACCTTAGGCATATTTCTTGAACTGTTCTCACATTCATGTTTAATTGTGTTGCAGGATACTATGGCTCATGATGGTTCTAACAAAGGCAAAGGCATTAGAAATTCCTCCACCACTTCTCCTGCAACCAAAAAGCACAAGTAGAGCGAAAGCTCTTCACGACAGTCCATGGGAAACCACGTCGCCGATGGATCTCAGCACGCGCCATTAAGGCCGAGGCCTCGTTTGGATTTGGCTAATGATGCTGCTATTGCTTGGCATAGAGACTTCGTGCCATCTGGTCGGTACATTTCTGAGATGGGAATTAACACTATAGCCTTAGAGAGAAACTTCCCGGAGATAGTTGACAGGCTGCAAACTTTAAATATGCACAAGTTCTTCGAATTCCCAGGGCCGGCAAACCTGAGCATGGTTCGAGAACTATATGATAACTAAAATTACCAAAGGGACACTTCACGTGTACGAGGAAAGGATGTGCCAATGGATAGAGAATCTTTGTGTGACTATTTGGGGGTCGAGAATGCTGACCCAAGGAGTCTCCAACGCTTTATCAGACGCCCGAAGTATGAGTGGATACGTCACACTCTTTGTGGCATGGATTCAAATACCAAATGGATAAGGAAGCAAGGCAATATTCACCTCTCTATGGTGCTCTCCGACTTCAACAAAGCTGCCAAGATGTGGCAGAATTTTGTGCAAGCGAGACTAATGCCGACGGAGCACAGCAGTGACTGCACTCGAGCTAGAGTGTGTCTCATCTTCTTCTTGATGACCGGCCAGCCCATTAATTTGGCTTCGATTGTGCTCAGTGAGATGGCTCGTACGAGATTTGGGCGACAGAATAGGTGGTTCTTATTCGGAAACTTACTCACTCAGTATATGCTATTTCGAGGAGTGTCGGAGTACCCCGGACATGATGAGGTGGTGGAGTCTCCGTCAGGGCTTATAGACATCACATATGTGGTGGAGGCATCGTCAAAACTCACCCCCGCAGCCCGGATGGAGCGAGAGGAGAACTTCAACCGGTACATTTATAACTCGTTGAACTTACTCATGAGCAGGGCTGGCATTACAGACGATGAGCGTATGCATTTACGCGATGACTTGTCCAGCACGTCCAAGGATATGTTGGGGATTGCACCTGGCAGCCCCGTTCACTCGTCGGAGGACGTCAACTCTGCTAAAGGCTTAGATACTGAGGATGAGGATGGGAATAGTGCTACAGGGCCCATGACTTTGGTGCCTCTCGGACCGGATGATGATGACCCCAGAGCTGCTGGGGGAGGTGGACCCTGACTAACAGGGAGTTTTTCTTTTCACCCTACTTTATTTTTTCATTTTTACTTGCATCGAGGGCTATGCATAGGTTAAGTGTGGGGTGGAGGAATACTACCTGTGCTGTAGTTGTATATTTTTTATCAACTTGTTTTAATTTGTTTCTTTCAGTAGTTTTAGTGTAGCCAGTTTAGTGTAGTATTAGTTGCTTTCAATAAAAAAAAAAGAAAAAAAAGCATAAAAATACAAAAGAATTTTTTTTTTGAAAAAGCTCGGACGTTTCCCGACGATGGATCTCGTGGACAATTTTCTTGAGGGATAAAAGTTCGATTTAAAAAAATCAAAAAGATTTTTGTTTTTTTTAAGAATAGCTAGGTAGTATTCCTTGGTTTTTCTTTGGGCACCGGTACTTTTCCAAGGATGTAGCTCGAACCGAGCACTATAGTTTTTTTTAAGAGTAGTTTAGGAGGAAACTGAGTCGTTCTGAGATACTCGTTGACATGGTTGATGCTGACACATTAGGCTATGACATACATTCTGTTTTCCCTTATATTTGGTTTGACTTGTGAAGCCTAAGTAAAGTAAATAGTCTATATTGTAACACCTTCTCTCAGTTGTGTGACTCGTGTGCCACGTACTGCAAAGTTGTTTAAATTTCTCATTTGATTGTGCTTTATTGACTTGAGAGTTGAACAAAACTGTCTTGATTGAGTCATGTGCAACGTGTGTGTGAGGATTCATGATTTTCTATGCTATCATGTGTAGTCTAGAACTTGCCCAGTGTGTTTATTGGAGCGAAATTGTAAGTTGTGCTAATCTAGGAGATGATGTAGGCATTTTCTTGCTTGATCATGGATGTGCTTGTCACATTAAAATAAAATTTTCCGTTGCTAGCCCCTTCAACATATAGACTTTTCTTTTGGCACCCACATTACAACCCATCCCCCATTTTACTCTTAATTTGATATTGATTGAACCTTTACCTCCTAAGACACTTAGTCGCTAAAAGAAGTAAAGTTAGAAATTGGGGAGTATCTTTTGAGTGGAACCATAGAAGAGCCCGTTGGTGCACTAAAGTTGAAATCAAAGGTCACTAACCGATGAACTTTATTGTATGGAGTGTGTGAAAGAAAAAAAAGAAAAAGAAAAAGAAAAATTTAAAGAAAAGAAAGAAAATGATAGTGAAAGTATGTAGAAAAATAAACTCCTCCAATTCTTACTGATTTGTGCTAGTGAAAAATAGAGAAGTGCTTAATTGAAAAGAGGGCTACGTTGTATGTGGCAAGTGAGCTGGGTGAGAAGAAGATGAGCTTGAATTGTAAATGTAGTGTATTAAAGTGCTTAGGAGGGTGAGTCACTATTTTTAAATATATCCTACCCGTCCCTTAGCCTACACTACAACCTTAAAGTCCTAATTGATCCTAGATTTGGCTAGCTTAAATTAATTAAGATATGCACTACAGGCAAGCTTATGGTACGACCACGGGATGCATATGAATTCTTTGTGATAGTGAGCGAATTTTGTTCAATTGAGTGATGTCCTTAATCTATATTCAAAAGCATATTTGAATGTGTGGACCAATTTATATTCACTCTTTTGTTTGTAGGTGAGGGCACATGATCTCATGAATGATTGGTAATGTTGTAAACTTTCTTGTTGGGTAAGTGCATGAATTGAGGGTACTTAGTAGTTGCAAGTCGACTTTTGAGGTTGGGTGGTGACGAATAGGTTATTGGAATTTATTGAATTGAAATATTATACTTGAGTATGCTTAAATGGGAAGAATGTAAATTTTTGTATGTTCATGCTTGTGTGCCGGTATTGATCGTAGTCAAAGGTATAGTGTGTGGTTAAAAGTTAAGGTGCTCCTCTATAATTAAACTTTGTACGTAGTTGGGGGTTTATTAGATTGTCCCATTGCTTGAGGATGAGTAAGAGTCTAAGTGTGGGGTGTTGATGTTTAGCTTAAAGTATATATATATATTTCTATGTATATCGACTCATATTTTACTCTTGTTTCATGAATTTGGGATGTTAATTGCTATGATTTATATTAATTTGAAGTGTTTTTACTTGTAGGAATGATTCGGGAACAAGTGGGGGTGAAACGTGCAAGATTTGAGCTAAAACGAACAAAACCAAAAAAAAGAGGCCATTTGGGCGCCACAGGCAGCGCCTGGCGCCACCTGTGGCGCTGAAAACAGTGTGTGCAATTTGGGCAGCGCCTGGCACCGGGCAAGGTGCCGTTGGCGCGGATTTCGTCATATTTTTCCCCGGACACGGTTTATTCGGCCCTAGACCTATCCAACACTTATAAAAGGAAGACTAAGCCTATTTTTAGGGGGGGAGACGCACTTGGGAGGAAAAATACACACAAGAAACATCAAGGAGCAAGAACATCTCAGAATTCTTCATCTTTTCTAGTATTTTCAATTATTAAAAACTTATGCAATTATTTGATTACATCATGAGTGACTAAACACCAATTGTTCTGGGGTTGTGATTTAACCATGGATATTGTTGTTTGATATTAGCTTGACCTTAATTATAATTCACCAATATAAGGTTGTTTTTTCAATTCTGTGTTTAATTGCTTAATTGTCTGGCCAGCAGTTAGGTTCTATTTACTATCTATGCTATGCTTGAGAAAGCCGTGTTTAGATTAGAGAAGAATTGAAGAGAGCATGATCTTAACCCTTAGGGGGAGCGGATTTGTGGTTAGGATAGGAATATATCTAGTCACTGTGCTTAATTAAATATCGTAATCTTAATGTGTTCTTAATAGATTGATTTCATAGGAATATATGCGTTAATCTATTGAGAATAGGTGAGCAGTACTTCGGGAGAAGGCTATGAGAGCATTTATTGATTAATTAACAACCATGAGTGAATTACATGAAATGGGGAGTTAATTAGAACACAATACGAATGGTGAATCGATCACAACCCTGGAATACTTGTCTCTACTAAATACACAACAATCAACTCGTTACTTGATAATTTAGTTATTATTTAGAATTGTAGTATAATATAATCATATTACTGTGGGTTCGACACTCAACTTATCATTATATTCCTTGTCGACCACGTATACTTGCGTGTGCGTTTGGGAGCAACAAAGACTCTGTTTCTTTTGTTTGTAGGTTTTCAGTATTTCGACGAACGTAACCTAGTGATGGGGCACTAATGCTTATAACAATTATAGAAGAAAAGCAAAAGGTCATTTTAACAACTTTGATAGAAGCTCGCAAAGGTTGGTTGAATTGGTTGAATGAATTAACAACTTTGACTTGTGATCGATTTTCTTTACCAATAGTCTCCTTAGTCAAAGCTCATCACACACGGCTAGCCTAGTGCGATTTATATTTTTTGTGTGGTTTGCAAGCTATTGCACAGTGAGAAGGTACAATGGCGAAACTAGAAATTTTCTCAAGGGTGACTTGAAAAAATTAAAAAAGAATTCGACAAAAGATGTTCAATATATGTTATATACATCTAAAAATTTAATATTTTACTTATATACATAGTGTAATTTTTTGTAATATTTTGAGGAAGAGTGGTCAATTGACCATCCCTAGCAAAAGATGGCTTCGCCCATGAGCAAATATAACTAAGGAACGAAGAGTCGTAAGTCAGATTTCTATCGAATTCGTAACAATCATGATCCATCTGCCGAGCTCGACAGAGGACGATGCCGACAGACGGAGGGACTAACTGTATTGGTCAAAATCTGACCGTCGCGACCAAGTTGACCGACGTCCCGCCTAAGTAACCAGGCATCGAAAGTTAATATAGCCTACTCTATACCTCCTCCCTGTTATCCGACGAGTCGGTAAGAGCAGCGTCTAAAAGCACGACTAAGACACATTGGAGGCAAGAGGACGTCGAGCCGAGCAAAAGACCAATGTGCCATGATTATATATAGTCAGGGAAAGCTTTCAACAAGGGGGGCTGCTTCTCCTATCTCCTTCTAAAGGTGAAAAGCTCTCTTCTAGTTTTCTTGATTGAATAGAGTGAATCTTTAGAAAACATGTAAAGCGGTCTCCTCATCGATTGATGGGAGATACAATGCTGAATCTCAATAAGATCATTTATATTTCCTTCATCCTAAGTATGATCCACATTGTTAGCTTTTTGATTTGAAATTTATTATGTCTGACTAAGATTTACCCCTTTATCTTTGATTGATTTGTTCAAAAAGATTTTAATATCTTTTGAGTAAAACTAAATTTTTAATAACTTTATGTATCTTCCAAATTTTGTGGTCGGAGAGGTCCAGAGCAAGAAGGGAAGGAAAGAAACTGATTACAATCAATTACTCGATTCACTTTTTAAATTGCACAACTTTAACTTTCTTGAGCAAGTTCTTGAGACATAATTAATTATACATAATTTTACAGTTTTATTGTGTTTGTATCTGCTTGAGAAGTAGGGTTCCTTGAGAAGAGAGAAATTAAAGGAACATGTCGTCATCCTCTCAAACCAATCTCTAAAGAAACTAAAGACAATGTGTTCATATTATATGAAAAAGACAAAGACGGTGAGAAGGAAAGAGAATTAACATTAAATTAAGAATAAAAAATTACATGAGGAATATAAAATTACGATTAAACAAATAAAAAAAACTAAAAAAAACCAAGAGAGGGACAAGCAAAGAGGATTTGAGTTGGATACACTTTGCACTAGCTAGAAGAAAAGGGGGTGTTCGTAACCTATCACATGGGGTTAAGCCTTCTTTCCTGACAAATATAAATCTTGGTTTTCCTAAACTATTCATCACAGACCTAAGCATGTAACCTCTCCCCACCCCCACCACCCAAATAATGTCGTTGGATATTTCATTTAATTTCATTATCATCCATTATTGTCTCGTTCAAATGGCGGTAAAAATAGTAGGACTTTCGAACGCTACAATTAATAATGGATATGATTGTAATTTTTTTCATATTTTATCCAAAATTGAGTAGCTTTTAGCATAGGGAGCTTTGCTTTAACTATTAATTAACCTATTTAACGTGAATATTAGTCGGACTTGTACATACATGCCTAAAGAAAATTTGGTGTTCGAGGATGGGGTCTTTCAATACCTTTATGCATTTATTGCAACAAAAGGAAAAACAGTGGGACAAGATGATGTTGAACCATGATGATGCATGAAATAAAATAAAAAAAGATAGAAACGTACTTTAATGCAAATTTATAGAAATGGTATGTTGTTGACCCCATTTGTTTCCTTCTGTTATATTCAGTTATTATACCTTTCTTCTCGTTATATCAACTTTTTGTTTTTCCGCTTTTCCCCTTCTATAAATTCCCAATTAAACTTATTAATCAAAGGGCTCCGAAATAAGGGAAAGGGGGATTTTTTAAGATTCATCTCTAATTTATTTTTATATAATGAAGGCTACTTGGATTAAGCCAATTACAGTCAGAAAAATGTAGGCAACTTGAGATAATAATTACTCTACTAATATTTTGTGCAAATAAAACAAGTAAATGGGATTATGGGAAGACAGAAGTAACTGGTCAACATGAAAGAAGAAAAGAGCTGGCAATGTATATAGAAGGACATGTTAATTTTTGTCGACCAACATGCGCCTAATGATATTCATTGTAGTGATTGGTTTACCTCCCTTTTCCTTTCATCTTATATATTTTAAATGAGTCAATTGGTTACTCAACATTCTCAAATTATCTTCTAAAGTCACTTTTCTTTCGTTTGTAACAACAAAGTCACTGAACTATGCCTATTGCACTCAGAAGATCACTCAACTAGATTTTTCAAATTTTGGATTGCCAAATACCTATTTTATCCTCTAAATTATAAATATTTATCTTATTTTATTTTTTTAACTTCAATATAATTTTCCCTTTTTAATTTATATTATGGACTTGTCTATAAAATAAATAAATATTTTTTATAAATTAAAAAAATAAAAATTATTTAAGCATCTATAATCTATAATGTTGGAATAACAAAATAATAAGCATAGTAAAATTAATTAGAATAATTTGTTCGTAATAATAATTTTAGTATTAACAACAAAAATTTAAAATTTTATTTACACAATTCAGAATGAAAGAAAATAAAGGTTGTAAAATATATATTCCATGCATGTAATATAAAAATAATTATTTAAATAAAAGTATTTTTATAATATACATATATATATTCTTGAAAATTATGCTCAATTATATTATATATATATTCCATGCACGATTTAACATAGTATATTTTACCCGATACAGATAGTCCCCCTACTTTCCGGTGACATAACTTTGTGTCGTCGGAAAGTTGATAGAAACATAATAATATAATTGAGCATATTTAAGAATATATAATGTATATTATAAAATATCTTTATTTAAATAATTATTTTTGTATTACGTGCATGGAATATATATTTTACAACCTTTATTTTCTTTCATTCTAAATTGTGTAAATAAGTTTTTGACGTTTTGTTGTTAATACTAAATCATTATTACTAACAAATTATTCTAATTAACTTTTTTTACTAAGCTCGTTATTTTATTATTCCAGCATTGTACATGCTTAAATAATTTTTATTTTTTTATTTTATAAATAATATTTATTTATTCTATAGATAAGTCCATAATATAAATTTAATAGGAAAAATCATAATATTAAAAATTTTAATAAAATAAAAAGAAGATAAATATTTATAATTTAGAGGGTAAAATAGGTATTTGGCAATCCAAAATTTGGAAAATCTAGTTGAGTGACATTCTGAGTGCAATAGGCATAGTTCAATGACTTTGTTGTTACAAACGAAAGTAAAGTGACTTTAGGAGATAATTTGGGATAGTTGAGTGACCATTTGAGTAACGGACTCATTTTAAAATATGGTTATGAAGTTTATATTTTTTTTTCTCGGTAATCTACCAAGAGTTTGCTGGATTTCTTGTCTTTTCCACCAAATTGTTCGAAAATTCCATACTACTGTACTGTTGAATAGGATATTATCACAAATACAGAGATGCTAATTTGCTAACCATAACAGTGCACTCCACGAGTTAAATAGTTAGTTTTAACTGGAGCCTTACAAGTATATATATATATATATATATATATATATATATATATAATATGTGTTTTGTCGATATGTGATTTGCATAGAATTTTATATGCAATGAAATTTGCCCTATTACCATTTCAAAAATGTGGGATTAGTCTATCTTAATAATGTGATTTGCTTAAATTCGTTAAACATTGAGATTTAATTTATCCCAACCAGTAATGATATAGTTCACTTTAGGCCTAATCCTACACGGTTTAAGATGTGGCACTAGGGCTTAAGGTTAGATAAAGTAGAATTAGCAAAAATTATCATATGTAAGAGCTTATTTATTTTCCCTTTTAAATACCTTCTCTTTTCTCATCTACGTGTTTTCTTTGGTTTTGATTTGTAAAAGGGAATGAATACTTTCACAAAAGAAGGGAATGAATAGCTGAAGATATTCAAACAACGTAATGACATTGCAAAAGAGATATCAAAAATTCTTTTAGACAAATATTGTTCTTTTAGACTAATATTTCAAAAGCCACGTAATTTTCTTTTATGTTTTTCTTGATCCATTCAAATATTTCCCACTAAAGTTTGCAAATTTATAGAAATTTAAGATGGAAACTTGTTAATTGAAAAAAAAAATCAAACTGGCGGTGACCCATTTTCTGTTGATAAAATACTTGGGGGGGGGGGGGGGGCTTTATTTTGCATTTAAATAATTCAATTGCTAAATACAAATTGCAACTCCTTGTTTGAACATGAACTCTAAACTAAGAATTAAAGAAATGTCTCTCTAAATTTAATTGCTTGAGAGTTCGAAAGTGTCGCAACTCCAAAAACTGTCCATGATTGACTGCAAGCCAAAAACTAATATTAGCCGAAATTCGACATTTCATCTTACAATTCAAGTAGTATACGTTAGTTGATCATTCCTGGGCAGCATGCTTAACTAAATAACAGATGGTTGATTAAGATGCTTAATTAGTTTTTATGGTTGATTACTGAAGTTTTATGGTATGTGGTATAAAGTGAAATTTTTACCTACTAATAGCCCGTTTGGCCAAGCTGTAAAAATCAGCTTATTTTGAAAAGTGTTTTTCTCAAAAGTATTTTTGGTGAGAAACAGTTTGTGTTTGACTAATTAATTTGAAAAGCACTTCTGAGCATCAATTAGTGTTTGACCAAGCTTTAAAAAACTGTTTCTAAGTGTATTTTTCTCAAAAGTGTTTTTCAAAAAAGTGCTTTTGGAGAGAAACTACTTTTTTCTGCTTCTCCAAAACTGCTTATGTTTCTCCCCAAAAATACTTTTTTTTCTTTTTAAAAGCTTGGTCAAACAACTTAATTTTATAAAAAAGTGAAAAAAAGAAAAATTGCGTCAAAAGAAGCTTTGTCAAACAAGCTATAAAACAAATACCTCAACACGCTCCTTTAACGCGAGTATCCAAGTAAACCATAGCAGAAAGATATATAACTGCGCCTACACTCTACAGACAAGCCACAAAAACTAAAATAAAATACCCTTCTGAAAAAAGAAATTAAAGAAAGAAAAAAAAAATAAAAACGGAACTTAAAACTAAAATGAAAAACAAAAGTTAGAGAGAGAAGAAGATGAAGTGCACTTTCTTACTTTTATGTGTTGCACGCATCCATGGTATAAATGAGAAGGAAAACCAGAGTACTATTATAAGGCCAACAACAAGACCAGAAGAAAAGAAAATAGCTACGTAGTAGCAAAATTCTTATTAACATCAAAGCCCCTTTTACCACCCTCCACAATCTTGGCTTAGCTAATTTGTCTTATTCTCCAAGAAGAAGAAGAAGAAGAAGAAGTACAAAAGAAGCATCAAAGAAGAAAGAAGTCATTTTGTGGACTGCTTGACCTTAGATGGACATCTTCAGTTTCAAGCAAATATTTTTTTCTTTGCACATTTTCTAGGTGATATCTTTTGATTTGAGGCCAAAACTTTTGTGGGTATACATTAGATGAAGGGGATGCCCTTACCCTTTGATTTTGAGGGGAAGGGGGTGTTAGACTTAGACGTTGTGTTAAATAAAAATAGCATCTTGAATTCTTGGAACTACAATAGCAAAGAAAGTTGTTATCTTGTAAATAGTCCAAGTGCTGTACTGGATATCATAAGGAGTCCAAGGCCTGTTACTTCTTCTTCAACCCTGTCTTCATCTTTGGGTGGTGGTGGTGGTGGTGGAGGTGGCACTGCTTCCACAGATACGGCAGGTGCAGTTTCTGCAAACCCATCTTCTAAATGGCAGCAGCAGCAGCAGCAACAAGACAACACCACTGCCACCAGTTCCAATGTAGGAGGAGCTGCTGCTGAATCTGAGTTTCAACAAGTTGCTGCTGCTTCTGCTGCTGCTACAGAAGGGAAGAAATGTGCTATGGAGGAGTGGGAAGGTGGGTTATCAGAGTCTGTAATGGCTTCTCCTTGTCAAGAACAGTCTATACTTGGGTGGATAATGGGTGATGTAGATGACCCCTCCATGTCTAACTTGAACAAGGTGTTGCAGGTTAGTGGCCCTATGGACTATGAATTCAATGCAGGATTTGGGGTTGTGGATCAAGGTTTTGGTGTTGACCAAATTGGTACTAGTAGTTTCATGCCTGCAATTAACAACTCTTCCGTTTCAAGTTTTCCTCCTACTTCTACAAGGATGAACAATGACAAGATTGGCTTGTTTTCTAACATACCAACAAATCTCTCGCAAAATCCAATCTTTCCTTCATTCTCTAACAATCTTGGCCCAGTTTCCTTCAGCCAGACACAACAGCAGCCATTTGAGAGCACAGATTTAAAGCCTCAGAGTTTCCATTCACAGTTCTTGATTAACCAGCACCAAACACAGATTCCTCAGAACCCATCATTTCTTTTGCCATTGCCATTTGCACAGCAGGAGCAAAATCTTGTCTTGCCACCAAAGGCAAAAAGGCACAACCCCGGGACCCTTGAACAACAGGGCTCTCAGATCTCCCAAGAACTGTTTATAGATGCAGGACAACAGCAGCCAACACCATCCCATCAGCTCCAGCTGCTTCCCCATTTTAGGCCAGGAGTACCAATAGGAACAAAGCCAAAGATGGTGGGGGAAGAAATGGGGCAGTTTCATCAACTACAACTACAGCAGCAACAACAACAAGCAATTATTGACCAGCTATTCAAAGCTGCAGAGCTGGTCCAGACAGGGAATCCAGTACTCGCGCAAGGGATATTGGCGCGGCTCAATCACCAGCTCTCTCCAATTGGTAAGCCTTTCTATAGGGCTGCTTTTTATTGCAAGGAAGCTTTACAATTGCTACTTCATACCAACACCAACAACTTGAACAACCCCTCTATACCATCTTCTTCACCTTTTAATCTCATCTTCAAGATTGGTGCCTATAAGTCCTTCTCTGAGATCTCACCAGTTGCACAGTTTGCTAATTTCACTTGTAACCAAGCCCTGCTTGAGGTCTTGGATGGGTTTGAAAGAATTCATATTGTTGATTTTGATATCGGCTATGGCAGGCAATGGGCTTCTCTTATGCAAGAGCTTGCCTTGAGAAGTGGTGGCGCACCTACCCTGAAAATAACTGCATTGGCCTCACCCTCCACACATGACCAACTAGAGCTTGGACTCACTAGAGAAAGTTTGATCCATTTTGCTAACGAAATCAACATGGAATTTGAGTTTGAGATTTTAAGCATTGATTCTTTGAATTCAACGTCGTGGTCACTGCCTCCTCTAGTCTCAGAGAATGAGGCAATTGCTGTCAATCTTCCTATTAGCTCGCTTGCGAGCTATCAGCTGTCGCTCCCATTGGTTCTTCGTTTCGTGAAGCAGCTGTCGCCTAGGATTGTGGTTTCTGTGGACAAAGGTTGTGACCGGACTGATCTACCATTTCCAAACCATGTAATTCAAATCCTTCAGTCGTACTCAAACCTTCTTGAGTCGTTAGATGCCGTAAATGTGAACTTTGATGCCCTCCAAAAGATTGAAAGATTCTTGCTCCAACCAAGAATTGAGAGAATTGTAATGAGTCGATTTCGTTCCCCTGAAAAGACGCAGCATTGGAGGGCACTGTTTTTGTCATCTGGACTCTCCCCGTTACCTTTCAGCAATTTTACAGAATCACAGGCAGAGTGTGTGGTGAAGAGAACTCCTGTTCGGGGTTTCCATGTAGAGAAGAGGCAGTCTTCGCTTGTTCTCTGCTGGCAGCGAAAGGAGCTCATCTCAGCTTCAGCTTGGAGGTGCTGAGGAAAAGCAATTAAATTTGCAGTTGCCAACCAACCAAGGTGCTGCACTGTTTTAGTATCTGAACCTTTATGTTTTTGTTGCCCGCAATTTTCATTTGCTAATTTTTCTTGTGGCATAGGCAGATTGTTTCGGTGAACAATCCAACATTCTGTTAACTAGTATTTTACCATAGTTCCTTATCTCAGGGTCTTTGTTTAATTGTGGTATTATTGTGATGGAGCTCTATAATTTTCTGGAGGTAGGCATATATCCGCTGTTTCTAGTTATGCTGGGAACCTTGTTGTACTCTTGGCAACATTACAAAGCCAGAAATCGGAAAAAGATGGAATGTTAACTCATTTCATTGACGTGCTTATGTATATTGCATTGATTATCTCACTAGCATGACATGCTTTAGTTGTGATTATTTACTTTTTAAATTTTAGTGAAACAGTTGTTTAACTATGAGAAATAATCCTTATTGCATCACTCTAGATTTGGATACTTCTTTAGTTATTCATGAGTTTTGCTATTCCATGATATCTTATTGCTAGTATATGTTATTGTTCTATCTTTAGCCCTCTGCCAACCTTATATTTGCTCAAACTCTTGCTCTTCTTACAAATTTAAAGATATATCATCTGTATTAGTTATCCACCTGACCACTTCTTTAACTTGTTCACTGGAATTCCACACTTTCAAACCCCCACACAATGAAGGAATTACCAAAAAATAGAAAAGAGATGAATGAGATGTTACATGAAAAACATCCTCATGTATTATGGAGAAGGATGATGAAACTGTATTATACATTATGTCATGGAGTGACTTAATCTATCCCAAAGGATTAGAGAATGGGTGAAATTTGTTGAGACACCCTTGAGTGCGGCCTATTGGTCAATGAAGTAAGGTAAACTAGGCTAGTTACTCCGTATTTGTGCGTATGATGTGATCTAAACACCACTATTATATTTTAAAAAATACTCCCTTTTGTCCAATTTAATTGATTTCTAGGCTTTTTTTGTGGTCCACCATATTTGATTTTTTAAGATATCAAGAAGGAATTAATTTCTTTTTTCCAGGTAAGGTTGTTGATGAAAATGAGAACAATCACTTTCATCATTTAAAAGAAATAATATTGTTAAGAGTCATTACTACAACAGAGAAGGTGACATTCTGACAATGGTATTTACCTCCTGCTTACTCAATGATTTCCCTGTAAAAGAGACATAAAATATTGCTTGATATGGGCTTTTAAATCTTTTACTTTACTCTAAGCACTTGTGTACAACTGTTTGGACACATATTTCTTGCTCTGTGGGACTCCTTTTGTTTTGAGATCAGTTCATATTTCTGATCGACTCAGCGTCAGATTGTACCTCCTCTAGAAAAGTTGGATGGTGCAGAGGGGGATTAATCCCTTTTCTTTCTTTTTCTCTAACATCGTAACCAAATCGAAAATTGCATTAAATCGACAAAATTTTGATATTTTGTTGGTTAATTTAATATTAAAAATCAACGAATTTTGAGTTGGTTTGATTGTAGTTTTAATTTTAAGTAAACAAAAAACAAACAAAAAAATGAATCAATACATATAATAGTCTAATTTCACGGTTTTAATTCTTGTGTTTCTCTAAGTAATGATGTTTACATTTATTCATCCATACATATACGTTGAAAGTGTATATATACATAAGTTGTAGTCAGGGGAGAATTTAGGGGCGGAAGGGGGATTGCCGAAAAATTACACTATATGTAAGGTAAAATATATTTTGTACCTCTGTATATTATCTTTTAAATCCTCTTGACATAGCCCGAAAGCATAACTTAGTGATCAAGAGAGTTTAATATTTTTGTGAGGTCACAAGTTTAATTCTCATTGGCCACAATCTTTTTTAATTTTTTTTACTTTTTTTTTTTTGAACTCCTTTGTGAAAATCTTGCCTCCACCACTTATGGTAGTTCAATATTCGCAATACGTATGGTCAAACTTCAATTAACTACAAAGAATGATTTTAATATTTGCAAGTGAAATAAATATTCTCATGTTGCAGTTTTTACATATTACTTTCTATATCTTTTTTTTTTTTCATAATTAACTTTCTATATCTGGTATATACATTTTAGGATGATTTTTTCCGAAGTAACACTACATTAAACACTGCTCTGCTCAATTTTGTATTTCTAATAATAACAACGTGGTTTTTCTACCAATTGGGATGTTATTGGTATTTTGTACATATAAATGTGACTTTTCTTAGTTTGGATTATGCTTCAATTTGTTGTGAATACGAAATGCATTGAACATGGATTTGCTGTCTCTTGTCTAATATTGTCTCTAGCGTGTGCCACATTATCTGTTTTATTATTAGTTGAATTTCTTTTTTCTACATTGTCTCCGTTTTTTCCTCTTTCTCCCTTTTTAAAACAAATATTAAATAAATAAAACAGGTTGGAGCCTTGGAGGTTGCATGTATTATGTGATGCCAATAATTATTTACAAGCCTATTTATCTTAAATGACTAAGGAGATGTGACATTTCCTTATCTTTAAATTTTTTCCTAAATTTGAAAATGGGGGAAATTCTTAATTTCACCCATAAAAAATAAAGTAATCAATAAATAAATTGGGTAATTGCTTTTCACGAAGCCATAGAGCACATGGAAACCAAATTATGCAAATGACCGGCGGCGCATTTCGTTTGACACCTAAATATAGGATAATATTTAATCAGTATTGAAAAGTTATAATTAAATCAAGCATTATTGTTCTATAAATTTTCAATAATAGTTGACTTTAGCTTTAATTATCCTTTGCAGCCGACGAACCGACACAAATATCAACTGTCTATTTTATTTGAATGTTTTAATCCATGATTTTTAATTATGTAAGACTGATACAGGATCCGAAAAGGGGTGTATTTGTAATAGAATTATAGTACTGCTCGGTTGTTAATTTAGCAATAAGATATTACAATTTGAATTGCGATGTTTTATGTGTTAATAAAGTACAGTAGTCTTTTGGCCTTTGTTGTTTTTTTCCCCCTCGCTTATTATGATTATAAAAATAATTTAGGTGGAAAATTTCTTACTTCTTTATTTTTGAAAAATTGACATTGTATATTCGCTCTCAAATAATAATTTAAAAAATATATTTTTTGTATATATATATATTCTGTATGTTATAAACAAATTTTATACACTTTTTCAACTATCGAATACATAATTTCTAGTACGGGTTAAAAGTGAAAAAAATGGTTAATTTTCCGGTTCTTGAGATTTGGGAAACATGATTAAAAAACTCAATCAATCACGAGCTCTGTTACTTTTGTGCCTTTCACGAGTTACATGAAAACAAAAAGGAGAAGTCAGTTGGAGATAAATTTAGATAAGTGTTACTAAATTATTTAGGATATATAGGGTACCATGTTTCTTCTCACTGTATGGAGAGTAATCAAATGAAAATGACAATAGATAAACCTTAATACAAAATTATACTAGGACCCAATGTGTTACAATGAGTTGTCTCAATCAAAGGGCTCATGCCACATATATGGCTTGATTGATATTACAACCAGGGGCGATGTATGTACATCGAAGCGGTGTCACGTGACATCGCTTCGCCGGAAATTTTGATTAAAACTGCCGCTGTAAATGACATGTGAACACTAAATTTGTACATATTATCTAAAGTGACACCACTTGACAAACATTTAGATGTTAGTTCAATGGTTAAGCCTTTGGTTAAGGTAGTAAAAGTCCAGGAATCAATTCCTGCATACGTTACCTTTTGTTTTTCTGAGCTTGCCTCTCTAAAAAAGATGGGCTGGGGTTGCGAACCTCTGACGGCCTGACCTCCCCGATAAAATAAGGAGTACAAACCAAAGTAGAACAACAATAATAATTTTATTAACACCTTTTAAACGCTCAATTCAGAATAATTACTTCAGGAATTTGTAATATTTACTTGTGCTAGCTTGCTATTACTGTACTCAGCTTCTTAATCTCGTCATCTCCCTGAACTCCTTTGGGTTATCGGCCATCAATTAATTGTGACACCGCTTACTGAAAGTTCTGCAGGCCCCTGATTATAACCTATGTTACATGAACTCAACCTATGAAAACATATTCAACACAAGCATATAATTTTCGATACAAGTTTGGATTGATTATATAAATTTTCACTGATTATCTAACTCTATAATGCTTTTCTTAGTCTAATATTATTTTTGAAAAAACTTAAACAAATAATTTTCTAACAATAAAAGATCTTTTTACTTGTACTAGTATATAAAATTCTGATAAGTAGTACTACTATGTGGATTATAAGGTGTAGGAGAAAATTCAAATAGCGAAACAGGAGGAAGGTGGCCCACAATGCCTGGCCATATATAGGAACAGAAACAGTAGATTAACATGTCCCTTCAACATCAATTTCACAACTCTTCAATGGTGAAATGTCCTTTTCAAGTTTGAACTCATCCCCCACTTCTTCCTATATTTGGTTCTTCTTTTGGACCAAGAACCTATATAGAAGTGTTTTAGTGATAAGAAAGAAAGCCTAATAGGTAAATTTTTCTCTCACAAAAAGAAATAAATACTCACCCTTTTGCGTTACTATAAAGTGAGGAATGTGATAAAGCATGACGGATGTTTTATCAAGGAATTTTTACCTAGCTATACTATAATAGAAATCTATTTATCATATTTATTTTGGTTCCTTATTAATAACTTTATATACCTATATTTATTAGTTTTGTACAAAACCATAAAAAGAAGGAAATGAAACATACATTAAATGTTGAGTATATAATCTCTTACATTTAATATACTCTTCCTTTTTCCAAGGAAAGCTATATCTGTCTTTGTACTTACCCAAAATCATCATCTCTTTGTATTTATCAAAATCATCACCGTAAGAAACCCACTACACCCCAAAATCATCACCTCTCTTTGTAGTTACCCGCAGTAAGAAATCCAGTGATACCTGTAATCTTTCTAACCCAAAAATCTAGCTTACTCACTCCTCTTCCAAAGCTGTTGATATACGATTTCTCTCTTTAATCGTCCAAAATCTCTTTTTTATTTATACAATACAGAAGAAATTCGAAGATTTGCTCTACAATCAAGTTGTTGGTAAGCTTCAATCTACATTAAAGTTGGTTTTAGGTTGAATTTCATAATGAAACTCGAGGAAGATGAAGTTTCGGAATTGTATTACGATTGTATGATAAAGGTATCTAATTGTATCTGAGTTGTATTTGATACATCAATACCTAAGACAATTCTGATACAGTACTAATACTATTAAAATACAATATTGTATTATAATTTAAGTTTAGAGCTGGTTCTAGGTGGATGTTTTACATTGAAACTTGAAAAAGATGAAGATCAAAGTTGTATCATAATTTAGAATTGCATTACAATTTGTACCTAAAACAATACATGATACAATACTAATACAAGTATAATACGATATTGTATCAGTTTAAGTTTAGAGTCGGTTTTAAGTTGTATCATAATTGTGTAAGAATTCTTTCAGGATTGTATCAAATTTGTATTTGAATTATGAGCAGTTGCGAGATCGTGACGAATTTCACAGTTTATATCACAAATATATGATAATTATATATTCATTTATTAGTATTGTATCAGGTATTATTTTAGATATTAATGTACCATCTACAAGTTATATACAATTGTGATACAAATACGATACAATTACATTTTACGTATTGATGTATCTGATACAATTTAAATACAATTATGATACATTTATCATACAATTCCTGAATATTTCTTCATTTTCAGTATTGTCCGATCTCCCGACAAAAGAACAATGCAATTGATGATTTAATAATATAAAATTATTGGCAATTGTGGGAAGAGAGAAGATGGAGATTCTGGGCGTAGATTAAGAAATTTTGTTATAAAAAAAAAGGAGAGAGAATGGGGTGAGAGCCTTTTAAGGAGAAATTTACACAATTTGTAAGAAAAACCTAGATACTTATTAAAAACTATAAAACATAAAGAACATTAGTAAATAAGTTTCTAATATAATATAACTAAGGGTGGTCCAAAACACTCAATAAAACATAAGTCCATATAAAGGCTCAAATTAAACCCTAAACCACAAAGTGGTGCACTAAGGTTTCAAAGTATTCCTTAAGAGATTTTACACAAGTGTCCGCTAAAATTTAAGGGTTTAGGGTCGATTAAGGGTAATATCTCTGCGATTAGCTTTCTCACTTTCTATATGACATAGCTAATATTATTATTTTAGTATAAAGTTTATACCAGTATTAAATATTCATAACCAAACATGAAATAAATATAATTTTATCCCGGGATTAATATATCCTTATTCCGGTAACCAAACCACCCCTAATAATATTTGAAATTACCCAATTGGGATCCCTCTATCATGTCACGGGTTTGAAGAGGTTTATTGAGAACCCCTAAGTAGGGAGCTTTTATCTCGTTTTTAGTGGCCTATCAGGTACAAGTCTAGATTAATTGAGCCTTGTTATGAAATTAAAGAAATTTAGTAAAACATGAACAAGAAATAAAGACAATTTAGTAAAATATGAACAAGAAATAGAGATAGAGAGAAAGGAAGAAATTTTCTTCTTCAATTGTGTGTATTTTCCTATCTATTACAAGACCTTTATATAGGCATTAAAAGTGAAGAAAATATGGCATGGAATATGTCATTGAACATAGAAAATATGTCATTGAATATGTCATTAACCATTTGAGAGAAAGATCACGAAGGAAGATAGACATCCACCATATTTTGATTTTTATCAGAACACTCCCCCTTGGATATCCATAAATTATGTGTCTCGTTAAAACCTTATTAGGAAAAAACTCTATGGAAAAAAAATCCTAATGAAGGAAAAAGAGTACATATATTTAGAAATACGCCTTTTGGTTGCCTCGTTAAAAACCTTACAAGGAAAATTCAATGGGACAAAACCTTGTAAAGAAAAAAGATTACAACTCATATTAACTCCCCCTGATGAGATCATCAGTTCATATCGTTGAGCCTTCGTATCCCAATCTTGTACACTAGTTTCTTGAAGGTTGACGTCGGTAGATATTTGGTGAACAAATCAGCCGTATTATCACTTGAACGGATCCGTTGCACATTAATATCACCATTCTTTTGAAGATCATGAGTGAACAATAATTTAGGTAAAATGTTCTTTGTCCTAACTTCTTTATGAATCCTCCCTTTAATTGGGCTATGGATGTTGTATTTTCTTCATACAAAACTGTGAGTAGTTTGTCACACTTCAAACCATATTTGTCTCGAATAAGATATATAGTAGACCTCAACCATACACATTCTCGACTTGCTTCATGAATAACAATTATCTCAGCATGATTAGAAGAAGTATCCACAATTGATTGCTTAGTCGATCGCCAAGATATGACAGTGCCTCTACATGTAAACACATAGCATGTTTGAGATCAAGCCTTGTGTGTGTCAGATAAATACCCCACATCGGCAACCAACAAGATCAGTATTGCAATCATTGCCATAAAATAATCTCACATCGGTAATCCCCCTTAGATAACGCAATATGTGCTTGATTTCATTCCAATGTCTCCTTGAGCGGAGCTATATCCTACTAAGACATTAACTGAAAAAGTTATGTCAGGCCTTGTAGTGTTAGCAAGATATATTAGCGCACCAATTGCATTAAGATATGGTACTTTAGGACCAAGAAACTCTTCATTATTTTCATGAGGTCGGAGAGTATCTTTATTTATATCGAGTAATCTCACAACCATCGGGGTACTTAATGGATGTGCTTTATCCACATATAAGCTCTTTAAAATCTTTTTAGTGTATGCTGATTGATGGACAAAAAATTCATCTTTCATATATTCAATTTGTAGACCAAGATAAAATTTTGTCTTTCCAAGATCTTTCATTTCAAATTCTTTCTTTAAACAGTCTACTGCTTTAGGAAGCTCTCCGGGAGTTCTAATGATATTTGAATCATCAACATACATGGCGATTATAACAAATTCAAATCCATATCCTTTTATAAAGATACAAGGACAAATTGAATTATTCTTGTATCCTTCCTTCAACAAGTACTCTCTCGGGCGATTTTACCACATGTGCCATGATTGTTTCAATCCGTATAAGGATTTTTGAAGCTTTATTTAATAAATTTCTTGGAAACCTTAATATGCTCCAAGACAATTTAAATCTTTCAATGATATCCACTATACGCATATCAAGTTTTTCATATATTGCCAGATTAAAACCTGAAGTGACTATATCCACTATAAGAGAACATGTCTCCATATAATCAATGTGAGGATATTTACTAATTTTCTTGTGCCACAAGTCGTCTTTATGTCTATCGACTTGAACCTTTCGCACAAGAACACATTTATACCTCAATTGACTTTATACTTTCAGGTGTTGGACTATCCGTCCAACTTCACATTTTTCAAGTGAAGTCAATTTCATTGCGTATTTTTTATTTGGCCAATCTTTTATCCGTCCAAATTTCATGACAGATTTGATCTCAAGATCCTCGTCAATATTAATCATATTGAGCGCTACATTATATTAACAATATCGTCGACAATCATTTTATGTCGGTTCCATTATTACCCAATAAAGAAGATCTCTTTATTTTATTATTTTCAGGTACTAGAGCCTCTCTCATGAGGTCTTATGAAGGATTATGTCATGGTGCTCTTCTAGGGCACTTGACTTCTTATTATGACCATTTTGAATATTAGCCCCTCTCCTTCTTCAAGGAGTTTTATCTTTGGAACCGATTGGTCTGTTACGCTTCATCCGTACCATAGACTCTGTCCCTCATGGACTTTATTCTATTTGGAGCATTAGCAGCTGAAATATGACATTTAGCTTTGGGTCAACAAATGCGTTTGACAATAATTTGTAAATGAATTATCACTTGAACTTCGAGTTTATATTTTCTTGTACGAGGATCTATATGTATTCATAATAATTCATTTCACGTATCACTTTCTCAGCTGCACGCCCATTTTCTCCCCCTAATGTTGGGATCACCAACACATTTCCCAACCATCTTTGGGAACTTATCTTTGTGCATTTTGGTGGCATAATTAAATCATATTACACATCCATATTTCTATATAGAAATTATTTGGTTCCTGACCCTGAACCGATTGTGATAGGGAGAAATTTTTATAACTTGGCTGTGTACAAGTGCTCGTGTATATTAAATAATACATCTCATACCAAATTTCGCTTTTTGGGAGTTTTGTTCTCATAACCAATGATTTAGCTATAATTGGAGGCATACAATTTCTGCTAAACCAACTTAGATTTAAACCAGTATTATTAAGATAAATTATCATAATTTATATTCTGGAATTGTGCTCTAATAACTTGAGCAAACAATCTGGCAAAAACCAAACTGCAAGTTTATAACAAATGCACATGTGACCATAGAATAGATGCATCTATTAAAATCATATAATAGTAAACGGTTCACATGGCAGGTGATTGGGCCCATATATATATATCACCTTTTATTCTTTCCAGAAATCAAGGGATTCAATCACAACCTTTAACTGGTATATCATGAGAATAAGCAGTGCAAGAGAATTCTTGAAGAAACTTTTATTACTTCAATATATGCCAATGTAATTCTCAATTAATTTTTCGCATCATAATTGATCCGAGATGGTCAACCGGTCATGCCAATTAATATTTATTTTAGTAAACCTCTAGTTTACTTGTGGCATATGATTTCAGCATCATGCTTATATTTGTGTAGCACAAATAGACAGAAGATCGGGTAACCTTTCATATTTACCCGGTATGATTATAGAAATATGAAGATATTCAATCTTTCTTTCATTTATAGTCTCAATATGCCAACCACTTTGACTTATACATTTGAAACTCAAAAAGTGTCTTTTGAGACTTTACAATATCAATATCATGAATAATTTTATTCATCCCGAGTAGTAACAAATTAATTATTCCGGAGCTTTTAATAACTTTTGTACTACAAGATCTTTTATCATATCATTCATATGGTAAATGTCTCCTTCAAGGAGAAAATTATATCATAATAAATTGTCATGGTCAAAATCATCATAAGCAAAATCATTTCTTGCTTTAATTTTGACTTTAATAACTTTTTATAAGACATGACAAAATAATTTTTGGCGTATCACATGTACGCGACCAATGACATATTCATGTAACCACATATTAATATTTATTCTCTTTATTTCACTCAAACCTCCCTTAGAAGTGAGTTGTGTGGTATTCATATAATCATGAATTGTATGTCTTTATTCATTGTTTTTATCACATATTGCCACATTCAACTTTAGGTTTGCATTCTCAATGCTTATCACAAGTCACATTCTCTTCAAGGAATGGATCATAATCAGCGACGTGCTTTATTATTTTCCTACCAATTTGATGGTAAACATTGTCTTTACATTTTGAAGGACTATTTTGAGAACCCTTATTGTTCTTATTTTATAATCATAGTGATGATTATTATTATTTTGATATTTGGAACGCCCACGTTTATTGTTCAACCACTTGTCTTCATTGAAACTTATTATGCACTGCTATCACATTCACTTCAAGAGTGGAGCAAATCAAGTGGGACAATTTTCATGCCTTTTCATGAAAAATATATTATTTTTCTTTAGTCCTCATTATATCATCAATATGGTACATTGGGACTCAAACCCAATATCTTACCAATATAAATGCATGTTAGGCCATGTCACACCTCCTTTTTACCTGCACCTACAAGGGCGTAGGGGGAGTTTTTCCAATTAAGGGACAATCGAAACGGGGTTTATTATTTAATTCAGAGTCGCCACTTAGGAGATTTATGGTGTCCCAAGTCACCGGTTGAATCCCGAATCGAGGAAAAGATTGACTCTGTATTACAGTCCGCGAACCAGAAATCCAAGTAAGGAATTCTGTTAACCCGGGAGAAGGTGTTAGGCATTCCCGAGTTCCGTGGTTCTAGCACGGTCGCTCAACTGTCATATTCGGCCTTTTTATCTGATTTTAATACATGTTGAATTCTATGTGAAAATTTTAACTGTTTACCGCTTTTATTATTATTATTTTTACCGAGAATTGCAACATCGTGAAAATACATCTCGAACCACGTCACATCAATGCACCCGTAGTTATTGACACATTTCAACTCTGTTGAGATTTTGATTTGGGTCACATAAATGTGCACCCGAGTTTAAGAGAGTAAATTATTTAAAGCGCACCGGAAGTGACTTGCGCGTTATTATCTTTTGGGGAAGGCCATGAAATTCGCTAAACGACCCGTCCCTAAGTCTAAGTAATTAATACATACATTTGTAAGGGCCCCGCGGTCCGTGCATTTGTTTTTGGCAAGGCTCATCTCGTTTATTTTAAAAGGACGATCCTAAAGTGACTACATTTTTTCTATCATATTTTGTCTCTAGTAATAAGAAAAGGCCCTAATTAATTAGCATGTCACTGAACCGTGATTAAGTACTCAAATAGATTCAGTTTAATTTAATAATCGGTCCATCATGAGCCTCTGTATAGGGATATCATGGCTTTATTCAATGCTCTATAGGCAAAACAAACTGTCAATTTCAAAATCATATTTGTTATTTGGGTATTACCTTTCCTACATGCAAATTAATGCGCTGGGACTCAGCTTAAAGTCACCAATTAAAACCACCTGCTCGCCTATGATTATGATATACACGACAAATGCTACTGAGAATTCTATCTCATAACATGAGTTTTCTTCAAACAGATTTGAAAATAGTTGACATGAATTTAACTAAAGCTAACATGAACTTCTTCCAATTAATCACAACTGGTGCTCAACGATTAAAATTCCTGTACGTTTTGTATACATGAATACACGATTTTATGACTCAACTAGACACATTCATAATTAGTGGTTTATTAGCCCACTTAATACATCATAAACAGAAATCTAAACCACATCAATAAGCTGAATGTTGAATATATAGTTACAGAAATTGAAATAACTTAGATTTGATGCTTCAATCCTTTCATATTTCAGCTCACAACTATCAAAGGCAAAGCCGTGTACCTGGAATTGGAATATAAATGAATTAGAAGAGGTCAGCTACAACAATAACTCGAACAACAACAACAGTAATCAATGCCCAGTTATATAAAACAACGAGCAGACCCAAGTGATAAACCAGAAATCCAGAAGTGTTTAAAGCCAAACAGAATTACCAGAACTGACTCAAAACCAGCCTGAATAAACCCAAAATCACTAGAAAACCAACCAGGAAACCTCTGAAACTCTCACAATCAGAAGTCAAGCTAGAAACATGCAACTCATCAACTGGAATTCTAATTTGACTTCAGGAGCACTAATGCAACAATAGGTTTTCTCAATCGTTGTCAAGGTCAGGAAGTGTGTGTCTCTCAAACCCTCTCCCTTATTTGTCTCTCAATGTCTGTTTTCTCTCTGTCTGTATGTCTATCTTTGGACTTTTTCTATATGTTTTTGACTCTAAACCCTTACTGCCCGTTCAAAAGTCCTCCCCCAAATCTATATTTAAACCCAAAACCTCAGCCCATTTTCCAGCTCTAAGGAGCACTTAGGAAAGTATTTTTGCCCATGATATTCCCTGACAGCCACTACTACATGTTTTTTTCTTTTTTAATCCATGGTTATAGGTAAATTAACTTATTTAATCAACTTCCCATGCCATTAAACCTTGTTTCCACTGATTACTGAACAATTCATTAGTTTATTGGTACTTTAATACCCCACTGTCAGAACATTCAACTTAACTAATTTCAAATTTTTCAATCCCAAAATACTCTCCTAAAGTCCCTGAAATTACTGTCCTACCCAATCCCTTTCACTCTGCATTGAACCTTTCAATTCTAACCTATTCAAACCTACCAACTAACTAAGCTGAATCCAACATACTACAATAGTTATAACCAATTCAAATCAGCTAGTAATTCAGGATAACAAATGACCAATAAATCCAGTTCAATGAACTGAATATACCAATAGGCTCAGTTCTAAATTCAAATATACCAACGAGCTCATTTTAATACAAACTTTAGAACACAAACGAGACAGGAGGGAAACAGACAAGAATGAACCACAAATTAGACTATTATCATGCTAATCTAACATTCAAGCGTACCAAACTAATCGACGACACTTATTCAATCAATTACATAAATTATAACATATAACAATCGACAACAAACAGAAGCAATGATAAAATTGGACCAAATAAAAGGTCTGATGAAGAAAGACAAAATCAATCGACAAAAACTGAAAAATCAATAAAGCTACACTTAAACAAAGTAAATAGAATAAACAAACACAAAAATGGAACAAACAGGAAAAGGAAAATACCTCAGGAACTCGGAGACTAGATGATCCTGACTTGGACTCTGACTAGGACCATTTTGAGGTCGAACAAACCTTAATCGAGTGTTCTCAACTGAGAACACTTCGACTAAGGTCCACTGGACACCCAAATTCCTTTTCTTTGGACAAACTTCAACCTTTTGGTTTTCTAGGGTTCTTGGGGGTTCGATTTGGGGTTCGAACGGTTCTGGTCTAATTCGAACCAAACCAACGGTGGATTGGTGACGAGGGAGGTCAGGGAGATGTCTGGTATGAGTTTGGGACTGGTTGGGGTAGGTTTAGGTTCTGCTCGAATCTTCGATTGAAGATTCGAGAAGTTGGAGGTTGATTCGAGGCAAATGGTTAATAGATCTGTAACGAGGGTGGTCAGGGGGTGCCTTGGTGTGAGTTTGGGACTGGTTGGGGTGGGTTTCAAGTTTTGCTCGAATCTTCGATTGAAGATTCGAGAAGCTACAGTCTGATTCGAGCAAAACGGGTAAGGGATTCGTGGAGAGGGTGGTTAGGTGCTCTAGGGGTGTTGGTTTCATGGTCATCGGTGTAAGCACGTGATTTTTGCCCTATGTGAGAAATACTCCCAAAAATTCAAAATAAAACAAATTTCCTTTGTGTGCAATTTTGAGAATTTTCGTGGCATTTTCGATAATTATTTGTATTTGTCCATGTGTGTTTATTTGTTAAATTAATAAAAAATATAAAAATATGTCGCATTTGCATTTAGGATTTAATCCTACAATTAGGAGCAATTAAGTTTGTTTTTACAAGAACAAAAAAAATCTTAAAAATAATGTACGTTGCATTTTAGCATTTAATGTCCAAATTGTGTGATTTTATCGTAATTGCTATTTAATTGTGTGTTAATTGTTATTGAGAGTTAATTTGCACTTTTATAAATTAATTTAGTTCTATATGATAATTTAGTTTAAGAAAAAAAAAGAAAAAAAAGAAGCAATAAAAGAAAAAGAAAATCGGATTGGGCCTTTTCTTCAATTTTAAACCCCATGCCCAAAGAACCAAACCCCCACCGGGTCGACCCGACCCGGTCCACCCCATAACCCAAACGAGTTACCCCCCCTCTTCCCATTTTTTTCATTCTTTATTTTTCCCAAACCCTAAAAACATCCGCCCCCCCCTCTTCTCTCCATCTTCTCCAAACGACCCCAAGCTCCAGCTCCCATGGCTGCCTTTCTCTTATGCTTCGTCTTCAACTCCAACCATGAACGACCCTGTCGCTTCAAACAACCCCACTGCCATCTCCATAACTCGCAGCCCTCACAGTCCGTCGGACCACCCAAGTCGACCCCCATCCGCCATTGACGAGCAGCAGCGCTGCTGTGACCACCAGTCACGACCCTCGTCGTCCACCCAAACCACCCGTCGATGACACTGCCAATGACCCCTGCCATTGACGAGCAACAGTGCTGCTGCAGCTTCTTCGACAGTGCTACTGCTTCATCTCACGACGCACAGCAGCCTCACGCTGCCTCATCGTTAACCATCGTCGAGGTCGTCCATCAGCAGCAGCTTCATCTCACGTCGAGGTCGTTGGCAGTCTTGGTTCGAGTTTTCCGTTTTTGTTGAGGTCGTCGTTGTTCGTCGAGATCCGGTACGTCGAGGTTGCTGTCCGAGTTTCTGTTCCGTTGCGGTCATTTCCGGTTAGTTGGTTTAAGTTTCATTTCTGACCGTATTTTGTTTGATATTCTCGGATCTGAAATCAGTATATGTTTGATTCTTTTCTTGTTCGTTGTTTATCATTTCTTGATTATTTCTTCAGTTTGTTTTTATTCATTTGTTCTTGTTTAGTTTTAATATAGAAGTGTGTTAGTTTAATCACTTGAATCCTTTATCTTGGTTGTAATGTTGTTAGATTTAATTTGAAGTTCAATTGATTATTGAGTTTAGTGATTTGAATCTACTTGTTTGTTATGTTCAATTTGTTACTGTTATTGAATCTGAAAGTATGTTTGTTGTTAAAAATGTTGTTCAGTCAAAATGATTTCAGTTGTTTCTTTATTGTTCATCATATGGTTTGGTTCCCTGAATCCTTAGTGTTTGTTTTGTTGATATTTGACATAATCTGAGTTTCTAGCTTAATTTGTTGATGAAATTTGATTAGGAATTGGTTATAGCTGCTGTATTTTGGTTAATTGATTAGGTGAATTGGTTATAGCTGATGGGGGTAGAATGGTAATTTCAGAGGGGCATTTTTGGAATTAAAAATTTGAACAATTATTTATTTTGAGTGCTCTGTCCACTAAGCACTAATAATATTAAAATAAGGTATTAAAATAATATAGTGGAGGACAAGACATATGTTAGTGGGGAATAATACATTTGTTTAGTAATATAGTGGGGGACAAGACACGTAGTAGTGGGATTACGGATCTTAAGAAGATGTGATCTTTTCTTTATTTGTTTAATTGTTTAAAGTGGTCTGTTTTGGACATAAATAAGGGGAATTTGGGCAGAATTAAGAGAGGACTTTTAAAAAAAAAATCTTGGAGAGTCAGAGTTAGAGATATAAAAAAAAATAGACTGAATTTTATCATAAAAAAAAAAATTAAGAGCTTAAGTTGAAAAGAAAATTGATTTGTCAGAACTTAAGAAATTCAGTCTTTGAGAATTAAAAAAACTGAAAGTGAAGCCTTTCTTTACTACTGAGGATCAGAATATTGTTACTACTTCTGTGGTTTGCATTTGGTACTATTGATTTTCAAATTGGTTTTCCTGAGTTTTCTTTTGGTTTTAGAGGGCTGTTTTATTGAATGCTTAGGTTTCTGGTATTGGTATTGCTGTCGGGTTATTTTTGAATCTGTTATTGGATGTGAAATCATCCCTGGGGTTTCAATTTGCTACTGTTGTTGCTGATTGTTCTTGTTGCTTTACTAATGCTGATCTTCCTCTTCTTTTACTTACAATACCAGGTACTTGACTGTAACCTTGTCGATATTGTAAGCTGAAATGTGAAAGCATGAATACATATGAAGAATGGAACTTTGAAGTTTTAATTTAGCTTTTTCTTTGTTTCTTTTACTGATTGTATTTAGGCTATTTCATGTATTATTATTCTGTAAATTTCTGTCGCTTTGCATAACTAGGCATCTTGTAGTGATGTATTAAATAATACTCTGCTTTAGTTTGATTATTAGGTAGTATATATTTAAGCATGCTCATTACTGTCAAACTGTTTAATAATTGGAATAAGAGGAAAATAACATAAGTTGGTCTTTAGTGAATCGGCTTGGCAAAACTGATTAAGTTCACTAGCTATGAAGGTTTTAATATTGTCAACATTAGGTTAATCGTGAACATGTAGCTAAATTTAGTTAAAGCATGAATTTAAATTAATTTCGCGAATTAGGCATTATGGCATGATTTGAGTTCAAACAAGACAAGTTAACGTTTAAATTTAATAAATCTTCGAATATGCATTAGTAATTAAGATTGATTATAGTTTCAAATAGTTGTAAATAATTAATTCCAACGGTTCAAGTCATCTAATAATGCGAGTTTAATCTAGTTATAGGATAATTAGTTTCTTTTGAATATATTATTTGTCGATTCCGTATTTTATTTATAATTTTAATTTTAGTAATATTCCTTTCCGTTAACATTTGTCTTAATCTAGTATTTAATATGTTATGCCTTTTTTCAAGCATGTAATTAGTTAGGATTTTTTCTCTTTTATTTTAGAGACGAATTTAATAGAAATGTAGTCATTTTAGGATATCCTTAAAATAAATGAGGCGTGCTTCGCCAAAATAAATCACAAGCTGCGGGGCCCTCTATACGTGTTTGTAAAGTTATTTAGACCTCGGGACAGGCCGTTTAGCAAAATTTCATGGCCTTACCCAAAACAATGATACGCTAGTCGCTTTAGGCGTGCCTTTAACAATTTACTTTCTTAAAAAACTTGGGTGCACATTTATGTGACCCAAATCCAAATCTCAACGGAGTCGAAGTGTGTCGAAGACCACGGGTACATTGACTGTGACGTAGTTCGAGATATATTTTCACGATGTTGCAATTCTCGATAAAAATAATAATAATGATAAAAGCAGTTAAAAGTTAAAATTCGCACATATGTTCAACATGTATTATATCAGATAATCAAGCCGAATATGACAGTTGAGCGACCGTGCTAGAACCATGGAACTCGGGAATGCCTAACACCTTCTCCCGGGTTAACAGAATTCCTTATCCGGATTTCTGGTGCGCAGACTGTTAAATAGAGTCAATATTTTCCTCTATTCGGGATTAAATTGGTGACTTGGGACACCATAAATATCCCAAGTGGCGACTTTGAAATAAATAAATAAATCCCCTTTCGATTGTCCTTTAATTGGAAAAACTCCCTTCCGCGCCCCTTAGCGGCGGCGCATGCGAAAAAGGAGGTGTGACAGCTCTAGCGACTCTGCTGGGGACGAACCCAGAATCTCTGGTTCAGGGTTCAGAATTAGAGCTTAGATGAATTGTTATATTTGGATTTATTTATCATCTGATTTTATTACATGTTTTGTCCTAATATGCTAAAATGTTGCTTTTTTACTGCTATGATATTATCTGAACTGTATATATAAACTGCTACGAAATCCCTCTCTTCTCTCTCTTGAGGAGTGCACGCTGGTCGTGACTTCTTTCTGTTAGTGTCATATCCCAAAATAGAACGAGGATTCAGAAGAGTTGCAAAACCGGATGATCTTTTGGTTACCGGTACGCAGCTCCCATCCTCTGCTCGAATCGTCCGCTCGGGTAAGCCAGGTCTAGAACGAACACCCAGGATAAACCTAGTATAACAAAACCTCATGCCGGATCCCCAGTAGGAACGCTTATTTGCATCATGTGCACTTGACTTAGGGGACTCAACACAGGGGTTGGGTCCGTTTAGGACAAGCAACCTGAAATGAAAAGACCATCCTGCTGCATCCTGTTTGTTTTATGCATTTATTTGCTGCAGACTTGCATGCTGACCAGCTTCTGAAAATACTGGAATATTAAAAAAAAAAGGTGTCCAAATAGCAAACTCTGCCAAAATTTTGAGAAAATGAAAAAAAGTGTTTTTAGTAAACAAGTCTTGTTTTCAGAATTAGTTTATTTTCATTGCCCGAACTACGCCGGTTTGATTCTCACAAAATGTGAGATACATAGGCAACCCTCATCGGGTCCAACCTCCCCTTTTGCAAAAAAAAAAATGTCAAAATTTTTAATTTTTCGTCGTAAATAAGTCGGGTGATTCCATTCTTGTAAAAATAGCCGAATGTCCCTAAAAAGACGTCGGAAGGCTATTTTTGCGAGAACAACCACTGTTGGTCATTTTTAAGGTTTTTGTCCGGTTGGTAAAATACAGCCTTTAAATCTTCTTCGAAGTGCTGAAAAGCCGTATTGACAAGACCGCAGTTTTAAATGTGTGTCAATTCTTCTTTTGAGTCCAATGAGTCTTAAATCACCCCAAACAAACATGTAGAATGAGCACGGGTCCAAGTTTGACGGTAACAATTAGGAGCAAGATCCCTTTGGAGTTGCGTTTGTGGTGGGAGGATTTGGAAAAGTCAGAGCGAGATAAGATTAAATAACATCTGGGAGGCCTCACCAGTTTGTTGAACGTCAGACCCAGATGTGACATCATAAAAGCTTTGGTTACATTTTGGGACCCGGCCCACAACGTATTCCACTTCTCGAATTTTGAACTCACCCCAACCTTAGAAGAGGTAGCAGGTTATAAGGACATTACTGAGGGGCTAAGGGACAAATATTTGATTGCTCCAAGAGCCGTCAATTCGCACAAGTTCATGGATCTGCTGAAGATAAGCAAGGGAGTCCCGTACTCTGAATTGGATAGGGGGTTTTCTACTCTGCAGTTCATATACCAGAGGTATGGGCATATAGAAGGGTTCGACGATCTGGAAAGCGGGATTTGCAGCAGAGGGAATCGGACAAAATGGGATGAACATAGGCGGTTCGCCTTCATGATAGCATTCTTGGGCATTGTGGTGTTTCCTCGGAAAGACAGAAATATTGATTTGAAGGTGGCTGGAGTCGTCAAGGTCCTAATTACCAACAACAAAAGCACGCTTGCCCCTATGATAGTGTCCGAGATATACCGAGCTCTCACAGCCTGTAAAGCCGGGGCAGATTTTTTCGAAGGATGCAATTTGTTATTGCAAATGTGGATGATCGAGCACTTGTGTCATCATCCTCAGTATATAAGCTATAGATCTACAAACGAAGGTTGCATTGAAGAATATAACACGAGGGTTTCAGGGCGCAAATTGCCAGAAGGGTCTGAAGACTGGGCATCTTGCCTTCGCGCCATCACTGCAGTATAAATAGGATGGACCTTGGGTTGGCTTCCTGTTGAAGAAATTATGTACATGCCCGCCACAGGTCCTTACTTCCTCTTAATGGGACTCCGAGGCATTCAGCCTTATGCGCCTTACCGAGTGATGAGGCAGTTAGGGAGGTGTCAGGTGATACACCCAGATGAAGATCTCAGTATTTATGCAATCGAGGTTGGTATCAACGGCCAATTTCATGAAGAAGCCATTCGTTCTATATGGAATGAATGCCAATATTTAAAGGTAAACACTCGAGTGCGCGACCTATCCCGAGGTGAAGCCTCACCGGCTTATATCGCCTGGTACAGGAAGAGAGATGTTGTAAGAGATGAGCCAGAATGACCAGCCAAAAAACCTCACATTCAAGAGTTCATTGAGGCGTCGCAAGAACCGCGGGACTAGTTGGCCAAAGAGCGGGAATACCGGGCCGAAATAGGCAAGCTGAAAAAACAGATTAAGGATCTAAAATTTGAGAACAAGGTGCAAGTTTCTGCCGATGAAGGAAAAAGAACAAATTATCCCGGGAAAGCGAGATCCTCAAAGCTCAGAAAATAGTTGCCAGAAACCCGAAGAGAAGTCGGTCCAATAAAAGGCTGATAGCAGGGTTAAGGAATCAGGTCATTGAAAGCCGAAAAGACTTGGAAAGATCCGAGGCTAGCATAGCAAGAATGCGGGTCAGATGGGCAAAAGGTGCAGCAGCGCGGAAAAAGCACCTATGGCAAGTGAGAAGGGATTATGAAGGGAGCATTGCAATATTAAGAGAAACAAATTCCACTCTCAGAGATCGGGTCTTTAAACAAGCCCGAGATGCTAGAACGGACAGGGAGCGCTGCTATGATTCAATAGCCCGAATGGAAGAAAAAATGGAGAGGTTCCAAGATTAGCTCGTTGACAACACTCAAGTATTGAGATTAAAGAATCAACGAATAGAACAACTGTGTATGGAAAGGGATAAAATCAGGGGTAGGATCGATGAGATTGGGCACTACATCACCACGAAGTGCCTAACTTGTGAAGAAATGACCCGTGATACCCTTTTTGCCTCAGTCATGGGTTACGTCCACCGGATCATGGAGGAATTAAAAAGCTTGCAAAGAGGCCTGGCACCAAAGCCCGCGAAAAGGCCGAACGATGCCTCGCGGGCACCACAATTCAAGGCCTTAATGTATCCCTAGTTCAAGTCTGCACTTGTTTATTTTTAAGAGTCTGTTGTCTACCCTTCTGTTCTCTTTTCATATCAAACAATGTTAATAGTGTGGAGTCTGTATTTCATTTGTTTTTTTTTTCAAATGGGTAGCTTGTAATAGCATATTTTGGTAATAAAATGTAAAATAAAAAAATAAAAAAATTGTGTCTTTACTTATGATAGAACTATGCCCGGTCTGATTCATGCGGGGACATGATACGTAGGCAATCCACATAAGATTCGACCAACACTAAAAAAGGGAAAAGAAGGACATAAAAAGAGTGATAAAGAAAGTAAGTCGGAATGATGCATGCAATCGAAGCAAAAACATGTTAGAAATGGTTAAACTGCCTAGGAACATTGCATTCCCCAATGTGAAATTGCAATATGTGTTAAATTCTAACGCTAACAAGTTTGTTGTTTATATCAGAGAAAGAGATTTCAAAACAGTTAGCTCGTTAGAACGTTCTGGCAGATTACCATTACTACACAAGATCAAAAGGGCCCATTCCGGAAAGTATGGCTGGTTCAGACAAAAGTGTTGAGGAGGAAAAGACGGGGATGCAAATGATGAAGGAGGAAGTAGACAGGTTGAGACAAGAGATAGCTGGGATGCACCTAGCCTGGGCTAAGGGACAAACACCACCAATACTTCCCCCTACTCCTACCCTTTCACCAGCTTGGACTCCGGAACACCCTTCCACTGGTCCATCAACGAGCTTCCCCGTTGCCCAATACTATCAAGGGGAAACTTCCTATAATTCCCAAGCTTTACCACCCAAACACAACCCTCCTCCACTAGCTGTTCCTATTTTCGTGGCACCTCCTCTGCCACATGGCAAAAATCATCCGATGAACCAGTATTTCAGGTTCACGATAACCAGTACTATCCTCCTGAACCCACCTTCAAAGCACCCGAGCCATACACTTACACCCCTCACTTTCAGCTCCCGACAGAAACTGAAAAGCCAGCTAAGAATCCGGAGCAGGACGAAGTACTTTGTAAAGTGAAAAGCCTGGAGCAATCCTTCAGGAATATGCATGGATTGGGCAGCCAAGTCAGTGTGTCCTATAAAGATCTGTGTCCCTTCCCCGATGTTCAATTGCCGGCAGGTTTTAAAATGCCAAAGTTTGATCTATATGAGGGACATAGTGATCCTATGGCACATTTGTGAGGTTTCTGTAGCAAGATGAGAGGAGCAGGTGGAAAGGATGAGCTGCTGATAGCTTATTTCGGTCAAAGTTTAAGCGGGTCCACATTAGAATGGTACACGAGGTAGGATCCTAGCAGGTGGTATACTTGGGACGATCTAGCACAAGCGTTTGTAGGTCATTTCCAGTATAACATTGAGATCGTCCCCGACCGTCTCACACTATTAAAACTTGAGAAAAAGCCTAGAGAGAGCTTCAGGGAATTCGGATTCCGTTGGAGAGAACAAGCAGCAAGAGTCGATCCGCCAATGAGGGAAGGTGAAATGGTGGATTACTTCTTACAAACGTTGGAGCCAACTTACTTTGGTCACCTGGTGACATCAGTTGGTAAATCTTTCAATGAAGTAGTAAAAATGGGCGGTATGGTTGAAGAAGGACTCAGGTCCAACAAGATAATGAGTTATTCAGTAATCAAGGCTACAACTCAGGCTATCCAAAGCGGCACGGGAGGTGCGCTCGGGAAAAAGAAGAGAGAGGAGGTCGCAACAGTCAAAACAGGTACTTGGTCCAGATCAAAAGGTCCTTCCCCTCTCTACCAACCCAAACCCCATTACCCAAACTATCCACACACTCCATACAACCCTCCACAACCCTATTATCCACTACAAGAGCTGCATTTCTTCGTCCATCACGCCCAAACTTACACCCAGCCTCCGGCTTTCCCGCAATGGCATGCGTCGGCTCCCCAACATACATATCCACCTCCACAAAACACATATCCACCACCAAGGGCCTATAGGAATCCTTCAGGGCCAAGCTTCCGCGGAAGTCAGGCTTTCAGGAACAAAAGGATGTAGAAGCCGAGAACATTAACTCTGTTGAGAGAAACCTATACTACCCTGTTCCACAAGTTGAGGCAGATAGGCCTATTAAGTCCTGTTGAACCCAAATTGCCAAATCCCCTTCCCAAAAATCTGGACCACTCAGTAAGCTGTGAATATTGTTCGGGGGCTCCCGTGCATGATACTGAGAAGTGTTGGAAGTTGAAGACTGCCGTACAAGATCTTATTGACACAAATAGGATCGAGGTTCAGGCACCAGAGGCACCCAACATCAATGAAAATCCGTTACCGGTTCACCATGAGGCCTACATGATTGAACTAGTACACGAAGGAGGGAAACTTAAAACACCCTCACAAACGGTAATGATGATTCGTGCCAGTCCAAATGAAAAGTCGACCAGTGGAAAGGCAGTGGTACAGTTGGGAAAGGTAGATGACAAGCCATTTGTGGTAGTGGGGAAAGGTTCGTCTGTTGCTGCGAAGAAGCCAGAGACAGTCAGGGCAGTGCTGCAGGGAGTATCAAGCACACCAGTGTTAGTGGTGAAGGGGGTCCACGTAGAACCAGTTGCTATTAGGCTAGTAATGCAGTTGCCGATAACAAATGAGAAAGCTGTGCCATGGAGCTACAGTCAAGTGACAGTGATGCATAAGGGGAAAGAGGTTGTGGAAGAAGTATGCGAGGCCCAGGGGTTAACTCGTTCGGGAAGGTGTTTTGTTCCCGTAGAATTGAGAAGGGCCAATCTTGTAACAATAAAGAAGCCAGTAACGGAGGAAGAAGTAGAGGAGATTTTAAAGAAGATGAAGGCACATGACTACTCCATTGTAGAGCAGTTAAGGAAGACCCCAACCCAAATCTCGTTGCTATCCTTGTTGATCCATTCAAACGATCATTGTCAGGCATTAATGAAGATTCCGAACGAAGCCCATGTCCCGGACAAGCTCTCAGTGAACCATTTGGAGAAAATAGCGCACAAAATCTTCGAAGTAAACCGAGTGACATTCTCTGACGACGAGTTACCGGTAGAGGGTACAGAACATAACAAGGCACTCTACCTGACGGTGAAATGCGAAGAATCGGTGGTCACTCGAGTACTAATTGATAATGGGTCAAGTGCCAATATCTGTCCTTTGGCCACTCTGAACAAACTAAAGGTTGCTGATGATAGGATCCACAAGAATAACGTCTGCGTCCGAGGTTTTAATGGGGGCGGTATTGACACAGTGGGTGATATCATACTGGAATTGACAATTGGTCCGGTCGAGTTCACCATGGAATTTCAAGTGATAGATGTGGCAGTGTCGTATAAACTTTTGTTGGGACGACCCTGGATCCACGCAGCCAAAGCAATGCCTTCTACACTACATCACATGGTTAAATTTGAATGGGATAGACAAGAGATTGTGGTACACGGGGATGACGGCACACATGCCGTCAGTGATGCCATTGTGCCCTTCATAGAAACTGATGATGACAAGGGCCCATAGGTTTATCAAGTTTTTGACGCAATCTCAGTAGACAAAATTCCTGAGGGAGAGGGCCTTCCACTTCCCAGAATCGCAGCTGCGACCTTCATGATAGCCTCAGAGATGTTGAACAGCGGGTTTGTACCAGAAAAAGGTTTGGGGATTGATCTGCTGGGAATGGTCCAGCCAGTTTCTTTGCCCAATAACCTGGATACTTTTGGATTGGGATTCAAGCCTACCGCAGCGGATGTAAAGCGGGCCTGCAAGTTGAAGAAAAGCGTCTGGGTCCTTCCTAAGCCAATCCCGCGCCTATCCAGATCATTTGTCGGAGCGGGTATCAGAGAGTTGTCGGTACCAAAGGTTCTCGGACCATTGATCGGGCCAGATGGAGATTTGAATAAAGGTTTTGAAAGGTTGTTCGTCGATGTCAACATGATAGAAGCTGGAAAAGGTTCCAGTAAGGCAGACATACAGTTTGTGGGGCCTAGGGTCAATGTCAACAATTGGACAGCTACTCCTTTTCCTACTCGGAGGGAGTCCTGGTAGTTGGCTCTCTGATTTTCCTTCTTGTTTTCTGGATTAATCCAGGGTTGTAATCCAGATTTCTTTTTATTTTTATTGTGTTCATCAAAGTATGAAACCTTGTTATCCCATAATTCAATAAAATAAAAAGTTTCTTCTTCATTCCTCATTTTATTTTTCCTTTTTAATTTTATTTTTCTTCTTTTCTTTTTCTGAACAGTTCTCTTTATACTGGTCTTAACGACATGATATGCACAACAGATCTTCAACTTAGTCTAAAAGATCAATCTAATTCCGAACTAACTATACAAAAGGTCGATTGTGATAATGAATCGGAATACGGTGAGGATGAAGCCTTCGAGGAGATAAACAGAGAGTTAAGTCAGTTTGAAGAAAAATCCAGGCCCAACTTAAATGACATAGAAGCCATTAATTTAAGGATGCAGTCGATATCAAGGAAACTAAAATAAGCATCCATTTTGCACCAAATATCACGGAAGAATTAATCAAAACACTTATTGAGTTCAAAGATGTTTTTGCATGGTCATATGATGACATGCCGGGGTTAAGCACGGATTTAGTGGTTCATAAATTGCCCACTGACCCGGCATGCCCTCCGATCAAAAAGAAATTGAGAAAGTTCAAGACGGATATGAGTGTGAAGATTAAAGAGGAAGTAACCAAGCAGCTGCAAGCAAAGGTTATTCGTGTCACTCGATATCCTGATTGGTTGGCTAATGTGGTGCCGGTGCCGAAGAAAGATGGGAAGATCAGGGTGTGTGTTGATTACCGCAATCTGAACAGGGCAAGCCCAAAGGACAACTTTCCTTTACCCAATATCTATATCTTGATCGGCAATTGTGCCGCATGTGAGATCGGATCTTTTGAAGATTGCTATGCTGGGTATCATCAGATTCTGATGGATGAAGAAGATGCGGAAAAACGGCATTCATTACGCCGTGGGGAACTTATTGCTACCGGGTAATGCCATTTGGTTTGAAGAATGCTGGGGCAACATACATGAGAGCAATGACTACTGTGTTTCATGACATGATCCACAAAGAAATTGAGGTGTACATGGACGATGTGATCATAAAATCCAAGCATCAGGAAAACCACGTAGCAGACTTAAGGAAGTTTTTCCAAAGGCTTCGAAGGTACGATATTAAGCTCAACCCGGCCAAATGTGCATTTGGAGTTCCATCTGGAAAGCTGTTGGGATTCATCGTCAGTCGGCGAGGTATTGAACTGGACTCGTCGAAGATCAAATCTATCCAAGATTTGCCACTGCCGAAGAACAAGACAGAAGTAATGAGTCTGTTGGGAAGGTTGAATTACATCAGCAGGTTTATTGCACAACTCACAGCAACTTGGTAACCCAACTTTCGGCTACTGAAGAAGGATGCTACGATAGAATGGACGGCGAAATGTCAGGAGGCATTTGACCAGATCAAAGGATATTTATCAAATCCACCTGTGTTGGTTCCACCTGAGCTGGGGAGATCGTTAATTCTTTATCTAACGGTCCTGGAGAATTCGTTTGGCTGCATACTAGGACAACACGACATTATAGGAAGGAAGGAGCAAGCCATCTATTATCTCAGTAAGAAGTTCACAGTATATGAAGTTAAGTACACTCAACTTGAGAAGACATGTTGCGCCCTAACTTGGGTGGCCCAGAAATTGAATCATTATCTGTCATCATATACTACTTATCTCATTTCGCGCTTGGATCCACTAAAGTATATTTTCCAAAAGCCTATGCCCACAGGGAGGTTAGCGAAATGGCAAATATTACTCACGGAGTTCGACATCGTATATGTAACAAGGACGGCCATGAAAGCCCAAGCACTGGCCGATCACTTGGCTGAGAATCCTGTTGATGAAGAATACGAGCCGTTGAGGACGTATTTTCCTGACGAAGAAGTGATGCATATAGATGAGTTGGAATTACCTAAGGAACCAGGTTGGAAACTTTTCTTTGATGGAGCCGCAAATGCGAAGGAAGTTGGAATAGGAGCGGTACTTATTTCTGAAACAGGACGTCATTATCCTGTTACGGCTCAGCTGCGTTTCTATTGTACCAACAACATGACTGAGTATAAGGCATGCATTTTGGGTCTGTGACTAGCTGCAGACATGGATGTCCAGGACGTTTTGGTCTTGGGAGACTCGGACCTCCTGGTGCATCAGATTCATGGATGTCCATATCGACAATGTTTGCACGATCTGAGCAAGCGGTTTCGATCAGTGGAGTTCAGATACATCCCAAGAGTTCACAATGAGGTTGCCGATGCCTTGGCCACTTTAGCATCAATGTTGCATCACCCAGACAAAATTCATGTTGACCCGTTGCATATCCAGGTTCGTGATCAGCATGCTTATTGCAACATGATAGAGGAAGAAATAGATGGTGAGCCATGGTTTTATGATGTCAAGGAGTACCTCAGGATGGGGATATACCCGGAGCAGGCCACCGGAGATCAAAAGAGAGCCATTCGGCGATTGGCCAATGGATTTTTCCTCAGTGGAGGAGTGTTGTACAAAAGAACCCCTGATTTGGGATTATTGAGATGTATAGATGCCAGTAAAGCCATGATAGTTATGACAGAGGTACATGCTGGAGTTTGTGGGCCACATATGAGCAGATATGTATTGGCGAAGAAGATTCTTCGAGCAGGGTACTATTGGCTTACTATGGAGCGTGATTGTATCAATTTCATGCAGAAATGCCATCAATGTCAGATACACGGAGATTTGATTCATTCTTTGCCGACAGAATTACATATAATGTCAGCGTCATGGCCATTTGTTGCCTGGGGCATGGATGTCATTGGACTTATTGAGCTGACAGCTACCAACGGTCATAGGTTCATTCTGGTGACCATTGACTATTTCACTAAATGGGTTGAAGCTAAAACTTTCAAGTCGGTGACCAAGAAGGCAATGGTGGATTTTGTTCACTCCCATATAATTTGTAGATTTGGGGTCCCAAAAGTGATCATCGCGGATAATGGTGCTAATCTTAACAGCAATTTGATGAAAGAGGTATGTCAACAGTTTAAGATTACACGCCGTAATTCCACACCATATCGTCCCAAGGCGAATGGAGCAGTTGAAGCAGCCAACAAGAACATAAAGAAGATACTGAGGAAGATGGTAGAAGGATCCAGATAATGGCATGAAAAATTACCATTTGCATTGTTGGGTTATCGCACCACTGTCTGTACTTCAGTAGGGGCAACTCCTTATTTATTAGTATATGGAACTGAAGTAGTAATACTAGCGGAAGTTGAAATTCCATACCTTTGGATTGTCGCTGAGGCTGAGATTGATGATGACGAGTGGGTCAAAACCCGTTTGGAGCAGTTGAACTTGATTGATGAAAAGAGATTGGCAGCTGTGTGTCATGGCCAGTTATATCAAAAGAGAATGGCGAGAGCCTACAACAAGAAGGTGCGCCCCAGAAAATTTGAGGTGGGGCAGCAGATGTTGAAACGAATCCGGCCATATCAGGCCGAAGCAAAAGGCAAGTTCGCCCTGAATTGGCAAGGACCGTTCATTATAACCAGAGTGTTGTCCAATGGCACTTTATGTTTAACAGATATCGACGGGAAATGCGTCGACATGACTATCAATTCTAACACAGTTAAGAGATATTATGTATGATTTCTTTTGATTGTAATTGTTGTTTGTTTGTGTTTGGCATTTATCGGAGAATGAAATGACGGAGGAAATTCTTTCTTCTATCCAAACAATTTAACCTTTGCTTCCTCTTTTGAGCCTTATTTATTCTTTCATATCCCTCTTTTGGAATCAGTAACTAAAATGAAAAAAAAAAAGAAAAAGAGAAAAATAATGATAATAAAGACGAAAGAAAAGTCATAAGAAAAACAAAGAAAATGGGAACTACGTTTGACCTTCCTCAAAGAAGGATACGTAGGCGCCTCACGGCTCGGTCATAGTGTAACATAGTGTGCATAATGTAACATAGTGTAACAACAAAATAAAAATCCCCAAGCAAGAAAAACTGGGGCAGAAGTTTGCGTTTGTAATTTTGGTAAGAAAGTTTGATTCCAAGAGTTGTACTGTTTTACCCTTAAAAATTATTTTGAACTTTTGATACCCCTTTTCCTTTTAGCCATACACAAAAACCCATATTGATGTCCAAAAAGACCTCCCGATCAGTATCTGAGAAGTGCCAAGTCAATGCAAATGGAAGTCGGAAATAACACTCTGATCCCCAGCAAAGAAGAAAATCATAAGCTGGAAATGAATTGATAGCCGAAAGAATCCCCAGCAAAGAGAGTCATATCGACAGCACTCCAATCCCCAGCTGAAAAATAAAATAAAATGAGAGAATCTTATCGGTTAAAACCTTCACAGGCACCATAAGGCGTCGAAAGATGAGAGAAATAAAATAAGAGAGTCTTATCGGTGAAAACCTTCACAGGCACCATAAGGCGACAGGAGTTGAGAGAAACGAGAGAGTCTTATTAGTGAAAACCCCTCGAATGGCACTATGAGGCGACAAGACAAGATTGGCGGGAAGGATCCGCAGTTGGAAAAGAGTTGAATGCCTGTTTATCCCCAGCAGGATGAGGCCGTCCGAAAGATTGATTGATACAAATAGACTGGGTCGATTAATCCGGAATGCATGACATGATCGTTGGGATCAGTTATATCATTCAGATAAGTTCTTTTCTTTCCTTTTCCCCAGCATTTGTTCAGAAAGACTTCTTCTTTTTCTATTTTTGAAATCATCACTTTTTCATTTCTTGGTTTAAAGACTTTACCTCCCTAGCAGTTTGTTTTTGAAAAGGATTTTTAGAGCTTACTTCCAGTGGCCAAAATTGTGCAAAGCAAAATGCGAATAGGATAGGCCAAAGATAAGGCGACAAAACGAAAAAAAGTTTGTCGCAAGACCAAATGATGAATGGGTCTAGATCCCAAGAGGACCAAATTTCCAGGGGAAGTCGGAGAAAAACAGAAAGAACAACAGTTAAAAAGTTATGGATCAAATTCCAAGAGGATCCCCAGCAGATTTGCGAGATACAGGGACAACTCCGACAGATTCTCGACCAAGCTCCACAATGGTCGGACAACACAGAGCGGGGAAGGAAGAGAAAAGAAAAACCATCCCTAGCAGGAATATCAGCCCCAACAAATAATATCATCCCCAACAAGTTTTATAGCAAAGCGGGGAAAAGAAAAAGGGAAAAAGTCATCCCCAGCAGAAGTGGCACGACCACTCGCCCCGTTTTAAACTAACAAATTTTTCTTTGATTTAAAGCAGGGAAAGGAAATATTGTTGACAGCAGAAAGACATGGTCACAAAGAAAATTATCAAACTGGGGCAGAAAATTTTCTCTCATTACGATTGTTTTTTTTGAAATCAGATAGCCATTTGGGAAAGAGAGAAAATAACATAAGTTTTTGAAGGAAGTAAAATCCCCAGCAGTATACGAGAAGGGAGATACAAGTTTTAAAAGAAAAGCAATCTTGGAAGAAGCAAGATAACCCAATGTTGTAAAAGCAATGACCTTTGAATCAATATCATCCCCACCATTGTTAAAAGGAGGAGGATAATTCCCCAACAGTGTTATTCCCGGCAGGTTTCAGGGAAGTGAAAGCACCAGCTTTAAAGGAAATAGTCTTTGAAGAAGGAAAATGACATATTGGTGAAATAAAATATCGGTGTTATCCCCAGCAGTTTTCAGAGGAATAAAACACTAGTTTTGAAGGAAGCAGTTGAAGAAGTCAGGAGCCCGCCTGGAGAATGGAGGTGTTACATTTAAAAAGTTGGAGAAGTCAGGAGCCCGCCTGTGGAATGGAGGTGTTGTATTTTTAAGTTGTTGTTGAAGTCAGGAGCCCGCCTAGAGAATGGAGGCTGAATTATTTTTAAATTTGTTGAAGTCAGGAGCCCGCCTGGAGAATGGAGGCCGAATTATTTTTAAGTTGTTGTTGAAGTCAGGAGCCCACCTGGAGAATGGAGGCTGAATTATTTTCATAGTTGCTGATGAAGTCAGGAGCCCGCCTGGAGAATGGAGGCTGAATTATTTTTAAGTTGTTGTTGATGTCAGGAGCCCGCCTGTAGAATGGAGGTGTTGTATTTTTAAGTTGTTGTTGAAGTCAAGAGACCGCCTGGAGAATGGAGCCTGAATTATTTTTAAGTTGTTGTTGAAGTCAGGAGCCCGCCTGGAGAATGGAGGCTGAATTATTTTTAAGTTGTTGTTGAAGTCAGGAGCCCGCCTGGAGAATGGAGGCTGAATTATTTTTAAAGTTGTTGAAGTCAGGAGCCTGCCTGGAGAATGGAGGCCGAATTATTTTTAAGTTGTTGTTGAAGTCAGGAGCCCGCTTGGAGAATGGAGGCTGAATTATTATCAAAGTTGCTGATGAAGTTAGGAGCCCGCCTGGAGAATGGAGGCTAAATTATTTTCAAAGTTGCTGATGAAGTCAGGAACCCGCCTAGAGAATGGAGGCTGATTTATTTTCAAAGTTGCTGATGAAATCAGGAGCCCGCCTGGAGAATGGAGGCTGAATTATTTTGAAGAAGTAGTTGAAGTCAGGAGCCCGCTCGGAGAATGGAGGTGTTACATTTAAGGAGTTGTTGAAATCAGGAGCCCGCCTGGAGAATGGAGGCATTATATTTTAAGAAGTAATTGTTGTTGAAGTCAATAAAGCAGCGGGAAACAACAAAAATCCCCAGCAGAAGAAGGACGTTCAAGATTCAATGGAAAAATAATGTAAAGCTCCCGAGAAGGACATAAGCAGTTCGAGATCGGCAGTCAAGGGAGAATACAAGACAAATAAGAAGTAAAGAAATGCCAGAGGAGTCACCAAGGCATCAAAGCAACAAGAGACACAAGAGCATGGCTGAAGATCTAGATAAGATTTTGTAATTCATAGACTATAGTTTAGTCTAGCTTCTTGTTTTCTTTCAGCATGGTGTAATAAGGAGGTCGGCAAGCAGTAATAACAGCATGCAACAGCAGTAACATTGCAGTCCCATGGTAGTCACAGCTACCAAAACTTCCCAAACTACATTAACCTGATTCCCTTCTAGCCAGGGATATGTAGGAAACCTTTGAAGCAAAGGTTCGGTTAAATCTTTTTCAAAAATGCTTCACACGGAGTACTCGGGTGGGCAAAAATCGCTCACTTTATCTTTGCACGAAAACTCTTCGTGTTTTCGAACAAAGAGGGGCAGCTGTAAGCACGTGATTTTTGCCTTATGTGAGAAATACTCCAAAAAATTCAAAATAAAACAATTTTCCTTTGTGTGCAATTTTGAGAATTTTCGTGGCATTTTCGATAATTATTTGTATTTGTCCATGCGTGTTTATTTGTTAAATAAATAAAAAATACAAAAATATGTCGCATTTGCATTTAGGATTTAATTCTACAATTAGGAGCAATTACGTTTGTTTTTACAAGAACAAAAAAAATAATAAAAATAATGTACGTTGCATTTTTAGCATTTAATGTCCAAATTGTGTGATTTTATCGTAATTGCTATTTAATTGTGTGTTAATTGTTATTGAGAGTTAATTTGCACTTTTATAAATTAATTTAGTTCTATATGATAATTTAGTTTAAGAAAAAATAAAAGAAGAAAAAAAAAGAAGCAATAAAAGAAGAAGAAAATCGGATTGGGCCTTTTCTTCAATTTTAAACCCCATGCCCAAAGAACCAAACCCCCACCGGGTCGACCCGACCCGGACGCCCCATAACCCAAACGAGTTACCCCCTCTCTTCCCATTTTTTTCATTCTTTATTTTCCCCAAACCCTAAAAACATCCGCCCCACCCCCTCTCTTCTCTCCATCTTCTCCAAACGACCCCAAGCTCCAGCTCCCATGGCTGCCCTCCCATGGTTGCCTTTCTCTTCTGCTTCGTCTTCAACACCAACCATGAACGACCCCGTCGCTTCAAACAACCCCACTGCCATCTCCATAACCCGCAACCCTCATAGTCCGTCGAACCACCCAAGTCGACCCCCCGTCCGCCAATGACGAGCAGTAGCGCTGCTGCGACTACCAGTCACGACCCTCGTCGTCCACCCAAACCACCCGTCGACGACACTGCCAACGACCCCCGCTATTGACGAGCAGCAGTGCTGCTGCAGCTTCTTCGACAGTGATGCTGCTTCATCTCACGACGCACAACAGCCTCACGCTGCCTCATCGTTAACCATCGTCGAGGTCGTCCGCCAGCAGCAGCTTCATTTCACGTCGAGGTCGTTGGCATTCTTGGTTCGAGTTTTCCATTTTCCGTTGAGGTCGTCATTGTTCGTCGAGATCCGGTACGTCGAGGTTGCTGTCCGAGTTTCTGTTCCGTTGCGGTCATTTCCGGTTAGTTGGTTTAAGTTCCATTTCTGTCCGTATTTTGTTTGATATTCTCGGATCTGAAATCAGTATATGTTTGATTCTTTTCTTGTTCGTTGTTTATCATTTCTTGATTATTTCTTCAGTTTGTTTTTATTCATTTGTTCTTGTTTAGTTTTAATATAGAAGTGTGTTAGTTTAATCACTTGAATCCTTTATCTTGGTTGTAATGTTGTTAGATTTAATTTGAAGTTCAATTGATTATTGAGTTTAGTGATTTGAATCTACTTGTTTGTTATGTTCAATTTGTTACTGTTATTGAATCTGAAAGTATGTTTGTTGTTAAAAATGTTGTTCAGTCAAAATGATTTCAGTTGTTTCTTTATTGTTCATCATATGGTTTGGTTCCCTGAATCCTTAGTCTTTGTTTTGATGATATTTGACATAATCTGAGTTTCTAGCTTAATTTGTTGATGAAATTTGATTAGGAATTGGTTATAGCTGCTGTATTTTGGTTAATTGATTAGGTGAATTGGTTATAGCTGATGGGGGTAGAATGGTAATTTCAGAGGGGCATTTTTAGAATTGAAAATTTAAATAATTATTTATTTTGAGTGCTCTGTCCACTAAGCACTAATAATACTAAAATAAGGTATTAAAATAATATAGTGGGGGACAAGACATATGTTAGTGGAGAATAATACATTTGTTTAATAATATAGTGGGGGACAAGACACGTAGTAGTGGGATTTCGGGGCTCAAGAAGATGTGATCTTTTCTTTATTTGTTTAATTGTTTAAAGTTGTCTGTTTTGGACATAAATAAGGGGAGTTTGGGCAGAATTAAGAGAGGACTTTTAAAAAAAAACTGCATTTTATCATCAAAAAAATTTAGAGCTTAAGTTGAAAAGAAAATTGATTTGTCAGAACTTAAGAAATTCAGTCTTTGAGAATTAAAAAAACTAAAAGTGAAGCCTTTCTTTACTACTGAGGATGAGAATATTGTTACTGCTTCTGTGTTTGCATTTGGTACTACTGATTTTCAGATTGGTTTTCCTGGGTTTTCTTTTGGTTTTGGAGGGTTGTTTCATTGAATGCTTGGGTTTCTGGTATTGGTATTGTTGTCGGGTTATTTTTGAATCTGTTATTGGATGTGGAATCATCTCTGTTGCTTTTTAAATCCATCCCTGGGGGTTCAACTTGCTACTGTTGTTGCTGATTGTTCTTGTTGCTTTGCTAATGCTGATCTTCCTCTTCTTTTACTTCCAATACCAGGTACTTGGCTGTAACCTTGTCGATATTGTAAGCTGAAATGTGAAAGCATGAATACATATGAAGAATGGAAGTTTGAAGTTTTAATTTAGCTTTTTCTTTGTTTCTTTTACTGATTGTATTTAGGCTATTTCATGTATTATTATTCCGTAAATTTCTGTCGCTTTGCATAACTAGGCATCTTGTAGTGATGTATTAAATAATACTCTGCTTTAGTTTGATTATTAGGTAGTATATATTTAAGCATGCTCATTACTGTCAAACTGTTTAATAATTGGAATAAGAGGAAAATAACATAAGTTGGTCTTTAGTGAATCGGCTTGGCAAAACTGATTAGTTCACTAGCTATGAAGGTTTTAATATTGTCAACAGTAGGTTAATCGTGAACATGTAGCTAAATTTAGTTAAAGCATGAATTTAAATTAATTTCGTGAATTAGGCATTATGGCATGATTTGAGTTCAAACAAGACGAGTTAACGTTTGAATTTAATAAACTTTCGAATATGCATTAGTAATTAAGATTGATTCTAGTTTCAAATAGTTGTAAATAATTAATTCCAACGGTTCAAGTCATCTAACAATGCGAGTTTAATCTAGTTATAGGATAATTAGTTTCTTTTGAATATATTATTTGTCGATTCCGTATTTTATTTATAATTTCAATTTTAGTAATATTCCTTTCCGTTAACATTTGTCTTAATCTAGTATTTAATATGTTACGCCTTTTTTCAAGCATGTAATTAGTTAGGATTTTTTCTCTTTTATTTTAGAGACGAATTTAATAGAAATGTAGTCATTTTAGGATATCCTTAAAATAAATGAGGCGTGCTTCGCCAAAATAAATCACAAGCTGTGGGGCCCTCTATACGTGTTTGTAAAGTTACTTAGACCTCGGGACATGCCGTTTAGCAAAATTTCACGGCCTTACCCAAAACAATGATACGCTAGTTGCTTTAGGCTCGCCTTTAACAATTTACTTTCTTAAAAAACTCGGGTGCACATTTATGTGACCCAAATCCAAATCTCAACGGAGTCGAAGTGTGTCGACGACCATGGGTACATTGACTGTGACGTAGTTCGAGATATATTTTCACGATGTTGCAATTCTCGATAAAAATAATAATAATGATAAAAGCGGTTAAAAGTTAAAATTCGCACATATGTTCAACATGTATTATATCAGATAATCAAGCCGAATATGACAGTTGAGCGACCGTGCTAGAACCACGGAACTCGGGAATGCCTAACACCTTCTTCCGGGTTAACAGAATTCCTTATCCGGATTTCTGGTGCACAGACTATTAAACAGAATCAATATTTTCCTCGATTCGGGATTAAATTGGTGACTTGAGACACCATAAATATCCCAAGTGGCGACTCTGGAATAAATAAATAAATCCCATTCGATTGTCCTTTAATTGGAAAAACTCCCTTCCGCGCCCCTTAGCGGCGGCGCGGGCGAAAAAGGAGGTGTGACAATCGGCGTTGTGACAATACTGACTTGGACTCTGACTCGGACCTTAATCGAGTGTTCTCAACTGAGAACACTTCGACTAAGGTCCACTGGACACCCAAATTCCTTTTCTTCGGACAAACTTCAACCTTTTGGTTTTCTAGGGTTCTTGAGGGTTCGATTTGGGGTTCGAACGGTTTTGGTCTGATTCGAACCAAACCAACGGTGGTTTGGTGACGAGGGAGGCCAGGGAGATGTCTGGTATGAGTTTGGGACTGGTTGGGGTAGGTTTAGGTTCTGCTCGAATCTTCGATTGAAGATTCGAGAAGCTGGAGTTTGATTCGAGGCAAACGGTTAACAGATCCGTAATGAGGGTGGTCAGGGGGTGCCTTGGTGTGAGTTTGGGACTGGTTGGGGTGGGTTTCAAGTTTTGCTCGAATCTTCGATTGAAGATTCGAGAAGCTACAGTCTGATTCGAGCAAAACGGGTAAGGGATTCGTGGAGAGGGTGGTTAGGTGCTCTAGGGGTGTTGGTTTCATGGTCATCGGCGTTGTTGCCGCCGGCTTTCAGGCGAAAGGGTTTCAAGGCGGCTAGGGTTTCGAGGGTCGTTTGGTTTGTCTCTAAAGGAGACGATGAATAGGGGTATGACTTAGGGGGGTGTGAGGTGAGAGGTTGGGCTTATATAAGGAGGGGGTGGTTTAACTCTGGCCGTTGGATCAAGCACGATCAATGGCCTAGATCAATTCATTTAAAGGAAACGGTGTCGTTTGAAGTAGTACTGGGGCGGGGTCGATCCGGGGGCAAGTGGGTCGGGTTGTGGGGATTGTTTTGAGGCGTTGGATCAAATGAAATGAATGGCCTGGATCTATTGGCTATATACGACGTCGTTTGGATATATCTAGCGATTGACTGGACGCTTTCGATCGAGTGAGATCGACGTCCCAGATTTTTCATGCTCGAACGGCGTCGTTCCACCCGCCCCCAAGACTGGTTGGGTTGGACCGGGTAAGAGGGTATTTGGACTGGGCCTAAACTGTCTTTTAAAATTGGCCCAGTCCGAATTTCTTTTCTTGTTTCTTCTTTTTCTTCTATTTTATTTTTAATTCGTAATTACCAACTAAAAATCCTAATTAAATTATAAAATTGACAATTAACTAAAACGTTAACTCTTAATAATCTATCACATGAAATTAAACATCAAATAATGATAAAATCATACAATTCGGACATTAAATGCAAAAAATGCAAAGTACATATTTTTTGTGATTTAAATTGTAAAATTAAATCTTAAATGCACATGCAACCGATATTTTTGTATTTTTCTTAATTAAAGTAGAACTAAACATGCACAGACAAAAATACAAATAAATCACAAACAACACAAAACCATTTTATTTTGCATTTTTGGGAGTAGTTCTCATAGGGCAAAAATCACGTGCTCACAGCTGCCTCTCTTTGTCCGAAAACACAAAGAGTTTTCGTGCAAAGATAAAGTGAGCGGATACGAGCGATTTTTACCCGTTGGAATACTCCGTGTGAAGCATTTTGAAAAGATTTAACCGAACCTTTGCTTCAAAGGTTTCCTACATATCCCTGGCTAAAAGGGAATCAGGTTAATGTAGTTCGGGAAGTTTTGGTAGCTGGGACTACCATGGGACTGCATTTTTGCTGTTACTGTTGTTGCATGCTGTTACTACTGCTTTTCGATCTCTTTACTACATCGGGCCAAAAGAAAACAAGAAGCTAGACTAAACTGGGGATTACAACATCTCATCTATTTTCAACTCGCTCTTGTAGTCTTCCTTCTGATTTCTGCGATGGGATTCATGCTGGGGGTATTTTTGTTGTGACCCTCCGCATTACTGACTTCTAACTTCATCTTGAAATGTATTTCTCTGTTCTGCAGGCGGGCTCCTGACTTCAACTCGAGCGTGTACTCTTTTGTTCTATAGGTGGGCTCCTGACTTCAACTACTTCTTAAAAATATAATACCTCCATTCTCCAGGCGGGCACCTGACTCCAACAACGACTTAAAAATATAACAACCTCTGTTCTACAGGCGGGCTCCTGACTTCTTTGACTTAAAATTATAATAGCCTCCGTTCTATAGGCGGGCTCCTGACCTCAATCTTGAAATTTATTCCTCTGTTCTACAGGCGGGCTCCTGATTCCAACTTGACTTTAAAAGATAATACGGCCTCCATTCTCCAGGCGGGTTCCTGACTTCAACAACAATTTTTAAAATAAACACCTCCATTCTACAGGCGGGCTCCTAACTCCTTCAACTTAAAGATATAACACCTCCATTTTTTCAGGCGGGTTCCTGACCTCAATAATTTCTTAAAAATATAACACCCCATTCTCCAGGCGGCCCCTGACTGCATCAACTTCTTAAAAATATAACACCTTCATTCTCCAGGTGGGCTCCTGACTTCTTTGACTTAAAATTATAATAAGCTCCGTTTTACAGGCGGGCTCCTGACTCCAACAACAACTTTGAAAGTAAATCAGCCTCCATTCTCCAGGCGGGCTCCTGACTCCAACAACAACTTAAAAATAATTCAGCCTTAATTCTCCAGGCGGGCTCCTGACTTTATCAGTAACTTTGAAAATAAATCAGCCTCCATTCTCCAGGCAGGCTCCTAATTCCAACAGCAATTTTGAAAGTCAATCAACCTCCATTCTCCAGGCGGGCTCCTGACTCCAACAACAATTTTGAAAGTAAATCAGCCTCCATTCTCCAGGCGGACTCCTGACTCCAACAGCAATTTTGAAAGTATATCAGCCTCCATTCTCCAGGCGGGCTCCTGACTCCATCAACAACTTAAAAATAATTTAGCCTCCATTCTACAGGCGGGCTCCTGACTTCTTTAACTGAAAATATAACAACCTCCGTTCTACAGGCGGGCTCCTGACTTCACTACTTCCCAAAACATAATACCTCCATTCTTCCAGGCGGGCTCCTGACTTCGACTATTTCTAGAAAGAATATAGCACCTCCATTCTCCAGGCGGGTTCCTGACTTCAACTTCAACTTGAAATGACAACGACCTCCATTTTTCAGGCGGGTTCCTGACTTCAACAACTTCTTAAAAATATAATACCTCTATTTTTCAGGCGGGCTCCTGACTTCAATAAACAATTTTAGAGATAATACCTCCATTTTCCAGGCGGGCTCCTGACTTTAATAATGACTTAAAAATATAACACCTACGTTTTCCAGGCGGGCTCCTGACTTCTTCAACTTAAAATATAACAACCTCCGTTCTACAAGCAGGCTCCTGACTTCTTCAACATAAAATATAATAACCTCCGTTCTACAGGCGGGCTCCTGAATCCTTTAACTTAAAATATAACAACCTTCGTTCTATAGGCGGGCTCCTGACTTCAGCTATTTCTTAAAAACATAGCACCTCTATTCTCCAGGCGGGTTCCTGACTTCAACTTCAACTTAAACTCGAAATCAAATTTTTTTAGAACTGCTTCCCTCTAAACTGGTGTGTCATTCCTCTGGAAACTGCTGGGGATAACACCGGTGTTTTATTCAAAAATATGTTATTTTCCTTCTTCAAAGACTACTTCCTTTGAAGCTGGCGCTTTCCTTCCGCTGGAACTACTTCCCTCAAACTGGTGTTTTCACTTCTCTGAAATCTACCGGGGATAACACTGCTGGGGAATTATCTTCCTTCTTTAAGACTAGTTACTTTCCTTCTTTTAACAATGGTGGGGATGCCACTGATTCACTACCCTTAAAACTCAGGTTATCTTGCTTCTTCCAAGATTGCTTTCTTTAAAACTTGTATTGCCTTCTCCCATATACTGCTGGGGATTCCACTTCCTTCAAAACTTGTGTTATCTTCCATGTTCCCCAAGTGGGTATCTAATTTCAAGAAAATTTTGCAATGAGAGAAAATTTTCTGCCCCAGTTTGATAATCTTCTTTGTGGCCATGTATTCCAGGTGTCAATAACATTTCCTTTACCTGCTTCAAATCAAAGAAAAATTTGTTAGTTTAAAACGTGGTGAGTGGTCGTGCCACTCCTGCTGGGGATGGTTTTTCCCTTTTTCCATTCCCTGCTTTGCGTTTTATTACAAAACTTGCTGGGGATGATATTATTTGCTGGGGATGATATTCATGTCGGGGATGGTTTTTCTTTTCTCTTCCTTCCCCGCTCTGTGTTGTCCGATCATCGCGGAACTTGGTCGATAATCTGTCGGAGTTGTTCCTGCATTTCGCAAATCTGTTGGGGATCCCCTCGGAATTTGATCCATAACTTTTCAACTTCCTAATTTTCTGTTTTTCTCCAACTTCTTCTAGGAATTTGGTCCCCTTGGAATCTAGACCCATTCATCATTTGGTCTTGTGACAAACTTCTTTTCGCTTTGGCGCCTTATCTTTGGCCTGTCCTATTCGCATTTTGCTTTGCACCGTTTGGCAACTAGTAGTAAGCTCTGAAAAAATCTTTCTAGAAACAAACTGCTGGGGAGATAAAGTCTTAAAACAAAAGAAATGAAAAGTGATGATTTCAAAAGATGGAAAAAGAAGAAATCTTTCAGAACAAACGCTGGGGAAAAGGAAAGAAAAGAACTTATCCGAATGATATAACTGATCCCAACGATCATGTCGTGCATTCCGGATTAATCAACCCAGTCTATTTGTATCAATCAATCTTTCGGACGGCCTCATCATGCTGGGGATAAACAGGCACTCAATCCTTTGCCAAATGCGGATCCTTTCCGCCAATCTTATCTTATCGCCTCATAGTGCCCTTCGAGGGGTTTTCACTAATAAGACTCTCATTTCTCTCAACTCCCATCTCCTTATGGTGCATGTGAAAGTTTTCACCGATAAGACTCTCTCATTTTATTTCTCTCAACTTATCACCTTATGGTGCCTGTGGAGGTTTTCACCGATAAGACTTTCTCATTTTATTTTATTTTTTTCCAGCTGGGGATTGGAGTGTTACCGATATGACTCTCTCTGCTGGGGATTCTTTCGGCTATCAATTCATTTCCAGCTTATGATCCTCTTCTCTGCTGGGGATCAGAGTGTTATTCCCGACCTCCGTTTGCATGACTTGGCACTTCTCGGATATTGATCGGGAGGTCTTTTTGGACATCAATATGGGTTTTTGTGTATGGCTAAAAGAAAAAGGGGTATCAAAAGGTTCAAAATAATTTTGATGGGTAAAACATTGCAACTCTTGGAATCAACTTTCTTTCCCAAAATTATAAACACAACTTCTGCCCCAGTTTTTCTTGCATGGGGATTTTTTTTTGGTTTTTTTGTTATACTATGACCGAGCCGTGAGGCGCCTACGTATCCTTCTTTGAGGAATCAGGTCAAACTTAGTTCCCAATTCCTTTGTTTTTCTTGTGACTTTTCTTTTGTCTTTATTATCATTATTTTTCTCTTCTCTTTTTCTTTCATTTTCATTACTGATTCCAAAAGAGGGGTATGAAAGAATAAATAAGGCTCAAAAGGGGAAGCAAAGGTTAAAGTGTTTGGATTGAATAAAGAATTTCCTCCGTCATTTCATTCTCCGATAAATGCCAAGTACAAACAGACAAACATCAATTGCAATCAAAGGAATTACACATAATATCTCTTGACTGCGTCAGAATTGATAGCCATGTCGATGCATCTTCCCTAGACATCTGTCAGACATAAGGCACCGTTAGATAACACTCTAGTCACAATAAACGGCCCTTGCCAATTCGGGGCGAACTTGCCCTTTGCTTCGGCCTGATGTGGCAAGATTCATTTCAGCACCTACTGTCCTACTTCAAATTTCCTGGGATGCACCTTCTTATTATATGCTCTTGCCATCCTCTTCTGATACAACTGGCCATGACATACTGCTGCCAATCTCTTTTCATCAATCAGGCTCAACTGCTCCAATTGGGCTTTGACCCATTCATTATCATCAATCCCAACCTCAGCGACAATCCGAAGGGATGGAATTTCAACTTCCGCCGATATCATTACTTCAGTTCTGTATACCAACGAATAAGGAGTTGCACCTACTGAAGTGCGAACAGTAGTGCGATATCCCAACAATGCAAATGGTAGCTTTTTATGCCATTGTCTCGAACCTTCTACCATCTTCCGAAGTATCTTCTTTATGTTTTTGTTGGCTGCCTCAACTGCTCCATTCGCCTTGGGACGATATGGGGTGGAATTGCGGTGTGTAATCTTAAACTGTTGACATACCTCTTTCATCAAATTGTTGTTAAGATTAGCACCATTATCCGTGATGATCACCTTTGGGATTCCAAATCTACAGATGATATGGGAGTGAACAAAATCTACTGCCTTCTTGGTAACCGACTTGAAAGTCTTAGCTTCAACCCACTTAGTGAAATAATCTATGGTGACCAGAATGAACCTATGATCGTTGGAAGCTGCCAGCTCAATCGGTCCAATGACATCCATGCCCCATGCAACAAATGGCCATGGTGCTGACATTGTATGCAATTCTGTCGGTGGAGAATGAATCAGATCTCCTTGTATTTGACACTGATGGCATTTCTGCACGAAACTGATACAATCACGCTCCATAGTGAGCCAATAGTACCCTACTCGAAGAATCTTCTTCACCAATACATATCCGTTCATATGTGGCCCACAAACTCCAGCATGTACCTCTGTCATAATTGCTGCGGCTTGACTAGCATCTATACATCTCAGCATTCCCAAATCTGGTGTTCTTTTGTACAACACTCCCCCACTGAGGAAATATCCATTTGCCAATCGCCGAATGGCTCTCTTTTGATCTCCGGTGGCCTACTCTAGGTATATCCCCATCCTGAGGTATTCTTTGACATCATAAAACCATGGCTCGCCATCCATTTCTTCCTCTATCATGTTGCAATAAGCATGCTGATCACGAACCTGGATATGCAACGGGTCAACATGAATTTTGTCTGGGAGGTGCAACATCGATGCTAAGGTGGCCAAAGCATCGACAACCTCATTATGAACTCTTGAGATGTGTCTGAACTCTACTGATCGAAACTGCTTGCTCAGATCGTGCAAACATTGTCGATATGGTATGAGCTTCAAATCCCTTATTTCCCATTCACCCTGAATTTGATGCACCAGGAGGTCCGGGTCTCCCAAGACCAAGACGTCCTGGACATAAATGTCTGTAGATAGCCGTAGACCCAAAATGCATGCCTCATACTCAACCATGTTGTTGGTACAATAGAAACGCAACTGAGCCGTAACAGGATAATGATGTCCTATTTCAGAAATAAGTACCGCTCTTATTCTAACTCCTTTTGCATTAGCGGCTCCATCGAAAAAAAGCTTCCATCCTGGTTCCTTGGTTATTTCCAACTCATCTATATGCATCACTTCATTATCATGAAAATACGTTCTCAAGGGCTCGTATTCTTCATCAACAGGATTCTCAGCCAAGTGATCAGCCAATGTTTGGGCCTTCATGGCCGTCCTCGTCACATAGACGATGTCGAATTCTGTGAGTAATATCTATCATTTAACCAATCTCCCTGTGGGCATAGGCTTCTGGAAAATATACTTCAGTGGATCCAAGCGTGAAATAAGATAAGTAGTATATGATGACAGATAATGCTTCAATTTCTAGGCCACCCAAGTTAGGGCGCAACATGTCTTCTCGAGTTGAGTGTACTTAACCTCATAGCCTGTAAACTTCTTGCTGAGATAATAGATGGCTTGCTCCTTCCTTCCCGTAATATCGTGCTGCCCCAGTACGTAGCCAAACGAATTCTCCAGGACCATTAGATAAAGAATTAATGGTCTTCCCGGCTCAGGTGGAACCAACACAGGTGGATTTGGTAAATATCCTTTGATTTGGTCAAATGCTTCCTGACATTCTGCCATCCATTCTACCGTAGCATCTTTCTTTAGTAGCCGAAAAATGGGTTCACAAGTTGCTGTGAGTTGAGCAATAAACCTGCTGATATAATTCAACCTTCCCAGCAGACTCATTACTTCTGTCTTGTTCTTCGGCGGTGGCAAATCTTGGATGGATTTGATCTTTGACGGGTCTAACTCAATGCCTCGCCGACTGACGATGAATCCCAGTAGCTTTCCAGATGGAACACCAAATGCACATTTGGCCGGGTTGAGCTTAATATCATACCTTCGAAGTCTTTGGAAAAACTTCCTCAGGTCTGCTACGTGGTCTTCCTGATGATTGGATTTTATGATCACATCGTCCACGTATACCTCAATCTCTTTGTGTATCATGTCATGAAACACAGTAGTCATTGCTCTCATGTACGTTGCCCCAGCATTCTTCAAACCAAATGGCATTATCCGGTAGCAATAAGTCCCCCACGGTGTAATGAAAGCCATCTTTTCCACATCTTCTTCATCCATCAGAATCTGATGATACCCAGCATAGCAATCCACAAAAGACCCGATCTCACGTCCGGCACAATTATCGATCAAGATAGGGATGTTGGGTAATGGAAAGTTATCCTTTGGGCTTGCCCTGTTTAGATTGTGGTAATCGACACATACCCTGATCTTCCCATCTTTCTTCGGCACTGGCACCACATTAGCCAACCAATCAGGATATCGAGTGACCTGAATAACCTTTGCTTGCAGCTGCTTGGTTACTTCCTCTTTAATCTTCACACTCATGTCTGTTTTGAACTTCCTTAATTTCTGCTTGACGGGAGGGCATGCCAGGTTAATGGGCAATTTGTGAACCACTAAATCTGTGCTTAACCCCGGCATGTCATCATACGACCATGCAAAAACGTCTTTGAACTCAATAAGTGCTTTGATTAGTTCTTCCATGATATTATGTGGATGCTTATTTTAGTTTCCCTTATATCATCTGCATCTTTAAATTGATGGCTTCTGTGTCATTTAAGTTGGGTTTGGATTTCTCCTCAAACTAGCTTAACTCTTTGTTTATCTCTTCGAAGGCTTCGTCCCCATCGTATTCCGATTCATCATCATAATTGACCTCTTGTACAATTAGTCTGGAATCAGATTGATTTCTTAGACTGGGTTGAAGATCCGTTGTGCATGCCATGTCATTAGAACCAATATAAAGAGAAATGTTCAGAAAGAGAAACGAAGAAAACAAAGTTAAAACAAAATAAGAAGAACAAAAGCTTTCACTTTATTAAAATACAGGATAACAGAGTTTCACACTTTGCCGAATATAAAACAAAACTGGATTACAACCCTGGAATAATCCAAAAAGACAAGAAAGAAAAATCAAAGTCCACTACCAAGACTCCCTCCGGGTAGGAAGGGGAGTAGCTGTCTAATTGTTGACATTGGCCCTAGGCCCCACAAACTGTATATCTGCCCTACTGGAACCTTCTCCATCTTCTATCACGTTGATGTCGGCGAACAGCCTTTCAAAACCCTGATTCAAATCTCCATCTGACCCAATTAGTGGTCCGAGAACTTTCGGGACCGACAACTTTCTGATACCTGCTCTGACAAATGATCTGGATAGGCGCGGGATTGGCTTGGGAAGGCCCCAGACTCTTTTCTTCAACTTGCGGGCCCGTCTCACATCCGCCGCTGTAGGCTTGAACCCCAACCCAAAGGTATCTAGATTTTTGGGCAAAGAAACCGGCTGAATAATACCCTGAAGATCAGCCCCTAAACCTTTGCCTGGCACAAACCCATTCTTCAACATCTCTGAGGCTACCATGACAGTTGCAGCTGCTATTTTGGGAAGTGGAAGGTCTTCGCCTTCAGAAATTTTATCCACTGAAACCGCGTCGAAAACCTGGTACACCTATGGACCTTTGTCGTCATCAGTTTCTATGAATGGCACAACGGCATCACTCACAATGCCTGCACCGTCATCTCCGTGCACCATTATTTCCTGCCTGTCCCATTCAAATTTTACCATCTGGTGCAATGTAGAAGACACTGCTTTGGCGGCATGGATCCAGGGTCGCCCCAATAGAAGATTGTATGATACTGCCACGTCTACCACTTGGAATTCCATGGTGAATTCCACTGGACCAATGGTCAATCCCAGTATGATATCACCCACCGTGTCGGTACCACCTCCATCAAAACCTCGGACGCAGACGTTGTTCCTGTGAATCCGGTCATGATCAACATTCAGCTTGTTCAGAGTAGTCAAAGTACAGATGTTGGTGCTTGATCCATTATCAATCAATACTCGGGTAACCACTAAGTCTTCGCATTTCACGGTTGTAGACGTGTGATTTTTGACCCTCCCCGGGAATTTTCACATTTTTAGCTTGAATATTTAAATTGGGTCTAATATAGCTATTTTGACTATTTTACTTTATTTCGTCGCAAAAGAAAAATTACAAAAATATATATATAAATTCTAGCTTATGTATTTCTCACAAACTTGAAAAAATACAAAAAAATAGTACCTTGTTTTTGAACTTTATATAATTTCAAAAATTATAAAAAATATAGTTTTATTAATGTTTTGTAGTCATTTTAAACTTAAAAAATATATAAAAATAGTACTTTATGTTTTTATCGTTGTATAATTTCGAAAATTACAAAAAAAAAAGTTATTAACATTTTGTAGCCATTTTAATCTTGAAAAATACAAAAACAGTACTTTATATTATATCTTTATATGAAAACGAAAATGACAAAAATAGTTTTATTTATGCTTTGTAGCTATTTTAATCTTGAAAAAACACTAAGAAAAAAAAAGAAGAAGAAATAGTTTTGTTTTAAATAATTAATCTTATTTCGGTAGTTATTTTGCTTGCATAGGATTAATTGAATAACATCGTGTTTTTATTCTCGGGTGTGGGCAAAGAATAATATTTGGGTTCAAACTACCCGTTTTTAGGCCTAATTTTTGAACCTAGCCCGTAATAATCCGAGCCCACCACACATGGGGGACACGTGTGGGGAACACGGACGGAACACCACACATGGGGAACCCCACCGCGCATGGGGGACACAAGTCTTGGACCCCTACACACGTGAGGTCCATATTCTTTGAGAAGATACAAAAACACACGGATAGAAAAATTGGAGGGGGGGACTGATTTTGGAAAAAAGAGAAAACACTTAGACATGATCTTCTTCTTCCTAAAAGAAAACAAAGAAAAACCCTAGAAAAAACCCTAAGGCTTCATCTTCTTCAGGATTCCGAACGACTGAAAACCAGTCGCGATAACCAGCCCAACTCCCCCATCTTCTTCCCCACCTCGAAACCTCTCCGCGATCACCAGAAAATGACCCCTTTCGTCGCCGGAAAAACCAGTAGCTCGCCTTCTTCCTCCATTGAAACCAGCTCCATCCTCACGTCTAGCGATCATGACCAAACTCCCCGTCGCTTCCTCGCGCACAGCAGTGAACCAAACAGTCCGGCGACCACAACCCGTATCCCGTCATCACCATCGTCCCCAGCTGCTCGTCGCAGCTGCTTCTGCCTTCTGCTTCATCCGTCACTGCCCCAAGACCCTGCTGCCCAGCTTCCCGTCGTGACCCACCTCCAGCCAGCCCCTTCGCACGGCCAAACGACCACTATCCACGTCGCCTGAACCCCCAGCAGCGTCGTCCCCCACACACCAGCAACCAAACGACCAGTCGAACCTCCATAATTGGTCATTTACGCTGTTGTCCAGCAGCTGGTTCCCTGCGTTCCATTTGTTGTTCGATCTCTATTTTTGTCATTCAAAGTATCGTTGCATTCTAGCCCGTTAGGTTGAGTCCATTTTTTGGAGATCGTTTGTGAGATCTGTTCGGAGGCAAGTATCGAAGTTTCGAGGTTGAGCGAGGTTCCATGTCGACGGCAGGTTTATGGAACTCAGTGTTGGTCGAATTTGTTGCTCCGAATGGGTGTATTGGTTGGTCGAAATTGGTGTATTAATCAAGTTCTGGGATAGAAAACTGTTTTGGTCAATTAAGGTCCGCTTCTAATCCTTCTCTTGTCATCTTATTCTCCTAAAATTGATGTATGGTAGTTGAATAAAGTTATTTTCTTATAAATGTTGTTACTGTATTCAAATGCATCTTACTTGTAGTTTGTTGTGATGGATGTTCAATATGGCTTAATTCTTAACTATTAGGACAGTCAAGTATTAAGAATTGTTGGTGCAAGCAAGAAAAATCACTCATATTATAGTTATATTTTTGGTAAATAATCTGTTTAAGGCATGCATTTTGGGTATGTGATGATGATTCGAATAAATTAATTTATGTTTCTGTTTAGTTGTGATTTGTAAAGTAACGTGTAGGGAAGAAAATTTTGAAAGGTTTTTATTTACGTTATGTCTTTTGGTTTTAACAATTAAGTCGTACATTCCCTTTACAAAAAATTTCCATAACTCACGGCCCTTAATTAAATTTCAACTCTTTAGAAATCGAAGTGTGCCATTGGTTGGATTTTCCGTTGCCCTCGCAAAGTAGAAAAATGTAGCTGCCTTAGGTTTGCCTTTGTAAATAATAAATGAGACGAGCCTCGCCAAATAAAAATACAAATTGCGGGGCCCTCAATAGATGGTTATTTTAAATGCTTAGACTTCGGGATGGGCCGTTTAGCGAATTCCACGGCCCTACCCAAAGTAAATGATACGCTAGTCACTTTAGGCGTGTATTTAATAATGTTATCTTCCTAAACTCGGGTGCACATTTATGTGACCCAAATCCCAATCTCAACAGAGTCGAAATGTGTCTCTAATCACGGGTACATTGATTGTGACGTGGTTCGAGATGCGTGTCCATGACGTTGCAAATTCCTTTTAAAAAATAAGAATGAGATGAGCCTCGCCGAATAAAAATACAAAAATTGCGGGGCCCTCAGTAAATATTTGCTTTAAAATTGTTTAGACTTCGGGACGGACCGTTTAGCAAAATTCCACGGCCCTACCCAAAGTAAATGATACGTTAGTCGCTTTAGGCGCGCCTCTAATAATTTAATTTTCTTAAACTCGGGTGCACATTTATGTGACCCGAATCCAAATCTCAACGGAGTCAAAGTGTGTCAACGACCACGGGTACATTGATTGTGACGCGGTTTGAGATACATTTTCACAACGTTGCAATTCCCTGTAAAAATAATAGTAATAATTATGAAAGCGGTAAAAAGATAAAATTTGCACATAAGTTCATATTTGTATAAAATCAGATAATCAAGCCGAATATAACAGTTGAGCGATCGTGCTAGAACCACGGAACTCGGGAATGCCTAACACCTTCTCCCGGGTTAACAGACCTTATCCGAATTTCTGGTGTGCAGACTGTAATATGGAGTCATTCTTTTCCTCGATTCGGGATTAAATTGGTGACTTGGGACACCCTAAATCTCCCAAGTGGCGACTCTGAAATAAACAAACAAATCCCATTTCGATTGTCCTTTAATTGAAAAAAAAACTCCTTCACCCCTCACGGGGGCAGAAAAAGGAGGTGTGACAATGGTCAAGTATAGGGATTTGTTGTGTTATGTACCCTCTGCTGGCAATTCATCATCAAAAAACGTCACTCGATTTACCTCAAAGATTTTGTGCACTATCCTCTCCAAGTGATTTACAGAGGTTTTATCCGGAACATGGGCCTCGTTCAGGATTTTCATCAGTGCCTGACAATGATCGCTGGAATGGATCAGCAGTGATAGTAATGAAATCTGTGTTGGGGTCTTTCTTAACTGCTACTCAATGGAGTAGTCTTGTGCCTTCATTTTCTTCAAAAACTCCTCAGCCTCTTCCTCCGTCACTGGCTTCTTTACCACCGCGGATTGGACCTTCTTAACTCTACGGGAGCAAAACACCTTCCCGAATGAGTTAACCCCTGTGCCTCACATACTTCTTCCACAACCTCCTGCCCTTTGTACATTACCATCGTTTTACTGTAGCTCCATGGCACGGCTTTCTCGTTGGTTATCAGTATCTGCATTACTGGCCTGATGACAACTGGCCCTATGCATGCTAGCTTGCTTGGTACCCCTTGCACCGTTACTTTGACCGGCTCTAGATTCTTGGCAACATCAGACAAACTCTTCCCTATCACCACCACTGGCTTGACTTCTACCCTTTCCGACTGTACTACCCCTTTTCCACTGATCAACTTTTCTTTCGGACTGACACGGATCATCATTACCGTTTGTGAGGGCTTCTTGAGCTTCCCTCCTTCTTTCACTAGTTCGATCATGTGGGCTTCATGGTGTGCCGGCAAAGGGTTCTGATTGATGTTAGGTGCCTCTAGCTCCTAGACCTCGATCCTATTTGTGTCAATAAGATCTTGTACGGCAGTCTTCAACTTCCAACATTTCTCAGTATCTTTCTCGGGATCCTCCAAACAATATTCACAGCTTACCGAGTGGTCCAGATTTTTGGGAAGGGGATTTGGCAATTTGGGCTCCACAGGACTCAATAGGCCAAACTGCCTCAATTTGTGGAACAGAGTAGTATAAGTTTCTCCCAGCGGAGTGAATGTTCTCTGCCTCTGCACCCTTTCATTCCCGAAGGTCTGATTCCCACGGAAGCCTGGTCCCGAAGGATTCCTGTAGGCCCTTGGTGGTGGATATGTATTTTGTGGAGGTGGATATGTGTTTTGTGGGGGTGGATATGTATTTTTTGGAGGTGGATATGTATTCTGGAGAGCCAGCGCACGCCATTGCGGGCGAGCCGGAGGCTGGGTGTAAGTTTGGGCGTGATGGATAGAGAAGTGTGGCTCTTGTGGTGGGTAGTAGAGCTGTGGAGGGCCGTATGGAATGTGTAGGTAATTTGAGTGATGAGGTCTAGGTTGGTAGTGAGGGGGGGACCTCTGGATCTGGACCAAGTACCTTTCTCGACTGTTGCGACATCTTCTCTTTTCTTCTTTCCGAGCGCACCTCCCGTGCCGCTCTGGATAGCCTAAGTGGTTGTTTTAATCGCCGAATATCTCAAGATTTTGTTGGACTTAAGTCCCTCTTCAATCATACCGCCCATTTTTACTACTTCGTTGAAAGATTTTCCAACTGACGACACTAAGTGACCAAAGTAAGTTGGCTCTAGAGTCTGTAGAAAGTAGTCCACCATTTCCCCCTCTCTCATCGGAGGATCAACTCTTGTTGCCTGTTCTCTCCACCGGAACCCAAATTCTCTAAAGCTCTCTCCCGGCTTCTTCTCAAGTTTCAGCAATGTGAGACGGTCAGGGACGATCTCAAGGTTATACTGGAAGTGACCTGCGAATGCTTGTGCTAGATCGTCCCAGGTGTACCACCTGCTCGGATCCTGTCTTGTGTACCATTCCAATGCAGACCCACTTAGACTTTGACCAAAGTAAGCTATTAGCAGCTCATCTTTACCACTTGATCCTCTCATCTTGCTGCAAAAACCTCGCAGATGTGCCATTGGATCACCGTGCCCCTCGTATAGATCAAACTTGGGCATCTTGAACCCTACCGGCAATTGAATGTCGGGGAATGGGCACAGATCTTTGTAGGCCACACTGAATTGGTTACCTAACCCATGGATATTCCTGAAGGACTTTTCCAGGCTTTTAAACTTTCGAAGCACTTCATCTTGCTCTGGGCTCTTAGCCGGCTTTTCAGTCTCTACCGGGATCTCGAAGTGAGTATTATAAGTATGAGGCTCGGGTGCTTTGAAGGTTGGTTCAGGGGGTAATATTGGTTATCATGAGCCTGAAACAACGGCTCGCTGGATGATCTTTGCAGCGTGGCTGGTGGGGGTGCCACGAAAACAGGAACATTTGGTGGAGGAGGGTTCTGATTGGGTTGTGAAGCTTGGGGATCATAGGCATTTCTTCCCTGATAGTATTGGTGACTAGGGAAGCTTGTTGAAGGGCCGGGGGGAGGGTATTCCGGCGTGTGTCTCGATGGGAGAGTGGGAGTAACTGGAGGGTTAGGCACCTTTTGTACCCTAGCTAAGGCCAGCTGCATTTCTTTCATATCCCGTCTCATCTTATCCATTTCCTCCTTCAGCATTTGATTCTCCGTCCTTTCATCCTCGACACTTTGGTCTGAACTAGTCATGCTTTTTAGTACGGGCCCTTTGGATCTTGTTTGGTAATGGTAATCTGCCAGAACGTTCTAACAAACTAACTGGTTCGAAATCTCTGGAAGGACAACAAACTTGTTAGCGTTAGAGTTTAACACATATTGCAATTTTACGTTGGCAAATGCAATGTTCCTAGGCAGTTTAACCATTTCTAACATGTCTTTGCTTCAACCGTATGCATCATTCCGTCTTACTTTGTTTGTGCCTCGTTTAAGTGTTTCCGAAACTTTCTTTATCTCTCTTTTTATTTTTTTATTTTCCTTTCTTTTATTCCCTTTGATTTTTTTTTCTTTTCCTTTTTAGTAGTGGTCAAATCTTATGTGGATTGCCTACGTATCATGTCCCCGCATGAATCAGACCGAGCGTAGTTCTGCCACAAGTGCGGAAAATAAAGACACCATTTTTGGGTTTTTTTCAACCTTTACTAGCAAAACATTTTATTACAAGGCAAAACATTTTTTTTTAAAAGGAAATTGACAGACTTGATACAGACTACAGGCTTTATGCCAAAAGGGAAATACAAACTCCGACGGACAACAGACTCTGAAGACAAGGAAAATACAGACTCAAACTATGAATGTTTCAAAGTTTTGAATTTTGGCGCCCGCAGGGCGTCCGGCCTCGCCGCGGGCTTTGGTTCAAGGCCCCTTTGCAGATCTTTCAAATCTTCCATGAGCTGGCGGACATAAATCATTATTGAAACAAAGAAGGTGGTACGGGACATATCCTCACAAGCTAGGCACTTTATGGTGATGTAGTGCCCGATATCGTCGATTCTTCCCTTGATTCTGTCCTTTTCCATAAGCAATCGCTCTATTTGTTGATTCCGCGTCCCCAGCATTTGAGCGTTGTAAAGGAGTTGATCCTAAAACTCATTCATCTGTTTCTCTATTCGGGCCATTAGATCATAGTAGCGCTTCCTATCTGCTCTGGCATCTCGGGCTTGTCTAAAGATCCGCTCTTCGAGAGTGGATATTGTTTCTCTCAATATAGCAACATTATTTTCGTAGTCCCTCTTCATTTGTTGCATAGACCGTGCTCAAGTTCCTGGAGATGGGGTCTTTTAGCCGGCCTTTCGTGCTCAAGTTCTCTCCTGTACCAAGCAAGGTATCCTGGTGCCACTTCGCCTTTGGCCCGATCCTGCACGCATGTATCTGCTTTTAAATATTGGCATTCACTCCAGATCTGACGGACTCTTGCTTCAGGGAACTGTCCGTCAGGGCTAATCTCAATTACTTGAGCACTAAGATCTTCCTCTTGTGGCACTGTTTGGCATCTCCCGAGTTGTCTCAAAACCCGATATGGCGCGTAAGGCTGAATGCTCTGGAGCCCCATCAATAGAAAGTGGGTCCTATCTGCCGGCATATGGATGACCTCATCAATGGGCAACCATCCTAGTATCCACTGTATTTGGCTGGCGGTGAGGGTCCGAAAGAATGATGTCCATGCCGTAACTCCCTCGAGTAGACTGACCCCCTTGTTTCTTGTGTAGAACTCTTCTATGCAAGTTTTCTTCGAGGAACCATAACTCAAGAGCTGGGAACGGTGGCAGAGATGCTCAGTTATCCATATTTGTAGCAACAAGTTATACCCTTCGAAAAAGTTCCCTCTGGCTTTGCAGGCTGTGAGAGCTCGGAAGATATCAAATAATATCATAGGCGCAAGAGTGCTTTCACCTTGAATGAGAAAGGTACTGGCGACCCCGGCTATTTTCAGATCAATGTTTCTGTCTTTCCTTGGAAATACCAAAAGGCCCAAAAAGGTTATCATAAAAGCCACTCGTCTATGCTCGTCCCATTTCTGACGGTTACTTTTGTTGCATAACTTGTTACCTAGGTTATTGAATCCTCCGACATGACTGTATCTGTCGTATATGAAGCGCGGATTACAAAAACCTGCCGCCAAATCTGGGTTATGGACCGTCCTAGGTATCTTTAACGAATCTAAAAATCGATGCATAGTGACAGCTCTTGGAGCAATCAGGTATTTTTGCCTCAACGGAACTTCAGCATTTCCGATGTACCCGGCTATTTCCTCCAAAGTAGGAGTGAGTTCAAAATCGGAGAAGTGGAACACATTATGTGCCGGGTCCCAGTAGGTGACCAAAGCTCTTATGATATCTCCTCGAGGCTGGATTTCCAATAAACCCGTAAGACCTTTTAGATATTTCTTAACATCTTATTGCCCTTCACCACCTAAATCATCCCACCATAGCCGCAACTTGAAAGGGATTTTAGTCATTATTGAAAAAGGTTCATTTTGCATCGTGCTCATCCTGCACATTTATTAAGGTGATTAAGAAATAAAATTTATTTGACTCAACAAATTGACTATTTTTTAATTTTCCACAGATTAAAAGGAAAATCCGGTTCCGCACATGGCTTTTCAGCACTTCGGGAATGAAGACTTTAAAGCTGGGTGAGTCAACCGGTCAAAAATCCAAAAATGACTAAAAGTGGCCGTTTATGCAAAATCAGCCTTCCGGCGTCCCTTTCGGGAATATTCGGCTATTCTTGCCAAAAACGGCATCACCCGAATTATTTACGTTGACAATTAAAATTTGACTTTTTTTTTGCTATTTTTGTGAAAGGGGAGGTTGGACCCGATGAGGGTTGCCTACATATCCCGCACCCTGTGAGAATCAAACCGGCGTAGTTCGGGTAGGTAAAACAAAGTTCTTTTGAAAACAAGACTCTTTTTCAATGGCAAATAAAACCATTTTTCACAAACAAGACCCTTTCTTTTCAAAAATTCGACAAAGTTTCGACGCTATTTGGACATTGATTTCTTTTCAAAACAGGCGATTAACTGCCTCTATCTCTCTTTCCTCAAAGTATTCGAAAGCCGGTCAGCATGCAAGTCCGAAGTAAACAAATGCACAGGTAGCAAGTAGGATGCATCAAGATGGTCTTTTGTCGTTTTGGTACACCTGTCCTAGACAGACCCAACCCCCGTGTTGAGCCTCCAAAGTCAAATGCACATGATGCAAACAAATGTTCCTACTAGGGATCCGGCTTGAAGCTGAGTTATTCTAGGTTCGTAACCTGGGTATTTGTTCTAGACTGTGTACCCGAGCGGACAACTCGAGTCGAGGAGGGGCTACGTACCGGGGACCCGCGGGATCGTCCGGCTTTGTAACTTGTCCGGCCTCTTTCTTATTTCAGGGTATAACACTAACAGAATAGGGAGTCTCAACCAGTAAGCAACATCCCCGGAGGCAAGAAGAGAAGAGTTTCGGCACAGTTTATATACAGTTCAGATAATATCAAAGCGGTAAAAGCATCATTTAGCACATTAGGCCCAAACATGTAAAAATCACATAAAACCAAATATAACAATTTATCTAAGCTCGAATTCTTGAACCCTGATCCAGAGATTCTGGGTTCGGTCCCCAGCAGAGTCGTCAGAGCTGTCACACCTCCTTTTTACCTGCGCCTGCAGGGGCGTAGGGGGAGTTTTTCCAATTAAGGGACAATCGAAACGGGATTTATTATTTAATTCAGAGTCGCCACTTAGGAGATTTATGTTGTCCCAAGTCACCGGTTGAATCCCGAATCGAGGAAAAGATTGACTCTGTATTACAGTCCGCGAACCAGAAATCCAAGTAAAGAATTCTATTAACCCGGGAGAAGGTGTTAGTCATTCCGGAGTTCCGTGGTTCTAGCACGGTCGCTCAACTGTCATATTCGGCTTTTTTATCTGATTTTAATACATGTTGAATCCTATGTGCAAATTTTAACTGTTTACTGCTTTTATTATTATTATTTTTATCGAGAATATCAACATCGTGAAAATACATCTCGAACCACGTCACATCAATGCACCCGTGGTTATTGACACATTTCAACTCTGTTGAGATTTGGATTTGGGTCGCATAAATGTGCACCCGAGTTTAAGAGAGTAAATTATTTAAAGCGCGCTGGAAGTGACTTGCGCGTTATTATCTTTTGGGGAAGGCCATGAAATTCGCTAAACGGACCGTCCCTAAGTCTAAGTAATTAATACATACATTTGTGAGGGCCCCGCAGTCCGTGCGTTTTATTTGGCGAGGCTCATCTCGTTTATTTTAAAAGGACGATCCTAAAGTGACTACACTTTTTCTATCATATTTTGTCTCTAGTAATAAGAAAATGCCCTAATTAATTAGCATGTCACTGAACCGTGATTAAGTACTCAAATAGATTCAGTTCAATTTGATAATTGGGTCATCATGAGCCTCTGTACAGGGATATCATGGCTTTATTCAATGCACTATAGGCAAGCAAACTGTCAATTTCAAAATCCTATTTGTTATTTGGGTATTACCTTTCCTACATGCAAATTAATGCGCTGGGACTCAGCTTAAAGTCACCAATTAAAACCAACTGCTCGCCTATGATTATGATCTACATGACAAATGCTACTGGGAATTCTATCTCATAACATGAGTTTTCTTAAACAGATTTGAAAATAGTTAACATGAATTTAACTAAAGCTAACATGAACTTCTTCCAATTAATCACAACTGGTGCTCAACGATTAAAATTCATGTACGTTTTGTATACATGAATACACGATTTTATGACTCAACTAGACACATTCATAATTAGCAGTTTATTTGCCCACTTAATACATCATAAACAGAAATCTAAACCACATCAATAAGCTGAATGTTGAATATATAGTTACAGAAATTTAAATAACTTAGATTTCATGCTTCAATCCTTTCATATTTCAGCTCGCAACTATCAAAGGCAAAGTCGTGTACCTGGAATTGGAATATAAATGAAGTAGAAGAGGTCAGCTACAACAATAACTCGAACAGCAACAGCAGTAATCAATGCCCAGTAATATAGAACAACGAGCAGACCCAAGTGATAAACCAAAAATCCAGAAGTGTTTAAAGCCAAACAGAATTACCAGAACTGACTCAAAACCAGCTTGAATAAACCCAAAATGACTAGAAAACCAACCAGGAAACCTCTGAAACTCTCAAAATCAGAAATCAAACTAGAAACATGCAACTCATCAACTGGAATTCTAATTTGACTTCAGGAGCACCAATGCAACAGTAGGTTTTCTCAATCTTTGTCAAGGTCAGGAAGTGTGTATGTCTCAAGCCCTCTCCCTTATTTGTCTCTCAATGTCTGTTTTTCTCTCTGTCTGTATGTCTATCTTTGGACTTTTTCTATATGTTTTTGACTCTAAACCTTTACTGCCCGTTCAAAAGTCCTCCCCCAACTCTATATTTAAACCCAAAACCTCAGCCCATTTTCCAGCTTTAAGGAGCACTTAGGAAAGTATTTCTGCCCATGATATTCCTTGACAGCCACTACTACATGTTTTTTTTTCTTTTTTAATCCAAGGTTATGGGTAACTTAACTTATTTAATCAACTTCCCATGCCATTAAACCTTGTTCCCCATTGATTACTGAACAATTCATTAGTTTATTGGTACTTTAATACCCCACTGTCAAGACATTCAACTTAACTAATTTCAAATCTTTCAATCCCAAAATACCCTCCTAAAGTCCCTAAAATTACTGCCCTACCCAATCCCTTTCACTCTACATTGAACCTTTCAACTCTAACCTATTCAAACCTACCAACTAACTAAGATGAATCCAACATACTACAATAGCTATAACCAATTCAAATCAGCTAGTAATTCAGGATAACAAATGACCAATAAATTCAGTTCAATGAACTGAATATACCAACACGCTCAGTTCTAAATTCAAATATACCAACGAGCTCATTTTAATACAAACTTTAGAACACAAACGAGGCAGGAAGGAAACAGACAAGAATGAACCACAAATTAGACTATTATCATGCTAATCTAACATTCAAGCATACCAGACTAATCGACGACACTTATTCAATCGATTACACAAATTATAACATATAACAATCAACAACAAACAGAAGCAACGATAAAATTGGACCAAATAAAAGGTCTGATGAAGAAATACAAAATCAATCGACAAAAACTGAAAAATCAATAAAGCTACACTTAAACAAAGTAAACAGAATAAACAAACACAAAAATGGAACAAACAGGAAAAGAAAAATACCTCAGGAACTCGGGGACTAGACGATCCTGACTTGGACTCTGACTCGGACCTTTTTGAGGTCGAATGGACCGTAATCGAGTTTTTTCAACTGAGAACACTTCGACTAAGGTCCACTAGACACCCAAATTCCTTTTCTTCGGACAAACTTCAACCTTTTGGTTTTCTAGGGTTCTTGGGGGTTCGATTTGGGGTTCGAACGGTTCTGGTCTGATTCGAACCAAACCAACAGTGGTTTGGTAACGAGGGAGGTCAGGGAGATGTCTGGTATGAGTTTGGGACTAGTTGGGGTAGGTTTAGGTTCTGCTCGAATCTTCGATTGAAGATTCGAGAAGCTGGAGGTTGATTCGAGGCAAACGGTTAACAGATCCGTAACGAGGGTGCTCAGGGGGTACCTTGGTGTGAGTTTGGGACTGGTTGTGGTGGGTTTCAAGTTTTGCTCGAATCTTCGATTGAAGATTCGAGAAGCTACAGTCTGATTCGAGCAAAACGGGTAAGGGATTCGTGGAGAGGGTGGTTAGGTGCTCTAGGGGTGTTGGTTTCATGGTCATCGGCGTTGTTGCCACCGGCTTTCAAGAGAAAGGGTTTTAGGGCGGGTAGGGTTTCGAGGGTCGTTTGATTTTTCTCTGAAGGAGACGATGAACAAGGGTATGGCTTAGGGGGGTGTGAGGTGAGAAGTTGGGCTTATATACGGAGGGGTGGTTTAACCCTGGTCGTTGGATCAAGCACGATCAATGGCATGGATCAATTCATTTAAAGGAAACAGTGTCGTTTGAATTAGTACTGGGGCAGGGTCGATCCGGGGGCAAGTGGGTCGGGTTGTGGGGATTGTTCTGAGGCATTGGATCAAATGAAATGAATGGCCTGGATCTATTGGCTATATACGACGTTGTTTGGATATATCTGGCGATTGACTGGACCGTTCGATCGAGTGAGATCGACGTCCCAGATATTTCATGCCCGAACGGCATCGTTCCACCCGCCCTCAAGACTGGTTGGGTTGGACCGGGTAAGAGGGTATTTGGACTGGGCCTGAACTGTCTTTTAAAGTTGGCCCAGTCCGATTTTCTTCTCTTGTTTCTTCTTTTTCTTCTATTTTCTTTTTAATTCCTAATTACCAACTAAAAATCCTTATTAAATTATAAAATTGACAATTAACTAAAATATTAACTCTTAATAATCTATCACACGAAATTAAACATCAAATAATGATAAAATCACACAATTCGGACATTAAATGCAAAAAATACAAAGTACATATTTTTTGCGATTTAAATTGTAAAATTAAATCCTAAATGCACATGCAATCCATATTTTTGTATTTTTCTTAATTAAAGTAGAAATAAACATGCACAGACAAAAATACAAATAAATCACAAACAACACAAAACCATTTTATTTTGCACTTTTGGGAGTAGTTCTCATAGGACAAAAAATCACGTGTTCACAGGCCATAATAAATTGGAACTCAAACCCAACTCTTATCATTATGGAGCATCAGGACTTGATCTCGATGTCTTACCCTCAATCAAAGGCATAATAGGCTAAACAATATTGAGATTCATTCTCAAGCCTTAATTTCAATCACATGCCAAGAAAGTTATACACAACTAATTTGCAACTTAGCAAATCAAATTTGCTTTCTTAAATAAGTGTACAAATCTCAAATCAACGTAAAGCTTTATTAATTATTTGTAGCATCTATATGAAATACAACCGTTTGTAGTCAGAATATTTCTTCTAAATTCTATTAGAGTTTAAAAGGATCATAAAATTATTGTCATAACATTTATTGAGTCTCTCTCAAAAATATTGTTGTTTTCGGGGTATACCCTACCTATTGGATTTGATTAAATGTCATGACTTTCCTTCACTCAATTCAACCAAGCAATTAGTGAATAAATTTATCAAAAGTACACCATATAGGTAACAACACATATATAGTACTAATACATAAATTCAGCATTTATATTACCTGAAAAGTGACATTATAGGTAACAACTTACCAGTTGTAGCTTGTGCATCATTCATATAAAATACTTAAAAATGGTAAGTCAGTAGCAAGCATCAAGTAGGTCATGGATACTCAAAAATACCTCTTCTAGTAGTCATACTAATCATTGTTTGCTTTCAAATGATACGACCATAAATTATGAAGTATACTTTCTCAATAGCTGGTTTGTTTTCCAAATTTCAAAGAAGTAATTAATCAACCTAGATAAAGATGTGAAGTATTTCTTATTTTCTTCAAGATGATTTATGTTTTCAATCAGTGTGACCAATTTTACTATTTTTATTCATTTTTTTTGGGTACTATATGCAAGTGTAAAAATCCAAAAGAAAAAAAAATATTCATCCAAGTAAAAGAAAATATTAAAAACGGCAGGATAGATTAAAGATAGTTAACACAAATATGCATAAGACAATTTATATAAAATATCATTGGTTACCATGACATGCATCATATCAACAATTAACTGCTACTATGATTTTCACATATAGAACTTCGAAAATTTTATTTCATTCATGTGATATAAAAGATGTAATATTAATATGTGCTTATGCAATACAGGTGTAGTACGAAGTTGTGTGCATATGAGATTTTAAAGGAATGACTAGTATAAGATAATCATACCTTCTTACATTTCATTACTTACCATATGTAGTTTCTCTTTACATTTAACCATGTGATGATATGTATAGCTTCTAATTGTAATCTTTCTGGATGTAGGAAATTTTTTGTAGATATATATACAATTGGTTAGAGACTCGTGTTGATAACGTGTTATGAAATAACAACAATTTAGTAAAACATGAACAAGAAATAAAGACAATTTAGCAAAACATGAACAAGAAATAGAGATAGAGAGAAAAGAAGAGATTTTCTTCTTCAATTGTGTGTATTTTCCTATCTATTACAAGGCCTTTATATAGGCATGAAAAGTGAAAAAAATATGTCATGCAATATGTCATTGAATATGTCATTAACCATTTGAGAGAAAGATCATGGAGGAAGAGTAGACATCCATCATATTTTGATTTTCATCGTGACAAGCCCGTGAATTTTGAATGGATAATTAAAAAAAGAAGATAGTATTTGAAATTGGAGCTCTCAATTCATTGTATTTCAAACAACAATGATCATCCTTTAAATAGATTCTCTGCATGCCCTTTTTCCTTTCTTTCTTCACGAAAACTTTTGAGAGTCACTTTGTTTCTAGATTTCCATGTGACACTGTTTCCAGTGCGCAATTTGGGCTTGTGGGGTTTCCATACTTATTTTTACAAGGCTAAACTCAAAAAATTGTGTACAAGTTTCAAGTGCTCTCAAACTCTCCTATTCTTAGATTCCTTATTCAAGAAAATGAGCAAAAAAAAAGTTTACAGAAATGGGAGAGAAAGTAAAGCCGAAAGAAGAAATGAAGTCTAGAAGTTTGGAATTATCATGATTCAAGCTAGTGATCTATTTTCCCCTTGTCTCTTAACTCCTAAAAAAGATAACTATTTTGACTAGATTACACATAATTAAAATTTATATATTGTTAAATCGACACATGAGAATATATATAAATAAGGGCAAATTTTGAAAAAATAAAATTAATTCCTTCTTGATTACATAAAAGGTTACTTATCTTAGACCAAAATAAGACAAAAAATCACTTAGATCGGAGGGAGTAGAAGAGTAGAACACTCATTTCTTTTTTTCTTTTTCTTTTTTAATACTACTATAATTTAGATATAAGGAAAGAATTTCCTTTTTATAGAATTTAACTTCTACAAAAATAGTAGTGTAACTGCTAATGGAATGATAAGAGAATGAAAAATTTGTAGTGTCAATCATTAAACAAGTTCGATGATGTAATTTCTTGAAAGCTCATTTAGCAGAAGCAAAAAAAGACTATTGCTAATGGAGACCTTTTATTAAACCAATGCCTGGTCAAAGATCTATCATTATAGGGTCTTGGTCCTCTTGGAAGTTGGAACAAAGTGAATTTGTTTTTTTATGAATAAATGTGCTTTAGAAAAAAGTGAAAATTTCCCAAAGGTGAAAAGGATGTTTTTTATAATGTACTAAGTGGCACTACTGGTACATTGAAGATATGAAAAAGAAAAAATAATATTGTATAACTGCTTTTAAAAAAATAGTTATATATATATATAGTATAAAATTTATATATTTTTGTAATTACATAATATAAATAATTTTTGCAGTGAACTAAAAGTGATCTTTGCCGTATAAAAAATCAGGATAACACGCGAATGGCACACCCCCACATAAATTTATTTGAGTTGCTTTCTAATGTAGAGGTTTATAACAAGAGCTTTCAAGTGTTTTTTTCCCTCAATTGATCATTTTCTTGCTTAGTTTAGCCCATTGTCTTGCACAAGTACGGAAGTTTGATCTAATTATATTCTTTTTATTTCAAGAAAATGGCAATCATTTATTAAGTCATTTTCTTGAAATTGGGTTCATTCCTAAGTTAACAAACTCAACATTCGCACTCTAATTTAATTGTTTGTTTTTTCTCTCCAAAATAGAATATGTTCTGCTGCCTAAATATTCTAGGATATCTTCCTTTGATACAATTATATATGGATAGTATAAGTCATAACACATTGTACATGAATACATGGTCTAGAGAAATGATTATCAATTTTACAATTGAGCTAGGAGGAAAAATATATATGAACACAAAGGACCACAAAAAGGAGCCTTTTTTTTTCTTTTCATTTTCCTCATTCTTGAAAATATCTCTCTATTTTTATGGACCTTCCACTTGTACCTGTGTGTCACTTCAGTATATGAAAGCAGATTCTTGGGATTTTTCTTTGGGAAAATGCACAAGTACCTCACGATTTATATCCGGATTTTCAACTACACATTTTTTCTTTGCGGAAATTTTATTATCCCCTAAATTTATTTTAAATGTAATTATTTGCACCCTTAACGCTGACAACCAAACTCTTGGCAAATAGTGAGTTACACGCGCCCCCACATATATTTTTTGTACTTTTTTTATTCTTTCTTGTTTTTCTTATCTTTTTTCTTATTTCTTAGTATTCTCATTTTTTTTGTTATTTCATTCTCTTTCTTTTTGTTTTGGTCACCGGCGGCATAAAATGGTGCTTGTCGGAATTTCACAAACACCATTTTTTCCGGCGACAGATTTTTATCCGAATCTAAGTGTGTTTTGTTTTATATATATACAAATTTTTCTTGAAAGTGTAATTTATGTGTGGGAGGAAAAGCAAAAGAAATAAAAACGAATATAAGCTGAGAAAACTTTTTCCAGTTAAAATTTCAATACATCATTTTTTTCCGGCGTGGGAAAGTTTTCGCATGATGAATTTTTCTCCCCAAATCTGAGTGTATTTTGATTTGCTTATGAATAGATCTTTTTGAGAGACTTGTGTGTGAAAAGAAAAAATGGAAGAAAAATGGTTAGACAAAGTCGCCGGCGAATGAATATCCGTCGGAATTAGAGAAAAAACGAAAAAAAAAAGTAAAAGAAAAAAGACAAAGAAAAAGGAAAAGGAAAAGGGAAAAAAAAGTAAGAAAAAATGGTAAAAAGGAATAAAAATAATCTGAAAATCGTTTTTCTTGTTTCTCACTCTCCCAGAAATACACACACTTTGTCACGTCAGCGTTAAGGGTGCAAATAATTCCATTTAAAACAAATTTAGGGATAATAGGATTTCCGCAAAAAAAAATATATAGTTAAAAATTCGAATATAGGTCAAGGGCACTTATGCATTTTTTTTCTTTTTTCTTTTGTGGGTGGAAAGGGGGGAGCAATATCTTAGCATCTTCTAGATACAGAAGCCCAAAAAAGTTTGTAAAACTTTTCCAAGGTCTAAAAAAACATCCTTCCATGGAAAGTATAATGATAAATAACTTTTCATTAAGGAATCCAAGTAGGGGTACTTTTGTCATTGGGAAGCTTCTCCTAGGAGTGAGGGATTTTGTGCATTTCATTTTAAAAATATCATTTGCCATGCAGATATAAATATGCCACCATGATCTAGGGCTAATACATTTTCACTTTATTATAATTTTTTGGCAGCTTTTGCCTTCTTTCAAGATTACTTTATGTTTGGTATTGCCAGAATATGTGGGTCATCAGTAAATTTAATTCCTAAAATGAAAGTGTCCCATACTTAGCTTCTTGAAATATATATATAAAAAGCTAAAAAGAAACAAGTGGGACCTAAATTGATAATTAGAAAACATTTGGATGTGAAAAGCAATTTTTTAACTTTTATATCTTTTTAATTCATTAAAGGAGAAAGCCTAAACAATCCATAGTATACTTTACCCCACTGTTCCTAAGCCAATTAATTTAATTCCTACAACTAAGAAACGTAAAAAAAAAGTAGGGGAAAAAGAGAAGGAAAGATAGTGTTCTTCTTTTTCAATTTTAGCTGAAGAAATAATGAAAAAGTCTTGGTAAGATCATGAGAAGAGTGCTACCAGAATATATTCTATGATTCTATCCTTAGCTATTAAGAGAAACTGTAAAATACTTTCTTCATAATTTTTAGATTTCCTGTCTTTTCTTTCTAGTAATTAATTAATGTGTAAAAATTATGCATGTACTTGTGCCAGCCAGAAACTCTACATGCATTTTTATCATTTAAATTTCCAATCACTGTCAAAGTCAATTATTCTCAAGATATCGACATTACGCGTTTGCCTTATTCTTGTTGTAAAAAAAAAGGCTCTAACAATTGTTTAGACCTTTAGACCAATAACATATGCTAATAAAGTTAGATTAAGCCACAAGTAGGTGTACAAACTCACATGGGGTACAAGAAAATAATAAAAAAAACTAAAGCAATAATGATCTCTAAAATAAAAGAAATGAAAAAAAAAAAGGTATCATGTCAAGGCATCCAAAGCTTAGGGAAAATGAGGGAAAAGTAAGAAAAGAAAAGAAAAGGTTGGAGGTAAGTTGGAAGAGTATGATCTTCTATATTATATTGCAAGGGTGTTAGAAAAGTTTTTAAGAGTTGTCATTATGACTCTTTGCTTTTGGCTTTTTGGCTTCTCATATGAAAGAAAAGAACTTTTGTATATGCTTGGCTTGATCACCATATATATCTCTTCCAACAGTTTTTCCTTTCTTTTAAGTTTCATTCAATATAGTTATTTTTTCATTTTCTATTTACATAATGGGATTAGGAAATACGAACACGAAAAAGAGATAAATGAAAATTGAACTCATACTTATTGTGTAAAAAGCTTCCGTCCTCATGCAGTCGTGGAATAAAGAACTCTAGTAACGAGTTTCAAACGAAAATGCATGAAATCTGTCACCACCCGAATTTCCCGCCCTCGGAAGTCGTGATGACGCCTAATCATAAAAGCTAGGCAAGCCGAGTATTATAGGTACACTAACTCTTTTATTTACCCCTTTTTAACAGTTTAAAACATCATGCGATCAACAGTGAAATATTAACAATAATTAAATACACGCGAAAGACATAATCTGATAACTTAGCCAAAGACAAGTACGACAATATCAAGTACATCTCTACCTGGAACCGGAGTCACAATATAACGAACCGTCTACAAATACTACAAGCAATTATCTGGAAAGAAAGATACAATCTGTCTCTAATGTAGATGAAAACAGAATATAAAGGTAGAAGAGAACGCTGGGGCCTGCGAACGCCTGCAGGACTACCTCGGGATCTCTGACTGGACTGAAGGCAGCCACCCAAACCTATGGTCCAAAAGATGCCGCTCCGGGATCTGCACAAAGTGCAGAGTGTAGCATCAACACAACCGATCCCTAATTTTCTACCCTTAAGAACATGATTTAGGCCTAGAAATCTAATGGGTACTAATGGAAATTGAAGAAAATGAGTCTAAGATTACACACCTATGAATTTGTGGTGAAGTTCTCTTTCAAAAATTGCCCAATTTGGAGTTTGGAAGGAGAAGTTATGAATTTTGGGTTTAATCCCGAATGTTCTGTTACTGTTTAAAAATCAGTGGGCAGAACTTCATCGCGTTCGCGATGGGTCTGCCGCGTTCGCGAAGAGCAGCCTTCCTCAGGCTTACGCGATCGCGAGTCCTCTTACACATTCGCGAAGGGTTGGCCCCCCTGACCTTCGCGTTCGCGGGCCTGTGCACGTGTTCGCGTAGAGGAACGATCACTTCCCAGACCAGCCCCCCATTTACACTACGCGTTCGCGGGAAATGGGTCGCGTTCGTGTCAAGCAACCCCCCAGTGCTCCACGTTCGCGTCTCTTACCTCACATTCGCATTGAACAAATCCACCCCTGCCCATCGCGATCGCATGAAGGGCTTTGCGATCGCGAAGCACAGAAGGCCTGTGCATCAGAACAGCAGTTTCTGCAAGTTTTTCTAAGTTCAAAAACTTTTCGAGACCTATTCGAAACTCACCCGAGCCCTCGGGGTTCCAAACCAAACATGCAAACTACCTCAAAAACACCTACGGACTTGCTCGTATGATCAAATCGCCAAAATAACATTAACAACTATGAATTTAGCATCAAAATCATGAAATCGCTTAAGAACTTTAAATTTTTCAATTTTCTCAAATACGGTCCGATTCACGTCGTTTCAAGTCCGTTTCTTACCAAATTTCACAGACTCATCTTAAATTACACATCAGACCTGTACCAGGCTCCGAAACCAAAATACGGGCCCGATACCATCAAGTTTTAAACACATTTCATTTTCAAAAACTCATAAATATTCCAGAAAATAATTTTCTTTAAAAATTCATTTCTCGGACTTGGGACCTCGGAATTCGATTCCGGGCATACGCCTAAGTCCCATATTTTCCTACGGACCCTCGGTGACCGTCAAATTACGGGTCTGGGTCCGTTTACCCAAAATGTTGACCGAAGTCAACTTAAATTCATTTTAAAGTCAAAATTCATCATTTTTCACAGATTTTCACATAATGGCTTTTCGGCTATGCGCCCAGACTACGCATGCAAATTGAGGTGATGCTGAAAGAGGTTTTTAAGGCCTCGGAACGCAGAATTTATTTCTAAAATCAGTGATGACCTTTTGGGTCATCACATTATCTACCTCTAAAACAATTGTTCGTCCTCGAACGGACATAAGAAGGAAGTACCTAAGTCGGAAAAAAGATGGGGATAACGGCTCCGCATATCGGACTCGGACTCCCAGGTCGATGCCTTAGTAGGCTGACCTCTCAACTGAACACGAATAGAAGGGAAACTCTTTGATCTCAATTGACGAACCTGCCGGTCTAGAATAGCTATCGGCTCCTCCTCATAGGACAAGTCCTTGTCCAACTGGGCAATGCTAAAATCTAATACGTGGGATGGATCGTCGTGATTTTTTCGGAGCGTGGACACATGAAACACTGGATGCACGACTTATAAGCTCGGTGGCAACGCAAGTCTGTAAGCCACCTCTCTCACACGATCAAGAATCTCAAATGGGCCAATAAACCTAGGGCTAAGCTTTCCATTCTTCCCAAATCTCATCACACCCTTCATAGGCGACACTGAAAGCAATACCCGCTCACCGACCATGAAAGACAAATCACAAACCTTACAGTCGGTATAACTCTTTTGCCTAGACTAAGTTGTACGAAGCCTATCCTGAATAATCCTGACCTTGTCCAACGCATCTTGAACCAGATCCGTACCCAACAACCAAGCCTCCCTCGGCTCGAACCATCCAACCGGCGACCGACATCGCCTACCATACAAAGCCACATAATGAATCATTTGAATACTCGATTGGTAGCTGTTGTTGTAGGCAAAAACTGATCCCACGAGCCTCCAAAGTCAATGACACAAGCTCGGAGCATATCCTCCAAAATCTGAATAGTCCACTCGGGTTGTCGTCCGTCTGAGAATGAAACGTTGTACTCAACTCAACCCGTGTGCCCAACTCTCGTTGAACTGCTCTCTAGAAATGTGAGGTAAACTGTGTACCTCGATCCGAAATAATAGACACGGGCACACCATGAAGACGAACAATCTCTCGGATATAGAACTCAGCTAACCTCTTGGAAGAATTGGAGACTGCCACAAGAATGAAATGTGCTGACTTGGTCAGCCTATTAACAATAACCCACACTGCATCGAACTTCCTCTGAGTCCGTGGGAGTCCAACAACGAAGTCCATAGTGATACGCTCCCACTTCCACTCAGGAATCTCAATCTTCTGGAACAAACTACCGGGCCTGTGATGCTCGTACTTAACCTTCTGATAGTTCAAATACCGAGCCGCATGTGCAACAATGTCCTTCTTCATTCTCCGCCACAATTAATGCTGTCGTAAATCCTGTTACATCTTAGCGGCACCCAAATGAATAAAGTACCGGGAACTATGGGCATATTCTAAAATCAACTATCTGAGTCCATCCACATTAGGCACACAAACTTGACTGAACAATCTCAAAACTCCATCATCTCCTAAGGTAACCTGCATGGCACCTCCATGCTTCACCGTGTCTCTAAGGACACACAAATGAGGATCATCATACTGCCTATCACGGATACGCTCCAATAACGAAGAACGAGCGACTGTGCAAGCTAACACACAGCTGGGCTTAGAAACATCCAACCTCACGAACTGATTGGCCAAAGCCTGAACATACAAAGCAAACGGCCTCTCGCCGACCGGAATATAAGCAAGACTGCCCATACTGACTGACTTCCTACTCAAAGCATCGGCCACCACATTGGCCTTTCCCGAATGATATAAGATGGTGATATCATAGTCTTTCAACAGCTCCAACCACCTTCTCTACCTCAAATTTATCTCCTTCTGCTTGAACAAGTACTGCAGACTCTTGTGATCCGCGAACACCTCGCATGCCACGCCATACAAATAATGCCTCCAAATCTTCAACGTGTGAACAATGGTTGCCAACTCCAAATCATAAACCGTATAGTTCTTCTCATGAATCTCCAACTACCGCGAGGCATAGGTAATGACCTTGCCATCCTGCATCAACACCGCACCAAGTCCAATACGAGATGTATCACAGTAAACTGTGTAAGGCCCTGAACCTATGGGCAAAACCAACACCGATGTCGTAGTCAAAGCTGTCTTGAGCTTCAGAAAGCTCGTCTTACACTCGTCCGACCACCTGAACTGGGCGCCCTTCTGGGTCAACCTTGTCATCGGGGCTGCAATAGACGAAAACCCCTCCACAAACCGACGATAGTAGCCTGCCAAACCTAAGAAACTCCAGATCTCTATTGTTGATGCGAGTCTAGGCCAGTTCTTGACTCCCTATATCTTCTTCGGATCAACGTGATTACCCTCTGATGATACAACATGACCCAGGAATGCAACTGAACTTAACCAGAACTCACACTTCGAAAACTTGGCATACAATTGACTATCCCTCAAAGTCTGAAGAACCACTCTAAGATGTTGCTCGTGCTCCTCCCAACTGCGGGAATAGATCAAAATATCATCAATGAAGACTATCACGAACGAATCCAAGTAAGGCCTGAACACTCGGCTCATCAAATTCATAAAAGCTGTTGGGGCATTTGTCAACCCGAATGACATCACCAAGAACTCATAATGCCAGTACCGAGTGGGGAAAGGTGTCTTAGGGACATCGTATGCCCTAATCCTCAACTGATGGTAGCCAGATCTCAAGTCAATCTTCGAAAATACCTTGGCACCCTGAAGCTGATCAAATAAATCATCAATCCTCGGTAATGGATACTTATTCTTGATTGTAACCTTGTTCAACTGCCGGTAATCTATACATATTCCATCGATCCATCCTTCTTCTTAACAAACAACAATGGAGCACCCCAAGGCAAAACACTAGGTCTAATGAAACTTTTTTCAAGCAAGTCTTGCAACTGCTCCTTCAACTCTTTCAACTCAGGCGGGGCCATACGATATGGTGGAATAGAAATGGGCTGAGTGCCCGGATCCAAATCAATACAGAAGTCAATATCCCTGTCGGGTGGCATACCCGGCAGGTCTGAAGGAAATACCTCAGGGAAATCACGAACAACAGGCACAGAATCAATAGAAGGAACCTCGGCACTAGAATCACGAACATATGCCAAATAGGCCAAACACCCCTTCTCGACCATACGCCGAGCCTTCACATAAGAGATAACACTATAGGTAGAATTACCAGGAGTCCCTCTCCACTATAAACGGGGTAAACCCAGCAAGGCTAAGGTCATAGTCTAGGCATGACAGTCCAAGATAGCGTGGTAAGGTGTTAACCAGTCCATCCCCAATAGGACATCAAAATCAACCATATCCAGAAGTAACAAATCTACACGAGTCTCAAGACCTCCAATCACAACTATACACGAACGATGGACTCAATCTACCACAATAGAATCACCCACCGGTGTAGACACATATACAGGGGCAATCAAGAAATCACTAGGCATGACCAGATATGGTGCAAAATAAGATGACACATAGGAGTATGTAGACGCCGGATCAAATAAAACTGAAGCATCTCTGCTACAAACTAGAACAATACCTGTCATAACTGCATCGGAAGCCTCAACCTTAGTCTTGGCTGGAAGAGCATAACATCGTGGCTGGGCCCCACCATCATGAACTACATCTCTGGGACGGCCTACTGCTGGCTGGCCTCCACCTTAGCTGCCTGACCTCCACCTCTAATACCTCTACCTCCACATCTAGCACCTCTACCCCCACCCCTAGCTGGCAGAGCGAGCAGTGGAACACCTGGTACCTGTACCATAGCAAGGGAACCCTGATGTTGAGAAATGCTCGATACTCGAGGGCAATATCTAGCAATGTGCCTCGTGTTGCCACAAGTAAAACAAGCCTTCGGCTACTGGGGCAGACGACCCTAAAAACTCTGAAGCAGCGGTGCACTGGTAGGAACTGGTGGTGCACTGTAGGACTACTGATCAGAATACTGCATGTGAGAACCACAGCCATCTGAAGCACCGTGAGAAACATGAAGTGCTGACTGAAAAGGCCTATGAGGATGGCCTCTATCATACAAATCCTTGCCTCCAGACAAGACGCCCCTGAAACTGCCTGAATGACGAGGCCTCTTGTCAGACCCCTGACCACCTCCCTATGACAGAACCATCTCCACTCTCCTGGCCACGTTGACCTCCTCCTGAAAAGAAATCTCACTCCCTGTCTCCTTAGCCATCTGAAGTCGAATAGGCTGAATGAGTCCCTCAATGAACTTCCTCACTCTCTCTCTCTTAGTGGGAAGTATAAGAGGAGCATGATGGGCCAAATCAATAAACCTGGTCTCGTACTGAGTAACAGTTATAGAACTCTGTTGGAGACACTCAAACTGCCTCTGATAGATCTCTCTCTGAGTGATAGGGAGAAACTTCTCCAGAAATAGCTGAGAAAACTGCTCCCAAGTCAAAGCTGGTGACCCAACTGGCCTAGCCAAACAATAATCTCTCCACCAAGTCTTGGCGGATCCAGATAAGTGAAAAGTAGCAAAGTCGACCCCATTGGTCTCCACTATCCCCATGTTCTTGAGAACCTCATGATAGTTGTCTAGAAAATCCTGGGGATCCTCAAAAGATGCACCGCTGAAAGTGGTAGTGAAGAGCTTGGTGAACCTGTCCAATCTCCACAAAGCATCGACAGACATAGCTGCTCCATCAACGGTCTGGGCTACTACACCCGGTTGAACTAGGCTCCTCCTCCAGCCCGAGAGATGGCTGGTGCTACAGGAAACAAGCCTACCCGGGTGACGCTCTCCATAAGGCCCACTAGATGGACCAAAGCATCCTGGAGTACTTTGGTAGTTATAAACCCTTCTAGGACCTGAGTTGGGACCACCAGAACTGTCTGGGCCGGAACTTCATCATCAAAGTCAACCTGAGGCTCCGCCGCTGGTGCTGCTGCTCTGGGCTGAGCTCTGCCCCTACCTCGACCTCTAACACGGCCTCGACCTCGCCCTCTACCCCTCATGGGAGCTGCTGTTGAGGGCTCGGGCTACTAATCGGTAGATGAGGAAGCGCGTGTTCTCGCCATCTGCGAAAGAACAGAGTAGAAATTCAATTACCATTGAGAAACCAAACCACACGATAGGAAAGAATAAATGTGAAGTTTTTTTTCCTAACTCTGTAGCCTCTGGGGATAAATACAGACGTCTCTGTACCGATCCCTCAGACTCTACTAAGCTTGTCCGTGAATTGTGAGACCTATGTAACCTAGAGCTCTAATACCAACTTGTCACGATCCGGATTTCCTGCCCTCGAGAGTCGTGATGGCGCCTACTCGTGAAAGCTTGGCAATCCAAGTATTATAGATACACTAACTCTTTTATTTACCCCTTTTTAACAGTTTAAAACGTCATGCGATCAACAGTGAAATATTAACAATAATTAAATACACGCGGAAGACATAATCTGATAACTTAGTCAAAGACAAGTACGACAATATCAAATACATCTCTACCCGGAACCGGTGTCACAATATAACGGACCATTTACGAATACTACAAGCAATTGTCTGGAAAGAAAGATACAATTTGTCTCTAAAGTAAATGAAAAAAGAATATAAAGGTAGAAGAGAACGCCGGGGCCTGCGGACGACTGTAGGACTACCCCGGGATCTCTGATTGGACTGAAGGCAACCACCCAAAGCTATGGTCCAAAAGCTGCCCCTACGGGATCTGTACACAGTGCAGAGTGTAGCATCAGCACAACCGATCCCTTGTGCTAGTAAGTGCCTAGCCTATCCTCGGCGAAGTAGTGACAAGGCTAGGACCAGACTACCAAATAACCTGTGCAGTTAATTCATATACAACGAAAATAAAAGCAGATAATTACAACTAAAGTTGGATGGGGGAAACATGTTGCGGGGAGTAACAGATAACAACAGAACAACAGTAGAGAAATATAAGGAATGTCATAAATCAATTACCAGCAAAGATAAAGAAATAAGAAGAACAGGTACACATGTAATACTGTTGCAGGCGTGCAGCCCGATCCCATTTCATATGATACCGTTGCAGGCGTGCAACCCGCTCCCATTTCATATATTACCGTTGCAGGCGTGCAACCCGCTCCCATTCCATATATTACCACCAATCATAAAAGATTCCCAACAAGGGAACAATAGCAATATAACAACATCCCGGCAAGGAAACAATAATATTACAACAACATCCCGGTAAGAGAACAATAATATCACAACAAACATCCCGGCAATGGAACAATAATATGATAATAATATCTCGGCAAGGTAACAATAATACCACAACAACATCCCGGCAAGGGAACAATAATGATAATCCTCATATGAAGCACAACAAACCACGACGGAGTCATAACAGTTACAATACAAGACTCACGGGCATGCTTGATACTGACGTATAGATACTCATCACCATGCCTATACGTCGTACTCCACAGTTAACACGTAGCAAATAAGACACGACTCCTAATCCCTCAAGCTAAGGTTAGTCCAACCACTTACCTCGAACTTCCACGGTCAACTCTAGCCTCAAATACCGCTTTTTCTTTTGAATTTGGCTCCAAATCAAGTGTATCTAGACATAATAACATCAATAAACGCTAAACAATTTAATTCCAATGCTTAGTTATGGATTTCCTATCATTCTTCCCAAAAAATCAAAAATCGACCACAGGCCCGCTTGGTCAAAACACGAGGTCCGGACCAAAACCCGATCACCCATTCACCCACGAGCCCGAATATGTAATTAGTTTCGAAATCCGACCCAAAACGAGGTCTAAATTCCAATTATATAAAAAGTCTCAACTCTACCCAAATCCCTAATTTTTTACCCTTAAGAACATAATTTAGGCCTAGAAATCTAATGGGTGCTAATGAAAATTGAAGAAAATGAGTCTAAGATTACATACCTATGAATTTGTGGTGAAGTTCTCTTTCAAAAATCGCCCAATTTGGAGTTTGGAAGAAGAAGTTATGAATTTTGGGTTTAATCCCGAATGTTCTGTTACTGTTTAAAAATCACTGGGCAGACCTTCATCGCATTCGCGATGGGTCTGCCACGTTCGCGAAGAGCAACCTTCCTCAGGCTTACGCGATCGCGAGTCCTCTTACGCGTTCGCGATGTGTTGACCCCCCTGACCTTCGCATTCAAGGGCATGTGCACGTGTTCGCATAGAGGAACGACCACTTCCCAAACCAGCCCCCCATTTACACTACGCGTTCGCGGGAAACGGGTCGCGTTCGCATAGAGCAACCCCCCAGTGCTCCGCGTTCGCGTCCCTTACCTCGCGTTCGCATTGAACAAATCCACCTCTGCCCAATTTTCCCTTTCACGATCGTGTGAAGTGCTTCACGATCGCGAAGCACAGAAGGCCTGTGCATCAGAACAACAGTTTCTGCAAATTTTCCTAAGTTCAAAAACCTTCCAAGACCTATCTGAAACTCACCCGAGTCCTCGCGGTTCCAAACCAAACATGCACACTACCTCAAAAACACCCTACGGACTTGCTCGTGCGATCAAATCGCCAAAAATAACATCAACAACTATGAATTTAGCATCAAAATCATGAAATCACTTAAGAACTTCAAATTTTTCAATTTTCTCAAATACGGTCCGATTCATGTCGTTTCAAGTCCGTTTCTTACCAAATTTCACATACTCATCTTAAATCATATATCATACCTGTATCGGGCTCCAAAACCAAAATACGGGCCCGATACCATCAAGTTTTAAACACATTTTATTTTCAAAAACTCATAAATATTTCAGAAAATAATTTTCTTTAAAAATTCATTTCTCGGGCTTGGGACCTCGGAATTCGATTCCGGGCATACGCCATAGTCTCATATTTTCCTACGGACCCTCCGGGACCGTCAAATCACGGGTACGGGTTCGTTTACCCAAAATGTTGACCAAAGTCAACTTAAATTCATTTTAAAGTCAAAATTCATCATTTTTCACAGATTTTCACATAATGGCTTTCCGGCTATGCGCCCGGACTGTACACACAAATCGAGGTGATGCTGAAAGAGGCTTTTAAGGCCTCAAAACGCAGAATTTATTTCTAAAACTAGTGATGACCTTTTGGGTCATCATAAAATCCAACCTAAGATTTAGTGTATTCAAGAAATGCAAAAATGTCATATTTGAGATTCAAACCTTCAATCCAAAGCAATATTTATACCACTTTTGTCATAATAATATAAACTCTTCTTAAGTTAAAGGGATTCTATAACTCATTTATATACAAAGATTGTCTTAACTCATTTTTTGGTGGTACTGTATAATTTTTCGAATGAAATCCAATTGAAACTTCTTCGGTACATGTAGCTCGCCCAATCTATATCACTAGACTTTATTCTTCATTCTTAACTAGAAGTTTCGGGTTCGAGTCCCGGGGTATGGAATTGCATTTGTTAGGAAACGCTTTACTCCCAATGTAGAATTTTCAGCGCGAATCCAAATTTAGTCGAGCCCCAATGTGAATGCTGGACACCGGATGGGAAACCATATTTTTTTTTTTTTGTATTTTCTTTCTTTAAAAAATAAAGAAAAAAGACAAAAAAGAAGCTTTATGGTTGGTTTGGATTGCTTGCAATCCATTATTTTCATAGTCAGCTTTAGAACAACGCATTCTTTCCTTCCCACATAATTTCTTTATGTTTTGATATATACCAAAACCCTAAAGCAAGCACTCATTCTTGTTAAAAGCTACATATTGTAGGCCCCTTGATAACTACCTAACATCCCTTTAGCTAGCTCGCCTTGTTCATTTGATGGGTCATTTCAAAGCAAAGGAAACAAAAGAAACTTCACTTTAGTGTCTCTCTTTGTCTCTTGAAGCGCAAGATTCCTTTGGGCTCGAGGGATGAATAATAATTAATTCCTAGATTAAATTTAAAAAAAGTTTATTTCATGTTTAGTTAGGAGAATGTATAATTAATCTCGATATTAGTTATTCCGGAATTGTAGTATTTCTTTTATTTCCATAAAAAAGGTGAAATAACTAATTAACTACTCTCGAGATTGTTAATCCTGTGATAACTTCATTCCAACCAAACGACTCTTATGTTTTAATCTTTTTCTCCACTATTTGGGAATTATTGGGTGGCCAAAAAATTTGAATGTGGATTGAGTTTGGGGCTACTCCATTTGCAATGTGGTGCCGTCGTTTTTTTAATCTCCGCTACTTTATTTCTTCTCTTATCTCTTCTTATTTTTGTGACACTTCATCAAGCTAAGTCAACGATATATATGTCCTTTGCTTGCTTCTTTTTGTCTCAATCTCTTCCTCTTAGTTATTTTTCAAGTTGACTAAGTCTTTTAAATTAATTGTCTCTATCATGTCATGTGATAGTTTTCTTCTTTTCTCCAATTTATTAACTCTCCATTTTCATAATCATTGTGACTTGAGAATATTGGCAAGAGAAGAAAACATGAGGATGATGATTTTTTGTGAAATTTGAACCGTCCACTTAAGTAGGTGTACACTGGACTTACATACTGCAACTCGAATTTAATGAATTTAGAGTACTTGACTATAAGAAAAAGACCTAATAAATATTTATATTTTGTTTATCAAAAATCTATAATATATTTTATTAATCTCTAGTAAAAAGGTCATATAATTAAGCTAACAATTTTAGTGGTTATAACATCAATCTTCTTCCAAGATATAGTTAGTAAGAAGAATTAACCCGATTAGCCAACTACTCAATCGCTTAAATAAAAAATAGCCGGTGAAGACATAGCATATGGATAATTTGTGTTTAACATGTTTATAATCGTACATAATCAATATATAATCTATGTATATGTCTAGAAAAAATAAATAATAAATATGGCCGGCTCAAACCGGGTCAAAAATATTTATTTGTAATACTCTTCAATTGTTGAGTGAATTTGGAGTATAATTTATAAATGAAAAGGGGATATGCTTCCGTACAATTGACCTCCTTCTTGGACACAAATTTAATGGTTCTTAGAACCTACCACAGAACCAAAATAAGCTACTTCTCCACGTAAACGTTAACATTAACACAATTTATTTGACTTACTTTTAATAGAACTAAAGGTCAAGATTCGCCATATTAGATGAAGCATAATTGTTCCATACATAAGTATTCACTAACAAACCACAGTTTACATTGATGTGACTGTTTAATTTGACACATTGACGAGCATTAGAAAATATATAACGCTAAATCCAACCTCAGTTTTTAATTGTCATAAAACTTGAAGTTCAATTAAAAGAATAAACGATAACAAACTTTATGAAGCTGAAAGAACATGAGAAAAGAACATTTGAACCTTGAGATAATATTGCCTCAATATCAACAGCAAAAAGAATAGTGCAAATAATGCGTAGAGCCTCATAGCTGCTGGCTCTTCCCCCTATCTAGTCTAGGGATACATGCTTAGCCTTTGTCTGCAATCAATTCCAACCAGGTTTTACTTTGGCGAATTACAGAAATCTGGTCAAAACGACTTTTGATCAAATTTCCAAGATTGCCATTTGTTTCACACATCAATAACTTCAGGCTGAGAGACATTTAGAGAATTAGCATATAGTAGAACGAACATATCCAATCACTCGATGCAACTGAAAAAGGTTGCAACTTCAGTATTTCCTACCAGGACTTGAAGAACGGTAAATCTTCTCATCTTCATTATTAAGATGTCAAATCGCCAGTAATTATTTAAACAGATTATGACATTTCTGTGACTAAAAACGAATATACACTTGCAGAATCATAATTATCTAAAACGAATATACACTTGCAGAATCATAATTATGCAACAATTATAAAATCACAATGGGGGAGCTGGCTTAGTATCAGCCAAAACAACCCAACACTGATCCGCAAACATCATGCGGATCCCTTCCCCGGTCTGTTATCCTAAAGTGCTGAAACTACTATGAACTTGACTTCCTCGATCTCGGAATCAGGTATATGAATCAGTAGAATCTGAGGGTCTTGTCGTGTGAAACTTAACTGACCTTCAATGGAACCTCCTATGTCGTATGTTGCTCTACTGTATTGAGTAAGTCACCTTGTGCTTGCTCCTAAGTTAAGAGAACAGCGATGAAGTATCCTTTTTCTTCGTAGGGAATCGTTACCAGGTTCATCAAATTCCATAAAGTGGTAAGAACAATTTAACAAAGGAGTATGCCAATGCCCCCGTAAATATGTAGCTGTCCACCCTGTCCAGTATTCCTCCTGCAAAACAGGCATCACTTCATTCAAGAAAGACCCAAGAAACTTGCCACGAGGCTACTAGCCAGTTAACATTCTCGTTCAGCTAAGATAACAATGCTAAAGGATGATCATTTCGAATTGGGGAAGTATCTCATAAGAATCTAGCATAGCTATACAAGGTCACAACAGATGGGATTTAGAACGTTAAGAAAGCGTAAGAAAACCTAGCAAGTAGCAGATTTTCATTGATTGGACATCCCCCCTGGATTGTCATGCTCAAGTTTGATAACTCAACATGTGACCTCAGTTTTAGGAGTCTTACACTAATCTTGCCGCAATGACTACCCAAAGAGTTTTGGTTACTGGGTCCAAAAGATGACAATGAGACCATCAGAAAATCTTTTATTTTCCCGCCATTATAGTCCTGTTAACAAATTAAATGGAAGTTGATAAACGAAGAATGCCCACAACCCACAGCAATCACACATTAGTACATCTGAGATTTTTTTTTTAATAAAAAAAAAAAGTACATCAGAGATTCTTCATGGCTGCAATTGTCTTCACTAGGCATCAATAGTACATGATCCTCCTGTTCCAACGACATAAAGAAGACCTTTGGAATACTATCTCAAAGAAATGGTCTACTTAGAATTTAGCACGCCGAATACTGTGGGAAAATCCAAAATATCGGTTCATGTGACATTAATTCCATTGTCTAGCATATAATGACAGTCCAAATGTTAACCATATCCTCATATAGTTGTGCCTGATGTCAGAGATAACCAAACTTTCAAACCGTCATATACCAATATCAGCCTATGAGAATAAAGTTTTACTAACATGTAAATTCACGTCGAAAAACTTATGACAGGACACATAAATGACAAACTTTGTTACCTCTTCATTGAGCAATGATATCCTCTCAAGTTTCAAAATTTTAAAATTATCTTCCCCATTTGGTATTTAGAGATTCAATTTCCAGTATGCACATACCTTTTTTGGGGGATAAGACAGTATGCCTACTATGTTTTGGCGTCAGAACAGAGTTCAATTTATCAGTGAAAAGTACAATCAAAGGTACAGAAGTAGTTACCATGTCCAGGAATGAGAGATCCTGAGTCCTTCACACCGGCATCACGTTTGATCATTGACTCAGTGAGGTCACCGAAGAGAGATCCAAAGAAGTTTAGAAATCCAAAAGCTACAGCACTGAAAAGCCGTTCAGACACAAACATGAATTCAGAAAGCAATGATTTTCCGCAATTTACAGGTTCACAGGAAAGATTAAACAATTTTAAGGCTCAAACTGCACCAACCTAGAATGTGAATACACCCACAATAAGAAACCAAAAAACTTTTCAAATATCATGTGCTAGTTTAGAAAGAAAAAACAAATGATAGTATAAACTCCAAACATGAGTTTTCAAAATAAAAATTGTAATAAATAGAACTCCTGATATGCTTTTTTAAGCGCTAGCAACTAAAATGCAAACGTGATGACAAGTTAATATGACATAATATCCCACTACTCCTGTAAAGTATTCAATTTTTTACATGAGTATACGATATCATACAGAGTTATAAAGACTCAAAATTACACTTGGGGAAATGCTATGGAAACCAGAGCATGTGCCAAAAGGTGAAAGAACCACTGTATATCATTCCATTCTTTATATTTTATCAAATAATATTTACTGTATTAGTTTACCTCTCTAAAATTTTTTTTGGGGGGGGGGGGGGGAGAAAGATAAAGACGACATCATCCAAATCCTAGCCCCACCCCTGTATATTCACCCACCAACAAGGAGAATATTCCTTACTGCAGCTATAGACACATCAAAGGGTCTGCAAAACAAGTAATTAACACCATTGAAAATATTATTACCTTAATGTGGATGTAGGCCAACAAAAAATTCTTGATAACAACACAGAAGTGGCTATACAACCTCCTAAGCCTGCAACAGCTCCCTCCCAGGTTTTCTTTGGGCTAATGTTAGTAAGCGGTGTCCGACCAAAAGCCTGCAAAGGATTTCAACTCTGTTATGTGCTCCTCCTTCACAGACCACCAAAGAGACATCACAATTACTTGAATTTGTTCCACTACTCCAAATAAAAAAGCATTAGAACTAAGAAAAGTTTTGTTGTACTTCCAGCATGCAAAGATTAAAGGACAGCAAGAGGAACAGGACAAGCAAAGGGGAAACCAAGAGATGCATACTTCCGCATAGAAGCATTATAGCATTACTGTGCTCATTTGCTATCATTAGTTTCTAAGTTGCTCAAAGGGTCAATGTCAATCCCACTCAAATGGGTTTCGTGACTGCCAAATTGTCCCTATGCAGAAGAATCCAATTCAAAGTTGGATTCTTACTCGTAAACCTTTTATATTAAGTTGCACATCGCATACCAAACAAGTATGTAGATTGCCGTGTACTTTGTAATCCAATTCCAAATTGGATTTTACAATTTAATACTCATAATTACTATATATTTATAAATAGGATATATATAATATTACTAAAGACTTAATTGTAAAATCCAATTTGGAATTGGATTACAAAGGACAAGGCAATCTACATACTTGTTTGGCTGATTTCTTGATGTCTGTAACTCCCAGTGACATCCATTCTTCAGAAGAATCTGTTGAAGTAAGAATGACAGCTGATTTACGCGAATGCAAGAGATCCTGGATACCACATCTGCCAAGACATCAATCTAGTTCTCTAAGGAGATTATTTGAAGGCAAGCTGGTGTCAAGTCTGGTTCTCCAAGAAGAATACTGAAGGCAATGCTACTAGCTTACACATGTGGCCTTTATTATGTATAGATGGTTAATCAAGTTTGAGACATCTTTAATACGTCTTCTGTCCCTCTCTCTCGCCTCCAGCTTATTTCCTTCTTCGGATTCTTTTTCTCTTCATAGCTCATCCAACTACAGAGTAACACGCATCCCCCCCCCCTTCTGTCTATGTGTTTGTGTCTGCGTATATGCACATTGACATGGACTGTTGGTGTCATTTTTCTTTCTTTGTGTATAGCCAGTATTCTGGGACGGTAATTCCGTTCAAACCTTGGTCCTTTCAACATCGGTAATATCAATTTTAGTATTTTACAATTATTTCAAGTTTTCTTTTATAAGGGCACTTAAACTTCAAGTTACCCTTGTTATCATGAACCCGAGCCCTTAGTCTACTTAGAGACGTATGCCAATTTAAGGATGAGTGTGAGAATTAGAGAACCTCTAGTTTTAGGAACCCCTAGCTTAACTTAAATTAATTAGTTTGGGAAAGAAGAATGAAGTAAAGTATTTACAGAGGATTTATATAAAGAATCCAGCACTAAGACAGTGTGAATGTTACAGTTGCAAGAATAATACAGTGAAGCTCAAATTTCCCTAAATATTGTATTCCATACAAATGCCAGACAAAACCAAAGGAGGTTTATCTTCAATGTTTAGAATGGATCCAAAATAATCATTTAAATCTCTACTAAATAGCTACTACTTCCATGATTACACAACAAAAGAACAGGAGAGGATACAAGACAAGCCAATTCACTGTCTTATCAAGTCTATCATATTTCTCATGATAGGATGACATAAAAGATGCAATGACATCAAGGACAGGTGCACCAAAAATATGATAATGCCAGGTTATGTACTACATTTTTTAACAAGAAAACAAACAGTCTTTGGACTGTTTTAGTCTGAGACATCTGAACAAGGATAGAACCGATTTACAAAAATAACATCAAGAGTGGAAAAGTACCTTGCCTCCAATAAAAGCAAATGTATCTGCTGCAATGATACTACTGAATGAAATTAAGGTTGCCACAAGCCCCACAGTCCACTGAGTTTGGCCTCCAAAAATGACAGGCCACGATGCTCCCAGTCCTGTGTAAACCCATTGAAACGCCAATAAAAGTCAGAAGACCAGTAGCTTTAGCGGATCAGCTGTCGAAGAAACCAACTGCAAAGAATTTTCAAATGCTACATTAGACATCAAGTTAAAATTCTATATAATAGTAGTGTCTAGGCCAGCTTGCGCGTATCTCAACTAATTCACTAGATATTTGTTACCTCACACCAACATAGGTAGGCCTAAGAAGAAGAATGCACCTAAGTGAACTTGTTCCCAAGGTTGTCAGTCCATCTCTTTGACTATTAGGCTACCCTTTCGGGGGCTTAGATATCAAGTTAAATTATCTTTTTTTACTGTTTCACGGGGTGTTCATATAGCAACATTAATATTACACCCGTAATGGCCAAATGCAAGCTTTGTTTACTTTAAAGCCGTCTTGCCTTTTACTTGAACAGCTGATAATTCTATACTTCGACTTACTCTCCCTCCCCCCAAAAAAAAATTTTAGGTTTTTGAAGGCATGAAACATAAGAGGCGAAGCTATTTATCAACCAAAAAAAAAAACAAGTGGCTAAGATAATTATATCAGATTATATTTATCCAATAAAAGTATCATATCAGATTACACTGTTAGGATGTTAAATCTGTAACAATTGTTTGACACCACACTCTTCTGTTCATGCTTGATTGTCTCAATAGGAAACTTCTTCATAGCCCTGGCCTTCTTGAGCTGGGAGTTTTAGTGGGTCAATCAAATAGTGAGACACAAATAATGACTCCTAATCGAAGTAGCACATACACTGCCGCAGACATAAAGAAACAAAAGAAAAGTCTAACTGTTACATCATATGCAGATAAATAATCATATATAATTATACAATGTGTTAATCTCACAGGAAAATTGTAATTTTCTTTTATAAAAAGGGAAGATTTTTGAGAAAGCTTTAGCCTTTAAGGAAAATCAAATGATATGGATCAACACATTTGCTACTTTTCTCTACTTTTGAAGTACGCATCCCGTGCTGCTTCGTGTAGATGATTTGATGGAAATTGGAGCTAATCATTAGGTACAATGCTCTTGGGTTCATTTGGTTCAAACAAAAGGTTATCCGAGGATTACAATCCTGGAATATAATCAGGATTATAATCCCACTTTCTATTTGGGATAGATAATACCAAGATTTTGGTATAAAATTTATACCGGTATTAGCTAATAACAATAACCAAACAGTGTGTGTTATGTCTATGTAACCGGGACCTCTCATGAGAAATTGGATCCTAGAGCTGTGAGATGTGTCTTCACTGGTTATCCGACTAAGGCCAAGCAACTAGCTGCTGCTGCAGGATTGGACGTCTATCTATCTCACCACGCTCCCCTACTCCTATAAAGGCCGGCAGTGGATAAATAAATCCTAAATCTAATATTGGGATTAGCTATCGCAAACAGCCTTTCAACCTTCACACGGTAGGGTAAGGTCTGCGTACACACTACCCTCCCCAGACCCACTTGTGGGATTACACTGGGTTTGTTGTTGTTGTTGATTAGCTATACTAATCTTACTAATCCCGAAAACCAAATGACCCCCTTTGAGTAAAACTTATACTGGGGTTTCGCCTTTTCCAAATAGAATTACAACAACTACTACCCAGTAAAATCCCACATAGTGGGGTCTGGGGAGGGTAATGTGTACGCAGACCTTACCCCTGCCCCGGTAGGACAGAGAGGTTGTTTCCGATAGACCCTCGGCTCAGAACGACGGAAATAAAGAAAAACAAGGAAAACAAGAAAAGAAAAGAGAATTCACTAGTAACTCCAGTAAAAACCATTATAGTAACAGAAGCATAAAAATTAAAAGATGAATGACTTGCAATAACAGTAACCAGAGTCTAAGGAATCTAAGATAAACAACAAGAATAGTGTGGGTTCAACATAAACTGCAAACCATCTAAGATCAACCCTAATCCAACCCCGCCTCACTCCCGGCATGCAGTAAGGAAAGCTCCACTACCCCTATCCTACAACTCTAATGCTAGTCCTCCAGGCCTTCCTATCAAGGGCCATGTCCTCGGAAATCTGCAGACGAACCATGTCCTGCCTGATCACCTCTCCCCAATACTTCTTAGGTCTCCCTCTACCCCTTCTCGTGCCCACCACAGCCAACCGCTCACACCTCCTCACCGGAGCATCGATGCTTCTCCTCTGTACGTGCCCGAACCATCTGAGCCTCGCTTCCCGCACCTTGTCATCTACAGAGGCGACGCCCACCTTCCTCCTAATATCTTCATTCCTGATCTTGTCTAACCTAGTGTGCCCGCACATCCACCTCAGCATCCGCATCTCTGCTACTTTCAACCTCTGGATATGGGAGTTCTTAACCGGCCAACACTCTGCCCCATACAACATTGCCGGTCTAACACAGCTCTATAAAACTTACCTTTGAGTATCGGTGGCACTTTCTTATCACACAAGACTCCAGATGCAAGCCTCCATTTCATCCAGCCCACCCCTATGCGGTGAGTGACGTCCTCGTCGGTCTCTCCATCCCTCTGAATCACCGACCCAAGGTACTTGAAGCTATCTCTCTTGGGGATGACCTGTGACCCAAGCCTCACGTCCCCGCCTACATCCCTCGACTCAGTGCTAAACTTGCACTCCAGGTACTCTGTCCTAGACCTGCTCAATTTGAAACCCTTAGACTCGAGAGTCTGTCTCCAAACCTCCAATCTCTCGTTAACACCTGCCCTCGTCTCGTCAATTAGAACAATGTCATCAGCAAATAGCATACACCATGGCACCTCCCTGAATATGATGTGTCAAAGCATCCATCACCAAGGCAAATAAGAATGGGCTAAGCACAGAGCCTTGGTGTAATCCCATAACAACCGGGAAATGCTCCGAGTCGCCTCCCACAGTCCTAACCTTAGTCTTAGCTCCATCATACATATCCTTGATCGCTCTTATGTAGGCTACCGGCACGCCCTTCGCCTCAAGACATCTCCAGAGCACCTCCCTAGGAACTTTGTCATACGCTTTCTCCAAGTCAATAAACACCATATGCAGATCCTTCTTCTTATCCCTGTACTGTTCCACCAACCTCCTAATAAGGTGGATAGCTTCCGTAGTGGAGCGGCCCGGCATGAACCCAAATTGATTGTCGGATATAGACGTCGTCTTCTTTACCCTCACCTCCACCACCCTCTCCCAGACTTTCATGGTATGGCTAAGTAACTTGATACCCCTATAATTGTTACAACACTGGATATCACCTTTGTTCTTGTACAACGGTACCATTGTACTCGACCTCCATTCCTCCGGCATCCTTTTCGTCCTAAAAATTACATTGAACAACCCAGTTAGCCATTCCAATCCTGCTCTACCCACATACTTCCAAAACTCAGCCGGAATTTCATCTGGCCCGGTCGCTCTACCCCTACTCATCTTACGCAAAGCCCCCACGACCTCGTCGACCCTAATGCGCCTGCAATACCTAAAATCTTGGAGACTCTCCGAATGCCCCAAGTCCCCTAGCGCTATATCCCGGTCCCCCTCCTCATTTAGAAGACCATAGAAGTACGTCTGTCATCTCTGCTTAATCTGGGGATCTCCCATCAATACTCTACCATCCTCATCTTTGATGTACCTCACTTGGTCCAGATCCCGGGCCTTCCTCTCCCTCGCTTTAGCCAGCCGAAACAACTTCATGTCCCCTCCTTTCTCCCCTAATTCCTCGTATATACGGCTAAACGCTGCATTCTTAGCCTCCGTGACCGCCAGCTTCGCCTCCTTCCTAGCCACTTTGTACCTCTCTCTATTCGCTCTCCTCTCCTCCTCGCTTGAGCTCCCTGCCAACTTCGCGTACGCTACCTTCTTCGCCTCCACTTTACCTTGGACTATGTCATTCCACCACCAGTCTCCTTGGTGCCTGCCAGAAAAACCCTTCGATACACCTAGCACCTCTCTCGCCGCCTTCCTCACATAGTTCGCCGTAGTTGACCACATAGTGCTCGCGTCTCCACTACTCCTCCAAGCTCCCATAGCAGATAACCGCCCCTCCAAATAGAATTGTTTGCATAAAAAACAAAAAGAAGACAACACACACACAGAGAGAGAGACCCCTAAGTGATAGTTTTGTGGAAGGACCTTTTCTCTAGCTAACCATTTGGGGTTAGGACTTCTAAGTGATGGTTTTGTATTTTTAAGTACGATAATGAAAAATCGTACAAGGGTTAGAATGTACTAAATACCCATCAGCCATAGAAATATGTGGAAAAAAATCTTTTCTTGTTAAGGTGAAGGAAGATTATTTTACGTGTACATTATCTTCGGACAACAAAAAGGTAAATTAGACATTATTTTGGGACAACTCAAAAAGGAAAAGTGAGAAGTAAGCTTTTGAAATCGGCAAACTTTTAATGGTTTGCTAATAAGGCAAAATAGTTCAAGTACTTTCAGAATAAAACACACTTTCAAGTGTTTAACTCTAGTGGCAACCTCTTCCCCCTGTTCCAATTTGTGCCTTATCGACTAAAAGAGTTATAAATTAGTTTAGTTATTTTTTTTTCTTCTAAAATTTATAAGAAGAAAAAATAAACTTATCTTTCTTTATGCAGTAAATTTAACTCATTTCACATACAAAGTATGGATGTAACATTAAATTGGAGACTACTCTTTGCAAAAAAAATTTGATAACATTTTTTTTATAACATCTTGCAAAGAGTTAAAAATCACTAATAACTTCTCTAGCTCAAAACCATTAAAAATCACTAATAACTTCTCTAGCTCAAAACCACTATCTGGAAACACCAAAAAGCTAGTAATAAAGGGCATATAGAACCTTAAAATGTTCTTTCTAAGAATACATTTTTTGTATCCGAAAGAAAACAATTCTGGAGACAGCAAAATCTTGGGAGAACTCCTGAGTGTGAACTCCTGTATGCGCAATAGGGTGACACTCGTGCCTCAAATAAGTAATAACAGCGTATGAATTAAAAAGATTATACAGAAAACTGCAACTTTGATTTGTCATTGGAAGGGTTGTCCCACTAGTGTCGATGCCAGACTATAAATGTGGAACAAATAAAGCATTCCTATGATTTGGTATCCATATTCCGGGGTAATAAAGGTTCTTTTGTAAAGAACTACATTAACGTCCATAGTTATGAATTAGTTCAATCAGGGGCGGATTTATAGCCTCAATTATGGGGCACATGAACCCATGGTCTCTCCTTCAAACTATGTATTTTATGTACGTATTTTTAAAAATTAGTCTAATATTGTCTTTTGGCACCCATGCTCCCAAAAGATTCAATGGTGCACTTGGTTGAATCTTGGGTTATTTACCTTGAGCAACAAGGATCGATTCCCACTTAATACTATTTGTTCTATTTTTTTTTAGTGGTGCACCCATGTTCAAGAAATCCTAGATCCGCCTCTAAGTTCAATGTGACATACAAGCCTAAAGGTAACAACAACAACAACAACAACAACAAACATCCCTCAATCCCACACTACTGGGGGTCGCTATATAAATTCCCACTGCCCAATATCTTATGGCTGTCTCATTCTAGTATTCAATAATTTAGGTTCTCTAACACTAGAAGTTCCCTACATTTTCTATTGGCGTGAATATCATCAACAACCATGAATTGAGAATGAGCAATGAAGCTCATAACCTGATTATCATCCTAATAGGGAATGATTGGGGGCAATTGGGATACTGAAATGTAAAAGCTATACCCAAAATATAGCTCATTGAAGACCATGAAAAGCACCTACGCAACGCCGTGGCCAACATTAATTTCCTGTTGGACACAGATACAAATATTAAAATTAAAGGAGACACACGTAGCTAACACAAGATTATAGTACATATAGTTTTCAACAACAAAAGAACACAGTAGTTATAGTGACTACTTCAAAAGACATAAGAAAACATACCTCCATTAATTTATGGATTCTTAACTCTTAAGATCCTGCCAACAATTTTTCTTCAATATTTCTACTTGATCTAGTTTTTTCTTCATAACTTCAGAAAATTAAGTCTAAATAATTGAGTAGTTAAAAAAGGAAGACAATGGAAAGTACTTTGTCCTTCGTCTGGCCATTAGAGGGTTATTGAGAGAACAGGACTCAAACAATGGGTGATGAAGGCGGGATTGAGGAATTTTATGTTTTATAGAAGCGTTATCATGAATTCTGATCATGATATATATATATATATATATATATATGTGTGTGTGTGTGTGTGTGTGTGTGTACACTTTTAAATAACCGAGAAATCCTCGAGGGATAGTTTCACATGGTCCGAAACTCAATCGATAATGGGTTCGCCCCTCTACCCTTCTCCACTTAAACACCATGCTTTTATCTACGGCAGGTTTCAAACCCATGATGAGTGCCTAACCCAGACGTCACGCTCTGCATTCTTACACTAGACCAAAGCCCTGGGGGCTAGCACATATGTATATACTTTTCTATTTCTAAACAATCAGAACAAGGGGCATCAGTTCTTACTAGTATTCAGAGCAGGTACCGCCAAACCGCATCTCAACTTAACCCAGAAACAAGGGAGATAGCCACAATAAAAGAGCCCAAACATGGCACTAGTAAGTTGAGCAAAACGAGGAATTCCCCTTTGCATCAGCAGTGCCATTGAAACAACAAAGGCCGCAGAGGTAACAGAAACATCAATCTGACCTAAATATCTGACAAAAAATTCGAAGAGCAATCAATTAGAAAATCTTCATCTTAACAAATTCCAGAAAAGAAATAAATCATAACAACAAGAAAGAAATAACAATTAAAACAACTCTAAGATATTGTATACTGTCCTCAAGCATGTATCAAGCTACTCTAGAGAGAAACCATTGTCCATTTACTGTGGAAGAACAAAGCCTAATTGTAGAAGAAAATCATACATAGGGTGTGACCATTGGGGAAGCATGATAAAAGTACCAGTGTCTTCGGGTTGTTGTTAATCCAAGTAAAAAGAAGACCTTCAAGATGACATTCATAGCTCTGTAAAATTTTTATCCCATTAACTCTTCTTGAAGTGATAATTTTGCCGTTTTTTAATCTAAAGGATAAAGCAAAGACTTGGACTGTCTAAAAAAGCAAGTTCAACCCAACAAAAGGGTTTAATCAAGTGGTAGCTTCCCGGTTTAAATCGGGATGCACAAAATGAGTCATAATTCTTCAAGGTATTGGAGCCCAAAAAGGGTACAACAAAAGACAAGAGGTTACACACAATGCTAGCTAGCACAGGTAGCTGGCGTTCAATGCATAAATGATTGACGGATCAAGTCATCATTTTCTAGCATTATTGGCCTAATTTTCTAAAAGACTGAGAAATACAGTCACAGTAATGCAGGTCTTGCCAATGGAATGCATGGTTGACATTTTGTAAAAAACAAAGTCTTTCCGCTGATAATTCTGGTAAGGGTCAATGCGACAGCAAATAGATAATCTATTTATCTTAATGAGCAAAGGTCACAAATATTGAATGGTATCATGAAGTAACGTCAAAAATATTTTATGTCCATGCATATATACTTTTTCTTTGAAGCGCTACATTGATCCATCAACGTACAATAGATGATGCAGGCATGAAACCTTGCTGTTATTGTTCCACTTCCTAAATATCTGTGGCATGGGATTAATGGCACAGTGTCTTCTGAACAGAATGAATGTTGAAAAGGTAGATGATGACACTTACAGTGTGAGTACAGGCATGAGAGCACAGATTACAGAGCAAACTCTTGATATGTATCGAGGAGGAGGAGTCATTCCATCAGCAATTCCACGACTCCTAACCAGCTCAAAGTACTCTCGTGCACCCACAAAAACAGCTGCAGCAAGGGCAACCGTGAAAACCCATCCTCCAGCCAATACCACACCTCCGACAGAAATACCTATACCAAGTCCAAAGACTACCCTTTTCTTCAATTGACTATTTTTCTGCTTAAGTTCAGAAGTGGGAATTTCCCTAGCCGTTGTACTGTTGCCTTTGTTGACTTCCTACAACATAATTATCTCAGTGATTCCAATTCAATAATCTGCTTTAACCATGACATGCATAGATCAAACCAAGATAAGAAGTAAAAATGCTTATATAACTCCCTAATGTGATTAATTAGAGCAAACAAACACACACACACACATAGGTTAATGCAACAGTTAACTTAGTAGTATAGCTAATGTTAAAAGCTGAACCACTCATTATCATCAAATGAGAAGTAGCGATCCTGTTTCATCTTATATTCAACTTAAATAATTATTATCATGATTTTGCAGAATTTTCTTCTAACAATCAAAAATAAAAGATATAGCTATATTGATAAAATCAACCAACCAACTATTACCTAAATGCCAAACAAAACTAGGGTCAAGTCATTCTATTACAACAATTTCACTTATATAAATTTGTCACATATCACGGCTTTTTTTTAACTAAAAGTTTATAAAACTCTCAAGCCAAACTAACAAGGACTAATAGTTACCTCATTCGGTTCAGCACGAGCAACGGCAGTAATAATTCGAGGATGTTTCAAGAAAATGGTTCTGGGTATGATACCCGAAACCTCTCTCTTAACTCTGGACCCATCAAGAAAAAGCCCAATTCTTGGAATTGAACATCTGGGTCGGGTCAAAATTAAGGCTCTGGATGAGGTAGAAGGAGAGTGGGAATTGGAGAGGGAAGCGAGGGAGAGAGGAAGCAGCTTGAATCTATCAAAATCTATACAAGAAGAAGCCATTAATATGAAATTGAGGGTATTGATGATAATGGAGTTCAATTAAGCTTTATTTTGAGGCATATTTGAAAAAAGAGTTAGACGAAATCAAGATTCGCCATTTGTTGAATGGAAAGAAGAGAGAGAATGTAAGTGATAGAAGACGGGATGGGTTGGTATTTCAGCACCGCTACTTGCATAGGAATTAGCAACACCTTTTTGTTTTTACCGGCTTTTGCTTCCTCATTTTTTTTTATGGAAAATGTTCAATTTTGGGAAATTGTCTTAAAATAATTAATGCGTTGGCCTTTTTAGAAAGAAAAAAGCAATAGTTCAAATCACCCTTGAACTATGCAGTATGATCTAAATTTACCCTTAAACTTTGTGAAATAGTTCAAAATTGACAACTATTTTTCTTGATCGCCATCCTTAGTAGGCGTTTGAACATAAGAATCGTAAAATTTCAAGTGACAATGGCATTTGGAATTTTGAGTTGTATTTGGACATGAATATAATTTTGGGTTGTTTTTGAAGTTTTGTAAGTGATTTGAGTGAAAATTTTGAAAAACGGTTTTTCGGAGTTTTTCGAATTTTCAAAAATTTCTAAAATGCATCTTCAAGTGAAAATTCGAAATTTATGAACAAACGTTGATTTCGAAAAAAAATAAAAAAAATTTTTTAAAAAAAAAAAAGTTTCTTATGTCCCAACGGTCTCTTAATCTCTCTAAATTGAACATCACCATAACAATTAATTCTCCTTCTCTTAAAAATACAACTTAAAGACCACATTTACTCCTTCACCACCCCTTCTCACATCCACGACACCCACCAAAAGAACATGCGAAATATTCATACAAAAAATAGCACATTCGGCATCTTTATCAATTTTACAGTTATATTTTATATAAGGTAAAATCGATTCACTCGTATAATAAAGTGATACGTAGAATCAAAAATAGATGAAAATTAAGACAGGTGGAAGTCAATACCGGGGCAACAGCCTCAACTGTTGTCCTCGAGCATTATAATCATCCTTGATTGTTACAATAGTTTAGGAATTGAATTTTAAATGAATTTGTTTTAGCATTAGGAGGTTAATGTGGAGCTATTAATCTGACGCTATTAATTTCGCTGTGCAATTGATATTATTTGAATTCCATTTATTGTGGTGCTACTGCTAGAATAGTGACCCTTTTCGTCAAAGTTTAGGAGCAAATGTGTACCATTTCACATTAGGTTAATTACTTGCAAATTAAGGCTCATGAATTGAAAAGTTTATGCCACTTACTAAAGTTTACAAGTACTAGGTGATTTTCTTTAGGAAGTGCTAAATTATGGTAAAGAAATACATAGCACTCCCTACATTTAATTTATATTTTTGTATACGACAATCTTTTATTGTAAATTTATTCAACTTTTGTATTTGTATTATAAATATAAATATATATATATATATATATTATATTATAGATGTTCATTTAGTACTCTGTTGTAAATAAGCTTTCTGAAGAAGCTTATTCATATGGGACTCTGCCGTAAATATGGTTATCTATTTAGTACTCTATTGGAAATAAGCTTCCTGAAGAAGCTTATCATTTCGGTACTCCGATATGGATAAATATTACCCCCGGCACAAGATTATCTATATCTGGTACAGTAGCAACTTACAAACAACTTATAAGAAGCTTACACAGCAGCTTGCAGTAGTAGCTTACAAGCAACTTACACAGCATCGTGCAGTAGCAGCTTACACAGCAGCTTCCTTTCTTCTATAAATAGAGGAGATTTCAATTCATTATGTGCATGTATTTGAAGTTGAATAATAAATCTCTCTCTCTCTACTTGTCTTCAGTTTCTTTACTTTAAAATCTTTATTTTATAACACGTTATCAGCACGAGACTCTGTCATCTCGAGCAAATACTTTGAAAGTATCAAAGGCAAAAGCTACGTGTCTTGGGTGCTTGATGCTGAAATTCATCTTAATATGATGAGTCTAGCAGACACAATCAAAGATAAGTTATGCGTTTTACTTGCTATGTATGCTACTGCCACTAAAATAAAATTAAAAAGGTACTTAGGAACCTAGTAAGTGAGCCATAATCATTGGACGAGATTCTGGAGCATTTTATGAATTTTAAAACACTATAATTTGTATATCTTTATATTCTGTTTTTCACTTACTCATTTTCGAATTAAGATTTTAATTTTACTCAAGAAGAGTAATATTGCATAGGAAACTATAAAGTGATGTCATTGTTACATCCATTTATACTCCAGCGGAGTTTGCAAGAAATAAACAACCACCGGAAATGGTTATGTTTCATATATCTCATTGTAACTAAATTTTCGTTAACCACCAGAAGTGGTATATGCCTATGGCCACCAAAAGTGATAATTTAGCCTTTCTATTGTTACAATAGAAGATAAGCTAGAGAAATATTCTCTATGGTACATGTATGCCTCGATTTGCTCCTGAAGTAGCATTATCGTAAAAGAGCTTCTAAGACATCACACAATTTGTGTGATTAATGCGCGTTCAGATAATTATGTTCCGTTCCATGAAAGATGAGAACTTTTGATAAATATTAATCCATTTCCTGAAGTGAATGTGACAATATTAATAAAGCTCGTAAATATGAGCGCGCTATTAATGTAAATATATTATGATTCACCTCCAAGAGGTAATATGATTGAGAGAATATATACTCAATATTTTATATTTTAAATTTGCTACTTGAATAGTAAAACAATTGAATTTTTCTTCTGAAGCAAGAAAATATTATGAAAGTGTGTCTTTTGTGCTTAAATAAAATAATAAGCTATTCAAAGTTATTTTTGAAGCACACTTTCATTCCCTAGAGTGAATGAAGAAATACCACAACTCACCTCCTGAAGAGGTAGAATAACAAAGGATATAAATTTTGTTTTTGTGGCATAAAGATCATTGTCGCACGTTGTCACACCTCCTTTTTACCGCCCCGCGAGGGGTGAAGGGAGTTTTTTCTAATTAAAGGACGATCGAAACAGGATTTATTTATTTATTTCAGAGTCGCCACTTGGGAGATTTAGGGTGTCCCAAGTCACCAATTTTAATCCCGAATCGAGGAAAAGAATGACTCTGTATTACAGTCCGCGAACCAGAAATTCGGATAAGGAATTCTGTTAACCCGGGAGAAGGTATTAGGCATTCCCGAATTCCGTGGTTTTAGCACGGTCGCTCAATTGTCATATTTGGCTCATTTATCTGATTTTTAAACAATTAAGAACTTATATGCAAATTTAACTTTTAAAACCGCTTTTATCATTATTTATTTTATACAAAATTGCAACGTCGTGAAAACGCATCTCGAACCACGCCACAACCAGTGCACACGTGATTTGTTGACGCATTTTGACTTCGTCAAGATCGTGATTTGGGTTACATAAATGTACACCCGTATTTAAGAAAATAACCTTATTAAATATGCGCCAAAATACTACGCGTTATGGTACTATTAGGTAGGACTGTGAATTTTACTAAATCGCCCATCTCGGAATCTAGATATTTTCTTATATTAAAAAAATAAATAAATAAGATTGGAGGACTGCAATTTTTTGTATTATTTATATTTATTTATTTTTTAGCGAGATCCTCCCTTATTTTATAAATACCCTTTAATGACTACATCTTTATTATTACTAAGTTTGTCTATAATTATGAAGTCAAACTCTACATACTTAAAAATAACATATTAATTACTAATTTAAAACAAATATTAATGGAAAGTAATATTACTAAAATTATAATTACAAACAACATGGAATTGTCAAAAAATAAAAATAAAAACTAATTATCCCATAGTTGGATTAAAATTCATATTGCTAGTATGACCTTAAGCTTATTGAAATTAATTATTTACAAATACTGAAAATTGAAAAAAAAAGTTGATTACTAAACCATATTTCTAAAAATTAAACAATTTAACCTTAACTAACATTGTTTTAATTCACATCATGTCCTAATACTTGATTCGCAAACTAATTCATGTTTTAACTGAAATTAACTACATGATTCCGATTAACTTAACGTTGACAAAAAACCTTATGAATAAGGAACTTAGTCAATTTTTGCCAAACTGATTCAATAACGCCATTTTTACGTTATTTCTTCTATTTTGATTATTAAACAGTTTTAATTAGTAATCAGGCTTAAATATATTTCCTAATAATCCGGTTAAGGCGTTATTTAATATATCGCTATAACATGCCTAGTTATGCCAAATGACAGTGATTTACAGAATAATAATACATGAATAATCTAAATACAATACAAAAAATTAAATTAAACTAAATTAAAAATTTAACACTCCATTCTTCATTTCAGCTTACAAAATGCCAAAATTACAGTTGTGTACCTGATATTGTCAATATAAGAAGAAGAAAGTCAGCAACGTAATACGTAACACAGCAACAACAACAATAACCAGCAATAACCAGTCAACGAAAACCCCAGTGATAGATTTGAAAAATTCAAAATAAAATCTAGGAATGCCGAAAATAACGGACAGAAACCAAGGGAAATTTTCATATTTTTGAAAGGCTAGTTAATCTTCAACCCTTAATTTCTACACCTATATACCAGAATATTTATTAGGTGTGTACTACTCTCTCTTCTAATTTTCAACTTTTTTTTTTTAATTTTCTTTGTATGTTTTTTCTTTTCTTGAGAGTTTCAATGTTTTTTCGGAATAAATGTTCAGCTCTTTTTTTCTCTCTAATCTGTTCTCTCTCTATTCTCTGTCTGTCTTCTTATATTTGTCCAAGACCTCCTATATATATCACATTCTCAAACCTTTTAATTAACTAATAAATCAATACTTTTTCCTACCAAACCCATTATTCTTCTCACTCATCCCCATTACATTAAATAAATATATCAACCCCACTCCATTATATTTTGTCCCTCATGCCTACCATAAACAAATACCATATTCTCATCCACTTCATTTTGTCTTGTCCCCCATTTATATTAAACAACTATATCTCCTACACCCCATTACCTTTTGTCCCCCATGCTTAACATAAAGAATTACAAAATGTACAATTCCTAAACTACCCCTCCGACCTTATTGCAATTACTATTTTACCCCTGGACGTGCTGCAATTTACCAAACTACCCTCATCAGTTATAACTAATCAATTAATCAAACTCAACCAAAATATAGCCAATATGACCAATTTCTACACAAATTCAAACAACAAATCACATGAACATGATTTCTTCAACATTTCATCAACAAATCACATGAACACAAATTAAACAACAAAGAACAACTAAAATTTTGATTGAACAATATTTGTAGCAACAAACAAACCTATTTTCAGATTCAACAACAACAACAACAACAACAACAAACAAGTATATTCAAATTTCTAAATTCAATAATATTGAACTTAAAACCAACTCTAACAACATTACAACCAACAATTCCTATATTAAACTTAAACAAGATTATGAGACAAATTCAAGAAATAATCATAAATGATAAACAAGAAATCAAACTATACAAATTTCGGATTCAAGATCAACCAAACAAAGTATGAACATGAATGAAAATATTCAATAACAATAACAAACAAACTTTGTTCAAACTTCGAATTAAACTTAAACAAAACAAATAAACATATTCAAATCACTAATCTTCAAATAATCAACTAATCTTTCTTAAATTAAATCCAACAAAACTTATAACAAAGATGCATGATCCAAAAATTAAAACCAAAACATAACTTCGCATTAAATTACTAAATTAAAAACGAACTTCAAACAAGATGAACACGAACTAAATCTATATTAACAACCAACAACGGATTTGAACGATTTAAACTAATACCTTTCTATATTAAAACTAAATCCTCTTAAAATTAATAAAACAAGCTGAAAAATAATTAAATTGGATCTTCAACTTAAATCTAACAACAATATAATTAAACTAACAATTTTTATCTAAAATAAATAAGAAAACTAAAGCAAACTTATACTAATTCCAAATCTGAAAATATCAAACAAATTATGGATGAAATAAAACTTAGAACAACTAACAGTAAATGACCAACGACGAACATCGAATGAACTCTAAACGAAACCAACGAAACTTGGGAGACGTCGAAGCGACAAACACCATTCGAGGTGAAAGATGAAGAAGTATGCATCAAGAAAAAAACCGGAACGCAGCAGCAGCGCCAGGCAGTGGCGGGCAGCAGCTCGTGAAGCAGCAGCGGCAGCAAGGCGCGGACAGCAGCGGCAGCAAGGCGCGGACAACAGCAAAAACGCAGCAACAGTTGTGGCGTGGCAGCAGCAAAAACGCAGCAACAGCTGCTCGCAACGCCGTGATGTAGCAGAAAATGCAACCATGGGAGCTCGACGAGCTTCATCAATGGCGGATAGGGCTGGGACAGTTGGACGAAGAAGAAGTAGCAGCTATGGGAGCTGAAAAATGCAGCATGAAGTGAGGAAGAAGAAGCAACGACATTCAACGTAAACTTGAAAAAGAAGAAACCCTCGCGATCTTGAAGAGGAAGGAACACATGCAGCGGGTGTATGTGAAGGGGAAAGGGCAGCCATGGATGGTGTGTTTGGATGCTTGAAGAAGAAGAAGAAAAGAGAGAAAGAGAAAGGGGGGGGGGGGCGGATGAGAGAAGGGTTTTTAGGGTTTTCTTCCTTCTTCTTTTTTTGTTTTGTTTTGCTTTGTTTTTTTTCTTTTTTGCAAGATAGGGGGTGTTGGGTTATGGATTGGGTCGACCCAGTTTGAAATGGACCGGGTCATGGGGAAGATTGGACAATTGTTTGGACTTGGGGTTGAAATTTGAAGAAATGGCCCAATCTGATTTTTCTTTGTATTTTTGCTCTTTTTCTTCTTTTATTTTTTCTAGAACTAAATTATAAAAATACTTAAATTATTATTAAGAACTATATTAAGTTATAAAAGCGCAAATTAATTCCCAATAACAATTAACGCCTAATTAAGTAATAATTAAGCATAAAATTGTATATTTGGACATTAAATGCTAAAAATGCAAAAGATGCCTATTTTTGTAATTTTTTAATTTTTGTAAAACAAACTTAATTACTAACAATTGTAGGACCAAATCCTAAATGCAAATGCGACATATTTTTTGTATTTTTTTTTATTAATTTAACAAATAAACATGCACAAACAAATACAAATAATTATCCAAAAATGTCACAA